>NC_092521.1:116219604-116900604 GCF_037038585.1 Patagioenas fasciata | reverse complement strand
CACACCCATCAGAAGGTATGTGCCTCCTTGCCACAAGGTGGCAGAGCCAGTGCCGAAGATGGAACACGCTTCAGGGTATTCAGTGCCTTCTGGTAGTGCAGGGATGGGAAGCAACGACAGCAGAAATTTCTTCGTCAAGTACTGCTAGGGAAAGGAGGAGGTAGGAACAGAAGGAGAGAAGACTTCAGCTGGAAAGGACCTACAATGATTATCTACTCCAAATGCCTGACCACTTCAGGGCTGAACAGAAGTTACAACATAGTATTAAGGGTATTGTCCAAAGGCCTCTTCAACACTGATCAGGCAAGAGGGATCGAGCACCTCCCCGGGAACCCTGTTCCAGGGCTTTGACCACCCTCTTGGTAAAGAAAAGTTTCCTCTTCTCAAGTCCAAAGCTCCCCTGATGGATGCAGCTTTGAGCCGTTCCCACACCTCCTGCTCTTGGCTATCAGGGAGAAGAGATCAGCAGCTCCCTCTCCATTTTCCTCCTTGGAAGCTGTAGAGAGCAACGAGGTCGCCTCTCAGCCTTCGTCTCTCCAAACTAAACAAATCCCAGGTCCTCAGTATCCATCAACCAGAAGAAGCTTTAGCTCACAGAGTAGTTCTACAGTCCCCATACTCCCACCCAGCTGAAGCTCCGACACAAGACAAATCCCCTACGTCAAGAAACCCTGTGTGAAGATCTACAGCCTAGAAATAGAGAACACAACGTCAGGTGCAGCACCATCAGTTTCTGGCACTGGTCGAACACATCGGAGTAGAAAAATGCTCCTGGAGGCACAAGTAGGTCACAGCATGACGGTGAGCCACAAACGTGATACAGGCAAATGCATTCTGTTGTGTCAGGCAAGGCACTGCCACAGGAAAGGCAAGCCTTGTGCAAAGCCCTGGTCAGCACTCACCTGGACCACTAGGGACATTGCTCCTTCCTTGGGTTCAGGAAAGATAAAATCCATCCAGGATGAAAGTAAATCAAGACTAAGTAGTTGGTTAGGAACACGGAGGGCCTACAGAAGAAGACAACGGCTAGAAGAAGCAAGACAAAGCCTGAGAGGGCTGCCATGACTTTCAAGGAAGATAGCAAGGATGAAGGCCAAAGGAGGAAAAGAGCTATCAAGAGCAAGCAAAGATTGGGTCAACAGCACAAGTCAAGACTTCTCCCCAAGCAGACAACCTCACCGTAAATGACAGCGCAGCAGCACATGTCACTTGCTGCATTGGGAAGGAATGGCACACGGACTGCGAGGGCCACCTTCCAAACCTATCCGATTGATGGATGGATGGAAAGCCTTTTCAGTGGGATAGCAGTGGCAAGACCGACGGCATGATGCCTTCTTGAAGAGTACTGAAGAACTCGCCATCTTCATCCCACATGCCGAGAGGCTCAGGAGTCGTAAGAAAGAGGATACAGAGCAGTTGCAAGGGGTTGCAGTGCTTTGAAGCACTCACTGGTGTCCTGACAGGCACAGGAAGGATTCTTGACCCCAAGCTCCATCAGCTCAGAAGCATTTGGGCACTCTCGGAAGTCCGAGAGATGGCTCCAGGTGGAGGGAGGATAGATAGGATAGGACAGGACAGGACAGGACAGGACAGGACAGGATAGGATAGGACAGGATAGGACAGGATAGGGCTTGGGCAGGTCCTGGGAGACGTGAGCAGCCTGTGGGACAAGGAGCCAGGTCTGGCTCACATGCTCAGGGAACAGCCGATCGCCAGCACTGGGGTCAGGAAGGAATTTTTTCCCCTGGGGCAGATTGGCACTGGTCCCCAGGGGTTTTTTGCCTTCCTCTGCAGCATTGAGCATGACCACTTTGCAGAGCTCCTCTGAGCCCTTTTGGCTCGGGTCCTGCCTGCTGCTCAAGCACCAGGAAGATGGCCTCTCGTGCCCTGCAGCTGGGGGGAGGAAGGCTTTTTTTTCCCCCCCATGTGGGACACCAAGTGTCTCTGGGGGTTTTTTGCCTTCTTCTGCAGCGTTGAGCATGGCCCACTTGCCACGGCTTCTTTGGGCCATTGTGGCTGGGTGCCTGCTGCTCCACGAGGTGGCCCTAAACTTAGCTAGAGCAGCCTACCTAAACCAGAATAGAACAACTCGCCTAAACCAACCTTCAACAACTGGAAACAACCAACCTTAAAGAACCTAAACCAATCTGCCTTAAAAAACTTCAAACAATCAGCCACAAACCACCTAAAAAAAACCTTCAACAATCTACAACAAATTACCTAAACCAGTCTAAATCAAACAAAATAAACCAACCTAAACACCCTAAAAAAAACCCACCTAAAACAAATGACCTAAACAATCCTACCTAAAACAACCTGAACCAGCGTTCTTCAACCAACCTTCAGCAACCTCAACCCAAGCAAGCAAGAGAAATCTAAACCAAACCACCTTAAACAACCCTTCAATGATCTACAACAAATTACCTAAACCAACCAAAAGAAACCAATCAAAACACCCTAAAACCAATCTACCTAAAACAAATTACCTAAACAATCCTACCTAAAACTACATAAACCAACGTTCGTCAACCAACATTTGGCAACCTAAATCCAAACAAATTAAATACATCTAAACCAACCCATCTTAAACAACTTAAGCCAGCCCTTAAAAAAATCTCAAACTACTTAAAACCTACCCAATAAAGTATAAAACCACCTGAAACAACCAAGCTAAACTAACGACCTAGACTAACCAACTTAAACCAACCTCAGAAATATGAAACCAAACAACAGAAACAACCTGAACAAAACCACCTAAAGCAAATGACCTAAACCAAAATAGAACCACCAAAACCAACCTAAAACAACCAAGCTAAATCAACAACACTCCAACAAACAAGCTAAAACACTCGAAAAAACCTGCATGACCAAAACCCAACCAACAAACACCCTACCCCATGCAGTGCCTCACTTGGATGTGCCTGCAGTCTTGAAAGCTTGACTACCCCAGCCAGGTGCTCTTACAAATGCACCTTGATCTTCTTTGCAGCTTCTAGAAGGGGAGGGCAGCTACCGTATACCCTTGACCCATGAATTGTATCCCTCCAACAGAGAAGCTCATCCTCTTGGAGTGATCGCCTGGCTTTGGGAAGGACACGCATGAAGCAGGGAGGAAGGAAGGGGACACCTGCCTAGCCAGCCACATCAGTCCAATCAACCCTGGCCATCAATGGCGTGACAGAGGTCGCAGTCAGATTGCTCTCACGTCCAAAACAACCAAATGCAACCTAAAACCAACCAAAATCACCAAAACCAAATGACCTATACGATCTCAAACTACCATCCTAAACAATCCAGCCTAAACCAACCAGCCAACCTGCAACCATCAACCTGCTTACAAACAAACAAACAAACAAAATTAAACAACTGAATAAAACTAAATAAAAGAAACAAAATCCTGATCCCACTTTTCTTCTTTGTGTTTTGTGTCCTTGAAAGTGATTTTGGAGCTAAAACACCCCTGGCATTGCAGGGATATAGTAGTCTCATCGTTATTCAGTTCATGGCGAGCAAATAGAATAGAAAAGCTCTGCTCTGCTATGCCTGGAGTTCTGCCTGACGAGCTCTGACCCAGCCCTGAGGGCTCCCTCCATCCAGGAGAGCCGCTCTCTGCAGGGCAGGGCCCAGGCCCAGCCTGGGACAGGGGTAGAGACGACACAGGCACACACACCTATGACACGGCTCAGGCAGGGACTCAAGGCCCCAGGCTGAGCTGAGACACTTCCCCTGGGTCCCAGGCAGGAGATGGTGGCGGTGGGTGGGGGTCCCAGGGAAGGCCGGTCCCAGCCACCGAAGCCTGGGAGCACCCCCACGACCCTGGCAGAACTAGACTTGCAAACATTTCCTTCTGTGCCTTCGAAATACGTGCTCACTTAGGGACCATAAACAATACTTCTGGCTACATCAATAACCCTGCTGTGCTTCCTCACCATACTGAGTGCAGGCTCCCTGGAGAGATCTTGGGTTTCCCCTCTCTCTTTGCACTGAAGAATCACACAGAATCACTGAGTGTTAGGCATTGGAAGGGACCTCGAAAGATCATCCAGTCCAATCCCCCTGCCGGAGCAGGAACACCTAGATGAGGTTACACAGGTAGGTGTCCAGGCAGGTCTTGAACGCCTCCAGAGCAGAAGACTCCACAAGCTCCCTGGGCAGCCTGTTCCAGTGTTCTGTCACCCCCACTGAGAAGAAGTTTCTTCTCAAATTTAAGTGGAACCTCTTGTGTTCCAGTTTGTACCCATTACCCCTTGTCCTATCATTGGTTGTCACCGAGAAGAGCCTGGCTCCATCCTCGTGACACTCACCCTTTATATATCTGTAAACATTAATGAGGTCACCCCTCAGTCTCCTCCAAGCTCAAGAGACCCAGCTCCCTCAGCCTTTCCTCATAAGGGAGATGCTCCACTCCCTTAATCGTCTTTGTTGCCCTGCGCTGGACTCTCTCCAGCAGTTCCCTGTCCTTCTGGAACTGAGAGGCCCAGAACTGGACACAATATTCCAGATGGGATCTCACCAGGGCAGAAAAAGGAGAAAAGGAGATGTGCCAGGAGGCAGCAGGCGTGCCCGCAGCAGCTGGGTCCCTGAGCGCTGGGAGATGCGGCTGAGCTGCCGGGCACTCTGGGTTCTCCAATGGTCCAGCCCGGCTGGGAGCTCTGCCAGGGCTCTCTCCTACACGCAGCCATCTCACCTCAGAAAACAGCCCCAGCTTTGGGACCTCTTGCCTGTTTCCTCCTCTCATGCACCAAAAATTGTCAAGGCACAGAGTGAAAAGGTGGCCGTGAGGGGGACTGACCAACCTGCCGGCAAAGAGACGGCTGGGATCACACGCACACATGGGCCTGTTCTCATCGGCCTCAGTCCTGCACAAGTCAGACTAAACCCAACACAATCAAGCTTCACCTTTTTATTCAAGATGCCACGTGCAATTTGCAGAAAAAACAGCAAGACAGGAACATTTTCTCAATTAGAAAACTCTGTGTGTGAGTTCATAGCAGACTGTTTCTCAACTGTTCATTAATTAGCAGCTGCTTCCAGCAAAAGCAAGCCCCCCAAAACATGATCTGTATAGAGCATAAAGAAACACCACTATAATGGCTGGAAACAAAACGCACCACTGGACTGTATATATGACAACTATTGCACTGTTACCTTCTCCCCATCACATACTGTCAAGAGCTGCACGGGAAGGGTTGATTTGCAAACTGCACCCGAGCAAACAGTTTGCTGTGGAAGCCACGGTCGTAGGGCACGGGTAGGAAGGTCCCAGCAGTAAACACTCACAGAGAGAAAACCCGCTGAGTCCCCAAACCCATCAGTGCCAAAACATCCACTGAGGTGAGACGTATCTAAGGAAGAGAAGGTCAAAATGCAGCGAGTCATTGCACAAAGTGCCAGTCAGAAGGCACCTTCCTGTAACTGAACAGAAGATCATCACAGGTAGGAGAGCTACAGGAAGTGAGACTGGACCGGCAACAAAACCACACTGTATTCTTGCAAAAAAGGGACACTATTAGGTTGATTACTCCCCTGGCTTGTAGCTACAGGGACTGATTCAGGGCCAGTACCCCAAAGGCTTCCTCCCAAGGGTGCTGGGTGGAGGGGGAGGGCCGGCGGAGGCGGGGGGGGGGGGTGGCGGGGAAGCGGCGCTGCACACACATCTGGTTCTGTCACCCAGAGGTCACAATGCCAGCACCTGGCAACGCTGAGGTCACAATGCCCCAGGGCACTATAAAAGGGAGCAGCCTCCCATGTCCACCGCCAGAGCTGGCCCGGGGGCCGCCCCAACACATCCCCGAGGAAGCACTGGAGCAGCTGGTGGAATCACAGGGCAGGGGCTGAGGGAGGAAGACCTTGCATGAGGCTGCTGGAGGTTCTTTGCTCCAAGGCAATCTGCTGGCAGGGCCACCTTCCAAACTCATCTGATGCATGGAAATCCCTTCCAGTTGGATAGCAGTGGCAAGACCAAGGGAATTCCTTCTTGAGGAGCAGTGCAGAGCTCACCATTCTCATCCCCTGTGGGGCCAGGGCCAGTAGCTGTAAGAAGTGGGATGCCCAGATGTTGCAAAGGTGCCCAGGGCTCTCACACCCATCAGAAGGTATGTGCCTCCTTGCCACAAGGTGGCAGAGCCAGTGCCGAAGATGGAACACGCTTCAGGGTATTCAGTGCCTTCTGGTAGTGCAGGGATGGGAAGCAACGACAGCAGAAATTTCTTCGTCAAGTACTGCTAGGGAAAGGAGGAGGTAGGAACAGAAGGAGAGAAGACTTCAGCTGGAAAGGACCTACAATGATTATCTACTCCAAATGCCTGACCACTTCAGGGCTGAACAGAAGTTACAACATAGTATTAAGGGTATTGTCCAAAGGCCTCTTCAACACTGATCAGGCAAGAGGGATCGAGCACCTCCCCGGGAACCCTGTTCCAGGGCTTTGACCACCCTCTTGGTAAAGAAAAGTTTCCTCTTCTCAAGTCCAAAGCTCCCCTGATGGATGCAGCTTTGAGCCGTTCCCACACCTCCTGCTCTTGGCTATCAGGGAGAAGAGATCAGCAGCTCCCTCTCCATTTTCCTCCTTGGAAGCTGTAGAGAGCAACGAGGTCGCCTCTCAGCCTTCGTCTCTCCAAACTAAACAAATCCCAGGTCCTCAGTATCCATCAACCAGAAGAAGCTTTAGCTCACAGAGTAGTTCTACAGTCCCCATACTCCCACCCAGCTGAAGCTCCGACACAAGACAAATCCCCTACGTCAAGAAACCCTGTGTGAAGATCTACAGCCTAGAAATAGAGAACACAACGTCAGGTGCAGCACCATCAGTTTCTGGCACTGGTCGAACACATCGGAGTAGAAAAATGCTCCTGGAGGCACAAGTAGGTCACAGCATGACGGTGAGCCACAAACGTGATACAGGCAAATGCATTCTGTTGTGTCAGGCAAGGCACTGCCACAGGAAAGGCAAGCCTTGTGCAAAGCCCTGGTCAGCACTCACCTGGACCACTAGGGACATTGCTCCTTCCTTGGGTTCAGGAAAGATAAAATCCATCCAGGATGAAAGTAAATCAAGACTAAGTAGTTGGTTAGGAACACGGAGGGCCTACAGAAGAAGACAACGGCTAGAAGAAGCAAGACAAAGCCTGAGAGGGCTGCCATGACTTTCAAGGAAGATAGCAAGGATGAAGGCCAAAGGAGGAAAAGAGCTATCAAGAGCAAGCAAAGATTGGGTCAACAGCACAAGTCAAGACTTCTCCCCAAGCAGACAACCTCACCGTAAATGACAGCGCAGCAGCACATGTCACTTGCTGCATTGGGAAGGAATGGCACACGGACTGCGAGGGCCACCTTCCAAACCTATCCGATTGATGGATGGATGGAAAGCCTTTTCAGTGGGATAGCAGTGGCAAGACCGACGGCATGATGCCTTCTTGAAGAGTACTGAAGAACTCGCCATCTTCATCCCACATGCCGACAGGCTCAGGAGTCGTAAGAAAGAGGATACAGAGCAGTTGCAAGGGGTTGCAGTGCTTTGAAGCACTCACTGGTGTCCTGACAGGCACAGGAAGGATTCTTGACCCCAAGCTCCATCAGCTCAGAAGCATTTGGGCACTCTCGGAAGTCCGAGAGATGGCTCCAGGTGGAGGGAGGATAGATAGGATAGGACAGGACAGGACAGGACAGGACAGGACAGGATAGGATAGGACAGGATAGGACAGGATAGGGCTTGGGCAGGTCCTGGGAGACGTGAGCAGCCTGTGGGACAAGGAGCCAGGTCTGGCTCACATGCTCAGGGAACAGCCGATCGCCAGCACTGGGGTCAGGAAGGAATTTTTTCCCCTGGGGCAGATTGGCACTGGTCCCCAGGGGTTTTTTGCCTTCCTCTGCAGCATTGAGCATGACCACTTTGCAGAGCTCCTCTGAGCCCTTTTGGCTCGGGTCCTGCCTGCTGCTCAAGCACCAGGAAGATGGCCTCTCGTGCCCTGCAGCTGGGGGGAGGAAGGCTTTTTTTTCCCCCCCATGTGGGACACCAAGTGTCTCTGGGGGTTTTTTGCCTTCTTCTGCAGCGTTGAGCATGGCCCACTTGCCACGGCTTCTTTGGGCCATTGTGGCTGGGTGCCTGCTGCTCCACGAGGTGGCCCTAAACTTAGCTAGAGCAGCCTACCTAAACCAGAATAGAACAACTCGCCTAAACCAACCTTCAACAACTGGAAACAACCAACCTTAAAGAACCTAAACCAATCTGCCTTAAAAAACTTCAAACAATCAGCCACAAACCACCTAAAAAAAACCTTCAACAATCTACAACAAATTACCTAAACCAGTCTAAATCAAACAAAATAAACCAACCTAAACACCCTAAAAAAAACCCACCTAAAACAAATGACCTAAACAATCCTACCTAAAACAACCTGAACCAGCGTTCTTCAACCAACCTTCAGCAACCTCAACCCAAGCAAGCAAGAGAAATCTAAACCAAACCACCTTAAACAACCCTTCAATGATCTACAACAAATTACCTAAACCAACCAAAATAAACCAATCGAAACACCCTAAAACCAATCTACCTAAAACAAATTACCTAAACAATCCTACCTAAAACTACATAAACCAACGTTCGTCAACCAACATTTGGCAACCTAAATCCAAACAAATTAAATACATCTAAACCAACCCATCTTAAACAACTTAAGCCAGCCCTTAAAAAAATCTCAAACTACTTAAAACCTACCCAATAAAGTATAAAACCACCTGAAACAACCAAGCTAAACTAACGACCTAGACTAACCAACTTAAACCAACCTCAGAAATATGAAACCAAACAACAGAAACAACCTGAACAAAACCACCTAAAGCAAATGACCTAAACCAAAATAGAACCACCAAAACCAACCTAAAACAACCAAGCTAAATCAACAACACTCCAACAAACAAGCTAAAACACTCGAAAAAACCTGCATGACCAAAACCCAACCAACAAACACCCTACCCCATGCAGTGCCTCACTTGGATGTGCCTGCAGTCTTGAAAGCTTGACTACCCCAGCCAGGTGCTCTTACAAATGCACCTTGATCTTCTTTGCAGCTTCTAGAAGGGGAGGGCAGCTACCGTATACCCTTGACCCATGAATTGTATCCCTCCAACAGAGAAGGTCATCCTCTTGGAGTGATCGCCTGGCTTTGGGAAGGACACGCATGAAGCAGGGAGGAAGGAAGGGGACACCTGCCTAGCCAGCCACATCAGTCCAATCAACCCTGGCCATCAATGGCGTGACAGAGGTCGCAGTCAGATTGCTCTCACGTCCAAAACAACCAAATGCAACCTAAAACCAACCAAAATCACCAAAACCAAATGACCTATACGATCTCAAACTACCATCCTAAACAATCCAGCCTAAACCAACCAGCCAACCTGCAACCATCAACCTGCTTACAAACAAACAAACAAACAAAATTAAACAACTGAATAAAACTAAATAAAAGAAACAAAATCCTGATCCCACTTTTCTTCTTTGTGTTTTGTGTCCTTGAAAGTGATTTTGGAGCTAAAACACCCCTGGCATTGCAGGGATATAGTAGTCTCATCGTTATTCAGTTCATGGCGAGCAAATAGAATAGAAAAGCTCTGCTCTGCTATGCCTGGAGTTCTGCCTGACGAGCTCTGACCCAGCCCTGAGGGCTCCCTCCATCCAGGAGAGCCGCTCTCTGCAGGGCAGGGCCCAGGCCCAGCCTGGGACAGGGGTAGAGACGACACAGGCACACACACCTATGACACGGCTCAGGCAGGGACTCAAGGCCCCAGGCTGAGCTGAGACACTTCCCCTGGGTCCCAGGCAGGAGATGGTGGCAGTGGGTGGGGGTCCCAGGGAAGGCCGGTCCCAGCCACCGAAGCCTGGGAGCACCCCCACGACCCTGGCAGAACTAGACTTGCAAACATTTCCTTCTGTGCCTTCGAAATACGTGCTCACTTAGGGACCATAAACAATACTTCTGGCTACATCAATAACCCTGCTGTGCTTCCTCACCATACTGAGTGCAGGCTCCCTGGAGAGATCTTGGGTTTCCCCTCTCTCTTTGCACTGAAGAATCACACAGAATCACTGAGTGTTAGGCATTGGAAGGGACCTCGAAAGATCATCCAGTCCAATCCCCCTGCCGGAGCAGGAACACCTAGATGAGGTTACACAGGTAGGTGTCCAGGCAGGTCTTGAACGCCTCCAGAGCAGAAGACTCCACAAGCTCCCTGGGCAGCCTGTTCCAGTGTTCTGTCACCCCCACTGAGAAGAAGTTTCTTCTCAAATTTAAGTGGAACCTCTTGTGTTCCAGTTTGTACCCATTACCCCTTGTCCTATCATTGGTTGTCACCGAGAAGAGCCTGGCTCCATCCTCGTGACACTCACCCTTTATATATCTGTAAACATTAATGAGGTCACCCCTCAGTCTCCTCCAAGCTCAAGAGACCCAGCTCCCTCAGCCTTTCCTCATAAGGGAGATGCTCCACTCCCTTAATCGTCTTTGTTGCCCTGCGCTGGACTCTCTCCAGCAGTTCCCTGTCCTTCTGGAACTGAGAGGCCCAGAACTGGACACAATATTCCAGATGGGATCTCACCAGGGCAGAAAAAGGAGAAAAGGAGATGTGCCAGGAGGCAGCAGGCGTGCCCGCAGCAGCTGGGTCCCTGAGCGCTGGGAGATGCGGCTGAGCTGCCGGGCACTCTGGGTTCTCCAATGGTCCAGCCCGGCTGGGAGCTCTGCCAGGGCTCTCTCCTACACGCAGCCATCTCACCTCAGAAAACAGCCCCAGCTTTGGGACCTCTTGCCTGTTTCCTCCTCTCATGCACCAAAAATTGTCAAGGCACAGAGTGAAAAGGTGGCCGTGAGGGGGACTGACCAACCTGCCGGCAAAGAGACGGCTGGGATCACACGCACACATGGGCCTGTTCTCATCGGCCTCAGTCCTGCACAAGTCAGACTAAACCCAACACAATCAAGCTTCACCTTTTTATTCAAGATGCCACGTGCAATTTGCAGAAAAAACAGCAAGACAGGAACATTTTCTCAATTAGAAAACTCTGTGTGTGAGTTCATAGCAGACTGTTTCTCAACTGTTCATTAATTAGCAGCTGCTTCCAGCAAAAGCAAGCCCCCCAAAACATGATCTGTATAGAGCATAAAGAAACACCACTATAATGGCTGGAAACAAAACGCACCACTGGACTGTATATATGACAACTATTGCACTGTTACCTTCTCCCCATCACATACTGTCAAGAGCTGCACGGGAAGGGTTGATTTGCAAACTGCACCCGAGCAAACAGTTTGCTGTGGAAGCCACGGTCGTAGGGCACGGGTAGGAAGGTCCCAGCAGTAAACACTCACAGAGAGAAAACCCGCTGAGTCCCCAAACCCATCAGTGCCAAAACATCCACTGAGGTGAGACGTATCTAAGGAAGAGAAGGTCAAAATGCAGCGAGTCATTGCACAAAGTGCCAGTCAGAAGGCACCTTCCTGTAACTCAACAGAAGATCATCACAGGTAGGAGAGCTACAGGAAGTGAGACTGGACCGGCAACAAAACCACACTGTATTCTTGCAAAAAAGGGACACTATTAGGTTGATTACTCCCCTGGCTTGTAGCTACAGGGACTGATTCAGGGCCAGTACCCCAAAGGCTTCCTCCCAAGGGTGCTGGGTGGAGGGGGGGGGCCGGCGGAGGCAGGGGGGGGGGGGGCGGGGAAGCAGCGCTGCACACATCTGGTTCTGTCACCCAGAGGTCACAATGCCAGCACCTGGCAACGCTGAGGTCACAATGCCCCAGGGCACTATAAAAGGGAGCAGCCTCCCATGTCCACCGCCAGAGCTGGCCCGGGGGCCGCCCCAACACATCCCCGAGGAAGCACTGGAGCAGCTGGTGGAATCACAGGGCAGGGGCTGAGGGAGGAAGACCTTGCATGAGGCTGCTGGAGGTTCTTTGCTGCAAGGCGATCTGCTGGCAGGGCCACCTTCCAAACTCATCTGATGCATGGAAATCCCTTCCAGTTGGATAGCAGTGGCAAGACCAAGGGAATTCCTTCTTGAGGAGCAGTGCAGAGCTCACCATTCTCATCCCCTCTGGGGCCAGGGCCAGTAGCTGTAAGAAGGGGGATGCCCAGATGTTGCAAAGGTGCCCAGGGCTCTCACACCCATCAGAAGGTATGTGCCTCCTTGCCACAAGGTGACAGAGCCAGTGCCGAAGATGGAACACGCTTCAGGGTATTCAGTGCCTTCTGGTAGTGCAGGGATGGGAAGCAACGACAGCAGAAATTTCTTCGTCAAGTACTGCTAGGGAAAGGAGGAGGTAGGAACAGAAGGAGAGAAGACTTCAGCTAGAAAGGACCTACAATGATTATCTACTCCAAATGCCTGACCACTTCAGGGCTGAACAGAAGTTACAACATAGTATTAAGGGTATTGTCCAAAGGCCTCTTCAACACTGATCAGGCAAGAGGGATCGACCACCTCCCCGGGAACCCTGTTCCAGGGCTTTGACCACCCTCTTGGTAAAGAAAAGTTTCCTCTTCTCAAGTCCAAAGCTCCCCTGATGGATGCAGCTTTGAGCCGTTCCCACACCTCCTGCTCTTGGCTATCAGGGAGAAGAGATCAGCAGCTCCCTCTCCATTTTCCTCCTTGGAAGCTGTAGAGAGCAACGAGGTCGCCTCTCAGCCTTCGTCTCTCCAAACTAAACAAATCCCAGGTCCTCAGTATCCATCAACCAGAAGAAGCTTTAGCTCACAGAGTAGTTCTACAGTCCCCATACTCCCACCCAGCTGAAGCTCCGACACAAGACAAATCCCCTACGTCAAGAAACCCTGTGTGAAGATCTACAGCCTAGAAATAGAGAACACAACGTCAGGTGCAGCACCATCAGTTTCTGGCACTGGTCGAACACATCGGAGTAGAAAAATGCTCCTGGAGGCACAAGTAGGTCACAGCATGACGGTGAGCCACAAATGTGATACAGGCAAATGCATTCTGTTGTGTCAGGCAAGGCACTGCCACAGGAAAGGCAAGCCTTGTGCAAAGCCCTGGTCAGCACTCACCTGGACCACTAGGGACATTGCTCCTTCCTTGGGTTCAGGAAAGATAAAATCCATCCAGGATGAAAGTAAATCAAGACTAAGTAGTTGGTTAGGAACACGGAGGGCCTACAGAAGAAGACAACGGCTAGAAGAAGCAAGACAAAGCCTGAGAGGGCTGCCATGACTTTCAAGGAAGATAGCAAGGATGAAGGCCAAAGGAGGAAAAGAGCTATCAAGAGCAAGCAAAGACTGGGTCAACAGCACAAGTCAAGACTTCTCCGCAAGCAGACAACCTCACCGTAAATGACAGCGCAGCAGCACATGTCACTTGCTGCATTGGGAAGGAATGGCACACGGACTGCGAGGGCCACCTTCCAAACCTATCCGATTGATGGATGGATGGAAAGCCTTTTCAGTGGGATAGCAGTGGCAAGACCGACGGCATGATGCCTTCTTGAAGAGTACTGAAGAACTCGCCATCTTCATCCCACATGCCGACAGGCTCAGGAGTCGTAAGAAAGAGGATACAGAGCAGTTGCAAGGGGTTGCAGTGCTTTGAAGCACTCACTGGTGTCCTGACAGGCACAGGAAGGATTCTTGACCCCAAGCTCCATCAGCTCAGAAGCATTTGGGCACTCTCGGAAGTCCGAGAGATGGCTCCAGGTGGAGGGAGGATAGATAGGATAGGACAGGACAGGACAGGACAGGACAGGACAGGACAGGACAGGATAGGATAGGACAGGATAGGACAGGATAGGGCTTGGGCAGGTCCTGGGAGACGTGAGCAGCCTGTGGGACAAGGAGCCAGGTCTGGCTCACATGCTCAGGGAACAGCCGATCGCCAGCACTGGGGTCAGGAAGGAATTTTTTCCCCTGGGGCAGATTGGCACTGGTCCCCAGGGGTTTTTTGCCTTCCTCTGCAGCATTGAGCATGACCACTTTGCAGAGCTCCTCTGAGCCCTTTTGGCTCGGGTCCTGCCTGCTGCTCAAGCACCAGGAAGATGGCCTCTCGTGCCCTGCAGCTGGGGGGAGGAAGGCTTTTTTTTCCCCCCCATGTGGGACACCAAGTGTCTCTGGGGGTTTTTTGCCTTCTTCTGCAGCGTTGAGCATGGCCCACTTGCCACGGCTTCTTTGGGCCATTGTGGCTGGGTGCCTGCTGCTCCACGAGGTGGCCCTAAACTTAGCTAGAGCAGCCTACCTAAACCAGAATAGAACAACTCGCCTAAACCAACCTTCAACAACTGCAAACAACCAACCTTAAAGAACCTAAACCAATCTGCCTTAAAAAACTTCAAACAATCAGCCACAAACCACCTAAAAAAAACCTTCAACAATCTACAACAAATTACCTAAACCAGTCTAAATCAAACAAAATAAACCAACCTAAACACCCTGAAAAAAACCCACCTAAAACAAATGACCTAAACAATCCTACCTAAAACAACCTGAACCAGCGTTCTTCAACCAACCTTCAGCAACCTCAACCCAAGCAAGCAAGAGAAATCTAAACCAAACCACCTTAAACAACCCTTCAATGATCTACAACAAATTACCTAAACCAACCAAAATAAACCAATCGAAACACCCTAAAACCAATCTACCTAAAACAAATTACCTAAACAATCCTACCTAAAACTACATAAACCAACGTTCGTCAACCAACATTTGGCAACCTAAATCCAAACAAATTAAATACATCTAAACCAACCCATCTTAAACAACTTAAGCCAGCCCTTAAAAAAATCTCAAACTACTTAAAACCTACCCGATAAAGTATAAAACCACCTGAAACAACCAAGCTAAACTAACGACCTAGACTAACCAACTTAAACCAACCTCAGAAATATGAAACCAAACAACAGAAACAACCTGAACAAAACCACCTAAAGCAAATGACCTAAACCAAAATAGAACCACCAAAACCAACCTAAAACAACCAAGCTAAATCAACAACACTCCAACAAACAAGCTAAAACACTCGAAAAAACCTGCATGACCAAAACCCAACCAACAAACACCCTACCCCATGCAGTGCCTCACTTGGATGTGCCTGCAGTCTTGAAAGCTTGACTACCCCAGCCAGGTGCTCTTACAAATGCACCTTGATCTTCTTTGCAGCTTCTAGAAGGGGAGGGCAGCTACCGTATACCCTTGACCCATGAATTGTATCCCTCCAACAGAGAAGCTCATCCTCTTGGAGTGATCGCCTGGCTTTGGGAAGGACACGCATGAAGCAGGGAGGAAGGAAGGGGACACCTGCCTAGCCAGCCACATCAGTCCAATCAACCCTGGCCATCAATGGCGTGACAGAGGTCGCAGTCAGATTGCTCTCACGTCCAAAACAACCAAATGCAACCTAAAACCAACCAAAATCACCAAAACCAAATGACCTATACGATCTCAAACTACCATCCTAAACAATCCAGCCTAAACCAACCAGCCAACCTGCAACCATCAACCTGCTTACAAACAAACAAACAAACAAAATTAAACAACTGAATAAAACTAAATAAAAGAAACAAAATCCTGATCCCACTTTTCTTCTTTGTGTTTTGTGTCCTTGAAAGTGATTTTGGAGCTAAAACACCCCTGGCATTGCAGGGATATAGTAGTCTCATCGTTATTCAGTTCATGGCGAGCAAATAGAATAGAAAAGCTCTGCTCTGCTATGCCTGGAGTTCTGCCTGACGAGCTCTGACCCAGCCCTGAGGGCTCCCTCCATCCAGGAGAGCCGCTCTCTGCAGGGCAGGGCCCAGGCCCAGCCTGGGACAGGGGTAGAGACGACACAGGCACACACACCTATGACACGGCTCAGGCAGGGACTCAAGGCCCCAGGCTGAGCTGAGACACTTCCCCTGGGTCCCAGGCAGGAGATGGTGGCGGTGGGTGGGGGTCCCAGGGAAGGCCGGTCCCAGCCACCGAAGCCTGGGAGCACCCCCACGACCCTGGCAGAACTAGACTTGCAAACATTTCCTTCTGTGCCTTCGAAATACGTGCTCACTTAGGGACCATAAACAATACTTCTGGCTACATCAATAACCCTGCTGTGCTTCCTCACCATACTGAGTGCAGGCTCCCTGGAGAGATCTTGGGTTTCCCCTCTCTCTTTGCACTGAAGAATCACACAGAATCACTGAGTGTTAGGCATTGGAAGGGACCTCGAAAGATCATCCAGTCCAATCCCCCTGCCGGAGCAGGAACACCTAGATGAGGTTACACAGGTAGGTGTCCAGGCAGGTCTTGAACGCCTCCAGAGCAGAAGACTCCACAAGCTCCCTGGGCAGCCTGTTCCAGTGTTCTGTCACCCCCACTGAGAAGAAGTTTCTTCTCAAATTTAAGTGGAACCTCTTGTGTTCCAGTTTGTACCCATTACCCCTTGTCCTATCATTGGTTGTCACCGAGAAGAGCCTGGCTCCATCCTCGTGACACTCACCCTTTATATATCTGTAAACATTAATGAGGTCACCCCTCAGTCTCCTCCAAGCTCAAGAGACCCAGCTCCCTCAGCCTTTCCTCATAAGGGAGATGCTCCACTCCCTTAATCGTCTTTGTTGCCCTGCGCTGGACTCTCTCCAGCAGTTCCCTGTCCTTCTGGAACTGAGAGGCCCAGAACTGGACACAATATTCCAGATGGGATCTCACCAGGGCAGAAAAAGGAGAAAAGGAGATGTGCCAGGAGGCAGCAGACGTGCCCGCAGCAGCTGGGTCCCTGAGCGCTGGGAGATGCGGCTGAGCTGCCGGGCACTCTGGGTTCTCCAATGGTCCAGCCCGGCTGGGAGCTCTGCCAGGGCTCTCTCCTACACGCAGCCATCTCACCTCAGAAAACAGCCCCAGCTTTGGGACCTCTTGCCTGTTTCCTCCTCTCATGCACCAAAAATTGTCAAGGCACGGAGTGAAAAGGTGGCCGTGAGGGGGACTGACCAACCTGCCGGCAAAGAGACGGCTGGGATCACACGCACACATGGGCCTGTTCTCATCGGCCTCAGTCCTGCACAAGTCAGACTAAACCCAACACAATCAAGCTTCACCTTTTTATTCAAGATGCCACGTGCAATTTGCAGAAAAAACAGCAAGACAGGAACATTTTCTCAATTAGAAAACTCTGTGTGTGAGTTCATAGCAGACTGTTTCTCAACTGTTCATTAATTAGCAGCTGCTTCCAGCAAAAGCAAGCCCCCCAAAACATGATCTGTATAGAGCATAAAGAAACACCACTATAATGGCTGGAAACAAAACGCACCACTGGACTGTATATATGACAACTATTGCACTGTTACCTTCTCCCCATCACATACTGTCAAGAGCTGCACGGGAAGGGTTGATTTGCAAACTGCACCCGAGCAAACAGTTTGCTGTGGAAGCCACGGTCGTAGGGCACGGGTAGGAAGGTCCCAGCAGTAAACACTCACAGAGAGAAAACCCGCTGAGTCCCCAAACCCATCAGTGCCAAAACATCCACTGAGGTGAGAGGTATCTAAGGAAGAGAAGGTCAAAATGCAGCGAGTCATTGCACAAAGTGCCAGTCAGAAGGCACCTTCCTGTAACTGAACAGAAGATCATCACAGGTAGGAGAGCTACAGGAAGTGAGACTGGACCGGCAACAAAACCACACTGTATTCTTGCAAAAAAGGGACACTATTAGGTTGATTACTCCCCTGGCTTGTAGCTACAGGGACTGATTCAGGGCCAGTACCCCAAAGGCTTCCTCCCAAGGGTGCTGGGTGGAGGGGGGGGCCGGCGGAGGCGGGGGGGGGGGGGGCGGGGAAGCGGCGCTGCACACATCTGGTTCTGTCACCCAGAGGTCACAATGCCAGCACCTGGCAACGCTGAGGTCACAATGCCCCAGGGCACTATAAAAGGGAGCAGCCTCCCATGTCCACCGCCAGAGCTGGCCCGGGGGCCGCCCCAACACATCCCCGAGGAAGCACTGGAGCAGCTGGTGGAATCACAGGGCAGGGGCTGAGGGAGGAAGACCTTGCATGAGGCTGCTGGAGGTTCTTTGCTGCAAGGCGATCTGCTGGCAGGGCCACCTTCCAAACTCATCTGATGCATGGAAATCCCTTCCAGTTGGATAGCAGTGGCAAGACCAAGGGAATTCCTTCTTGAGGAGCAGTGCAGAGCTCACCATTCTCATCCCCTGTGGGGCCAGGGCCAGTAGCTGTAAGAAGTGGGATGCCCAGATGTTGCAAAGGTGCCCAGGGCTCTCACACCCATCAGAAGGTATGTGCCTCCTTGCCACAAGGTGACAGAGCCAGTGCCAAAGATGGAACACGCTTCAGGGTATTCAGTGCCTTCTGGTAGTGCAGGGATGGGAAGCAACGACAGCAGAAATTTCTTCATCAAGTACTGCTAGGGAAAGGAGGAGGTAGGAACAGAAGGAGAGAAGACTTCAGCTAGAAAGGACCTACAATGATTATCTACTCCAAATGCCTGACCACTTCAGGGCTGAACAGAAGTTACAACATAGTATTAAGGGTATTGTCCAAAGGCCTCTTCAACACTGATCAGGCAAGAGGGATCGACCACCTCCCCGGGAACCCTGTTCCAGGGCTTTGACCACCCTCTTGGTAAAGAAAAGTTTCCTCTTCTCAAGTCCAAAGCTCCCCTGATGGATGCAGCTTTGAGCCGTTCCCACACCCCCTGCTCTTGGCTATCAGGGAGAAGAGATCAGCAGCTCCCTCTCCATTTTCCTCCTTGGAAGCTGTAGAGAGCAACGAGGTCGCCTCTCAGCCTTCGTCTCTCCAAACTAAACAAATCCCAGGTCCTCAGTATCCATCAACCAGAAGAAGCTTTAGCTCACAGAGTAGTTCTACAGTCCCCATACTCCCACCCAGCTGAAGCTCCGACACAAGACAAATCCCCTACGTCAAGAAACCCTGTGTGAAGATCTACAGCCTAGAAATAGAGAACACAACGTCAGGTGCAGCACCATCAGTTTCTGGCACTGGTCGAACACGTCGGAGTAGAAAAATGCTCCTGGAGGCACAAGTAGGTCACAGCATGACGGTGAGCCACAAATGTGATACAGGCAAATGCATTCTGTTGTGTCAGGCAAGGCACTGCCACAGGAAAGGCAAGCCTTGTGCAAAGCCCTGGTCAGCACTCACCTGGACCACTAGGGACATTGCTCCTTCCTTGGGTTCAGGAAAGATAAAATCCATCCAGGATGAAAGTAAATCAAGACTAAGTAGTTGGTTAGGAACACGGAGGGCCTACAGAAGAAGACAACGGCTAGAAGAAGCAAGACAAAGCCTGAGAGGGCTGCCATGACTTTCAAGGAAGATAGCAAGGATGAAGGCCAAAGGAGGAAAAGAGCTATCAAGAGCAAGCAAAGATTGGGTCAACAGCACAAGTCAAGACTTCTCCCCAAGCAGACAACCTCACCGTAAATGACAGCGCTGCAGCACATGTCACTTGCTGCATTGGGAAGGAATGGCACACGGACTGCGAGGGCCACCTTCCAAACCTATCCGATTGATGGATGGATGGAAAGCCTTTTCAGTGGGATAGCAGTGGCAAGACCGACGGCATGATGCCTTCTTGAAGAGTACTGAAGAACTCGCCATCTTCATCCCACATGCCGACAGGCTCAGGAGTCGTAAGAAAGAGGATACAGAGCAGTTGCAAGGGGTTGCAGTGCTTTGAAGCACTCACTGGTGTCCTGACAGGCACAGGAAGGATTCTTGACCCCAAGCTCCATCAGCTCAGAAGCATTTGGGCACTCTCGGAAGTCCGAGAGATGGCTCCAGGTGGAGGGAGGATAGATAGGATAGGACAGGACAGGACAGGACAGGACAGGATAGGATAGGACAGGATAGGACAGGATAGGGCTTGGGCAGGTCCTGGGAGACGTGAGCAGCCTGTGGGACAAGGAGCCAGGTCTGGCTCACATGCTCAGGGAACAGCCGATCGCCAGCACTGGGGTCAGGAAGGAATTTTTTCCCCTGGGGCAGATTGGCACTGGTCCCCAGGGGTTTTTTGCCTTCCTCTGCAGCATTGAGCATGACCACTTTGCAGAGCTCCTCTGAGCTCTTTTGGCTCGGGTCCTGCCTGCTGCTCAAGCACCAGGAAGATGGCCTCTCGTGCCCTGCAGCTGGGGGGAGGAAGGCTTTTTTTTCCCCCCCATGTGGGACACCAAGTGTCTCTGGGGGTTTTTTGCCTTCTTCTGCAGCGTTGAGCATGGCCCACTTGCCACGGCTTCTTTGGGCCATTTGGGCTGGGTGCCTGCTGCTCCACGAGGTGGCCCTAAACTTAGCTAGAGCAGCCTACCTAAACCAGAATAGAACAACTCGCCTAAACCAACCTTCAACAACTGGAAACAACCAACCTTAAAGAACCTAAACCAATCTGCCTTAAAAAACTTCAAACAATCAGCCACAAACCACCTAAAAAAAACCTTCAACAATCTACAACAAATTACCTAAACCAGTCTAAATCAAACAAAATAAACCAACCTAAACACCCTAAAAAAACCCACCTAAAACAAATGACCTAAACAATCCTACCTAAAACAACCTGAACCAGCGTTCTTCAACCAACCTTCAGCAACCTCAACCCAAGCAAGCAAGAGAAATCTAAACCAAACCACCTTAAACAACCCTTCAATGATCTACAACAAATTACCTAAACCAACCAAAAGAAACCAATCGAAACACCCTAAAACCAATCTACCTAAAACAAATTACCTAAACAATCCTACCTAAAACTACATAAACCAACGTTCGTCAACCAACATTTGGCAACCTAAATCCAAACAAATTAAATACATCTAAACCAACCCATCTTAAACAACTTAAGCCAGCCCTTAAAAAAATCTCAAACTACTTAAAACCTACCCAATAAAGTATAAAACCACCTGAAACAACCAAGCTAAACTAACGACCTAGACTAACCAACTTAAACCAACCTCAGAAATATGAAACCAAACAACAGAAACAACCTGAACAAAACCACCTAAAGCAAATGACCTAAACCAAAATAGAACCACCAAAACCAACCTAAAACAACCAAGCTAAATCAACAACACTCCAACAAACAAGCTAAAACACTCGAAAAAACCTGCATGACCAAAACCCAACCAACAAACACCCTACCCCATGCAGTGCCTCACTTGGATGTGCCTGCAGTCTTGAAAGCTTGACTACCCCAGCCAGGTGCTCTTACAAATGCACCTTGATCTTCTTTGCAGCTTCTAGAAGGGGAGGGCAGCTACCGTATACCCTTGACCCATGAATTGTATCCCTCCAACAGAGAAGGTCAGCCTCTTGGAGTGATCGCCTGGCTTTGGGAAGGACACGCATGAAGCAGGGAGGAAGGAAGGGGACACCTGCCTAGCCAGCCACATCAGTCCAATCAACCCTGGCCATCAATGGCGTGACAGAGGTCGCAGTCAGATTGCTCTCACGTCCAAAACAACCAAATGCAACCTAAAACCAACCAAAATCACCAAAACCAAATGACCTATATGATCTCAAACTACCATCCTAAACAATCCAGCCTAAACCAACCAGCCAACCTGCAACCATCAACCTGCTTACAAACAAACAAACAAACAAAATTAAACAACTGAATAAAACTAAATAAAAGAAACAAAATCCTGATCCCACTTTTCTTCTTTGTGTTTTGTGTCCTTGAAAGTGATTTTGGAGCTAAAACACCCCTGGCATTGCAGGGATATAGTAGTCTCATCGTTATTCAGTTCATGGCGAGCAAATAGAATAGAAAAGCTCTGCTCTGCTATGCCTGGAGTTCTGCCTGACGAGCTCTGACCCAGCCCTGAGGGCTCCCTCCATCCAGGAGAGCCGCTCTCTGCAGGGCAGGGCCCAGGCCCAGCCTGGGACAGGGGTAGAGACGACACAGGCACACACACCTATGACACGGCTCAGGCAGGGACTCAAGGCCCCAGGCTGAGCTGAGACACTTCCCCTGGGTCCCAGGCAGGAGATGGTGGCGGTGGGTGGGGGTCCCAGGGAAGGCCGGTCCCAGCCACCGAAGCCTGGGAGCACCCCCACGACCCTGGCAGAACTAGACTTGCAAACATTTCCTTCTGTGCCTTCGAAATACGTGCTCACTTAGGGACCATAAACAATACTTCTGGCTACATCAATAACCCTACTGTGCTTCCTCACCATACTGAGTGCAGGCTCCCTGGAGAGATCTTGGGTTTCCCCTCTCTCTTTGCACTGAAGAATCACACAGAATCACTGAGTGTTAGGCATTGGAAGGGACCTCGAAAGATCATCCAGTCCAATCCCCCTGCCGGAGCAGGAACACCTAGATGAGGTTACACAGGTAGGTGTCCAGGCAGGTCTTGAACGCCTCCAGAGCAGAAGACTCCACAAGCTCCCTGGGCAGCCTGTTCCAGTGTTCTGTCACCCCCACTGAGAAGAAGTTTCTTCTCAAATTTAAGTGGAACCTCTTGTGTTCCAGTTTGTACCCATTACCCCTTGTCCTATCATTGGTTGTCACCGAGAAGAGCCTGGCTCCATCCTCGTGACACTCACCCTTTATATATCTGTAAACATTAATGAGGTCACCCCTCAGTCTCCTCCAAGCTCAAGAGACCCAGCTCCCTCAGCCTTTCCTCATAAGGGAGATGCTCCACTCCCTTAATCGTCTTTGTTGCCCTGCGCTGGACTCTCTCCAGCAGTTCCCTGTCCTTCTGGAACTGAGAGGCCCAGAACTGGACACAATATTCCAGATGGGATCTCACCAGGGCAGAAAAAGGAGAAAAGGAGATGTGCCAGGAGGCAGCAGACGTGCCCGCAGCAGCTGGGTCCCTGAGCGCTGGGAGATGCGGCTGAGCTGCCGGGCACTCTGCGTTCTCCAATGGTCCAGCCCGGCTGGGAGCTCTGCCAGGGCTCTCTCCTACACGCAGCCATCTCACCTCAGAAAACAGCCCCAGCTTTGGGACCTCTTGCCTGTTTCCTCCTCTCATGCACCAAAAATTGTCAAGGCACGGAGTGAAAAGGTGGCCGTGAGGGGGACTGACCAACCTGCCGGCAAAGAGACGGCTGGGATCACACGCACACATGGGCCTGTTCTCATCGGCCTCAGTCCTGCACAAGTCAGACTAAACCCAACACAATCAAGCTTCACCTTTTTATTCAAGATGCCACGTGCAATTTGCAGAAAAAACAGCAAGACAGGAACATTTTCTCAATTAGAAAACTCTGTGTGTGAGTTCATAGCAGACTGTTTCTCAACTGTTCATTAATTAGCAGCTGCTTCCAGCAAAAGCAAGCCCCCCAAAACATGATCTGTATAGAGCATAAAGAAACACCACTATAATGGCTGGAAACAAAACGCACCACTGGACTGTATATATGACAACTATTGCACTGTTACCTTCTCCCCATCACATACTGTCAAGAGCTGCACGGGAAGGGTTGATTTGCAAACTGCACCCGAGCAAACAGTTTGCTGTGGAAGCCACGGTCGTAGGGCACGGGTAGGAAGGTCCCAGCAGTAAACACTCACAGAGAGAAAACCCGCTGAGTCCCCAAACCCATCAGTGCCAAAACATCCACTGAGGTGAGAGGTATCTAAGGAAGAGAAGGTCAAAATGCAGCGAGTCATTGCACAAAGTGCCAGTCAGAAGGCACCTTCCTGTAACTGAACAGAAGATCATCACAGGTAGGAGAGCTACAGGAAGTGAGACTGGACCGGCAACAAAACCACACTGTATTCTTGCAAAAAAGGGACACTATTAGGTTGATTACTCCCCTGGCTTGTAGCTACAGGGACTGATTCAGGGCCAGTACCCCAAAGGCTTCCTCCCAAGGGTGCTGGGTGGAGGGGGGTGGCCGGCGGAGGCGGTGGGGGGGGGGGGGGCGGGGAAGCGGCGCTGCACACATCTGGTTCTGTCACCCAGAGGTCACAATGCCAGCACCTGGCAACGCTGAGGTCACAATGCCCCAGGGCACTATAAAAGGGAGCAGCCTCCCATGTCCACCGCCAGAGCTGGCCCGGGGGCCGCCCCAACACATCCCCGAGGAAGCACTGGAGCAGCTGGTGGAATCACAGGGCAGGGGCTGAGGGAGGAAGACCTTGCATGAGGCTGCTGGAGGTTCTTTGCTGCAAGGCGATCTGCTGGCAGGGCCACCTTCCAAACTCATCTGATGCATGGAAATCCCTTCCAGTTGGATAGCAGTGGCAAGACCAAGGGAATTCCTTCTTGAGGAGCAGTGCAGAGATCACCATTCTCATCCCCTGTGGGGCCAGGGCCAGTAGCTGTAAGAAGGGGGATGCCCAGATGTTGCAAAGGTGCCCAGGGCTCTCACACCCATTCAGAAGGTATGTGCCTCCTTGCCACAAGGTGACAGAGCCAGTGCCGAAGATGGAACACGCTTCAGGGTATTCAGTGCCTTCTGGTAGTGCAGGGATGGGAAGCAACGACAGCAGAAATTTCTTTGTCAAGTACTGCTAGGGAAAGGAGGAGGTAGGAACAGAAGGAGAGAAGACTTCAGCTAGAAAGGACCTACAATGATTATCTACTCCAAATGCCTGACCACTTCAGGGCTGAACAGAAGTTACAACATAGTATTAAGGGTATTGTCCAAAGGCCTCTTCAACACTGATCAGGCAAGAGGGATCGACCACCTCCCCGGGAACCCTGTTCCAGGGCTTTGACCACCCTCTTGGTAAAGAAAAGTTTCCTCTTCTCAAGTCCAAAGCTCCCCTGATGGATGCAGCTTTGAGCCGTTCCCACACCTCCTGCTCTTGGCTATCAGGGAGAAGAGATCAGCAGCTCCCTCTCCATTTTCCTCCTTGGAAGCTGTAGAGAGCAACGAGGTCGCCTCTCAGCCTTCGTCTCTCCAAACTAAACAAATCCCAGGTCCTCAGTATCCATCAACCAGAAGAAGCTTTAGCTCACAGAGTAGTTCTACAGTCCCCATACTCCCACCCAGCTGAAGCTCCGACACAAGACAAATCCCCTACGTCAAGAAACCCTGTGTGAAGATCTACAGCCTAGAAATAGAGAACACAACGTCAGGTGCAGCACCATCAGTTTCTGGCACTGGTCGAACACATCGGAGTAGAAAAATGCTCCTGGAGGCACAAGTAGGTCACAGCATGACGGTGAGCCACCAATGTGATACAGGCAAATGCATTCTGTTGTGTCAGGCAAGGCACTGCCACAGGAAAGGCAAGCCTTGTGCAAAGCCCTGGTCAGCACTCACCTGGACCACTAGGGACATTGCTCCTTCCTTGGGTTCAGGAAAGATAAAATCCATCCAGGATGAAAGTAAATCAAGACTAAGTAGTTGGTTAGGAACACGGAGGGCCTACAGAAGAAGACAACGGCTAGAAGAAGCAAGACAAAGCCTGAGAGGGCTGCCATGACTTTCAAGGAAGATAGCAAGGATGAAGGCCAAAGGAGGAAAAGAGCTATCAAGAGCAAGCAAAGATTGGGTCAACAGCACAAGTCAAGACTTCTCCCCAAGCAGACAACCTCACCGTAAATGACAGCGCTGCAGCACATGTCACTTGCTGCATTGGGAAGGAATGGCACACGGACTGCGAGGGCCACCTTCCAAACCTATCCGATTGATGGATGGATGGAAAGCCTTTTCAGTGGGATAGCAGTGGCAAGACCGACGGCATGATGCCTTCTTGAAGAGTACTGAAGAACTCGCCATCTTCATCCCACATGCCGACAGGCTCAGGAGTCGTAAGAAAGAGGATACAGAGCAGTTGCAAGGGGTTGCAGTGCTTTGAAGCACTCACTGGTGTCCTGACAGGCACAGGAAGGATTCTTGACCCCAAGCTCCATCAGCTCAGAAGCATTTGGGCACTCTCGGAAGTCCGAGAGATGGCTCCAGGTGGAGGGAGGATAGATAGGATAGGACAGGACAGGACAGGACAGGACAGGATAGGATAGGACAGGATAGGACAGGATAGGGCTTGGGCAGGTCCTGGGAGACGTGAGCAGCCTGTGGGACAAGGAGCCAGGTCTGGCTCACATGCTCAGGGAACAGCCGATCGCCAGCACTGGGGTCAGGAAGGAATTTTTTCCCCTGGGGCAGATTGGCACTGGTCCCCAGGGGTTTTTTGCCTTCCTCTGCAGCATTGAGCATGACCACTTTGCAGAGCTCTTCTGAGCCCTTTTGGCTCGGGTCCTGCCTGCTGCTCAAGCACCAGGAAGATGGCCTCTCGTGCCCTGCAGCTGGGGGGAGGAAGGCTTTTTTTTCCCCCCCATGTGGGACACCAAGTGTCTCTGGGGGTTTTTTGCCTTCTTCTGCAGCGTTGAGCATGGCCCACTTGCCACGGCTTCTTTGGGCCATTGTGGCTGGGTGCCTGCTGCTCCACGAGGTGGCCCTAAACTTAGCTAGAGCAGCCTACCTAAACCAGAATAGAACAACTCGCCTAAACCAACCTTCAACAACTGGAAACAACCAACCTTAAAGAACCTAAACCAATCTGCCTTAAAAAACTTCAAACAATCAGCCACAAACCACCTAAAAAAAACCTTCAACAATCTACAACAAATTACCTAAACCAGTCTAAATCAAACAAAATAAACCAACCTAAACACCCTGAAAAAAACCCACCTAAAACAAATGACCTAAACAATCCTACCTAAAACAACCTGAACCAGCGTTCTTCAACCAACCTTCAGCAACCTCAACCCAAGCAAGCAAGAGAAATCTAAACCAAACCACCTTAAACAACCCTTCAATGATCTACAACAAATTACCTAAACCAACCAAAAGAAACCAATCGAAACACCCTAAAACCAATCTACCTAAAACAAATTACCTAAACAATCCTACCTAAAACTACATAAACCAACGTTCGTCAACCAACATTTGGCAACCTAAATCCAAACAAATTAAATACATCTAAACCAACCCATCTTAAACAACTTAAGCCAGCCCTTAAAAAAATCTCAAACTACTTAAAACCTACCCAATAAAGTATAAAACCACCTGAAACAACCAAGCTAAACTAACGACCTAGACTAACCAACTTAAACCAACCTCAGAAATATGAAACCAAACAACAGAAACAACCTGAACAAAACCACCTAAAGCAAATGACCTAAACCAAAATAGAACCACCAAAACCAACCTAAAACAACCAAGCTAAATCAACAACACTCCAACAAACAAGCTAAAACACTCGAAAAAACCTGCATGACCAAAACCCAACCAACAAACACCCTACCCCATGCAGTGCCTCACTTGGATGTGCCTGCAGTCTTGAAAGCTTGACTACCCCAGCCAGGTGCTCTTACAAATGCACCTTGATCTTCTTTGCAGCTTCTAGAAGGGGAGGGCAGCTACCGTATACCCTTGACCCATGAATTGTATCCCTCCAACAGAGAAGCTCATCCTCTTGGAGTGATCGCCTGGCTTTGGGAAGGACACGCATGAAGCAGGGAGGAAGGAAGGGGACACCTGCCTAGCCAGCCACATCAGTCCAATCAACCCTGGCCATCAATGGCGTGACAGAGGTCGCAGTCAGATTGCTCTCACGTCCAAAACAACCAAATGCAACCTAAAACCAACCAAAATCACCAAAACCAAATGACCTATACGATCTCAAACTACCATCCTAAACAATCCAGCCTAAACCAACCAGCCAACCTGCAACCATCAACCTGCTTACAAACAAACAAACAAACAAAATTAAACAACTGAATAAAACTAAATAAAAGAAACAAAATCCTGATCCCACTTTTCTTCTTTGTGTTTTGTGTCCTTGAAAGTGATTTTGGAGCTAAAACACCCCTGGCATTGCAGGGATATAGTAGTCTCATCGTTATTCAGTTCATGGCGAGCAAATAGAATAGAAAAGCTCTGCTCTGCTATGCCTGGAGTTCTGCATGACGAGCTCTGACCCAGCCCTGAGGGCTCCCTCCATCCAGGAGAGCCGCTCTCTGCAGGGCAGGGCCCAGGCCCAGCCTGGGACAGGGGTAGAGACGACACAGGCACACACACCTATGACACGGCTCAGGCAGGGACTCAAGGCCCCAGGCTGAGCTGAGACACTTCCCCTGGGTCCCAGGCAGGAGATGGTGGCGGTGGGTGGGGGTCCCAGGGAAGGCCGGTCCCAGCCACCGAAGCCTGGGAGCACCCCCACGACCCTGGCAGAACTAGACTTGCAAACATTTCCTTCTGTGCCTTCGAAATACGTGCTCACTTAGGGACCATAAACAATACTTCTGGCTACATCAATAACCCTACTGTGCTTCCTCACCATACTGAGTGCAGGCTCCCTGGAGAGATCTTGGGTTTCCCCTCTCTCTTTGCACTGAAGAATCACACAGAATCACTGAGTGTTAGGCATTGGAAGGGACCTCGAAAGATCATCCAGTCCAATCCCCCTGCCGGAGCAGGAACACCTAGATGAGGTTACACAGGTAGGTGTCCAGGCAGGTCTTGAACGCCTCCAGAGCAGAAGACTCCACAAGCTCCCTGGGCAGCCTGTTCCAGTGTTCTGTCACCCCCACTGAGAAGAAGTTTCTTCTCAAATTTAAGTGGAACCTCTTGTGTTCCAGTTTGTACCCATTACCCCTTGTCCTATCATTGGTTGTCACTGAGAAGAGCCTCGCTCCATCCTCGTGACACTCACCCTTTATATATCTGTAAACATTAATGAGGTCACCCCTCAGTCTCCTCCAAGCTCAAGAGACCGAGCTCCCTCAGCCTTTCCTCATAAGGGAAATGCTCCACTCCCTTAATCGTCTTTGTTGCCCTGCGCTGGACTCTCTCCAGCAGTTCCCTGTCCTTCTGGAACTGAGAGGCCCAGAACTGGACACAATATTCCAGATGGGATCTCACCAGGGCAGAAAGAGGAGAAAAGGAGATGTGCCAGGAGGCAGCAGACGTGCCCGCAGCAGCTGGGTCCCTGAGCGCTGGGAGATGCGGCTGAGCTGCCGGGCACTCTGGGTTCTCCAATGGTCCAGCCCGGCTGGGAGCTCTGCCAGGGCTCTCTCCTACACGCAGCCATCTCACCTCAGAAAACAGCCCCAGCTTTGGGACCTCTTGCCTGTTTCCTCCTCTCATGCACCAAAAATTGTCAAGGCACGGAGTGAAAAGGTGGCCGTGAGGGGGACTGACCAACCTGCCGGCAAAGAGACGGCTGGGATCACACGCACACATGGGCCTGTTCTCATCGGCCTCAGTCCTGCACAAGTCAGACTAAACCCAACACAATCAAGCTTCACCTTTTTATTCAAGATGCCACGTGCAATTTGCAGAAAAAACAGCAAGACAGGAACATTTTCTCAATTAGAAAACTCTGTGTGTGAGTTCATAGCAGACTGTTTCTCAACTGTTCATTAATTAGCAGCTGCTTCCAGCAAAAGCAAGCCCCCCAAAACATGATCTGTATAGAGCATAAAGAAACACCACTATAATGGCTGGAAACAAAACGCACCACTGGACTGTATATATGACAACTATTGCACTGTTACCTTCTTCCCATCACATACTGTCAAGAGCTGCACGGGAAGGGTTGATTTGCAAACTGCACCCGAGCAAACAGTTTGCTGTGGAAGCCACGGTCGTAGGGCACGGGTAGGAAGGTCCCAGCAGTAAACACTCACAGAGAGAAAACCCGCTGAGTCCCCAAACCCATCAGTGCCAAAACATCCACTGAGGTGAGAGGTATCTAAGGAAGAGAAGGTCAAAATGCAGCGAGTCATTGCACAAAGTGCCAGTCAGAAGGCACCTTCCTGTAACTGAACAGAAGATCATCACAGGTAGGAGAGCTACAGGAAGTGAGACTGGACCGGCAACAAAACCACACTGTATTCTTGCAAAAAAGGGACACTATTAGGTTGATTACTCCCCTGGCTTGTAGCTACAGGGACTGATTCAGGGCCAGTACCCCAAAGGCTTCCTCCCAAGGGTGCTGGGTGGAGGGGGGGGGCCGGCGGAGGCGGGGGGGGGGGGGGGCGGGGAAGCAGCGCTGCACACATCTGGTTCTGTCACCCAGAGGTCACAATGCCAGCACCTGGCAACGCTGAGGTCACAATGCCCCAGGGCACTATAAAAGGGAGCAGCCTCCCATGTCCACCGCCAGAGCTGGCCCGGGGGCCGCCCCAACACATCCCCGAGGAAGCACTGGAGCAGCTGGTGGAATCACAGGGCAGGGGCTGAGGGAGGAAGACCTTGCATGAGGCTGCTGGAGGTTCTTTGCTGCAAGGCGATCTGCTGGCAGGGCCACCTTCCAAACTCATCTGATGCATGGAAATCCCTTCCAGTTGGATAGCAGTGGCAAGACCAAGGGAATTCCTTCTTGAGGAGCAGTGCAGAGCTCACCATTCTCATCCCCTGTGGGGCCAGGGCCAGTAGCTGTAAGAAGTGGGATGCCCAGATGTTGCAAAGGTGCCCAGGGCTCTCACACCCATCAGAAGGTATGTGCCTCCTTGCCACAAGGTGACAGAGCCAGTGCCGAAGATGGAACACGCTTCAGGGTATTCAGTGCCTTCTGGTAGTGCAGGGATGGGAAGCAACGACAGCAGGAATTTCTTCGTCAAGTACTGCTAGGGAAAGAAGGAGGTAGGAACAGAAGGAGAGAAGACTTCAGCTAGAAAGGACCTACAATGATTATCTACTCCAAATGCCTGACCACTTCAGGGCTGAACAGAAGTTACAACATAGTATTAAGGGTATTGTCCAAAGGCCTCTTCAACACTGATCAGGCAAGAGGGATCGACCACCTCCCCGGGAACCCTGTTCCAGGGCTTTGACCACCCTCTTGGTAAAGAAAAGTTTCCTCTTCTCAAGTCCAAAGCTCCCCTGATGGATGCAGCTTTGAGCCGTTCCCACACCTCCTGCTCTTGGCTATCAGGGAGAAGAGATCAGCAGCTCCCTCTCCATTTTCCTCCTTGGAAGCTGTAGAGAGCAACGAGGTCGCCTCTCAGCCTTCGTCTCTCCAAACTAAACAAATCCCAGGTCCTCAGTATCCATCAACCAGAAGAAGCTTTAGCTCACAGAGTAGTTCTACAGTCCCCATACTCCCACCCAGCTGAAGCTCCGACACAAGACAAATCCCCTACGTCAAGAAACCCTGTGTGAAGATCTACAGCCTAGAAATAGAGAACACAACGTCAGGTGCAGCACCATCAGTTTCTGGCACTGGTCGAACACATCGGAGTAGAAAAATGCTCCTGGAGGCACAAATAGGTCACAGCATGACGGTGAGCCACAAATGTGATACAGGCAAATGCATTCTGTTGTGTCAGGCAAGGCACTGCCACAGGAAAGGCAAGCCTCGTGCAAAGCCCTGGTCAGCACTCACCTGGACCACTAGGGACATTGCTCCTTCCTTGGGTTCAGGAAAGATAAAATCCATCCAGGATGAAAGTAAATCAAGACTAAGTAGTTGGTTAGGAACACGGAGGGCCTACAGAAGAAGACAACGGCTAGAAGAAGCAAGACAAAGCCTGAGAGGGCTGCCATGACTTTCAAGGAAGATAGCAAGGATGAAGGCCAAAGGAGGAAAAGAGCTATCAAGAGCAAGCAAAGATTGGGTCAACAGCACAAGTCAAGACTTCTCCGCAAGCAGACAACCTCACCGTAAATGACAGCGCAGCAGCACATGTCACTTGCTGCATTGGGAAGGAATGGCACACGGACTGCGAGGGCCACCTTCCAAACCTATCCGATTGATGGATGGATGGAAAGCCTTTTCAGTGGGATAGCAGTGGCAAGACCGACGGCATGATGCCTTCTTGAAGAGTACTGAAGAACTCGCCATCTTCATCCCACATGCCGACAGGCTCAGGAGTCGTAAGAAAGAGGATACAGAGCAGTTGCAAGGGGTTGCAGTGCTTTGAAGCACTCACTGGTGTCCTGACAGGCACAGGAAGGATTCTTGACCCCAAGCTCCATCAGCTCAGAAGCATTTGGGCACTCTCGGAAGTCCGAGAGATGGCTCCAGGTGGAGGGAGGATAGATAGGATAGGACAGGACAGGACAGGACAGGACAGGACAGGATAGGATAGGACAGGATAGGACAGGATAGGGCTTGGGCAGGTCCTGGGAGACGTGAGCAGCCTGTGGGACAAGGAGCCAGGTCTGGCTCACATGCTCAGGGAACAGCCGATCGCCAGCACTGGGGTCAGGAAGGAATTTTTTCCCCTGGGGCAGATTGGCACTGGTCCCCAGGGGTTTTTTGCCTTCCTCTGCAGCATTGAGCATGACCACTTTGCAGAGCTCCTCTGAGCCCTTTTGGCTCGGGTCCTGCCTGCTGCTCAAGCACCAGGAAGATGGCCTCTCGTGCCCTGCAGCTGGGGGGAGGAAGGCTTTTTTTTCCCCCCCATGTGGGACACCAAGTGTCTCTGGGGGTTTTTTGCCTTCTTCTGCAGCGTTGAGCATGGCCCACTTGCCACGGCTTCTTTGGGCCATTGTGGCTGGGTGCCTGCTGCTCCACGAGGTGGCCCTAAACTTAGCTAGAGCAGCCTACCTAAACCAGAATAGAACAACTCGCCTAAACCAACCTTCAACAACTGGAAACAACCAACCTTAAAGAACCTAAACCAATCTGCCTTAAAAAACTTCAAACAATCAGCCACAAACCACCTAAAAAAAACCTTCAACAATCTACAACAAATTACCTAAACCAGTCTAAATCAAACAAAATAAACCAACCTAAACACCCTAAAAAAAACCCACCTAAAACAAATGACCTAAACAATCCTACCTAAAACAACCTGAACCAGCGTTCTTCAACCAACCTTCAGCAACCTCAACCCAAGCAAGCAAGAGAAATCTAAACCAAACCACCTTAAACAACCCTTCAATGATCTACAACAAATTACCTAAACCAACCAAAAGAAACCAATCGAAACACCCTAAAACCAATCTACCTAAAACAAATTACCTAAACAATCCTACCTAAAACTACATAAACCAACGTTCGTCAACCAACATTTGGCAACCTAAATCCAAACAAATTAAATACATCTAAACCAACCCATCTTAAACAACTTAAGCCAGCCCTTAAAAAAATCTCAAACTACTTAAAACCTACCCAATAAAGTATAAAACCACCTGAAACAACCAAGCTAAACTAACGACCTAGACTAACCAACTTAAACCAACCTCAGAAATATGAAACCAAACAACAGAAACAACCTGAACAAAACCACCTAAAGCAAATGACCTAAACCAAAATAGAACCACCAAAACCAACCTAAAACAACCAAGCTAAATCAACAACACTCCAACAAACAAGCTAAAACACTCGAAAAAACCTGCATGACCAAAACCCAACCAACAAACACCCTACCCCATGCAGTGCCTCACTTGGATGTGCCTGCAGTCTTGAAAGCTTGACTACCCCAGCCAGGTGCTCTTACAAATGCACCTTGATCTTCTTTGCAGCTTCTAGAAGGGGAGGGCAGCTACCGTATACCCTTGACCCATGAATTGTATCCCTCCAACAGAGAAGGTCATCCTCTTGGAGTGATCGCCTGGCTTTGGGAAGGACACGCATGAAGCAGGGAGGAAGGAAGGGGACACCTGCCTAGCCAGCCACATCAGTCCAATCAACCCTGGCCATCAATGGCGTGACAGAGGTCACAGTCAGATTGCTCTCACGTCCAAAACAACCAAATGCAACCTAAAACCAACCAAAATCACCAAAACCAAATGACCTATACGATCTCAAACTACCATCCTAAACAATCCAGCCTAAACCAACCAGCCAACCTGCAACCATCAACCTGCTTACAAACAAACAAACAAACAAAATTAAACAACTGAATAAAACTAAATAAAAGAAACAAAATCCTGATCCCACTTTTCTTCTTTGTGTTTTGTGTCCTTGAAAGTGATTTTGGAGCTAAAACACCCCTGGCATTGCAGGGATATAGTAGTCTCATCGTTATTCAGTTCATGGCGAGCAAATAGAATAGAAAAGCTCTGCTCTGCTATGCCTGGAGTTCTGCCTGACGAGCTCTGACCCAGCCCTGAGGGCTCCCTCCATCCAGGAGAGCCGCTCTCTGCAGGGCAGGGCCCAGGCCCAGCCTGGGACAGGGGTAGAGACGACACAGGCACACACACCTATGACACGGCTCAGGCAGGGACTCAAGGCCCCAGGCTGAGCTGAGACACTTCCCCTGGGTCCCAGGCAGGAGATGGTGGCGGTGGGTGGGGGTCCCAGGGAAGGCCGGTCCCAGCCACCGAAGCCTGGGAGCACCCCCACGACCCTGGCAGAACTAGACTTGCAAACATTTCCTTCTGTGCCTTCGAAATACGTGCTCACTTAGGGACCATAAACAATACTTCTGGCTACATCAATAACCCTGCTGTGCTTCCTCACCATACTGAGTGCAGGCTCCCTGGAGAGATCTTGGGTTTCCCCTCTCTCTTTGCACTGAAGAATCACACAGAATCACTGAGTGTTAGGCATTGGAAGGGACCTCGAAAGATCATCCAGTCCAATCCCCCTGCCGGAGCAGGAACACCTAGATGAGGTTACACAGGTAGGTGTCCAGGCAGGTCTTGAACGCCTCCAGAGCAGAAGACTCCACAAGCTCCCTGGGCAGCCTGTTCCAGTGTTCTGTCACCCCCACTGAGAAGAAGTTTCTTCTCAAATTTAAGTGGAACCTCTTGTGTTCCAGTTTGTACCCATTACCCCTTGTCCTATCATTGGTTGTCACCGAGAAGAGCCTGGCTCCATCCTCGTGACACTCACCCTTTATATATCTGTAAACATTAATGAGGTCACCCCTCAGTCTCCTCCAAGCTCAAGAGACCCAGCTCCCTCAGCCTTTCCTCATAAGGGAGATGCTCCACTCCCTTAATCGTCTTTGTTGCCCTGCGCTGGACTCTCTCCAGCAGTTCCCTGTCCTTCTGGAACTGAGAGGCCCAGAACTGGACACAATATTCCAGATGGGATCTCACCAGGGCAGAAAAAGGAGAAAAGGAGATGTGCCAGGAGGCACCAGACGTGCCCGCAGCAGCTGGGTCCCTGAGCGCTGGGAGATGCGGCTGAGCTGCCGGGCACTCTGGGTTCTCCAATGGTCCAGCCCGGCTGGGAGCTCTGCCAGGGCTCTCTCCTACACGCAGCCATCTCACCTCAGAAAACAGCCCCAGCTTTGGGACCTCTTGCCTGTTTCCTCCTCTCATGCACCAAAAATTGTCAAGGCACGGAGTGAAAAGGTGGCCGTGAGGGGGACTGACCAACCTGCCGGCAAAGAGACGGCTGGGATCACACGCACACATGGGCCTGTTCTCATCGGCCTCAGTCCTGCACAAGTCAGACTAAACCCAACACAATCAAGCTTCACCTTTTTATTCAAGATGCCACGTGCAATTTGCAGAAAAAACAGCAAGACAGGAACATTTTCTCAATTAGAAAACTCTGTGTGTGAGTTCATAGCAGACTGTTTCTCAACTGTTCATTAATTAGCAGCTGCTTCCAGCAAAAGCAAGCCCCCCAAAACATGATCTGTATAGAGCATAAAGAAACACCACTATAATGGCTGGAAACAAAATGCACCACTGGACTGTATATATGACAACTATTGCACTGTTACCTTCTCCCCATCACATACTGTCAAGAGCTGCACGGGAAGGGTTGATTTGCAAACTGCACCCGAGCAAACAGTTTGCTGTGGAAGCCACGGTCGTAGGGCACGGGTAGGAAGGTCCCAGCAGTAAACACTCACAGAGAGAAAACCCGCTGAGTCCCCAAACCCATCAGTGCCAAAACATCCACTGAGGTGAGAGGTATCTAAGGAAGAGAAGGTCAAAATGCAGCGAGTCATTGCACAAAGTGCCAGTCAGAAGGCACCTTCCTGTAACTGAACAGAAGATCATCACAGGTAGGAGAGCTACAGGAAGTGAGACTGGACCGGCAACAAAACCACACTGTATTCTTGCAAAAAAGGGACACTATTAGGTTGATTACTCCCCTGGCTTGTAGCTACAGGGACTGATTCAGGGCCAGTACCCCAAAGGCTTCCTCCCAAGGGTGCTGGGTGGAGGGGGGGGGCCGGCGGAGGCAGGGGGGGGGGGGGGGCGGGGAAGCGGCGCTGCACACATCTGGTTCTGTCACCCAGAGGTCACAATGCCAGCACCTGGCAACGCTGAGGTCACAATGCCCCAGGGCACTATAAAAGGGAGCAGCCTCCCATGTCCACCGCCAGAGCTGGCCCGGGGGCCGCCCCAACACATCCCCGAGGAAGCACTGGAGCAGCTGGTGGAATCACAGGGCAGGGGCTGAGGGAGGAAGACCTTGCATGAGGCTGCTGGAGGTTCTTTGCTGCAAGGCGATCTGCTGGCAGGGCCACCTTCCAAACTCATCTGATGCATGGAAATCCCTTCCAGTTGGATAGCAGTGGCAAGACCAAGGGAATTCCTTCTTGAGGAGCAGTGCAGAGCTCACCATTCTCATCCCCTGTGGGGCCAGGGCCAGTAGCTGTAAGAAGGGGGATGCCCAGATGTTGCAAAGGTGCCCAGGGCTCTCACACCCATCAGAAGGTATGTGCCTCCTTGCCACAAGGTGACAGAGCCAGTGCCGAAGATGGAACACGCTTCAGGGTATTCAGTGCCTTCTGGTAGTGCAGGGATGGGAAGCAACGACAGCAGGAATTTCTTCGTCAAGTACTGCTAGGGAAAGGAGGAGGTAGGAACAGAAGGAGAGAAGACTTCAGCTAGAAAGGACCTACAATGATTATCTACTCCAAATGCCTGACCACTTCAGGGCTGAACAGAAGTTACAACATAGTATTAAGGGTATTGTCCAAAGGCCTCTTCAACACTGATCAGGCAAGAGGGATCGAGCACCTCCCCGGGAACCCTGTTCCAGGGCTTTGACCACCCTCTTGGTAAAGAAAAGTTTCCTCTTCTCAAGTCCAAAGCTCCCCTGATGGATGCAGCTTTGAGCCATTCCCACACCTCCTGCTCTTGGCTATCAGGGAGAAGAGATCAGCAGCTCCCTCTCCATTTTCCTCCTTGGAAGCTGTAGAGAGCAACGAGGTCGCCTCTCAGCCTTCGTCTCTCCAAACTAAACAAATCCCAGGTCCTCAGTATCCATCAACCAGAAGAAGCTTTAGCTCACAGAGTAGTTCTACAGTCCCCATACTCCCACCCAGCTGAAGCTCCGACACAAGACAAATCCCCTACGTCAAGAAACCCTGTGTGAAGATCTACAGCCTAGAAATAGAGAACACAACGTCAGGTGCAGCACCATCAGTTTCTGGCACTGGTCGAACACATCGGAGTAGAAAAATGCTCCTGGAGGCACAAGTAGGTCACAGCATGACGGTGAGCCACAAATGTGATACAGGCAAATGCATTCTGTTGTGTCAGGCAAGGCACTGCCACAGGAAAGGCAAGCCTTGTGCAAAGCCCTGGTCAGCACTCACCTGGACCACTAGGGACATTGCTCCTTCCTTGGGTTCAGGAAAGATAAAATCCATCCAGGATGAAAGTAAATCAAGACTAAGTAGTTGGTTAGGAACACGGAGGGCCTACAGAAGAAGACAACGGCTAGAAGAAGCAAGACAAAGCCTGAGAGGGCTGCCATGACTTTCAAGGAAGATAGCAAGGATGAAGGCCAAAGGAGGAAAAGAGCTATCAAGAGCAAGCAAAGACTGGGTCAACAGCACAAGTCAAGACTTCTCCCCAAGCAGACAACCTCACCGTAAATGACAGCGCAGCAGCACATGTCACTTGCTGCATTGGGAAGGAATGGCACACGGACTGCGAGGGCCACCTTCCAAACCTATCCGATTGATGGATGGATGGAAAGCCTTTTCAGTGGGATAGCAGTGGCAAGACCGACGGCATGATGCCTTCTTGAAGAGTACTGAAGAACTCGCCATCTTCATCCCACATGCCGACAGGCTCAGGAGTCGTAAGAAAGAGGATACAGAGCAGTTGCAAGGGGTTGCAGTGCTTTGAAGCACTCACTGGTGTCCTGACAGGCACAGGAAGGATTCTTGACCCCAAGCTCCATCAGCTCAGAAGCATTTGGGCACTCTCGGAAGTCCGAGAGATGGCTCCAGGTGGAGGGAGGATAGATAGGATAGGACAGGACAGGACAGGACAGGACAGGACAGGACAGGATAGGATAGGACAGGAGAGGACAGGATAGGGCTTGGGCAGGTCCTGGGAGACGTGAGCAGCCTGTGGGACAAGGAGCCAGGTCTGGCTCACATGCTCAGGGAACAGCCGATCGCCAGCACTGGGGTCAGGAAGGAATTTTTTCCCCTGGGGCAGATTGGCACTGGTCCCCAGGGGTTTTTTGCCTTCCTCTGCAGCATTGAGCATGACCACTTTGCAGAGCTCCTCTGAGCCCTTTTGGCTCGGGTCCTGCCTGCTGCTCAAGCACCAGGAAGATGGCCTCTCGTGCCCTGCAGCTGGGGGGAGGAAGGCTTTTTTTTCCCCCCCATGTGGGACACCAAGTGTCTCTGGGGGTTTTTTGCCTTCTTCTGCAGCGTTGAGCATGGCCCACTTGCCACGGCTTCTTTGGGCCATTGTGGCTGGGTGCCTGCTGCTCCACGAGGTGGCCCTAAACTTAGCTAGAGCAGCCTACCTAAACCAGAATAGAACAACTCGCCTAAACCAACCTTCAACAACTGGAAACAACCAACCTTAAAGAACCTAAACCAATCTGCCTTAAAAAACTTCAAACAATCAGCCACAAACCACCTAAAAAAAACCTTCAACAATCTACAACAAATTACCTAAACCAGTCTAAATCAAACAAAATAAACCAACCTAAACACCCTAAAAAAAACCCACCTAAAACAAATGACCTAAACAATCCTACCTAAACCAACCTGAACCAGCGTTCTTCAACCAACCTTCAGCAACCTCAACCCAAGCAAGCAAGAGAAATCTAAACCAAACCACCTTAAACAACCCTTCAATGATCTACAACAAATTACCTAAACCAACCAAAAGAAACCAATCGAAACACCCTAAAACCAATCTACCTAAAACAAATTACCTAAACAATCCTACCTAAAACTACATAAACCAACGTTCGTCAACCAACATTTGGCAACCTAAATCCAAACAAATTAAATACATCTAAACCAACCCATCTTAAACAACTTAAGCCAGCCCTTAAAAAAATCTCAAACTACTTAAAACCTACCCAATAAAGTATAAAACCACCTGAAACAACCAAGCTAAACTAACGACCTAGACTAACCAACTTAAACCAACCTCAGAAATATGAAACCAAACAACAGAAACAACCTGAACAAAACCACCTAAAGCAAATGACCTAAACCAAAATAGAACCACCAAAACCAACCTAAAACAACCAAGCTAAATCAACAACACTCCAACAAACAAGCTAAAACACTCGAAAAAACCTGCATGACCAAAACCCAACCAACAAACACCCTACCCCATGCAGTGCCTCACTTGGATGTGCCTGCAGTCTTGAAAGCTTGACTACCCCAGCCAGGTGCTCTTACAAATGCACCTTGATCTTCTTTGCAGCTTCTAGAAGGGGAGGGCAGCTACCGTATACCCTTGACCCATGAATTGTATCCCTCCAACAGAGAAGGTCATCCTCTTGGAGTGATCGCCTGGCTTTGGGAAGGACACGCATGAAGCAGGGAGGAAGGAAGGGGACACCTGCCTAGCCAGCCACATCAGTCCAATCAACCCTGGCCATCAATGGCGTGACAGAGGTCGCAGTCAGGTTGCTCTCACGTCCAAAACAACCAAATGCAACCTAAAACCAACCAAAATCACCAAAACCAAATGACCTATACGATCTCAAACTACCATCCTAAACAATCCAGCCTAAACCAACCAGCCAACCTGCAACCATCAACCTGCTTACAAACAAACAAACAAACAAAATTAAACAACTGAATAAAACTAAATAAAAGAAACAAAATCCTGATCCCACTTTTCTTCTTTGTGTTTTGTGTCCTTGAAAGTGATTTTGGAGCTAAAACACCCCTGGCATTGCAGGGATATAGTAGTCTCATCGTTATTCAGTTCATGGCGAGCAAATAGAATAGAAAAGCTCTGCTCTGCTATGCCTGGAGTTCTGCATGACGAGCTCTGACCCAGCCCTGAGGGCTCCCTCCATCCAGGAGAGCCGCTCTCTGCAGGGCAGGGCCCAGGCCCAGCCTGGGACAGGGGTAGAGACGACACAGGCACACACACCTATGACACGGCTCAGGCAGGGACTCAAGGCCCCAGGCTGAGCTGAGACACTTCCCCTGGGTCCCAGGCAGGAGATGGTGGCGGTGGGTGGGGGTCCCAGGGAAGGCCGGTCCCAGCCACCGAAGCCTGGGAGCACCCCCACGACCCTGGCAGAACTAGACTTGCAAACATTTCCTTCTGTGCCTTCGAAATACGTGCTCACTTAGGGACCATAAACAATACTTCTGGCTACATCAATAACCCTGCTGTGCTTCCTCACCATACTGAGTGCAGGCTCCCTGGAGAGATCTTGGGTTTCCCCTCTCTTTGCACTGAAGAATCACACAGAATCACTGAGTGTTAGGCATTGGAAGGGACCTCGAAAGATCATCCAGTCCAATCCCCCTGCCGGAGCAGGAACACCTAGATGAGGTTACACAGGTAGGTGTCCAGGCAGGTCTTGAACGCCTCCAGAGCAGAAGACTCCACAAGCTCCCTGGGCAGCCTGTTCCAGTGTTCTGTCACCCCCACTGAGAAGAAGTTTCTTCTCAAATTTAAGTGGAACCTCTTGTGTTCCAGTTTGTACCCATTACCCCTTGTCCTATCATTGGTTGTCACCGAGAAGAGCCTGGCTCCATCCTCGTGACACTCACCCTTTATATATCTGTAAACATTAATGAGGTCACCCCTCAGTCTCCTCCAAGCTCAAGAGACCCAGCTCCCTCAGCCTTTCCTCATAAGGGAGATGCTCCACTCCCTTAATCGTCTTTGTTGCCCTGCGCTGGACTCTCTCCAGCAGTTCCCTGTCCTTCTGGAACCGAGAGGCCCAGAACTGGACACAATATTCCAGATGGGATCTCACCAGGGCAGAAAAAGGAGAAAAGGAGATGTGCCAGGAGGCAGCAGACGTGCCCGCAGCAGCTGGGTCCCTGAGCGCTGGGAGATGCGGCTGAGCTGCCGGGCACTCTGGGTTCTCCAATGGTCCAGCCCGGCTGGGAGCTCTGCCAGGGCTCTCTCCTACACGCAGCCATCTCACCTCAGAAAACAGCCCCAGCTTTGGGACCTCTTGCCTGTTTCCTCCTCTCATGCACCAAAAATTGTCAAGGCACGGAGTGAAAAGGTGGCCGTGAGGGGGACTGACCAACCTGCCGGCAAAGAGACGGCTGGGATCACACGCACACGTGGGCCTGTTCTCATCGGCCTCAGTCCTGCACAAGTCAGACTAAACCCAACACAATCAAGCTTCACCTTTTTATTCAAGATGCCACGTGCAATTTGCAGAAAAAACAGCAAGACAGGAACATTTTCTCAATTAGAAAACTCTGTGTGTGAGTTCATAGCAGACTGTTTCTCAACTGTTCATTAATTAGCAGCTGCTTCCAGCAAAAGCAAGCCCCCCAAAACATGATCTGTATAGAGCATAAAGAAACACCACTATAATGGCTGGAAACAAAATGCACCACTGGACTGTATATATGACAACTATTGCACTGTTACCTTCTCCCCATCACATACTGTCAAGAGCTGCACGGGAAGGGTTGATTTGCAAACTGCACCCGAGCAAACAGTTTGCTGTGGAAGCCACGGTCGTAGGGCACGGATAGGAAGGTCCCAGCAGTAAACACTCACAGAGAGAAAACCCGCTGAGTCCCCAAACCCATCAGTGCCAAAACATCCACTGAGGTGAGAGGTATCTAAGGAAGAGAAGGTCAAAATGCAGTGAGTCATTGCACAAAGTGCCAGTCAGAAGGCACCTTCCTGTAACTGAACAGAAGATCATCACAGGTAGGAGAGCTACAGGAAGTGAGACTGGACCGGCAACAAAACCACACTGTATTCTTGCAAAGAAGGGACACTATTAGGTTGATTACTCCCCTGGCTTGTAGCTACAGGGACTGATTCAGGGCCAGTACCCCAAAGGCTTCCTCCCAAGGGTGCTGGGTGGAGGGGGGGGCCGGCGGAGGCGGGGGGGGGGGGGGGGGCGGGGAAGCGGCGCTGCACACATCTGGTTCTGTCACCCAGAGGTCACAATGCCAGCACCTGGCAACGCTGAGGTCACAATGCCCCAGGGCACTATAAAAGGGAGCAGCCTCCCATGTCCACCGCCAGAGCTGGCCCGGGGGCCGCCCCAACACATCCCCGAGGAAGCACTGGAGCAGCTGGTGGAATCACAGGGCAGGGGCTGAAGGAGGAAGACCTTGCATGAGGCTGCTGGAGGTTCTTTGCTGCAAGGCGATCTGCTGGCAGGGCCACCTTCCAAACTCATCTGATACATGGAAATCCCTTCCAGTTGGATAGCAGTGGCAAGACCAAGGGAATTCCTTCTTGAGGAGCAGTGCAGAGCTCACCATTCTCATCCCCTGTGGGGCCAGGGCCAGTAGCTGTAAGAAGTGGGATGCCCAGATGTTGCAAAGGTGCCCAGGGCTCTCACACCCATCAGAAGGTATGTGCCTCCTTGCCACAAGGTGACAGAGCCAGTGCCGAAGATGGAACACGCTTCAGGGTATTCAGTGCCTTCTGGTAGTGCAGGGATGGGAAGCAACGACAGCAGAAATTTCTTCATCAAGTACTGCTAGGGAAAGGAGGAGGTAGGAACAGAAGGAGAGAAGACTTCAGCTAGGAAGGACCTACAATGATTATCTACTCCAAATGCCTGACCACTTCAGGGCTGAACAGAAGTTACAACATAGTATTAAGGGTATTGTCCAAAGGCCTCTTCAACACTGATCAGGCAAGAGGGATCGACCACCTCCCCGGGAACCCTGTTCCAGGGCTTTGACCACCCTCTTGGTAAAGAAAAGTTTCCTCTTCTCAAGTCCAAAGCTCCCCTGATGGATGCAGCTTTGAGCCGTTCCCACACCTCCTGCTCTTGGCTATCAGGGAGAAGAGATCAGCAGCTCCCTCTCCATTTTCCTCCTTGGAAGCTGTAGAGAGCAACGAGGTCGCCTCTCAGCCTTCGTCTCTCCAAACTAAACAAATCCCAGGTCCTCAGTATCCATCAACCAGAAGAAGCTTTAGCTCACAGAGTAGTTCTACAGTCCCCATACTCCCACCCAGCTGAAGCTCCGACACAAGACAAATCCCCTACGTCAAGAAACCCTGTGTGAAGATCTACAGCCTAGAAATAGAGAACACAACGTCAGGTGCAGCACCATCAGTTTCTGGCACTGGTCGAACACATCGGAGTAGAAAAATGCTCCTGGAGGCACAAGTAGGTCACAGCATGACGGTGAGCCACCAATGTGATACAGGCAAATGCATTCTGTTGTGTCAGGCAAGGCACTGCCACAGGAAAGGCAAGCCTTGTGCAAAGCCCTGGTCAGCACTCACCTGGACCACTAGGGACATTGCTCCTTCCTTGGGTTCAGGAAAGATAAAATCCATCCAGGATGAAAGTAAATCAAGACTAAGTAGTTGGTTAGGAACACGGAGGGCCTACAGAAGAAGACAACGGCTAGAAGAAGCAAGACAAAGCCTGAGAGGGCTGCCATGACTTTCAAGGAAGATAGCAAGGATGAAGGCCAAAGGAGGAAAAGAGCTATCAAGAGCAAGCAAAGATTGGGTCAACAGCACAAGTCAAGACTTCTCCCCAAGCAGACAACCTCACCGCAAATGACAGCGCAGCAGCACATGTCACTTGCTGCATTGGGAAGGAATGGCACACGGACTGCGAGGGCCACCTTCCAAACCTATCCGATTGATGGATGGATGGAAAGCCTTTTCAGTGGGATAGCAGTGGCAAGACCGACGGCATGATGCCTTCTTGAAGAGTACTGAAGAACTCGCCATCTTCATCCCACATGCCGAGAGGCTCAGGAGTCGTAAGAAAGAGGATACAGAGCAGTTGCAAGGGGTTGCAGTGCTTTGAAGCACTCACTGGTGTCCTGACAGGCACAGGAAGGATTCTTGACCCCAAGCTCCATCAGCTCAGAAGCATTTGGGCACTCTCGGAAGTCCGAGAGATGGCTCCAGGTGGAGGGAGGATAGATAGGATAGGACAGGACAGGACAGGATAGGATAGGACAGGATAGGACAGGATAGGGCTTGGGCAGGTCCTGGGAGACGTGAGCAGCCTGTGGGACAAGGAGCCAGGTCTGGCTCACATGCTCAGGGAACAGCCGATCGCCAGCACTGGGGTCAGGAAGGAATTTTTTCCCCTGGGGCAGATTGGCACTGGTCCCCAGGGGTTTTTTGCCTTCCTCTGCAGCATTGAGCATGACCACTTTGCAGAGCTCCTCTGAGCCCTTTTGGCTCGGGTCCTGCCTGCTGCTCAAGCACCAGGAAGATGGCCTCTCGTGCCCTGCAGCTGGGGGGAGGAAGGCTTTTTTTTCCCCCCCATGTGGGACACCAAGTGTCTCTGGGGGTTTTTTGCCTTCTTCTGCAGCGTTGAGCATGGCCCACTTGCCACGGCTTCTTTGGGCCATTGTGGCTGGGTGCCTGCTGCTCCACGAGGTGGCCCTAAACTTAGCTAGAGCAGCCTACCTAAACCAGAATAGAACAACTCGCCTAAACCAACCTTCAACAACTGGAAACAACCAACCTTAAAGAACCTAAACCAATCTGCCTTAAAAAACTTCAAACAATCAGCCACAAACCACCTAAAAAAAACCTTCAACAATCTACAACAAATTACCTAAACCAGTCTAAATCAAACAAAATAAACCAACCTAAACACCCTAAAAAAAACCCACCTAAAACAAATGACCTAAACAATCCTACCTAAAACAACCTGAACCAGCGTTCTTCAACCAACCTTCAGCAACCTCAACCCAAGCAAGCAAGAGAAATCTAAACCAAACCACCTTAAACAACCCTTCAATGATCTACAACAAATTACCTAAACCAACCAAAAGAAACCAATCGAAACACCCTAAAACCAATCTACCTAAAACAAATTACCTAAACAATCCTACCTAAAACTACATAAACCAACGTTCGTCAACCAACATTTGGCAACCTAAATCCAAACAAATTAAATACATCTAAACCAACCCATCTTAAACAACTTAAGCCAGCCCTTAAAAAAATCTCAAACTACTTAAAACCTACCCAATAAAGTATAAAACCACCTGAAACAACCAAGCTAAACTAACGACCTAGACTAACCAACTTAAACCAACCTCAGAAATATGAAACCAAACAACAGAAACAACCTGAACAAAACCACCTAAAGCAAATGACCTAAACCAAAATAGAACCACCAAAACCAACCTAAAACAACCAAGCTAAATCAACAACACTCCAACAAACAAGCTAAAACACTCGAAAAAACCTGCATGACCAAAACCCAACCAACAAACACCCTACCCCATGCAGTGCCTCACTTGGATGTGCCTGCAGTCTTGAAAGCTTGACTACCCCAGCCAGGTGCTCTTACAAATGCACCTTGATCTTCTTTGCAGCTTCTAGAAGGGGAGGGCAGCTACCGTATACCCTTGACCCATGAATTGTATCCCTCCAACAGAGAAGGTCATCCTCTTGGAGTGATCGCCTGGCTTTGGGAAGGACACGCATGAAGCAGGGAGGAAGGAAGGGGACACCTGCCTAGCCAGCCACATCAGTCCAATCAACCCTGGCCATCAATGGCGTGACAGAGGTCGCAGTCAGATTGCTCTCACGTCCAAAACAACCAAATGCAACCTAAAACCAACCAAAATCACCAAAACCAAATGACCTATACGATCTCAAACTACCATCCTAAACAATCCAGCCTAAACCAACCAGCCAACCTGCAACCATCAACCTGCTTACAAACAAACAAACAAACAAAATTAAACAACTGAATAAAACTAAATAAAAGAAACAAAATCCTGATCCCACTTTTCTTCTTTGTGTTTTGTGTCCTTGAAAGTGATTTTGGAGCTAAAACACCCCTGGCATTGCAGGGATATAGTAGTCTCATCGTTATTCAGTTCATGGCGAGCAAATAGAATAGAAAAGCTCTGCTCTGCTATGCCTGGAGTTCTGCATGACGAGCTCTGACCCAGCCCTGAGGGCTCCCTCCATCCAGGAGAGCCGCTCTCTGCAGGGCAGGGCCCAGGCCCAGCCTGGGACAGGGGTAGAGACGACACAGGCACACACACCTATGACACGGCTCAGGCAGGGACTCAAGGCCCCAGGCTGAGCTGAGACACTTCCCCTGGGTCCCAGGCAGGAGATGGTGGCGGTGGGTGGGGGTCCCAGGGAAGGCCGGTCCCAGCCACCGAAGCCTGGGAGCACCCCCACGACCCTGGCAGAACTAGACTTGCAAACATTTCCTTCTGTGCCTTCGAAATACGTGCTCACTTAGGGACCATAAACAATACTTCTGGCTACATCAATAACCCTACTGTGCTTCCTCACCATACTGAGTGCAGGCTCCCTGGAGAGATCTTGGGTTTCCCCTCTCTCTTTGCACTGAAGAATCACACAGAATCACTGAGTGTTAGGCATTGGAAGGGACCTCGAAAGATCATCCAGTCCAATCCCCCTGCCGGAGCAGGAACACCTAGATGAGGTTACACAGGTAGGTGTCCAGGCAGGTCTTGAACGCCTCCAGAGCAGAAGACTCCACAAGCTCCCTGGGCAGCCTGTTCCAGTGTTCTGTCACCCCCACTGAGAAGAAGTTTCTTCTCAAATTTAAGTGGAACCTCTTGTGTTCCAGTTTGTACCCATTACCCCTTGTCCTATCATTGGTTGTCACCGAGAAGAGCCTGGCTCCATCCTCGTGACACTCACCCTTTATATATCTGTAAACATTAATGAGGTCACCCCTCAGTCTCCTCCAAGCTCAAGAGACCCAGCTCCCTCAGCCTTTCCTCATAAGGGAGATGCTCCACTCCCTTAATCGTCTTTGTTGCCCTGCGCTGGACTCTCTCCAGCAGTTCCCTGTCCTTCTGGAACTGAGAGGCCCAGAACTGGACACAATATTCCAGATGGGATCTCACCAGGGCAGAAAAAGGAGAAAAGGAGATGTGCCAGGAGGCAGCAGACGTCCCCGCAGCAGCTGGGTCCCTGAGCGCTGGGAGATGCGGCTGAGCTGCCGGGCACTCTGGGTTCTCCAATGGTCCAGCCCGGCTGGGAGCTCTGCCAGGGCTCTCTCCTACACGCAGCCATCTCACCTCAGAAAACAGCCCCAGCTTTGGGACCTCTTGCCTGTTTCCTCCTCTCATGCACCAAAAATTGTCAAGGCACGGAGTGAAAAGGTGGCCGTGAGGGGGACTGACCAACCTGCCGGCAAAGAGACGGCTGGGATCACACGCACACATGGGCCTGTTCTCATCGGCCTCAGTCCTGCACAAGTCAGACTAAACCCAACACAATCAAGCTTCACCTTTTTATTCAAGATGCCACGTGCAATTTGCAGAAAAAACAGCAAGACAGGAACATTTTCTCAATTAGAAAACTCTGTGTGTGAGTTCATAGTAGACTGTTTCTCAACTGCTCATTAATTAGCAGCTGCTTCCAGCAAAAGCAAGCCCCCCAAAACATGATCTGTATAGAGCATAAAGAAACACCACTATAATGGCTGGAAACAAAACGCACCACTGGACTGTATATATGACAACTATTGCACTGTTACCTTCTCCCCATCACATACTGTCAAGAGCTGCACGGGAAGGGTTGATTTGCAAACTGCACCCGAGCAAACAGTTTGCTGTGGAAGCCACGGTCGTAGGGCACGGGTAGGAAGGTCCCAGCAGTAAACACTCACAGAGAGAAAACCCGCTGAGTCCCCAAACCCATCAGTGCCAAAACATCCACTGAGGTGAGAGGTATCTAAGGAAGAGAAGGTCAAAATGCAGCGAGTCATTGCACAAAGTGCCAGTCAGAAGGCACCTTCCTGTAACTGAACAGAAGCTCATCACAGGTAGGAGAGCTACAGGAAGTGAGACTGGACCGGCAACAAAACCACACTGTATTCTTGCAAAAAAGGGACACTATTAGGTTGATTACTCCCCTGGCTTGTAACTACAGGTACTGATTCAGGGCCAGTACCCCAAAGGCTTCCTCCCAAGGGTGCTGGGTGGAGGGGGGGGGCCGGCGGAGGCAGGGGGGGGGGGGCGGGGAAGCGGCGCTGCACACATCTGGTTCTGTCACCCAGAGGTCACAATGCCAGCACCTGGCAACGCTGAGGTCACAATGCCCCAGGGCACTATAAAAGGGAGCAGCCTCCCATGTCCACCGCCAGAGCTGGCCCGGGGGCCGCCCCAACACATCCCCGAGGAAGCACTGGAGCAGCTGGTGGAATCACAGGGCAGGGGCTGAGGGAGGAAGACCTTGCATGAGGCTGCTGGAGGTTCTTTGCTGCAAGGCGATCTGCTGGCAGGGCCACCTTCCAAACTCATCTGATGCATGGAAATCCCTTCCAGTTGGATAGCAGTGGCAAGACCAAGGGAATTCCTTCTTGAGGAGCAGTGCAGAGCTCACCATTCTCATCCCCTGTGGGGCCAGGGCCAGTAGCTGTAAGAAGTGGGATGCCCAGATGTTGCAAAGGTGCCCAGGGCTCTCAGACCCATCAGAAGGTATGTACCTCCTTGCCACAAGGTGACAGAGCCAGTGCCGAAGATGGAACACGCTTCAGGGTATTCAGTGCCTTCTGGTAGTGCAGGGATGGGAAGCAACGACAGCAGAAATTTCTTCATCAAGTACTGCTAGGGAAAGGAGGAGGTAGGAACAGAAGGAGAGAAGACTTCAGCTAGAAAGGACCTACAATGATTATCTACTCCAAATGCCTGACCACTTCAGGGCTGAACAGAAGTTACAACATAGTATTAAGGGTATTGTCCAAAGGCCTCTTCAACACTGATCAGGCAAGAGGGATCGACCACCTCCCCGGGAACCCTGTTCCAGGGCTTTGACCACCCTCTTGGTAAAGAAAAGTTTCCTCTTCTCAAGTCCAAAGCTCCCCTGATGGATGCAGCTTTGAGCCGTTCCCACACCTCCTGCTCTTGGCTATCAGGGAGAAGAGATCAGCAGCTCCCTCTCCATTTTCCTCCTTGGAAGCTGTAGAGAGCAACGAGGTCGCCTCTCAGCCTTCGTCTCTCCAAACTAAACAAATCCCAGGTCCTCAGTATCCATCAACCAGAAGAAGCTTTAGCTCACAGAGTAGTTCTACAGTCCCCATACTCCCACCCAGCTGAAGCTCCGACACAAGACAAATCCCCTACGTCAAGAAACCCTGTGTGAAGATCTACAGCCTAGAAATAGAGAACACAACGTCAGGTGCAGCACCATCAGTTTCTGGCACTGGTCGAACACATCGGAGTAGAAAAATGCTCCTGGAGGCACAAGTAGGTCACAGCATGACGGTGAGCCACCAATGTGATACAGGCAAATGCATTCTGTTGTGTCAGGCAAGGCACTGCCACAGGAAAGGCAAGCCTTGTGCAAAGCCCTGGTCAGCACTCACCTGGACCACTAGGGACATTGCTCCTTCCTTGGGTTCAGGAAAGATAAAATCCATCCAGGATGAAAGTAAATCAAGACTAAGTAGTTGGTTAGGAACACGGAGGGCCTACAGAAGAAGACAACGGCTAGAAGAAGCAAGACAAAGCCTGAGAGGGCTGCCATGACTTTCAAGGAAGATAGCAAGGATGAAGGCCAAAGGAGGAAAAGAGCTATCAAGAGCAAGCAAAGATTGGGTCAACAGCACAAGTCAAGACTTCTCCCCAAGCAGACAACCTCACCGCAAATGACAGCGCAGCAGCACATGTCACTTGCTGCATTGGGAAGGAATGGCACACGGACTGCGAGGGCCACCTTCCAAACCTATCCGATTGATGGATGGATGGAAAGCCTTTTCAGTGGGATAGCAGTGGCAAGACCGACGGCATGATGCCTTCTTGAAGAGTACTGAAGAACTCGCCATCTTCATCCCACATGCCGAGAGGCTCAGGAGTCGTAAGAAAGAGGATACAGAGCAGTTGCAAGGGGTTGCAGTGCTTTGAAGCACTCACTGGTGTCCTGACAGGCACAGGAAGGATTCTTGACCCCAAGCTCCATCAGCTCAGAAGCATTTGGGCACTCTCGGAAGTCCGAGAGATGGCTCCAGGTGGAGGGAGGATAGATAGGATAGGACAGGACAGGACAGGACAGGACAGGATAGGATAGGACAGGATAGGACAGGATAGGGCTTGGGCAAGTCCTGGGAGACGTGAGCAGCCTGTGGGACAAGGAGCCAGGTCTGGCTCACATGCTCAGGGAACAGCCGATCGCCAGCACTGGGGTCAGGAAGGAATTTTTTCCCCTGGGGCAGATTGGCACTGGTCCCCAGGGGTTTTTTGCCTTCCTCTGCAGCATTGAGCATGACCACTTTGCAGAGCTCCTCTGAGCCCTTTTGGCTCGGGTCCTGCCTGCTGCTCAAGCACCAGGAAGATGGCCTCTCGTGCCCTGCAGCTGGGGGGAGGAAGGCTTTTTTTTCCCCCCCATGTGGGACACCAAGTGTCTCTGGGGGTTTTTTGCCTTCTTCTGCAGCGTTGAGCATGGCCCACTTGCCACGGCTTCTTTGGGCCATTGTGGCTGGGTGCCTGCTGCTCCACGAGGTGGCCCTAAACTTAGCTAGAGCAGCCTACCTAAACCAGAATAGAACAACTCGCCTAAACCAACCTTCAACAACTGGAAACAACCAACCTTAAAGAACCTAAACCAATCTGCCTTAAAACACTTCAAACAATCAGCCACAAACCACCTAAAAAAAACCTTCAACAATCTACAACAAATTACCTAAACCAGTCTAAATCAAACAAAATAAACCAACCTAAGCACCCTAAAAAAAACCCACCTAAAACAAATGACCTAAACAATCCTACCTAAAACAACCTGAACCAGCGTTCTTCAACCAACCTTCAGCAACCTCAACCCAAGCAAGCAAGAGAAATCTAAACCAAACCACCTTAAACAACCCTTCAATGATCTACAACAAATTACCTAAACCAACCAAAAGAAACCAATCGAAACACCCTAAAACCAATCTACCTAAAACAAATTGCCTAAACAATCCTACCTAAAACTACATAAACCAACGTTCGTCAACCAACATTTGGCAACCTAAATCCAAACAAATTAAATACATCTAAACCAACCCATCTTAAACAACTTAAGCCAGCCCTTAAAAAAATCTCAAACTACTTAAAACCTACCCAATAAAGTATAAAACCACCTGAAACAACCAAGCTAAACTAACGACCTAGACTAACCAACTTAAACCAACCTCAGAAATATGAAACCAAACAACAGAAACAACCTGAACAAAACCACCTAAAGCAAATGACCTAAACCAAAATAGAACCACCAAAACCAACCTAAAACAACCAAGCTAAATCAACAACACTCCAACAAACAAGCTAAAACACTCGAAAAAACCTGCATGACCAAAACCCAACCAACAAACACCCTACCCCATGCAGTGCCTCACTTGGATGTGCCTGCAGTCTTGAAAGCTTGACTACCCCAGCCAGGTGCTCTTACAAATGCACCTTGATCTTCTTTGCAGCTTCTAGAAGGGGAGGGCAGCTACCGTATACCCTTGACCCATGAATTGTATCCCTCCAACAGAGAAGCTCATCCTCTTGGAGTGATCGCCTGGCTTTGGGAAGGACACGCATGAAGCAGGGAGGAAGGAAGGGGACACCTGCCTAGCCAGCCACATCAGTCCAATCAACCCTGGCCATCAATGGCGTGACAGAGGTCGCAGTCAGATTGCTCTCACGTCCAAAACAACCAAATGCAACCTAAAACCAACCAAAATCACCAAAACCAAATGACCTATACGATCTCAAACTACCATCCTAAACAATCCAGCCTAAACCAACCAGCCAACCTGCAACCATCAACCTGCTTACAAACAAACAAACAAACAAAATTAAACAACTGAATAAAACTAAATAAAAGAAACAAAATCCTGATCCCACTTTTCTTCTTTGTGTTTTGTGTCCTTGAAAGTGATTTTGGAGCTAAAACACCCCTGGCATTGCAGGGATATAGTAGTCTCATCGTTATTCAGTTCATGGCGAGCAAATAGAATAGAAAAGCTCTGCTCTGCTATGCCTGGAGTTCTGCATGACGAGCTCTGACCCAGCCCTGAGGGCTCCCTCCATCCAGGAGAGCCGCTCTCTGCAGGGCAGGGCCCAGGCCCAGCCTGGGACAGGGGTAGAGACGACACAGGCACACACACCTATGACACGGCTCAGGCAGGGACTCAAGGCCCCAGGCTGAGCTGAGACACTTCCCCTGGGTCCCAGGCAGGAGATGGTGGCGGTGGGTGGGGGTCCCAGGGAAGGCCGGTCCCAGCCACCGAAGCCTGGGAGCACCCCCACGACCCTGGCAGAACTAGACTTGCAAACATTTCCTTCTGTGCCTTCGAAATACGTGCTCACTTAGGGACCATAAACAATACTTCTGGCTACATCAATAACCCTACTGTGCTTCCTCACCATACTGAGTGCAGGCTCCCTGGAGAGATCTTGGGTTTCCCCTCTCTCTTTGCACTGAAGAATCACACAGAATCACTGAGTGTTAGGCATTGGAAGGGACCTCGAAAGATCATCCAGTCCAATCCCCCTGCCGGAGCAGGAACACCTAGATGAGGTTACACAGGTAGGTGTCCAGGCAGGTCTTGAACGCCTCCAGAGCAGAAGACTCCACAAGCTCCCTGGGCAGCCTGTTCCAGTGTTCTGTCACCCCCACTGAGAAGAAGTTTCTTCTCAAATTTAAGTGGAACCTCTTGTGTTCCAGTTTGTACCCATTACCCCTTGTCCTATCATTGGTTGTCACCGAGAAGAGCCTGGCTCCATCCTCGTGACACTCACCCTTTATATATCTGTAAACATTAATGAGGTCACCCCTCAGTCTCCTCCAAGCTCAAGAGACCCAGCTCCCTCAGCCTTTCCTCATAAGGGAGATGCTCCACTCCCTTAATCGTCTTTGTTGCCCTGCGCTGGACTCTCTCCAGCAGTTCCCTGTCCTTCTGGAACTGAGAGGCCCAGAACTGGACACAATATTCCAGATGGGATCTCACCAGCGCAGAAAAAGGAGAAAAGGAGATGTGCCAGGAGGCAGCAGACGTGCCCGCAGCAGCTGGGTCCCTGAGCGCTGGGAGATGCGGCTGAGCTGCCGGGCACTCTGGGTTCTCCAATGGTCCAGCCCGGCTGGGAGCTCTGCCAGGGCTCTCTCCTACACGCAGCCATCTCACCTCAGAAAACAGCCCCAGCTTTGGGACCTCTTGCCTGTTTCCTCCTCTCATGCACCAAAAATTGTCAAGGCACGGAGTGAAAAGGTGGCCGTGAGGGGGACTGACCAACCTGCCGGCAAAGAGACGGCTGGGATCACACGCACACATGGGCCTGTTCTCATCGGCCTCAGTCCTGCACAAGTCAGACTAAACCCAACACAATCAAGCTTCACCTTTTTATTCAAGATGCCACGTGCAATTTGCAGAAAAAACAGCAAGACAGGAACATTTTCTCAATTAGAAAACTCTGTGTGTGAGTTCATAGTAGACTGTTTCTCAACTGCTCATTAATTAGCAGCTGCTTCCAGCAAAAGCAAGCCCCCCAAAACATGATCTGTATAGAGCATAAAGAAACACCACTATAATGGCTGGAAACAAAACGCACCACTGGACTGTATATATGACAACTATTGCACTGTTACCTTCTCCCCATCACATACTGTCAAGAGCTGCACGGGAAGGGTTGATTTGCAAACTGCACCCGAGCAAACAGTTTGCTGTGGAAGCCACGGTCGTAGGGCACGGGTAGGAAGGTCCCAGCAGTAAACACTCACAGAGAGAAAACCCGCTGAGTCCCCAAACCCATCAGTGCCAAAACATCCACTGAGGTGAGAGGTATCTAAGGAAGAGAAGGTCAAAATGCAGCGAGTCATTGCACAAAGTGCCAGTCAGAAGGCACCTTCCTGTAACTGAACAGAAGCTCATCACAGGTAGGAGAGCTACAGGAAGTGAGACTGGACCGGCAACAAAACCACACTGTATTCTTGCAAAAAAGGGACACTATTAGGTTGATTACTCCCCTGGCTTGTAACTACAGGTACTGATTCAGGGCCAGTACCCCAAAGGCTTCCTCCCAAGGGTGCTGGGTGGAGGGGGGGGGCCGGCGGAGGCAGGGGGGGGGGGGGGGCGGGGAAGCGGCGCTGCACACATCTGGTTCTGTCACCCAGAGGTCACAATGCCAGCACCTGGCAACGCTGAGGTCACAATGCCCCAGGGCACTATAAAAGGGAGCAGCCTCCCATGTCCACCGCCAGAGCTGGCCCGGGGGCCGCCCCAACACATCCCCGAGGAAGCACTGGAGCAGCTGGTGGAATCACAGGGCAGGGGCTGAGGGAGGAAGACCTTGCATGAGGCTGCTGGAGGTTCTTTGCTGCAAGGCGATCTGCTGGCAGGGCCACCTTCCAAACTCATCTGATGCATGGAAATCCCTTCCAGTTGGATAGCAGTGGCAAGACCAAGGGAATTCCTTCTTGAGGAGCAGTGCAGAGCTCACCATTCTCATCCCCTGTGGGGCCAGGGCCAGTAGCTGTAAGAAGGGGGATGCCCAGATGTTGCAAAGGTGCCCAGGGCTCTCACACCCATCAGAAGGTATGTGCCTCCTTGCCACAAGGTGACAGAGCCAGTGCCGAAGATGGAACACGCTTCAGGGTATTCAGTGCCTTCTGGTAGTGCAGGGATGGGAAGCAACGACAGCAGAAATTTCTTCGTCAAGTACTGCTAGGGAAAGGAGGAGGTAGGAACAGAAGGAGAGAAGACTTCAGCTGGAAAGGACCTACAATGATTATCTACTCCAAATGCCTGACCACTTCAGGGCTGAACAGAAGTTACAACATAGTATTAAGGGTATTGTCCAAAGGCCTCTTCAACACTGATCAGGCAAGAGGGATCGACCACCTCCCCGGGAACCCTGTTCCAGGGCTTTGACCACCCTCTTGGTAAAGAAAAGTTTCCTCTTCTCAAGTCCAAAGCTCCCCTGATGGATGCAGCTTTGAGCCGTTCCCACACCTCCTGCTCTTGGCTATCAGGGAGAAGAGATCAGCAGCTCCCTCTCCATTTTCCTCCTTGGAAGCTGTAGAGAGCAACGAGGTCGCCTCTCAGCCTTCGTCTCTCCAAACTAAACAAATCCCAGGTCCTCAGTATCCATCAACCAGAAGAAGCTTTAGCTCACAGAGTAGTTCTACAGTCCCCATACTCCCACCCAGCTGAAGCTCCGACACAAGACAAATCCCCCACGTCAAGAAACCCTGTGTGAAGATCTACAGCCTAGAAATAGAGAACACAACGTCAGGTGCAGCACCATCAGTTTCTGGCACTGGTCGAACACATCGGAGTAGAAAAATGCTCCTGGAGGCACAAGTAGGTCACAGCATGACGGTGAGCCACAAATGTGATACAGGCAAATGCATTCTGTTGTGTCAGGCAAGGCACTGCCACAGGAAAGGCAAGCCTTGTGCAAAGCCCTGGTCAGCACTCACCTGGACCGCTAGGGACATTGCTCCTTCCTTGGGTTCAGGAAAGATAAAATCCATCCAGGATGAAAGTAAATCAAGACTAAGTAGTTGGTTAGGAACACGGAGGGCCTACAGAAGAAGACAACGGCTAGAAGAAGCAAGACAAAGCCTGAGAGGGCTGCCATGACTTTCAAGGAAGATAGCAAGGATGAAGGCCAAAGGAGGAAAAGAGCTATCAAGAGCAAGCAAAGATTGGGTCAACAGCACAAGTCAAGACTTCTCCCCAAGCAGACAACCTCACCGTAAATGACAGCGCAGCAGCACATGTCACTTGCTGCATTGGGAAGGAATGGCACACGGACTGCGAGGGCCACCTTCCAAACCTATCCGATTGATGGATGGATGGAAAGCCTTTTCAGTGGGATAGCAGTGGCAAGACCGACGGCATGATGCCTTCTTGAAGAGTACTGAAGAACTCGCCATCTTCATCCCACATGCCGACAGGCTCAGGAGTCGTAAGAAAGAGGATACAGAGCAGTTGCAAGGGGTTGCAGTGCTTTGAAGCACTCACTGGTGTCCTGACAGGCACAGGAAGGATTCTTGACCCCAAGCTCCATCAGCTCAGAAGCATTTGGGCACTCTCGGAAGTCCGAGAGATGGCTCCAGGTGGAGGGAGGCTAGATAGGATAGGATAGGACAGGACAGGACAGGACAGGACAGGACAGGACAGGATAGGATAGGACAGGATAGGACAGGATAGGGCTTGGGCAGGTCCTGGGAGACGTGAGCAGCCTGTGGGACAAGGAGCCAGGTCTGGCTCACATGCTCAGGGAACAGCCGATCGCCAGCACTGGGGTCAGGAAGGAATTTTTTCCCCTGGGGCAGATTGGCACTGGTCCCCAGGGGTTTTTTGCCTTCCTCTGCAGCATTGAGCATGACCACTTTGCAGAGCTCCTCTGAGCCCTTTTGGCTCGGGTCCTGCCTGCTGCTCAAGCACCAGGAAGATGGCCTCTCGTGCCCTGCAGCTGGGGGGAGGAAGGCTTTTTTTTCCCCCCCATGTGGGACACCAAGTGTCTCTGGGGGTTTTTTGCCTTCTTCTGCAGCGTTGAGCATGGCCCACTTGCCACGGCTTCTTTGGGCCATTGTGGCTGGGTGCCTGCTGCTCCACGAGGTGGCCCTAAACTTAGCTAGAGCAGCCTACCTAAACCAGAATAGAACAACTCGCCTAAACCAACCTTCAACAACTGGAAACAACCAACCTTAAAGAACCTAAACCAATCTGCCTTAAAAAACTTCAAACAATCAGCCACAAACCACCTAAAAAAAACCTTCAACAATCTACAACAAATTACCTAAACCAGTCTAAATCAAACAAAATAAACCAACCTAAACACCCTAAAAAAAACCCACCTAAAACAAATGACCTAAACAATCCTACCTAAAACAACCTGAACCAGCGTTCTTCAACCAACCTTCAGCAACCTCAACCCAAGCAAGCAAGAGAAATCTAAACCAAACCACCTTAAACAACCCTTCAATGATCTACAACAAATTACCTAAACCAACCAAAAGAAACCAATCGAAACACCCTAAAACCAATCTACCTAAAACAAATTACCTAAACAATCCTACCTAAAACTACATAAACCAACGTTCGTCAACCAACATTTGGCAACCTAAATCCAAACAAATTAAATACATCTAAACCAACCCATCTTAAACAACTTAAGCCAGCCCTTAAAAAAATCTCAAACTACTTAAAACCTACCCAATAAAGTATAAAACCACCTGAAACAACCAAGCTAAACTAACGACCTAGACTAACCAACTTAAACCAACCTCAGAAATATGAAACCAAACAACAGAAACAACCTGAACAAAACCACCTAAAGCAAATGACCTAAACCAAAATAGAACCACCAAAACCAACCTAAAACAACCAAGCTAAATCAACAACACTCCAACAAACAAGCTAAAACACTTGAAAAAACCTGCATGACCAAAACCCAACCAACAAACACCCTACCCCATGCAGTGCCTCACTTGGATGTGCCTGCAGTCTTGAAAGCTTGACTACCCCAGCCAGGTGCTCTTACAAATGCACCTTGATCTTCTTTGCAGCTTCTAGAAGGGGAGGGCAGCTACCGTATACCCTTGACCCATGAATTGTATCCCTCCAACAGAGAAGCTCATCCTCTTGGAGTGATCGCCTGGCTTTGGGAAGGACACGCATGAAGCAGGGAGGAAGGAAGGGGACACCTGCCTAGCCAGCCACATCAGTCCAATCAACCCTGGCCATCAATGGCGTGACAGAGGTCGCAGTCAGATTGCTCTCACGTCCAAAACAACCAAATGCAACCTAAAACCAACCAAAATCACCAAAACCAAATGACCTATACGATCTCAAACTACCATCCTAAACAATCCAGCCTAAACCAACCAGCCAACCTGCAACCATCAACCTGCTTACAAACAAACAAACAAACAAAATTAAACAACTGAATAAAACTAAATAAAAGAAACAAAATCCTGATCCCACTTTTCTTCTTTGTGTTTTGTGTCCTTGAAAGTGATTTTGGAGCTAAAACACCCCTGGCATTGCAGGGATATAGTAGTCTCATCGTTATTCAGTTCATGGCGAGCAAATAGAATAGAAAAGCTCTGCTCTGCTATGCCTGGAGTTCTGCATGACGAGCTCTGACCCAGCCCTGAGGGCTCCCTCCATCCAGGAGAGCCGCTCTCTGCAGGGCAGGGCCCAGGCCCAGCCTGGGACAGGGGTAGAGACGACACAGGCACACACACCTATGACACGGCTCAGGCAGGGACTCAAGGCCCCAGGCTGAGCTGAGACACTTCCCCTGGGTCCCAGGCAGGAGATGGTGGCGGTGGGTGGGGGTCCCAGGGAAGGCCGGTCCCAGCCACCGAAGCCTGGGAGCACCCCCACGACCCTGGCAGAACTAGACTTGCAAACATTTCCTTCTGTGCCTTCGAAATACGTGCTCACTTAGGGACCATAAACAATACTTCTGGCTACATCAATAACCCTACTGTGCTTCCTCACCATACTGAGTGCAGGCTCCCTGGAGAGATCTTGGGTTTCCCCTCTCTCTTTGCACTGAAGAATCACACAGAATCACTGAGTGTTAGGCATTGGAAGGGACCTCGAAAGATCATCCAGTCCAATCCCCCTGCCGGAGCAGGAACACCTAGATGAGGTTACACAGGTAGGTGTCCAGGCAGGTCTTGAACGCCTCCAGAGCAGAAGACTCCACAAGCTCCCTGGGCAGCCTGTTCCAGTGTTCTGTCACCCCCACTGAGAAGAAGTTTCTTCTCAAATTTAAGTGGAACCTCTTGTGTTCCAGTTTGTACCCATTACCCCTTGTCCTATCATTGGTTGTCACCGAGAAGAGCCTGGCTCCATCCTCGTGACACTCACCCTTTATATATCTGTAAACATTAATGAGGTCACCCCTCAGTCTCCTCCAAGCTCAAGAGACCCAGCTCCCTCAGCCTTTCCTCATAAGGGAGATGCTCCACTCCCTTAATCGTCTTTGTTGCCCTGCGCTGGACTCTCTCCAGCAGTTCCCTGTCCTTCTGGAACTGAGAGGCCCAGAACTGGACACAATATTCCAGATGGGATCTCACCAGGGCAGAAAAAGGAGAAAAGGAGATGTGCCAGGAGGCAGCAGACGTGCCCGCAGCAGCTGGGTCCCTGAGCGCTGGGAGATGCGGCTGAGCTGCCGGGCACTCTGGGTTCTCCAATGGTCCAGCCCGGCTGGGAGCTCTGCCAGGGCTCTCTCCTACACGCAGCCATCTCACCTCAGAAAACAGCCCCAGCTTTGGGACCTCTTGCCTGTTTCCTCCTCTCATGCACCAAAAATTGTCAAGGCACGGAGTGAAAAGGTGGCCGTGAGGGGGACTGACCAACCTGCCGGCAAAGAGACGGCTGGGATCACACGCACACATGGGCCTGTTCTCATCGGCCTCAGTCCTGCACAAGTCAGACTAAACCCAACACAATCAAGCTTCACCTTTTTATTCAAGATGCCACGTGCAATTTGCAGAAAAAACAGCAAGACAGGAACATTTTCTCAATTAGAAAACTCTGTGTGTGAGTTCATAGCAGACTGTTTCTCAACTGTTCATTAATTAGCAGCTGCTTCCAGCAAAAGCAAGCCCCCCAAAACATGATCTGTATAGAGCATAAAGAAACACCACTATAATGGCTGGAAACAAAACGCACCACTGGACTGTATATATGACAACTATTGCACTGTTACCTTCTCCCCATCACATACTGTCAAGAGCTGCACGGGAAGGGTTGATTTGCAAACTGCACCCGAGCAAACAGTTTGCTGTGGAAGCCACGGTCGTAGGGCACGGGTAGGAAGGTCCCAGCAGTAAACACTCACAGAGAGAAAACCCGCTGAGTCCCCAAACCCATCAGTGCCAAAACATCCACTGAGGTGAGAGGTATCTAAGGAAGGGAAGGTCAAAATGCAGCGAGTCATTGCACAAAGTGCCAGTCAGAAGGCACCTTCCTGTAACTGAACAGAAGATCATCACAGGTAGGAGAGCTACAGGAAGTGAGACTGGACCGGCAACAAAACCACACTGTATTCTTGCAAAAAAGGGACACTATTAGGTTGATTACTCCCCTGGCTTGTAGCTACAGGTACTGATTCAGGGCCAGTACCCCAAAGGCTTCCTCCCAAGGGTGCTGGGTGGAGGGGGGGGCCGGCGGAGGCGGGGGGGGGGGGGGGGCAGGGAAGCGGCGCTGCACACATCTGGTTCTGTCACCCAGAGGTCACAATGCCAGCACCTGGCAACGCTGAGGTCACAATGCCCCAGGGCACTATAAAAGGGAGCAGCCTCCCATGTCCACCGCCAGAGCTGGCCCGGGGGCCGCCCCAACACATCCCCGAGGAAGCACTGGAGCAGCTGGTGGAATCACAGGGCAGGGGCTGAGGGAGGAAGACCTTGCATGAGGCTGCTGGAGGTTCTTTGCTGCAAGGCGATCTGCTGGCAGGGCCACCTTCCAAACTCATCTGATGCATGGAAATCCCTTCCAGTTGGATAGCAGTGGCAAGACCAAGGGAATTCCTTCTTGAGGAGCAGTGCAGAGCTCACCATTCTCATCCCCTGTGGGGCCAGGGCCAGTAGCTGTAAGAAGGGGGATGCCCAGATGTTGCAAAGGTGCCCAGGGCTCTCACACCCATCAGAAGGTATGTGCCTCCTTGCCACAAGGTGACAGAGCCAGTGCCAAAGATGGAACACGCTTCAGGGTATTCAGTGCCTTCTGGTAGTGCAGGGATGGGAAGCAACGACAGCAGAAATTTCTTCATCAAGTACTGCTAGGGAAAGGAGGAGGTAGGAACAGAAGGAGAGAAGACTTCAGCTAGAAAGGACCTACAATGATTATCTACTCCAAATGCCTGACCACTTCAGGGCTGAACAGAAGTTACAACATAGTATTAAGGGTATTGTCCAAAGGCCTCTTCAACACTGATCAGGCAAGAGGGATCGACCGCCTCCCCGGGAACCCTGTTCCAGGGCTTTGACCACCCTCTTGGTAAAGAAAAGTTTCCTCTTCTCAAGTCCAAAGCTCCCCTGATGGATGCAGCTTTGAGCCGTTCCCACACCTCCTGCTCTTGGCTATCAGGGAGAAGAGATCAGCAGCTCCCTCTCCATTTTCCTCCTTGGAAGCTGTAGAGAGCAACGAGGTCGCCTCTCAGCCTTCGTCTCTCCAAACTAAACAAATCCCAGGTCCTCAGTATCCATCAACCAGAAGAAGCTTTAGCTCACAGAGTAGTTCTACAGTCCCCATACTCCCACCCAGCTGAAGCTCCGACACAAGACAAATCCCCTACGTCAAGAAACCCTGTGTGAAGATCTACAGCCTAGAAATAGAGAACACAACGTCAGGTGCAGCACCATCAGTTTCTGGCACTGGTCGAACACATTGGAGTAGAAAAATGCTCCTGGAGGCACAAGTAGGTCACAGCATGACGGTGAGCCACAAATGTGATACAGGCAAATGCATTCTGTTGTGTCAGGCAAGGCACTGCCACAGGAAAGGCAAGCCTTGTGCAAAGCCCTGGTCAGCACTCACCTGGACCACTAGGGACATTGCTCCTTCCTTGGGTTCAGGAAAGATAAAATCCATCCAGGATGAAAGTAAATCAAGACTAAGTAGTTGGTTAGGAACACGGAGGGCCTACAGAAGAAGACAACGGCTAGAAGAAGCAAGACAAAGCCTGAGAGGGCTGCCATGACTTTCAAGGAAGATAGCAAGGATGAAGGCCAAAGGAGGAAAAGAGCTATCAAGAGCAAGCAAAGATTGGGTCAACAGCACAAGTCAAGACTTCTCCCCAAGCAGACAACCTCACCGTAAATGACAGCGCAGCAGCACATGTCACTTGCTGCATTGGGAAGGAATGGCACACGGACTGCGAGGGCCACCTTCCAAACCTATCCGATTGATGGATGGATGGAAAGCCTTTTCAGTGGGATAGCAGTGGCAAGACCGACGGCATGATGCCTTCTTGAAGAGTACTGAAGAACTCGCCATCTTCATCCCACATGCCGACAGGCTCAGGAGTCGTAAGAAAGAGGATACAGAGCAGTTGCAAGGGGTTGCAGTGCTTTGAAGCACTCACTGGTGTCCTGACAGGCACAGGAAGGATTCTTGACCCCAAGCTCCATCAGCTCAGAAGCATTTGGGCACTCTCGGAAGTCCGAGAGATGGCTCCAGGTGGAGGGAGGCTAGATAGGATAGGACAGGACAGGACAGGACAGGATAGGATAGGACAGGATAGGACAGGATAGGGCTTGGGCAGGTCCTGGGAGACGTGAGCAGCCTGTGGGACAAGGAGCCAGGTCTGGCTCACATGCTCAGGGAACAGCCGATCGCCAGCACTGGGGTCAGGAAGGAATTTTTTCCCCTGGGGCAGATTGGCACTGGTCCCCAGGGGTTTTTTGCCTTCCTCTGCAGCATTGAGCATGACCACTTTGCAGAGCTCCTCTGAGCCCTTTTGGCTCGGGTCCTGCCTGCTGCTCAAGCACCAGGAAGATGGCCTCTCGTGCCCTGCAGCTGGGGGGAGGAAGGCTTTTTTTTCCCCCCCATGTGGGACACCATGTGTCTCTGGGGGCTTTTTGCCTTCTTCTGCAGCGTTGAGCATGGCCCACTTGCCACGGCTTCTTTGGGCCATTGTGGCTGGGTGCCTGCTGCTCCACGAGGTGGCCCTAAACTTAGCTAGAGCAGCCTACCTAAACCAGAATAGAACAACTCGCCTAAACCAACCTTCAACAACTGGAAACAACCAACCTTAAAGAACCTAAACCAATCTGCCTTAAAAAACTTCAAACAATCAGCCACAAACCACCTAAAAAAAACCTTCAACAATCTACAACAAATTACCTAAACCAGTCTAAATCAAACAAAATAAACCAACCTAAACACCCTAAAAAAAACCCACCTAAAACAAATGACCTAAACAATCCTACCTAAAACAACCTGAACCAGCGTTCTTCAACCAACCTTCAGCAACCTCAACCCAAGCAAGCAAGAGAAATCTAAACCAAACCACCTTAAACAACCCTTCAATGATCTACAACAAATTACCTAAACCAACCAAAAGAAACCAATCGAAACACCCTAAAACCAATCTACCTAAAACAAATTACCTAAACAATCCTACCTAAAACTACATAAACCAACGTTCGTCAACCAACATTTGGCAACCTAAATCCAAACAAATTAAATACATCTAAACCAACCCATCTTAAACAACTTAAGCCAGCCCTTAAAAAAATCTCAAACTACTTAAAACCTACCCAATAAAGTATAAAACCACCTGAAACAACCAAGCTAAACTAACGACCTAGACTAACCAACTTAAACCAACCTCAGAAATATGAAACCAAACAACAGAAACAACCTGAACAAAACCACCTAAAGCAAATGACCTAAACCAAAATAGAACCACCAAAACCAACCTAAAACAACCAAGCTAAATCAACAACACTCCAACAAACAAGCTAAAACACTCGAAAAAACCTGCATGACCAAAACCCAACCAACAAACACCCTACCCCATGCAGTGCCTCACTTGGATGTGCCTGCAGTCTTGAAAGCTTGACTACCCCAGCCAGGTGCTCTTACAAATGCACCTTGATCTTCTTTGCAGCTTCTAGAAGGGGAGGGCAGCTACCGTATACCCTTGACCCATGAATTGTATCCCTCCAACAGAGAAGGTCATCCTCTTGGAGTGATCGCCTGGCTTTGGGAAGGACACGCATGAAGCAGGGAGGAAGGAAGGGGACACCTGCCTAGCCAGCCACATCAGTCCAATCAACCCTGGCCATCAATGGCGTGACAGAGGTCGCAGTCAGATTGCTCTCACGTCCAAAACAACCAAATGCAACCTAAAACCAACCAAAATCACCAAAACCAAATGACCTATACGATCTCAAAGTACCATCCTAAACAATCCAGCCTAAACCAACCAGCCAACCTGCAACCATCAACCTGCTTACAAACAAACAAACAAACAAAATTAAACAACTGAATAAAACTAAATAAAAGAAACAAAATCCTGATCCCACTTTTCTTCTTTGTGTTTTGTGTCCTTGAAAGTGATTTTGGAGCTAAAACACCCCTGGCATTGCAGGGATATAGTAGTCTCATCGTTATTCAGTTCATGGCGAGCAAATAGAATAGAAAAGCTCTGCTCTGCTATGCCTGGAGTTCTGCATGACGAGCTCTGACCCAGCCCTGAGGGCTCCCTCCATCCAGGAGAGCCGCTCTCTGCAGGGCAGGGCCCAGGCCCAGCCTGGGACAGGGGTAGAGACGACACAGGCACACACACCTATGACACGGCTCAGGCAGGGACTCAAGGCCCCAGGCTGAGCTGAGACACTTCCCCTGGGTCCCAGGCGGTGGCGGTGGGTGGGGGTCCCAGGGAAGGCCGGTCCCAGCCACCGAAGCCTGGGAGCACCCCCACGACCCTGGCAGAACTAGACTTGCAAACATTTCCTTCTGTGCCTTCGAAATACGTGCTCACTTAGGGACCATAAACAATACTTCTGGCTACATCAATAACCCTACTGTGCTTCCTCACCATACTGAGTGCAGGCTCCCTGGAGAGATCTTGGGTTTCCCCTCTCTCTTTGCACTGAAGAATCACACAGAATCACTGAGTGTTAGGCATTGGAAGGGACCTCGAAAGATCATCCAGTCCAATCCCCCTGCCGGAGCAGGAACACCTAGATGAGGTTACACAGGTAGGTGTCCAGGCAGGTCTTGAACGCCTCCAGAGCAGAAGACTCCACAAGCTCCCTGGGCAGCCTGTTCCAGTGTTCTGTCACCCCCACTGAGAAGAAGTTTCTTCTCAAATTTAAGTGGAACCTCTTGTGTTCCAGTTTGTACCCATTACCCCTTGTCCTATCATTGGTTGTCACCGAGAAGAGCCTGGCTCCATCCTCGTGACACTCACCCTTTATATATCTGTAAACATTAATGAGGTCACCCCTCAGTCTCCTCCAAGCTCAAGAGACCCAGCTCCCTCAGCCTTTCCTCATAAGGGAGATGCTCCACTCCCTTAATCGTCTTTGTTGCCCTGCGCTGGACTCTCTCCAGCAGTTCCCTGTCCTTCTGGAACTGAGAGGCCCAGAACTGGACACAATATTCCAGATGGGATCTCACCAGGGCAGAAAAAGGAGAAAAGGAGATGTGCCAGGAGGCAGCAGACGTGCCCGCAGCAGCTGGGTCCCTGAGCGCTGGGAGATGCGGCTGAGCTGCCGGGCACTCTGGGTTCTCCAATGGTCCAGCCCGGCTGGGAACTCTGCCAGGGCTCTCTCCTACACGCAGCCATCTCACCTCAGAAAACAGCCCCAGCTTTGGGACCTCTTGCCTGTTTCCTCCTCTCATGCACCAAAAATTGTCAAGGCACGGAGTGAAAAGGTGGCCGTGAGGGGGACTGACCAACCTGCCGGCAAAGAGACGGCTGGGATCACACGCACACATGGGCCTGTTCTCATCGGCCTCAGTCCTGCACAAGTCAGACTAAACCCAACACAATCAAGCTTCACCTTTTTATTCAAGATGCCACGTGCAATTTGCAGAAAAAACAGCAAGACAGGAACATTTTCTCAATTAGAAAACTCTGTGTGTGAGTTCATAGCAGACTGTTTCTCAACTGTTCATTAATTAGCAGCTGCTTCCAGCAAAAGCAAGCCCCCCAAAACATGATCTGTATAGAGCATAAAGAAACACCACTATAATGGCTGGAAACAAAACACACCACTGGACTGTATATATGACAACTATTGCACTGTTACCTTCTCCCCATCACATACTGTCAAGAGCTGCACGGGAAGGGTTGATTTGCAAACTGCACCCGAGCAAACAGTTTGCTGTGGAAGCCACGGTCGTAGGGCACGGGTAGGAAGGTCCCAGCAGTAAACACTCACAGAGAGAAAACCCGCTGAGTCCCCAAACCCATCAGTGCCAAAACATCCACTGAGGTGAGAGGTATCTAAGGAAGAGAAGGTCAAAATGCAGCGAGTCATTGCACAAAGTGCCAGTCAGAAGGCACCTTCCTGTAACTGAACAGAAGATCATCACAGGTAGGAGAGCTACAGGAAGTGAGACTGGACCGCCAACAAAACCACACTGTATTCTTGCAAAAAAGGGACACTATTAGGTTGATTACTCCCCTGGCTTGTAGCTACAGGTACTGATTCAGGGCCAGTACCCCAAAGGCTTCCTCCCAAGGGTGCTGGGTGGAGGGGGGGGCCGGCGGAGGTGGGGGGGGGGGGGGGCGGGGAAGCGGCGCTGCACACATCTGGTTCTGTCACCCAGAGGTCACAATGCCAGCACCTGGCAACGCTGAGGTCACAATGCCCCAGGGCACTATAAAAGGGAGCAGCCTCCCATGTCCACCGCCAGAGCTGGCCCGGGGGCCGCCCCAACACATCCCCGAGGAAGCACTGGAGCAGCTGGTGGAATCACAGGGCAGGGGCTGAGGGAGGAAGACCTTGCATGAGGCTGCTGGAGGTTCTTTGCTGCAAGGCGATCTGCTGGCAGGGCCACCTTCCAAACTCATCTGATGCATGGAAATCCCTTCCAGTTGGATAGCAGTGGCAAGACCAAGGGAATTCCTTCTTGAGGAGCAGTGCAGAGCTCACCATTCTCATCCCCTGTGGGGCCAGGGCCAGTAGCTGTAAGAAGGGGGATGCCCAGATGTTGCAAAGGTGCCCAGGGCTCTCACACCCATCAGAAGGTATGTGCCTCCTTGCCACAAGGTGACAGAGCCAGTGCCGAAGATGGAACACGCTTCAGGGTATTCAGTGCCTTCTGGTAGTGCAGGGATGGGAAGCAACGACAGCAGAAATTTCTTCGTCAAGTACTGCTAGGGAAAGGAGGAGGTAGGAACAGAAGGAGAGAAGACTTCAGCTGGAAAGGACCTACAATGATTATCTACTCCAAATGCCTGACCACTTCAGGGCTGAACAGAAGTTACAACATAGTATTAAGGGTATTGTCCAAAGGCCTCTTCAACACTGATCAGGCAAGAGGGATCGACCACCTCCCCGGGAACCCTGTTCCAGGGCTTTGACCACCCTCTTGGTAAAGAAAAGTTTCCTCTTCTCAAGTCCAAAGCTCCCCTGATGGATGCAGCTTTGAGCCGTTCCCACACCTCCTGCTCTTGGCTATCAGGGAGAAGAGATCAGCAGCTCCCTCTCCATTTTCCTCCTTGGAAGCTGTAGAGAGCAACGAGGTCGCCTCTCAGCCTTCGTCTCTCCAAACTAAACAAATCCCAGGTCCTCAGTATCCATCAACCAGAAGAAGCTTTAGCTCACAGAGTAGTTCTACAGTCCCCATACTCCCACCCAGCTGAAGCTCCGACACAAGACAAATCCCCTACGTCAAGAAACCCTGTGTGAAGATCTACAGCCTAGAAATAGAGAACACAACGTCAGGTGCAGCACCATCAGTTTCTGGCACTGGTCGAACACGTCGGAGTAGAAAAATGCTCCTGGAGGCACAAGTAGGTCACAGCATGACGGTGAGCCACAAATGTGATACAGGCAAACGCATTCTGTTGTGTCAGGCAAGGCACTGCCACAGGAAAGGCAAGCCTTGTGCAAAGCCCTGGTCAGCACTCACCTGGACCACTAGGGACATTGCTCCTTCCTTGGGTTCAGGAAAGATAAAATCCATCCAGGATGAAAGTAAATCAAGACTAAGTAGTTGGTTAGGAACACGGAGGGCCTACAGAAGAAGACAACGGCTAGAAGAAGCAAGACAAAGCCTGAGAGGGCTGCCATGACTTTCAAGGAAGATAGCAAGGATGAAGGCCAAAGGAGGAAAAGAGCTATCAAGAGCAAGCAAAGATTGGGTCAACAGCACAAGTCAAGACTTCTCCCCAAGCAGACAACCTCACCACAAATGACAGCGCAGCAGCACATGTCACTTGCTGCATTGGGAAGGAATGGCACACGGACTGCGAGGGCCACCTTCCAAACCTATCCGATTGATGGATGGATGGAAAGCCTTTTCAGTGGGATAGCAGTGGCAAGACCGACGGCATGATGCCTTCTTGAAGAGTACTGAAGAACTCGCCATCTTCATCCCACATGCCGACAGGCTCAGGAGTCGTAAGAAAGAGGATACAGAGCAGTTGCAAGGGGTTGCAGTGCTTTGAAGCACTCACTGGTGTCCTGACAGGCACAGGAAGGATTCTTGACCCCAAGCTCCATCAGCTCAGAAGCATTTGGGCACTCTCGGAAGTCCGAGAGATGGCTCCAGGTGGAGGGAGGATAGATAGGATAGGACAGGACAGGACAGGACAGGACAGGACAGGATAGGATAGGACAGGATAGGACAGGATAGGGCTTGGGCAGGTCCTGGGAGACGTGAGCAGCCTGTGGGACAAGGAGCCAGGTCTGGCTCACATGCTCAGGGAACAGCCGATCGCCAGCACTGGGGTCAGGAAGGAATTTTTTCCCCTGGGGCAGATTGGCACTGGTCCCCAGGGGTTTTTTGCCTTCCTCTGCAGCATTGAGCATGACCACTTTGCAGAGCTCCTCTGAGCCCTTTTGGCTCGGGTCCTGCCTGCTGCTCAAGCACCAGGAAGATGGCCTCTCGTGCCCTGCAGCTGGGGGGAGGAAGGCTTTTTTTTCCCCCCCATGTGGGACACCAAGTGTCTCTGGGGGTTTTTTGCCTTCTTCTGCAGCGTTGAGCATGGCCCACTTGCCACGGCTTCTTTGGGCCATTGTGGCTGGGTGCCTGCTGCTCCACGAGGTGGCCCTAAACTTAGCTAGAGCAGCCTACCTAAACCAGAATAGAACAACTCGCCTAAACCAACCTTCAACAACTGGAAACAACCAACCTTAAAGAACCTAAACCAATCTGCCTTAAAAAACTTCAAACAATCAGCCACAAACCACCTAAAAAAAACCTTCAACAATCTACAACAAATTACCTAAACCAGTCTAAATCAAACAAAATAAACCAACCTAAACACCCTAAAAAAAACCCACCTAAAACAGATGACCTAAACAATCCTACCTAAAACAACCTGAACCAGCGTTCTTCAACCAACCTTCAGCAACCTCAACCCAAGCAAGCAAGAGAAATCTAAACCAAACCACCTTAAACAACCCTTCAATGATCTACAACAAATTACCTAAACCAACCAAAATAAACCAATCGAAACACCCTAAAACCAATCTACCTAAAACAAATTACCTAAACAATCCTACCTAAAACTACATAAACCAACGTTCGTCAACCAACATTTGGCAACCTAAATCCAAACAAATTAAATACATCTAAACCAACCCATCTTAAACAACTTAAGCCAGCCCTTAAAAAAATCTCAAACTACTTAAAACCTACCCAATAAAGTATAAAACCACCTGAAACAACCAAGCTAAACTAACGACCTAGACTAACCAACTTAAACCAACCTCAGAAATATGAAACCAAACAACAGAAACAACCTGAACAAAACCACCTAAAGCAAATGACCTAAACCAAAATAGAACCACCAAAACCAACCTAAAACAACCAAGCTAAATCAACAACACTCCAACAAACAAGCTAAAACACTCGAAAAAACCTGCATGACCAAAACCCAACCAACAAACACCCTACCCCATGCAGTGCCTCACTTGGATGTGCCTGCAGTCTTGAAAGCTTGACTACCCCAGCCAGGTGCTCTTACAAATGCACCTTGATCTTCTTTGCAGCTTCTAGAAGGGGAGGGCAGCTACCGTATACCCTTGACCCATGAATTGTATCCCTCCAACAGAGAAGCTCATCCTCTTGGAGTGATCGCCTGGCTTTGGGAAGGACACGCATGAAGCAGGGAGGAAGGAAGGGGACACCTGCCTAGCCAGCCACATCAGTCCAATCAACCCTGGCCATCAATGGCGTGACAGAGGTCGCAGTCAGATTGCTCTCACGTCCAAAACAACCAAATGCAACCTAAAACCAACCAAAATCACCAAAACCAAATGACCTATACGATCTCAAACTACCATCCTAAACAATCCAGCCTAAACCAACCAGCCAACCTGCAACCATCAACCTGCTTACAAACAAACAAACAAACAAAATTAAACAACTGAATAAAACTAAATAAAAGAAACAAAATCCTGATCCCACTTTTCTTCTTTGTGTTTTGTGTCCTTGAAAGTGATTTTGGAGCTAAAACACCCCTGGCATTGCAGGGATATAGTAGTCTCATCGTTATTCAGTTCATGGCGAGCAAATAGAATAGAAAAGCTCTGCTCTGCTATGCCTGGAGTTCTGCATGACGAGCTCTGACCCAGCCCTGAGGGCTCCCTCCATCCAGGAGAGCCGCTCTCTGCAGGGCAGGGCCCAGGCCCAGCCTGGGACAGGGGTAGAGACGACACAGGCACACACACCTATGACACGGCTCAGGCAGGGACTCAAGGCCCCAGGCTGAGCTGAGACACTTCCCCTGGGTCCCAGGCAGGAGATGGTGGCGGTGGGTGGGGGTCCCAGGGAAGGCCGGTCCCAGCCACCGAAGCCTGGGAGCACCCCCACGACCCTGGCAGAACTAGACTTGCAAACATTTCCTTCTGTGCCTTCGAAATACGTGCTCACTTAGGGACCATAAACAATACTTCTGGCTACATCAATAACCCTACTGTGCTTCCTCACCATACTGAGTGCAGGCTCCCTGGAGAGATCTTGGGTTTCCCCTCTCTCTTTGCACTGAAGAATCACACAGAATCACTGAGTGTTAGGCATTGGAAGGGACCTCGAAAGATCATCCAGTCCAATCCCCCTGCCGGAGCAGGAACACCTAGATGAGGTTACACAGGTAGGTGTCCAGGCAGGTCTTGAACGCCTCCAGAGCAGAAGACTCCACAAGCTCCCTGGGCAGCCTGTTCCAGTGTTCTGTCACCCCCACTGAGAAGAAGTTTCTTCTCAAATTTAAGTGGAACCTCTTGTGTTCCAGTTTGTACCCATTACCCCTTGTCCTATCATTGGTTGTCACCGAGAAGAGCCTGGCTCCATCCTCGTGACACTCACCCTTTATATATCTGTAAACATTAATGAGGTCACCCCTCAGTCTCCTCCAAGCTCAAGAGACCCAGCTCCCTCAGCCTTTCCTCATAAGGGAGATGCTCCACTCCCTTAATCGTCTTTGTTGCCCTGCGCTGGACTCTCTCCAGCAGTTCCCTGTCCTTCTGGAACTGAGAGGCCCAGAACTGGACACAATATTCCAGATGGGATCTCACCAGGGCAGAAAAAGGAGAAAAGGAGATGTGCCAGGAGGCAGCAGACGTCCCCGCAGCAGCTGGGTCCCTGAGCGCTGGGAGATGCGGCTGAGCTGCCGGGCACTCTGGGTTCTCCAATGGTCCAGCCCGGCTGGGAGCTCTGCCAGGGCTCTCTCCTACACGCAGCCATCTCACCTCAGAAAACAGCCCCAGCTTTGGGACCTCTTGCCTGTTTCCTCCTCTCATGCACCAAAAATTGTCAAGGCACGGAGTGAAAAGGTGGCCGTGAGGGGGACTGACCAACCTGCCGGCAAAGAGACGGCTGGGATCACACGCACACATGGGCCTGTTCTCATCGGCCTCAGTCCTGCACAAGTCAGACTAAACCCAACACAATCAAGCTTCACCTTTTTATTCAAGATGCCACGTGCAATTTGCAGAAAAAACAGCAAGACAGGAACATTTTCTCAATTAGAAAACTCTGTGTGTGAGTTCATAGCAGACTGTTTCTCAACTGTTCATTAATTAGCAGCTGCTTCCAGCAAAAGCAAGCCCCCCAAAACATGATCTGTATAGAGCATAAAGAAACACCACTATAATGGCTGGAAACAAAACACACCACTGGACTGTATATATGACAACTATTGCACTGTTACCTTCTCCCCATCACATACTGTCAAGAGCTGCACGGGAAGGGTTGATTTGCAAACTGCACCCGAGCAAACAGTTTGCTGTGGAAGCCACGGTCGTAGGGCACGGGTAGGAAGGTCCCAGCAGTAAACACTCACAGAGAGAAAACCCGCTGAGTCCCCAAACCCATCAGTGCCAAAACATCCACTGAGGTGAGAGGTATCTAAGGAAGAGAAGGTCAAAATGCAGCGAGTCATTGCACAAAGTGCCAGTCAGAAGGCACCTTCCTGTAACTGAACAGAAGATCATCACAGGTAGGAGAGCTACAGGAAGTGAGACTGGACCGGCAACAAAACCACACTGTATTCTTGCAAAAAAGGGACACTATTAGGTTGATTACTCCCCTGGCTTGTAGCTACAGGTACTGATTCAGGGCCAGTACCCCAAAGGCTTCCTCCCAAGGGTGCTGGGTGGAGGGGGGGGCCGGCGGAGGTGGGGGGGGGGGGGGCGGGGAAGCGGCGCTGCACACATCTGGTTCTGTCACCCAGAGGTCACAATGCCAGCACCTGGCAACGCTGAGGTCACAATGCCCCAGGGCACTATAAAAGGGAGCAGCCTCCCATGTCCACCGCCAGAGCTGGCCCGGGGGCCGCCCCAACACATCCCCGAGGAAGCACTGGAGCAGCTGGTGGAATCACAGGGCAGGGGCTGAGGGAGGAAGACCTTGCATGAGGCTGCTGGAGGTTCTTTGCTGCAAGGCGATCTGCTGGCAGGGCCACCTTCCAAACTCATCTGATGCATGGAAATCCCTTCCAGTTGGATAGCAGTGGCAAGACCAAGGGAATTCCTTCTTGAGGAGCAGTGCAGAGATCACCATTCTCATCCCCTGTGGGGCCAGGGCCAGTAGCTGTAAGAAGGGGGATGCCCAGATGTTGCAAAGGTGCCCAGGGCTCTCACACCCATCAGAAGGTATGTGCCTCCTTGCCACAAGGTGACAGAGCCAGTGCCGAAGATGGAACACGCTTCAGGGTATTCAGTGCCTTCTGGTAGTGCAGGGATGGGAAGCAACGACAGCAGAAATTTCTTCGTCAAGTACTGCTAGGGAAAGGAGGAGGTAGGAACAGAAGGAGAGAAGACTTCAGCTGGAAAGGACCTACAATGATTATCTACTCCAAATGCCTGACCACTTCAGGGCTGAACAGAAGTTACAACATAGTATTAAGGGTATTGTCCAAAGGCCTCTTCAACACTGATCAGGCAAGAGGGATCGACCACCTCCCCGGGAACCCTGTTCCAGGGCTTTGACCACCCTCTTGGTAAAGAAAAGTTTCCTCTTCTCAAGTCCAAAGCTCCCCTGATGGATGCAGCTTTGAGCCGTTCCCACACCTCCTGCTCTTGGCTATCAGGGAGAAGAGATCAGCAGCTCCCTCTCCATTTTCCTCCTTGGAAGCTGTAGAGAGCAACGAGGTCGCCTCTCAGCCTTCGTCTCTCCAAACTAAACAAATCCCAGGTCCTCAGTATCCATCAACCAGAAGAAGCTTTAGCTCACAGAGTAGTTCTACAGTCCCCATACTCCCACCCAGCTGAAGCTCCGACACAAGACAAATCCCCTACGTCAAGAAACCCTGTGTGAAGATCTACAGCCTAGAAATAGAGAACACAACGTCAGGTGCAGCACCATCAGTTTCTGGCACTGGTCGAACACGTCGGAGTAGAAAAATGCTCCTGGAGGCACAAGTAGGTCACAGCATGACGGTGAGCCACAAATGTGATACAGGCAAACGCATTCTGTTGTGTCAGGCAAGGCACTGCCACAGGAAAGGCAAGCCTTGTGCAAAGCCCTGGTCAGCACTCACCTGGACCACTAGGGACATTGCTCCTTCCTTGGGTTCAGGAAAGATAAAATCCATCCAGGATGAAAGTAAATCAAGACTAAGTAGTTGGTTAGGAACACGGAGGGCCTACAGAAGAAGACAACGGCTAGAAGAAGCAAGACAAAGCCTGAGAGGGCTGCCATGACTTTCAAGGAAGATAGCAAGGATGAAGGCCAAAGGAGGAAAAGAGCTATCAAGAGCAAGCAAAGATTGGGTCAACAGCACAAGTCAAGACTTCTCCCCAAGCAGACAACCTCACCACAAATGACAGCGCAGCAGCACATGTCACTTGCTGCATTGGGAAGGAATGGCACACGGACTGCGAGGGCCACCTTCCAAACCTATCCGATTGATGGATGGATGGAAAGCCTTTTCAGTGGGATAGCAGTGGCAAGACCGACGGCATGATGCCTTCTTGAAGAGTACTGAAGAACTCGCCATCTTCATCCCACATGCCGAGAGGCTCAGGAGTCGTAAGAAAGAGGATACAGAGCAGTTGCAAGGGGTTGCAGTGCTTTGAAGCACTCACTGGTGTCCTGACAGGCACAGGAAGGATTCTTGACCCCAAGCTCCATCAGCTCAGAAGCATTTGGGCACTCTCGGAAGTCCGAGAGATGGCTCCAGGTGGAGGGAGGATAGATAGGATAGGACAGGACAGGACAGGACAGGACAGGATAGGATAGGACAGGATAGGACAGGATAGGGCTTGGGCAGGTCCTGGGAGACGTGAGCAGCCTGTGGGACAAGGAGCCAGGTCTGGCTCACATGCTCAGGGAACAGCCGATCGCCAGCACTGGGGTCAGGAAGGAATTTTTTCCCCTGGGGCAGATTGGCACTGGTCCCCAGGGGTTTTTTGCCTTCCTCTGCAGCATTGAGCATGACCACTTTGCAGAGCTCCTCTGAGCCCTTTTGGCTCGGGTCCTGCCTGCTGCTCAAGCACCAGGAAGATGGCCTCTCGTGCCCTGCAGCTGGGGGGAGGAAGGCTTTTTTTTCCCCCCCATGTGGGACACCAAGTGTCTCTGGGGGTTTTTTGCCTTCTTCTGCAGCGTTGAGCATGGCCCACTTGCCACGGCTTCTTTGGGCCATTGTGGCTGGGTGCCTGCTGCTCCACGAGGTGGCCCTAAACTTAGCTAGAGCAGCCTACCTAAACCAGAATAGAACAACTCGCCTAAACCAACCTTCAACAACTGGAAACAACCAACCTTAAAGAACCTAAACCAATCTGCCTTAAAAAACTTCAAACAATCAGCCACAAACCACCTAAAAAAAACCTTCAACAATCTACAACAAATTACCTAAACCAGTCTAAATCAAACAAAATAAACCAACCTAAACACCCTAAAAAAAACCCACCTAAAACAGATGACCTAAACAATCCTACCTAAAACAACCTGAACCAGCGTTCTTCAACCAACCTTCAGCAACCTCAACCCAAGCAAGCAAGAGAAATCTAAACCAAACCACCTTAAACAACCCTTCAATGATCTACAACAAATTACCTAAACCAACCAAAATAAACCAATCGAAACACCCTAAAACCAATCTACCTAAAACAAATTACCTAAACAATCCTACCTAAAACTACATAAACCAACGTTCGTCAACCAACATTTGGCAACCTAAATCCAAACAAATTAAATACATCTAAACCAACCCATCTTAAACAACTTAAGCCAGCCCTTAAAAAAATCTCAAACTACTTAAAACCTACCCAATAAAGTATAAAACCACCTGAAACAACCAAGCTAAACTAACGACCTAGACTAACCAACTTAAACCAACCTCAGAAATATGAAACCAAACAACAGAAACAACCTGAACAAAACCACCTAAAGCAAATGACCTAAACCAAAATAGAACCACCAAAACCAACCTAAAACAACCAAGCTAAATCAACAACACTCCAACAAACAAGCTAAAACACTCGAAAAAACCTGCATGACCAAAACCCAACCAACAAACACCCTACCCCATGCAGTGCCTCACTTGGATGTGCCTGCAGTCTTGAAAGCTTGACTACCCCAGCCAGGTGCTCTTACAAATGCACCTTGATCTTCTTTGCAGCTTCTAGAAGGGGAGGGCAGCTACCGTATACCCTTGACCCATGAATTGTATCCCTCCAACAGAGAAGCTCATCCTCTTGGAGTGATCGCCTGGCTTTGGGAAGGACACGCATGAAGCAGGGAGGAAGGAAGGGGACACCTGCCTAGCCAGCCACATCAGTCCAATCAACCCTGGCCATCAATGGCGTGACAGAGGTCGCAGTCAGATTGCTCTCACGTCCAAAACAACCAAATGCAACCTAAAACCAACCAAAATCACCAAAACCAAATGACCTATACGATCTCAAACTACCATCCTAAACAATCCAGCCTAAACCAACCAGCCAACCTGCAACCATCAACCTGCTTACAAACAAACAAACAAACAAAATTAAACAACTGAATAAAACTAAATAAAAGAAACAAAATCCTGATCCCACTTTTCTTCTTTGTGTTTTGTGTCCTTGAAAGTGATTTTGGAGCTAAAACACCCCTGGCATTGCAGGGATATAGTAGTCTCATCGTTATTCAGTTCATGGCGAGCAAATAGAATAGAAAAGCTCTGCTCTGCTATGCCTGGAGTTCTGCATGACGAGCTCTGACCCAGCCCTGAGGGCTCCCTCCATCCAGGAGAGCCGCTCTCTGCAGGGCAGGGCCCAGGCCCAGCCTGGGACAGGGGTAGAGACGACACAGGCACACACACCTATGACACGGCTCAGGCAGGGACTCAAGGCCCCAGGCTGAGCTGAGACACTTCCCCTGGGTCCCAGGCAGGAGATGGTGGCGGTGGGTGGGGGTCCCAGGGAAGGCCGGTCCCAGCCACCGAAGCCTGGGAGCACCCCCACGACCCTGGCAGAACTAGACTTGCAAACATTTCCTTCTGTGCCTTCGAAATACGTGCTCACTTAGGGACCATAAACAATACTTCTGGCTACATCAATAACCCTACTGTGCTTCCTCACCATACTGAGTGCAGGCTCCCTGGAGAGATCTTGGGTTTCCCCTCTCTCTTTGCACTGAAGAATCACACAGAATCACTGAGTGTTAGGCATTGGAAGGGACCTCGAAAGATCATCCAGTCCAATCCCCCTGCCGGAGCAGGAACACCTAGATGAGGTTACACAGGTAGGTGTCCAGGCAGGTCTTGAACGCCTCCAGAGCAGAAGACTCCACAAGCTCCCTGGGCAGCCTGTTCCAGTGTTCTGTCACCCCCACTGAGAAGAAGTTTCTTCTCAAATTTAAGTGGAACCTCTTGTGTTCCAGTTTGTACCCATTACCCCTTGTCCTATCATTGGTTGTCACCGAGAAGAGCCTGGCTCCATCCTCGTGACACTCACCCTTTATATATCTGTAAACATTAATGAGGTCACCCCTCAGTCTCCTCCAAGCTCAAGAGACCCAGCTCCCTCAGCCTTTCCTCATAAGGGAGATGCTCCACTCCCTTAATCGTCTTTGTTGCCCTGCGCTGGACTCTCTCCAGCAGTTCCCTGTCCTTCTGGAACTGAGAGGCCCAGAACTGGACACAATATTCCAGATGGGATCTCACCAGGGCAGAAAAAGGAGAAAAGGAGATGTGCCAGGAGGCAGCAGACGTCCCCGCAGCAGCTGGGTCCCTGAGCGCTGGGAGATGCGGCTGAGCTGCCGGGCACTCTGGGTTCTCCAATGGTCCAGCCCGGCTGGGAGCTCTGCCAGGGCTCTCTCCTACACGCAGCCATCTCACCTCAGAAAACAGCCCCAGCTTTGGGACCTCTTGCCTGTTTCCTCCTCTCATGCACCAAAAATTGTCAAGGCACGGAGTGAAAAGGTGGCCGTGAGGGGGACTGACCAACCTGCCGGCAAAGAGACGGCTGGGATCACACGCACACATGGGCCTGTTCTCATCGGCCTCAGTCCTGCACAAGTCAGACTAAACCCAACACAATCAAGCTTCACCTTTTTATTCAAGATGCCACGTGCAATTTGCAGAAAAAACAGCAAGACAGGAACATTTTCTCAATTAGAAAACTCTGTGTGTGAGTTCATAGTAGACTGTTTCTCAACTGCTCATTAATTAGCAGCTGCTTCCAGCAAAAGCAAGCCCCCCAAAACATGATCTGTATAGAGCATAAAGAAACACCACTATAATGGCTGGAAACAAAACGCACCACTGGACTGTATATATGACAACTATTGCACTGTTACCTTCTCCCCATCACATACTGTCAAGAGCTGCACGGGAAGGGTTGATTTGCAAACTGCACCCGAGCAAACAGTTTGCTGTGGAAGCCACGGTCGTAGGGCACGGGTAGGAAGGTCCCAGCAGTAAACACTCACAGAGAGAAAACCCGCTGAGTCCCCAAACCCATCAGTGCCAAAACATCCACTGAGGTGAGAGGTATCTAAGGAAGAGAAGGTCAAAATGCAGCGAGTCATTGCACAAAGTGCCAGTCAGAAGGCACCTTCCTGTAACTGAACAGAAGCTCATCACAGGTAGGAGAGCTACAGGAAGTGAGACTGGACCGGCAACAAAACCACACTGTATTCTTGCAAAAAAGGGACACTATTAGGTTGATTACTCCCCTGGCTTGTAACTACAGGTACTGATTCAGGGCCAGTACCCCAAAGGCTTCCTCCCAAGGGTGCTGGGTGGAGGGGGGGGGCCGGCGGAGGCAGGGGGGGGGGGGCGGGGAAGCGGCGCTGCACACATCTGGTTCTGTCACCCAGAGGTCACAATGCCAGCACCTGGCAACGCTGAGGTCACAATGCCCCAGGGCACTATAAAAGGGAGCAGCCTCCCATGTCCACCGCCAGAGCTGGCCCGGGGGCCGCCCCAACACATCCCCGAGGAAGCACTGGAGCAGCTGGTGGAATCACAGGGCAGGGGCTGAGGGAGGAAGACCTTGCATGAGGCTGCTGGAGGTTCTTTGCTGCAAGGCGATCTGCTGGCAGGGCCACCTTCCAAACTCATCTGATGCATGGAAATCCCTTCCAGTTGGATAGCAGTGGCAAGACCAAGGGAATTCCTTCTTGAGGAGCAGTGCAGAGCTCACCATTCTCATCCCCTGTGGGGCCAGGGCCAGTAGCTGTAAGAAGTGGGATGCCCAGATGTTGCAAAGGTGCCCAGGGCTCTCAGACCCATCAGAAGGTATGTACCTCCTTGCCACAAGGTGACAGAGCCAGTGCCGAAGATGGAACACGCTTCAGGGTATTCAGTGCCTTCTGGTAGTGCAGGGATGGGAAGCAACGACAGCAGAAATTTCTTCATCAAGTACTGCTAGGGAAAGGAGGAGGTAGGAACAGAAGGAGAGAAGACTTCAGCTAGAAAGGACCTACAATGATTATCTACTCCAAATGCCTGACCACTTCAGGGCTGAACAGAAGTTACAACATAGTATTAAGGGTATTGTCCAAAGGCCTCTTCAACACTGATCAGGCAAGAGGGATCGACCACCTCCCCGGGAACCCTGTTCCAGGGCTTTGACCACCCTCTTGGTAAAGAAAAGTTTCCTCTTCTCAAGTCCAAAGCTCCCCTGATGGATGCAGCTTTGAGCCGTTCCCACACCTCCTGCTCTTGGCTATCAGGGAGAAGAGATCAGCAGCTCCCTCTCCATTTTCCTCCTTGGAAGCTGTAGAGAGCAACGAGGTCGCCTCTCAGCCTTCGTCTCTCCAAACTAAACAAATCCCAGGTCCTCAGTATCCATCAACCAGAAGAAGCTTTAGCTCACAGAGTAGTTCTACAGTCCCCATACTCCCACCCAGCTGAAGCTCCGACACAAGACAAATCCCCTACGTCAAGAAACCCTGTGTGAAGATCTACAGCCTAGAAATAGAGAACACAACGTCAGGTGCAGCACCATCAGTTTCTGGCACTGGTCGAACACATCGGAGTAGAAAAATGCTCCTGGAGGCACAAGTAGGTCACAGCATGACGGTGAGCCACCAATGTGATACAGGCAAATGCATTCTGTTGTGTCAGGCAAGGCACTGCCACAGGAAAGGCAAGCCTTGTGCAAAGCCCTGGTCAGCACTCACCTGGACCACTAGGGACATTGCTCCTTCCTTGGGTTCAGGAAAGATAAAATCCATCCAGGATGAAAGTAAATCAAGACTAAGTAGTTGGTTAGGAACACGGAGGGCCTACAGAAGAAGACAACGGCTAGAAGAAGCAAGACAAAGCCTGAGAGGGCTGCCATGACTTTCAAGGAAGATAGCAAGGATGAAGGCCAAAGGAGGAAAAGAGCTATCAAGAGCAAGCAAAGATTGGGTCAACAGCACAAGTCAAGACTTCTCCCCAAGCAGACAACCTCACCGCAAATGACAGCGCAGCAGCACATGTCACTTGCTGCATTGGGAAGGAATGGCACACGGACTGCGAGGGCCACCTTCCAAACCTATCCGATTGATGGATGGATGGAAAGCCTTTTCAGTGGGATAGCAGTGGCAAGACCGACGGCATGATGCCTTCTTGAAGAGTACTGAAGAACTCGCCATCTTCATCCCACATGCCGAGAGGCTCAGGAGTCGTAAGAAAGAGGATACAGAGCAGTTGCAAGGGGTTGCAGTGCTTTGAAGCACTCACTGGTGTCCTGACAGGCACAGGAAGGATTCTTGACCCCAAGCTCCATCAGCTCAGAAGCATTTGGGCACTCTCGGAAGTCCGAGAGATGGCTCCAGGTGGAGGGAGGATAGATAGGATAGGACAGGACAGGACAGGACAGGACAGGATAGGATAGGACAGGATAGGACAGGATAGGGCTTGGGCAAGTCCTGGGAGACGTGAGCAGCCTGTGGGACAAGGAGCCAGGTCTGGCTCACATGCTCAGGGAACAGCCGATCGCCAGCACTGGGGTCAGGAAGGAATTTTTTCCCCTGGGGCAGATTGGCACTGGTCCCCAGGGGTTTTTTGCCTTCCTCTGCAGCATTGAGCATGACCACTTTGCAGAGCTCCTCTGAGCCCTTTTGGCTCGGGTCCTGCCTGCTGCTCAAGCACCAGGAAGATGGCCTCTCGTGCCCTGCAGCTGGGGGGAGGAAGGCTTTTTTTTCCCCCCCATGTGGGACACCAAGTGTCTCTGGGGGTTTTTTGCCTTCTTCTGCAGCGTTGAGCATGGCCCACTTGCCACGGCTTCTTTGGGCCATTGTGGCTGGGTGCCTGCTGCTCCACGAGGTGGCCCTAAACTTAGCTAGAGCAGCCTACCTAAACCAGAATAGAACAACTCGCCTAAACCAACCTTCAACAACTGGAAACAACCAACCTTAAAGAACCTAAACCAATCTGCCTTAAAACACTTCAAACAATCAGCCACAAACCACCTAAAAAAAACCTTCAACAATCTACAACAAATTACCTAAACCAGTCTAAATCAAACAAAATAAACCAACCTAAGCACCCTAAAAAAAACCCACCTAAAACAAATGACCTAAACAATCCTACCTAAAACAACCTGAACCAGCGTTCTTCAACCAACCTTCAGCAACCTCAACCCAAGCAAGCAAGAGAAATCTAAACCAAACCACCTTAAACAACCCTTCAATGATCTACAACAAATTACCTAAACCAACCAAAAGAAACCAATCGAAACACCCTAAAACCAATCTACCTAAAACAAATTGCCTAAACAATCCTACCTAAAACTACATAAACCAACGTTCGTCAACCAACATTTGGCAACCTAAATCCAAACAAATTAAATACATCTAAACCAACCCATCTTAAACAACTTAAGCCAGCCCTTAAAAAAATCTCAAACTACTTAAAACCTACCCAATAAAGTATAAAACCACCTGAAACAACCAAGCTAAACTAACGACCTAGACTAACCAACTTAAACCAACCTCAGAAATATGAAACCAAACAACAGAAACAACCTGAACAAAACCACCTAAAGCAAATGACCTAAACCAAAATAGAACCACCAAAACCAACCTAAAACAACCAAGCTAAATCAACAACACTCCAACAAACAAGCTAAAACACTCGAAAAAACCTGCATGACCAAAACCCAACCAACAAACACCCTACCCCATGCAGTGCCTCACTTGGATGTGCCTGCAGTCTTGAAAGCTTGACTACCCCAGCCAGGTGCTCTTACAAATGCACCTTGATCTTCTTTGCAGCTTCTAGAAGGGGAGGGCAGCTACCGTATACCCTTGACCCATGAATTGTATCCCTCCAACAGAGAAGCTCATCCTCTTGGAGTGATCGCCTGGCTTTGGGAAGGACACGCATGAAGCAGGGAGGAAGGAAGGGGACACCTGCCTAGCCAGCCACATCAGTCCAATCAACCCTGGCCATCAATGGCGTGACAGAGGTCGCAGTCAGATTGCTCTCACGTCCAAAACAACCAAATGCAACCTAAAACCAACCAAAATCACCAAAACCAAATGACCTATACGATCTCAAACTACCATCCTAAACAATCCAGCCTAAACCAACCAGCCAACCTGCAACCATCAACCTGCTTACAAACAAACAAACAAACAAAATTAAACAACTGAATAAAACTAAATAAAAGAAACAAAATCCTGATCCCACTTTTCTTCTTTGTGTTTTGTGTCCTTGAAAGTGATTTTGGAGCTAAAACACCCCTGGCATTGCAGGGATATAGTAGTCTCATCGTTATTCAGTTCATGGCGAGCAAATAGAATAGAAAAGCTCTGCTCTGCTATGCCTGGAGTTCTGCATGACGAGCTCTGACCCAGCCCTGAGGGCTCCCTCCATCCAGGAGAGCCGCTCTCTGCAGGGCAGGGCCCAGGCCCAGCCTGGGACAGGGGTAGAGACGACACAGGCACACACACCTATGACACGGCTCAGGCAGGGACTCAAGGCCCCAGGCTGAGCTGAGACACTTCCCCTGGGTCCCAGGCAGGAGATGGTGGCGGTGGGTGGGGGTCCCAGGGAAGGCCGGTCCCAGCCACCGAAGCCTGGGAGCACCCCCACGACCCTGGCAGAACTAGACTTGCAAACATTTCCTTCTGTGCCTTCGAAATACGTGCTCACTTAGGGACCATAAACAATACTTCTGGCTACATCAATAACCCTACTGTGCTTCCTCACCATACTGAGTGCAGGCTCCCTGGAGAGATCTTGGGTTTCCCCTCTCTCTTTGCACTGAAGAATCACACAGAATCACTGAGTGTTAGGCATTGGAAGGGACCTCGAAAGATCATCCAGTCCAATCCCCCTGCCGGAGCAGGAACACCTAGATGAGGTTACACAGGTAGGTGTCCAGGCAGGTCTTGAACGCCTCCAGAGCAGAAGACTCCACAAGCTCCCTGGGCAGCCTGTTCCAGTGTTCTGTCACCCCCACTGAGAAGAAGTTTCTTCTCAAATTTAAGTGGAACCTCTTGTGTTCCAGTTTGTACCCATTACCCCTTGTCCTATCATTGGTTGTCACCGAGAAGAGCCTGGCTCCATCCTCGTGACACTCACCCTTTATATATCTGTAAACATTAATGAGGTCACCCCTCAGTCTCCTCCAAGCTCAAGAGACCCAGCTCCCTCAGCCTTTCCTCATAAGGGAGATGCTCCACTCCCTTAATCGTCTTTGTTGCCCTGCGCTGGACTCTCTCCAGCAGTTCCCTGTCCTTCTGGAACTGAGAGGCCCAGAACTGGACACAATATTCCAGATGGGATCTCACCAGGGCAGAAAAAGGAGAAAAGGAGATGTGCCAGGAGGCAGCAGACGTCCCCGCAGCAGCTGGGTCCCTGAGCGCTGGGAGATGCGGCTGAGCTGCCGGGCACTCTGGGTTCTCCAATGGTCCAGCCCGGCTGGGAGCTCTGCCAGGGCTCTCTCCTACACGCAGCCATCTCACCTCAGAAAACAGCCCCAGCTTTGGGACCTCTTGCCTGTTTCCTCCTCTCATGCACCAAAAATTGTCAAGGCACGGAGTGAAAAGGTGGCCGTGAGGGGGACTGACCAACCTGCCGGCAAAGAGACGGCTGGGATCACACGCACACATGGGCCTGTTCTCATCGGCCTCAGTCCTGCACAAGTCAGACTAAACCCAACACAATCAAGCTTCACCTTTTTATTCAAGATGCCACGTGCAATTTGCAGAAAAAACAGCAAGACAGGAACATTTTCTCAATTAGAAAACTCTGTGTGTGAGTTCATAGCAGACTGTTTCTCAACTGTTCATTAATTAGCAGCTGCTTCCAGCAAAAGCAAGCCCCCCAAAACATGATCTGTATAGAGCATAAAGAAACACCACTATAATGGCTGGAAACAAAACACACCACTGGACTGTATATATGACAACTATTGCACTGTTACCTTCTCCCCATCACATACTGTCAAGAGCTGCACGGGAAGGGTTGATTTGCAAACTGCACCCGAGCAAACAGTTTGCTGTGGAAGCCACGGTCGTAGGGCACGGGTAGGAAGGTCCCAGCAGTAAACACTCACAGAGAGAAAACCCGCTGAGTCCCCAAACCCATCAGTGCCAAAACATCCACTGAGGTGAGAGGTATCTAAGGAAGAGAAGGTCAAAATGCAGCGAGTCATTGCACAAAGTGCCAGTCAGAAGGCACCTTCCTGTAACTGAACAGAAGATCATCACAGGTAGGAGAGCTACAGGAAGTGAGACTGGACCGGCAACAAAACCACACTGTATTCTTGCAAAAAAGGGACACTATTAGGTTGATTACTCCCCTGGCTTGTAGCTACAGGTACTGATTCAGGGCCAGTACCCCAAAGGCTTCCTCCCAAGGGTGCTGGGTGGAGGGGGGGGCCGGCGGAGGTGGGGGGGGGGGGGGCGGGGAAGCGGCGCTGCACACATCTGGTTCTGTCACCCAGAGGTCACAATGCCAGCACCTGGCAACGCTGAGGTCACAATGCCCCAGGGCACTATAAAAGGGAGCAGCCTCCCATGTCCACCGCCAGAGCTGGCCCGGGGGCCGCCCCAACACATCCCCGAGGAAGCACTGGAGCAGCTGGTGGAATCACAGGGCAGGGGCTGAGGGAGGAAGACCTTGCATGAGGCTGCTGGAGGTTCTTTGCTGCAAGGCGATCTGCTGGCAGGGCCACCTTCCAAACTCATCTGATGCATGGAAATCCCTTCCAGTTGGATAGCAGTGGCAAGACCAAGGGAATTCCTTCTTGAGGAGCAGTGCAGAGATCACCATTCTCATCCCCTGTGGGGCCAGGGCCAGTAGCTGTAAGAAGGGGGATGCCCAGATGTTGCAAAGGTGCCCAGGGCTCTCACACCCATCAGAAGGTATGTGCCTCCTTGCCACAAGGTGACAGAGCCAGTGCCGAAGATGGAACACGCTTCAGGGTATTCAGTGCCTTCTGGTAGTGCAGGGATGGGAAGCAACGACAGCAGAAATTTCTTCGTCAAGTACTGCTAGGGAAAGGAGGAGGTAGGAACAGAAGGAGAGAAGACTTCAGCTGGAAAGGACCTACAATGATTATCTACTCCAAATGCCTGACCACTTCAGGGCTGAACAGAAGTTACAACATAGTATTAAGGGTATTGTCCAAAGGCCTCTTCAACACTGATCAGGCAAGAGGGATCGACCACCTCCCCGGGAACCCTGTTCCAGGGCTTTGACCACCCTCTTGGTAAAGAAAAGTTTCCTCTTCTCAAGTCCAAAGCTCCCCTGATGGATGCAGCTTTGAGCCGTTCCCACACCTCCTGCTCTTGGCTATCAGGGAGAAGAGATCAGCAGCTCCCTCTCCATTTTCCTCCTTGGAAGCTGTAGAGAGCAACGAGGTCGCCTCTCAGCCTTCGTCTCTCCAAACTAAACAAATCCCAGGTCCTCAGTATCCATCAACCAGAAGAAGCTTTAGCTCACAGAGTAGTTCTACAGTCCCCATACTCCCACCCAGCTGAAGCTCCGACACAAGACAAATCCCCTACGTCAAGAAACCCTGTGTGAAGATCTACAGCCTAGAAATAGAGAACACAACGTCAGGTGCAGCACCATCAGTTTCTGGCACTGGTCGAACACGTCGGAGTAGAAAAATGCTCCTGGAGGCACAAGTAGGTCACAGCATGACGGTGAGCCACAAATGTGATACAGGCAAACGCATTCTGTTGTGTCAGGCAAGGCACTGCCACAGGAAAGGCAAGCCTTGTGCAAAGCCCTGGTCAGCACTCACCTGGACCACTAGGGACATTGCTCCTTCCTTGGGTTCAGGAAAGATAAAATCCATCCAGGATGAAAGTAAATCAAGACTAAGTAGTTGGTTAGGAACACGGAGGGCCTACAGAAGAAGACAACGGCTAGAAGAAGCAAGACAAAGCCTGAGAGGGCTGCCATGACTTTCAAGGAAGATAGCAAGGATGAAGGCCAAAGGAGGAAAAGAGCTATCAAGAGCAAGCAAAGATTGGGTCAACAGCACAAGTCAAGACTTCTCCCCAAGCAGACAACCTCACCACAAATGACAGCGCAGCAGCACATGTCACTTGCTGCATTGGGAAGGAATGGCACACGGACTGCGAGGGCCACCTTCCAAACCTATCCGATTGATGGATGGATGGAAAGCCTTTTCAGTGGGATAGCAGTGGCAAGACCGACGGCATGATGCCTTCTTGAAGAGTACTGAAGAACTCGCCATCTTCATCCCACATGCCGACAGGCTCAGGAGTCGTAAGAAAGAGGATACAGAGCAGTTGCAAGGGGTTGCAGTGCTTTGAAGCACTCACTGGTGTCCTGACAGGCACAGGAAGGATTCTTGACCCCAAGCTCCATCAGCTCAGAAGCATTTGGGCACTCTCGGAAGTCCGAGAGATGGCTCCAGGTGGAGGGAGGATAGATAGGATAGGACAGGACAGGACAGGACAGGATAGGATAGGACAGGATAGGACAGGATAGGGCTTGGGCAGGTCCTGGGAGACGTGAGCAGCCTGTGGGACAAGGAGCCAGGTCTGGCTCACATGCTCAGGGAACAGCCGATCGCCAGCACTGGGGTCAGGAAGGAATTTTTTCCCCTGGGGCAGATTGGCACTGGTCCCCAGGGGTTTTTTGCCTTCCTCTGCAGCATTGAGCATGACCACTTTGCAGAGCTCCTCTGAGCCCTTTTGGCTCGGGTCCTGCCTGCTGCTCAAGCACCAGGAAGATGGCCTCTCGTGCCCTGCAGCTGGGGGGAGGAAGGCTTTTTTTTCCCCCCCATGTGGGACACCAAGTGTCTCTGGGGGTTTTTTGCCTTCTTCTGCAGCGTTGAGCATGGCCCACTTGCCACGGCTTCTTTGGGCCATTGTGGCTGGGTGCCTGCTGCTCCACGAGGTGGCCCTAAACTTAGCTAGAGCAGCCTACCTAAACCAGAATAGAACAACTCGCCTAAACCAACCTTCAACAACTGGAAACAACCAACCTTAAAGAACCTAAACCAATCTGCCTTAAAAAACTTCAAACAATCAGCCACAAACCACCTAAAAAAAACCTTCAACAATCTACAACAAATTACCTAAACCAGTCTAAATCAAACAAAATAAACCAACCTAAACACCCTAAAAAAAACCCACCTAAAACAAATGACCTAAACAATCCTACCTAAAACAACCTGAACCAGCGTTCTTCAACCAACCTTCAGCAACCTCAACCCAAGCAAGCAAGAGAAATCTAAACCAAACCACCTTAAACAACCCTTCAATGATCTACAACAAATTACCTAAACCAACCAAAAGAAACCAATCGAAACACCCTAAAACCAATCTACCTAAAACAAATTACCTAAACAATCCTACCTAAAACTACATAAACCAACGTTCGTCAACCAACATTTGGCAACCTAAATCCAAACAAATTAAATACATCTAAACCAACCCATCTTAAACAACTTAAGCCAGCCCTTAAAAAAATCTCAAACTACTTAAAACCTACCCAATAAAGTATAAAACCACCTGAAACAACCAAGCTAAACTAACGACCTAGACTAACCAACTTAAACCAACCTCAGAAATATGAAACCAAACAACAGAAACAACCTGAACAAAACCACCTAAAGCAAATGACCTAAACCAAAATAGAACCACCAAAACCAACCTAAAACAACCAAGCTAAATCAACAACACTCCAACAAACAAGCTAAAACACTCGAAAAAACCTGCATGACCAAAACCCAACCAACAAACACCCTACCCCATGCAGTGCCTCACTTGGATGTGCCTGCAGTCTTGAAAGCTTGACTACCCCAGCCAGGTGCTCTTACAAATGCACCTTGATCTTCTTTGCAGCTTCTAGAAGGGGAGGGCAGCTACCGTATACCCTTGACCCATGAATTGTATCCCTCCAACAGAGAAGCTCATCCTCTTGGAGTGATCGCCTGGCTTTGGGAAGGACACGCATGAAGCAGGGAGGAAGGAAGGGGACACCTGCCTAGCCAGCCACATCAGTCCAATCAACCCTGGCCATCAATGGCGTGACAGAGGTCGCAGTCAGATTGCTCTCACGTCCAAAACAACCAAATGCAACCTAAAACCAACCAAAATCACCAAAACCAAATGACCTATACGATCTCAAACTACCATCCTAAACAATCCAGCCTAAACCAACCAGCCAACCTGCAACCATCAACCTGCTTACAAACAAACAAACAAACAAAATTAAACAACTGAATAAAACTAAATAAAAGAAACAAAATCCTGATCCCACTTTTCTTCTTTGTGTTTTGTGTCCTTGAAAGTGATTTTGGAGCTAAAACACCCCTGGCATTGCAGGGATATAGTAGTCTCATCGTTATTCAGTTCATGGCGAGCAAATAGAATAGAAAAGCTCTGCTCTGCTATGCCTGGAGTTCTGCATGACGAGCTCTGACCCAGCCCTGAGGGCTCCCTCCATCCAGGAGAGCCACTCTCTGCAGGGCAGGGCCCAGGCCCAGCCTGGGACAGGGGTAGAGACGACACAGGCACACACACCTATGACACGGCTCAGGCAGGGACTCAAGGCCCCAGGCTGAGCTGAGACACTTCCCCTGGGTCCCAGGCAGGAGATGGTGGCGGTGGGTGGGGGTCCCAGGGAAGGCCGGTCCCAGCCACCGAAGCCTGGGAGCACCCCCACGACCCTGGCAGAACTAGACTTGCAAACATTTCCTTCTGTGCCTTCGAAATACGTGCTCACTTAGGGACCATAAACAATACTTCTGGCTACATCAATAACCCTACTGTGCTTCCTCACCATACTGAGTGCAGGCTCCCTGGAGAGATCTTGGGTTTCCCCTCTCTCTTTGCACTGAAGAATCACACAGAATCACTGAGTGTTAGGCATTGGAAGGGACCTCGAAAGATCATCCAGTCCAATCCCCCTGCCGGAGCAGGAACACCTAGATGAGGTTACACAGGTAGGTGTCCAGGCAGGTCTTGAACGCCTCCAGAGCAGAAGACTCCACAAGCTCCCTGGGCAGCCTGTTCCAGTGTTCTGTCACCCCCACTGAGAAGAAGTTTCTTCTCAAATTTAAGTGGAACCTCTTGTGTTCCAGTTTGTACCCATTACCCCTTGTCCTATCATTGGTTGTCACCGAGAAGAGCCTGGCTCCATCCTCGTGACACTCACCCTTTATATATCTGTAAACATTAATGAGGTCACCCCTCAGTCTCCTCCAAGCTCAAGAGACCCAGCTCCCTCAGCCTTTCCTCATAAGGGAGATGCTCCACTCCCTTAATCGTCTTTGTTGCCCTGCGCTGGACTCTCTCCAGCAGTTCCCTGTCCTTCTGGAACTGAGAGGCCCAGAACTGGACACAATATTCCAGATGGGATCTCACCAGGGCAGAAAAAGGAGAAAAGGAGATGTGCCAGGAGGCAGCAGACGTGCCCGCAGCAGCTGGGTCCCTGAGCGCTGGGAGATGCGGCTGAGCTGCCGGGCACTCTGGGTTCTCCAATGGTCCAGCCCGGCTGGGAGCTCTGCCAGGGCTCTCTCCTACACGCAGCCATCTCACCTCAGAAAACAGCCCCAGCTTTGGGACCTCTTGCCTGTTTCCTCCTCTCATGCACCAAAAATTGTCAAGGCACGGAGTGAAAAGGTGGCCGTGAGGGGGACTGACCAACCTGCCGGCAAAGAGACGGCTGGGATCACACGCACACATGGGCCTGTTCTCATCGGCCTCAGTCCTGCACAAGTCAGACTAAACCCAACACAATCAAGCTTCACCTTTTTATTCAAGATGCCACGTGCAATTTGCAGAAAAAACAGCAAGACAGGAACATTTTCTCAATTAGAAAACTCTGTGTGTGAGTTCATAGCAGACTGTTTCTCAACTGTTCATTAATTAGCAGCTGCTTCCAGCAAAAGCAAGCCCCCCAAAACATGATCTGTATAGAGCATAAAGAAACACCACTATAATGGCTGGAAACAAAACACACCACTGGACTGTATATATGACAACTATTGCACTGTTACCTTCTCCCCATCACATACTGTCAAGAGCTGCACGGGAAGGGTTGATTTGCAAACTGCACCCGAGCAAACAGTTTGCTGTGGAAGCCACGGTCGTAGGGCACGGGTAGGAAGGTCCCAGCAGTAAACACTCACAGAGAGAAAACCCGCTGAGTCCCCAAACCCATCAGTGCCAAAACATCCACTGAGGTGAGAGGTATCTAAGGAAGAGAAGGTCAAAATGCAGCGAGTCATTGCACAAAGTGCCAGTCAGAAGGCACCTTCCTGTAACTGAACAGAAGATCATCACAGGTAGGAGAGCTACAGGAAGTGAGACTGGACCGGCAACAAAACCACACTGTATTCTTGCAAAAAAGGGACACTATTAGGTTGATTACTCCCCTGGCTTGTAGCTACAGGTACTGATTCAGGGCCAGTACCCCAAAGGCTTCCTCCCAAGGGTGCTGGGTGGAGGGGGGGGCCGGCGGAGGCGGGGGGGGGGGGGGGGGGCGGGGAAGCGGCGCTGCACACATCTGGTTCTGTCACCCAGAGGTCACAATGCCAGCACCTGGCAACGCTGAGGTCACAATGCCCCAGGGCACTATAAAAGGGAGCAGCCTCCCATGTCCACCGCCAGAGCTGGCCCGGGGGCCGCCCCAACACATCCCCGAGGAAGCACTGGAGCAGCTGGTGGAATCACAGGGCAGGGGCTGAGGGAGGAAGACCTTGCATGAGGCTGCTGGAGGTTCTTTGCTGCAAGGCGATCTGCTGGCAGGGCCACCTTCCAAACTCATCTGATGCATGGAAATCCCTTCCAGTTGGATAGCAGTGGCAAGACCAAGGGAATTCCTTCTTGAGGAGCAGTGCAGAGATCACCATTCTCATCCCCTGTGGGGCCAGGGCCAGTAGCTGTAAGAAGGGGGATGCCCAGATGTTGCAAAGGTGCCCAGGGCTCTCACACCCATCAGAAGGTATGTGCCTCCTTGCCACAAGGTGACAGAGCCAGTGCCGAAGGTGGAACACGCTTCAGGGTATTCAGTGCCTTCTGGTAGTGCAGGGATGGGAAGCAACGACAGCAGAAATTTCTTCGTCAAGTACTGCTAGGGAAAGGAGGAGGTAGGAACAGAAGGAGAGAAGACTTCAGCTGGAAAGGACCTACAATGATTATCTACTCCAAATGCCTGACCACTTCAGGGCTGAACAGAAGTTACAACATAGTATTAAGGGTATTGTCCAAAGGCCTCTTCAACACTGATCAGGCAAGAGGGATCGACCACCTCCCCGGGAACCCTGTTCCAGGGCTTTGACCACCCTCTTGGTAAAGAAAAGTTTCCTCTTCTCAAGTCCAAAGCTCCCCTGATGGATGCAGCTTTGAGCCGTTCCCACACCTCCTGCTCTTGGCTATCAGGGAGAAGAGATCAGCAGCTCCCTCTCCATTTTCCTCCTTGGAAGCTGTAGAGAGCAACGAGGTCGCCTCTCAGCCTTCGTCTCTCCAAACTAAACAAATCCCAGGTCCTCAGTATCCATCAACCAGAAGAAGCTTTAGCTCACAGAGTAGTTCTACAGTCCCCATACTCCCACCCAGCTGAAGCTCCGACACAAGACAAATCCCCTACGTCAAGAAACCCTGTGTGAAGATCTACAGCCTAGAAATAGAGAACACAACGTCAGGTGCAGCACCATCAGTTTCTGGCACTGGTCGAACACGTCGGAGTAGAAAAATGCTCCTGGAGGCACAAGTAGGTCACAGCATGACGGTGAGCCACAAATGTGATACAGGCAAACGCATTCTGTTGTGTCAGGCAAGGCACTGCCACAGGAAAGGCAAGCCTTGTGCAAAGCCCTGGTCAGCACTCACCTGGACCACTAGGGACATTGCTCCTTCCTTGGGTTCAGGAAAGATAAAATCCATCCAGGATGAAAGTAAATCAAGACTAAGTAGTTGGTTAGGAACACGGAGGGCCTACAGAAGAAGACAACGGCTAGAAGAAGCAAGACAAAGCCTGAGAGGGCTGCCATGACTTTCAAGGAAGATAGCAAGGATGAAGGCCAAAGGAGGAAAAGAGCTATCAAGAGCAAGCAAAGATTGGGTCAACAGCACAAGTCAAGACTTCTCCCCAAGCAGACAACCTCACCACAAATGACAGCGCAGCAGCACATGTCACTTGCTGCATTGGGAAGGAATGGCACACGGACTGCGAGGGCCACCTTCCAAACCTATCCGATTGATGGATGGATGGAAAGCCTTTTCAGTGGGATAGCAGTGGCAAGACCGACGGCATGATGCCTTCTTGAAGAGTACTGAAGAACTCGCCATCTTCATCCCACATGCCGACAGGCTCAGGAGTCGTAAGAAAGAGGATACAGAGCAGTTGCAAGGGGTTGCAGTGCTTTGAAGCACTCACTGGTGTCCTGACAGGCACAGGAAGGATTCTTGACCCCAAGCTCCATCAGCTCAGAAGCATTTGGGCACTCTCGGAAGTCCGAGAGATGGCTCCAGGTGGAGGGAGGATAGATAGGATAGGACAGGACAGGACAGGACAGGACAGGACAGGATAGGATAGGACAGGATAGGACAGGATAGGGCTTGGGCAGGTCCTGGGAGACGTGAGCAGCCTGTGGGACAAGGAGCCAGGTCTGGCTCACATGCTCAGGGAACAGCCGATCGCCAGCACTGGGGTCAGGAAGGAATTTTTTCCCCTGGGGCAGATTGGCACTGGTCCCCAGGGGTTTTTTGCCTTCCTCTGCAGCATTGAGCATGACCACTTTGCAGAGCTCCTCTGAGCCCTTTTGGCTCGGGTCCTGCCTGCTGCTCAAGCACCAGGAAGATGGCCTCTCGTGCCCTGCAGCTGGGGGGAGGAAGGCTTTTTTTTCCCCCCCATGTGGGACACCAAGTGTCTCTGGGGGTTTTTTGCCTTCTTCTGCAGCGTTGAGCATGGCCCACTTGCCACGGCTTCTTTGGGCCATTGTGGCTGGGTGCCTGCTGCTCCACGAGGTGGCCCTAAACTTAGCTAGAGCAGCCTACCTAAACCAGAATAGAACAACTCGCCTAAACCAACCTTCAACAACTGGAAACAACCAACCTTAAAGAACCTAAACCAATCTGCCTTAAAAAACTTCAAACAATCAGCCACAAACCACCTAAAAAAAACCTTCAACAATCTACAACAAATTACCTAAACCAGTCTAAATCAAACAAAATAAACCAACCTAAACACCCTAAAAAAAACCCACCTAAAACAAATGACCTAAACAATCCTACCTAAAACAACCTGAACCAGCGTTCTTCAACCAACCTTCAGCAACCTCAACCCAAGCAAGCAAGAGAAATCTAAACCAAACCACCTTAAACAACCCTTCAATGATCTACAACAAATTACCTAAACCAACCAAAATAAACCAATCGAAACACCCTAAAACCAATCTACCTAAAACAAATTACCTAAACAATCCTACCTAAAACTACATAAACCAACGTTCGTCAACCAACATTTGGCAACCTAAATCCAAACAAATTAAATACATCTAAACCAACCCATCTTAAACAACTTAAGCCAGCCCTTAAAAAAATCTCAAACTACTTAAAACCTACCCAATAAAGTATAAAACCACCTGAAACAACCAAGCTAAACTAACGACCTAGACTAACCAACTTAAACCAACCTCAGAAATATGAAACCAAACAACAGAAACAACCTGAACAAAACCACCTAAAGCAAATGACCTAAACCAAAATAGAACCACCAAAACCAACCTAAAACAACCAAGCTAAATCAACAACACTCCAACAAACAAGCTAAAACACTCGAAAAAACCTGCATGACCAAAACCCAACCAACAAACACCCTACCCCATGCAGTGCCTCACTTGGATGTGCCTGCAGTCTTGAAAGCTTGACTACCCCAGCCAGGTGCTCTTACAAATGCACCTTGATCTTCTTTGCAGCTTCTAGAAGGGGAGGGCAGCTACCGTATACCCTTGACCCATGAATTGTATCCCTCCAACAGAGAAGCTCATCCTCTTGGAGTGATCGCCTGGCTTTGGGAAGGACACGCATGAAGCAGGGAGGAAGGAAGGGGACACCTGCCTAGCCAGCCACATCAGTCCAATCAACCCTGGCCATCAATGGCGTGACAGAGGTCGCAGTCAGATTGCTCTCACGTCCAAAACAACCAAATGCAACCTAAAACCAACCAAAATCACCAAAACCAAATGACCTATACGATCTCAAACTACCATCCTAAACAATCCAGCCTAAACCAACCAGCCAACCTGCAACCATCAACCTGCTTACAAACAAACAAACAAACAAAATTAAACAACTGAATAAAACTAAATAAAAGAAACAAAATCCTGATCCCACTTTTCTTCTTTGTGTTTTGTGTCCTTGAAAGTGATTTTGGAGCTAAAACACCCCTGGCATTGCAGGGATATAGTAGTCTCATCGTTATTCAGTTCATGGCGAGCAAATAGAATAGAAAAGCTCTGCTCTGCTATGCCTGGAGTTCTGCATGACGAGCTCTGACCCAGCCCTGAGGGCTCCCTCCATCCAGGAGAGCCGCTCTCTGCAGGGCAGGGCCCAGGCCCAGCCTGGGACAGGGGTAGAGACGACACAGGCACACACACCTATGACACGGCTCAGGCAGGGACTCAAGGCCCCAGGCTGAGCTGAGACACTTCCCCTGGGTCCCAGGCAGGAGATGGTGGCGGTGGGTGGGGGTCCCAGGGAAGGCCGGTCCCAGCCACCGAAGCCTGGGAGCACCCCCACGACCCTGGCAGAACTAGACTTGCAAACATTTCCTTCTGTGCCTTCGAAATACGTGCTCACTTAGGGACCATAAACAATACTTCTGGCTACATCAATAACCCTACTGTGCTTCCTCACCATACTGAGTGCAGGCTCCCTGGAGAGATCTTGGGTTTCCCCTCTCTCTTTGCACTGAAGAATCACACAGAATCACTGAGTGTTAGGCATTGGAAGGGACCTCGAAAGATCATCCAGTCCAATCCCCCTGCCGGAGCAGGAACACCTAGATGAGGTTACACAGGTAGGTGTCCAGGCAGGTCTTGAACGCCTCCAGAGCAGAAGACTCCACAAGCTCCCTGGGCAGCCTGTTCCAGTGTTCTGTCACCCCCACTGAGAAGAAGTTTCTTCTCAAATTTAAGTGGAACCTCTTGTGTTCCAGTTTGTACCCATTACCCCTTGTCCTATCATTGGTTGTCACCGAGAAGAGCCTGGCTCCATCCTCGTGACACTCACCCTTTATATATCTGTAAACATTAATGAGGTCACCCCTCAGTCTCCTCCAAGCTCAAGAGACCCAGCTCCCTCAGCCTTTCCTCATAAGGGAGATGCTCCACTCCCTTAATCGTCTTTGTTGCCCTGCGCTGGACTCTCTCCAGCAGTTCCCTGTCTTTCTGGAACTGAGAGGCCCAGAACTGGACACAATATTCCAGATGGGATCTCACCAGGGCAGAAAAAGGAGAAAAGGAGATGTGCCAGGAGGCAGCAGGCGTGCCCGCAGCAGCTGGGTCCCTGAGCGCTGGGAGATGCGGCTGAGCTGCCGGGCACTCTGGGTTCTCCAATGGTCCAGCCCGGCTGGGAGCTCTGCCAGGGCTCTCTCCTACACACAGCCATCTCACCTCAGAAAACAGCCCCAGCTTTGGGACCTCTTGCCTGTTTCCTCCTCTCATGCACCAAAAATTGTCAAGGCACGGAGTGAAAAGGTGGCCGTGAGGGGGACTGACCAACCTGCCGGCAAAGAGACGGCTGGGATCACACGCACACATGGGCCTGTTCTCATCGGCCTCAGTCCTGCACAAGTCAGACTAAACCCAACACAATCAAGCTTCATCTTTTTATTCAAGATGCCACGTGCAATTTGCAGAAAAAACAGCAAGACAGGAACATTTTCTCAATTAGAAAACTCTGTGTGTGAGTTCATAGCAGACTGTTTCTCAACTGTTCATTAATTAGCAGCTGCTTCCAGCAAAAGCAAGCCCCCCAAAACATGATCTGTATAGAGCATAAAGAAACACCACTATAATGGCTGGAAACAAAACGCACCACTGGACTGTATATATGACAACTATTGCACTGTTACCTTCTCCCCATCGCATACTGTCAAGAGCTGCACGGGAAGGGTTGATTTGCAAACTGCACCCGAGCAAACAGTTTGCTGTGTAAGCCACGGTCGTAGGGCACGGGTAGGAAGGTCCCAGCAGTAAACACTCACAGAGAGAAAACCCGCTGAGTCCCCAAACCCATCAGTGCCAAAACATCCACTGAGGTGAGAGGTATCTAAGGAAGAGAAGGTCAAAATGCAGCGAGTCATTGCACAAAGTGCCAGTCAGAAGGCACCTTCCTGTAACTGAACAGAAGATCATCACAGGTAGGAGAGCTACAGGAAGTGAGACTGGACCGGCAACAAAACCACACTGTATTCTTGCAAAAAAGGGACACTATTAGGTTGATTACTCCCCTGGCTTGTAGCTACAGGGACTGATTCAGGGCCAGTACCCCAAAGGCTTCCTCCCAAGGGTGCTGGGTGGAGGGGGGGGCCGGCGGAGGCGGGGGGGGGGGGGGGCGGGGAAGCGGCGCTGCACACATCTGGTTCTGTCACCCAGAGGTCACAATGCCAGCACCTGGCAACGCTGAGGTCACAATGCCCCAGGGCACTATAAAAGGGAGCAGCCTCCCATGTCCACCGCCAGAGCTGGCCCGGGGGCCGCCCCAACACATCCCCGAGGAAGCACTGGAGCAGCTGGTGGAATCACAGGGCAGGGGCTGAGGGAGGAAGACCTTGCATGAGGCTGCTGGAGGTTCTTTGCTGCAAGGCGATCTGCTGGCAGGGCCACCTTCCAAACTCATCTGATGCATGGAAATCCCTTCCAGTTGGATAGCAGTGGCAAGACCAAGGGAATTCCTTCTTGAGGAGCAGTGCAGAGATCACCATTCTCATCCCCTGTGGGGCCAGGGCCAGTAGCTGTAAGAAGGGGGATGCCCAGATGTTGCAAAGGTGCCCAGGGCTCTCACACCCATCAGAAGGTATGTGCCTCCTTGCCACAAGGTGACAGAGCCAGTGCCGAAGATGGAACACGCTTCAGGGTATTCAGTGCCTTCTGGTAGTGCAGGGATGGGAAGCAACGACAGCAGAAATTTCTTCATCAAGTACTGCTAGGGAAAGGAGGAGGTAGGAACAGAAGGAGAGAAGACTTCAGCTGGAAAGGACCTACAATGATTATCTACTCCAAATGCCTGACCACTTCAGGGCTGAACAGAAGTTACAACATAGTATTAAGGGTATTGTCCAAAGGCCTCTTCAACACTGATCAGGCAAGAGGGATCGACCACCTCCCCGGGAACCCTGTTCCAGGGCTTTGACCACCCTCTTGGTAAAGAAAAGTTTCCTCTTCTCAAGTCCAAAGCTCCCCTGATGGATGCAGCTTTGAGCCGTTCCCACACCTCCTGCTCTTGGCTATCAGGGAGAAGAGATCAGCAGCTCCCTCTCCATTTTCCTCCTTGGAAGCTGTAGAGAGCAACGAGGTCGCCTCTCAGCCTTCGTCTCTCCAAACTAAACAAATCCCAGGTCCTCAGTATCCATCAACCAGAAGAAGCTTTAGCTCACAGAGTAGTTCTACAGTCCCCATACTCCCACCCAGCTGAAGCTCCGACACAAGACAAATCCCCTACGTCAAGAAACCCTGTGTGAAGATCTACAGCCTAGAAATAGAGAACACAACGTCAGGTGCAGCACCATCAGTTTCTGGCACTGGTCGAACACATCGGAGTAGAAAAATGCTCCTGGAGGCACAAGTAGGTCACAGCATGACGGTGAGCCACAAATGTGATACAGGCAAATGCATTCTGTTGTGTCAGGCAAGGCACTGCCACAGGAAAGGCAAGCCTTGTGCAAAGCCCTGGTCAGCACTCACCTGGACCACTAGGGACATTGCTCCTTCCTTGGGTTCAGGAAAGATAAAATCCATCCAGGATGAAAGTAAATCAAGACTAAGTAGTTGGTTAGGAACACGGAGGGCCTACAGAAGAAGACAACGGCTAGAAGAAGCAAGACAAAGCCTGAGAGGGCTGCCATGACTTTCAAGGAAGATAGCAAGGATGAAGGCCAAAGGAGGAAAAGAGCTATCAAGAGCAAGCAAAGATTGGGTCAACAGCACAAGTCAAGACTTCTCCCCAAGCAGACAACCTCACCGTAAATGACAGCGCAGCAGCACATGTCACTTGCTGCATTGGGAAGGAATGGCACACGGACTGCGAGGGCCACCTTCCAAACCTATCCGATTGATGGATGGATGGAAAGCCTTTTCAGTGGGATAGCAGTGGCAAGACCGACGGCATGATGCCTTCTTGAAGAGTACTGAAGAACTCGCCATCTTCATCCCACATGCCGACAGGCTCAGGAGTCGTAAGAAAGAGGATACAGAGCAGTTGCAAGGGGTTGCAGTGCTTTGAAGCACTCACTGGTGTCCTGACAGGCACAGGAAGGATTCTTGACCCCAAGCTCCATCAGCTCAGAAGCATTTGGGCACTCTCGGAAGTCCGAGAGATGGCTCCAGGTGGAGGGAGGATAGATAGGATAGGACAGGACAGGACAGGATAGGATAGGACAGGATAGGACAGGATAGGGCTTGGGCAGGTCCTGGGAGACGTGAGCAGCCTGTGGGACAAGGAGCCAGGTCTGGCTCACATGCTCAGGGAACAGCCGATCGCCAGCACTGGGGTCAGGAAGGAATTTTTTCCCCTGGGGCAGATTGGCACTGGTCCCCAGGGGTTTTTTGCCTTCCTCTGCAGCATTGAGCATGACCACTTTGCAGAGCTCCTCTGAGCCCTTTTGGCTCGGGTCCTGCCTGCTGCTCAAGCACCAGGAAGATGGCCTCTCGTGCCCTGCAGCTGGGGGGAGGAAGGCTTTTTTTTCCCCCCCATGTGGGACACCAAGTGTCTCTGGGGGTTTTTTGCCTTCTTCTGCAGCGTTGAGCATGGCCCACTTGCCACGGCTTCTTTGGGCCATTGTGGCTGGGTGCCTGCTGCTCCACGAGGTGGCCCTAAACTTAGCTAGAGCAGCCTACCTAAACCAGAATAGAACAACTCGCCTAAACCAACCTTCAACAACTGGAAACAACCAACCTTAAAGAACCTAAACCAATCTGCCTTAAAAAACTTCAAACAATCAGCCACAAACCACCTAAAAAAAACCTTCAACAATCTACAACAAATTACCTAAACCAGTCTAAATCAAACAAAATAAACCAACCTAAACACCCTAAAAAAACCCCACCTAAAACAAATGACCTAAACAATCCTACCTAAAACAACCTGAACCAGCGTTCTTCAACCAACCTTCAGCAACCTCAACCCAAGCAAGCAAGAGAAATCTAAACCAAACCACCTTAAACAACCCTTCAATGATCTACAACAAATTACCTAAACCAACCAAAAGAAACCAATCGAAACACCCTAAAACCAATCTACCTAAAACAAATTACCTAAACAATCCTACCTAAAACTACATAAACCAACGTTCGTCAACCAACATTTGGCAACCTAAATCCAAACAAATTAAATACATCTAAACCAACCCATCTTAAACAACTTAAGCCAGCCCTTAAAAAAATCTCAAACTACTTAAAACCTACCCAATAAAGTATAAAACCACCTGGAACAACCAAGCTAAACTAACGACCTAGACTAACCAACTTAAACCAACCTCAGAAATATGAAACCAAACAACAGAAACAACCTGAACAAAACCACCTAAAGCAAATGACCTAAACCAAAATAGAACCACCAAAACCAACCTAAAACAACCAAGCTAAATCAACAACACTCCAACAAACAAGCTAAAACACTCGAAAAAACCTGCATGACCAAAACCCAACCAACAAACACCCTACCCCATGCAGTGCCTCACTTGGATGTGCCTGCAGTCTTGAAAGCTTGACTACCCCAGCCAGGTGCTCTTACAAATGCACCTTGATCTTCTTTGCAGCTTCTAGAAGGGCAGGGCAGCTACCGTATACCCTTGACCCATGAATTGTATCCCTCCAACAGAGAAGCTCATCCTCTTGGAGTGATCGCCTGGCTTTGGGAAGGACACGCATGAAGCAGGGAGGAAGGAAGGGGACACCTGCCTAGCCAGCCACATCAGTCCAATCAACCCTGGCCATCAATGGCGTGACAGAGGTCGCAGTCAGATTGCTCTCACGTCCAAAACAACCAAATGCAACCTAAAACCAACCAAAATCACCAAAACCAAATGACCTATACGATCTCAAACTACCATCCTAAACAATCCAGCCTAAACCAACCAGCCAACCTGCAACCATCAACCTGCTTACAAACAAACAAACAAACAAAATTAAACAACTGAATAAAACTAAATAAAAGAAACAAAATCCTGATCCCACTTTTCTTCTTTGTGTTTTGTGTCCTTGAAAGTGATTTTGGAGCTAAAACACCCCTGGCATTGCAGGGATATAGTAGTCTCATCGTTATTCAGTTCATGGCGAGCAAATAGAATAGAAAAGCTCTGCTCTGCTATGCCTGGAGTTCTGCCTGACGAGCTCTGACCCAGCCCTGAGGGCTCCCTCCATCCAGGAGAGCCGCTCTCTGCAGGGCAGGGCCCAGGCCCAGCCTGGGACAGGGGTAGAGACGACACAGGCACACACACCTATGACACGGCTCAGGCAGGGACTCAAGGCCCCAGGCTGAGCTGAGACACTTCCCCTGGGTCCCAGGCAGGAGATGGTGGCGGTGGGTGGGGGTCCCAGGGAAGGCCGGTCCCAGCCACCGAAGCCTGGGAGCACCCCCACGACCCTGGCAGAACTAGACTTGCAAACATTTCCTTCTGTGCCTTCGAAATACATGCTCACTTAGGGACCATAAACAATACTTCTGGCTACATCAATAACCCTACTGTGCTTCCTCACCATACTGAGTGCAGGCTCCCTGGAGAGATCTTGGGTTTCCCCTCTCTCTTTGCACTGAAGAATCACACAGAATCACTGAGTGTTAGGCATTGGAAGGGACCTCGAAAGATCATCCAGTCCAATCCCCCTGCCGGAGCAGGAACACCTAGATGAGGTTACACAGGTAGGTGTCCAGGCAGGTCTTGAACGCCTCCAGAGCAGAAGACTCCACAAGCTCCCTGGGCAGCCTGTTCCAGTGTTCTGTCACCCCCACTGAGAAGAAGTTTCTTCTCAAATTTAAGTGGAACCTCTTGTGTTCCAGTTTGTACCCATTACCCCTTGTCCTATCATTGGTTGTCACCGAGAAGAGCCTGGCTCCATCCTCGTGACACTCACCCTTTATATATCTGTAAACATTAATGAGGTCACCCCTCAGTCTCCTCCAAGCTCAAGAGACCCAGCTCCCTCAGCCTTTCCTCATAAGGGAGATGCTCCACTCCCTTAATCGTCTTTGTTGCCCTGCGCTGGACTCTCTCCAGCAGTTCCCTGTCCTTCTGGAACTGAGAGGCCCAGAACTGGACACAATATTCCAGATGGGATCTCACCAGGGCAGAAAAAGGAGAAAAGGAGATGTGCCAGGAGGCAGCAGACGTGCCCGCAGCAGCTGGGTCCCTGAGCGCTGGGAGATGCGGCTGAGCTGCCGGGCACTCTGGGTTCTCCAATGGTCCAGCCCGGCTGGGAGCTCTGCCAGGGCTCTCTCCTACATGCAGCCATCTCACCTCAGAAAACAGCCCCAGCTTTGGGACCTCTTGCCTGTTTCCTCCTCTCATGCACCAAAAATTGTCAAGGCACGGAGTGAAAAGGTGGCCGTGAGGGGGACTGACCAACCTGCCGGCAAAGAGACGGCTGGGATCACACGCACACATGGGCCTGTTCTCATCGGCCTCAGTCCTGCACAAGTCAGACTAAACCCAACACAATCAAGCTTCACCTTTTTATTCAAGATGCCACGTGCAATTTGCAGAAAAAACAGCAAGACAGGAACATTTTCTCAATTAGAAAACTCTGTGTGTGAGTTCATAGCAGACTGTTTCTCAACTGTTCATTAATTAGCAGCTGCTTCCAGCAAAAGCAAGCCCCCCAAAACATGATCTGTATAGAGCATAAAGAAACACCACTATAATGGCTGGAAACAAAACGCACCACTGGACTGTATATATGACAACTATTGCACTGTTACCTTCTCCCCATCACATACTGTCAAGAGCTGCACGGGAAGGGTTGATTTGCAAACTGCACCCGAGCAAACAGTTTGCTGTGGAAGCCACGGTCGTAGGGCACGGGTAGGAAGGTCCCAGCAGTAAACACTCACAGAGAGAAAACCCGCTGAGTCCCCAAACCCATCAGTGCCAAAACATCCACTGAGGTGAGAGGTATCTAAGGAAGAGAAGGTCAAAATGCAGCGAGTCATTGCACAAAGTGCCAGTCAGAAGGCACCTTCCTGTAACTGAACAGAAGATCATCACAGGTAGGAGAGCTACAGGAAGTGAGACTGGACCGGCAACAAAACCACACTGTATTCTTGCAAAAAAGGGACACTATTAGGTTGATTACTCCCCTGGCTTGTAGCTACAGGGACTGATTCAGGGCCAGTACCCCAAAGGCTTCCTCCCAAGGGTGCTGGGTGGAGGGGGGGGCCGGCGGAGGCGGGGGGGGGGGGGGCGGGGAAGCGGCGCTGCACACATCTGGTTCTGTCACCCAGAGGTCACAATGCCAGCACCTGGCAACGCTGAGGTCACAATGCCCCAGGGCACTATAAAAGGGAGCAGCCTCCCATGTCCACCGCCAGAGCTGGCCCGGGGGCCGCCCCAACACATCCCCGAGGAAGCACTGGAGCAGCTGGTGGAATCACAGGGCAGGGGCTGAGGGAGGAAGACCTTGCATGAGGCTGCTGGAGGTTCTTTGCTGCAAGGCGATCTGCTGGCAGGGCCACCTTCCAAACTCATCTGATGCATGGAAATCCCTTCCAGTTGGATAGCAGTGGCAAGACCAAGGGAATTCCTTCTTGAGGAGCAGTGCAGAGCTCACCATTCTCATCCCCTGTGGGGCCAGGGCCAGTAGCTGTAAGAAGGGGGATGCCCAGATGTTGCAAAGGTGCCCAGGGCTCTCACACCCATCAGAAGGTATGTGCCTCCTTGCCACAAGGTGACAGAGCCAGTGCCGAAGATGGAACACGCTTCAGGGTATTCAGTGCCTTCTGGTAGTGCAGGGATGGGAAGCAACGACAGCAGAAATTTCTTCATCAAGTACTGCTAGGGAAAGGAGGAGGTAGGAACAGAAGGAGAGAAGACTACAGCTAGAAAGGACCTACAATGATTATCTACTCCAAATGCCTGACCACTTCAGGGCTGAACAGAAGTTACAACATAGTATTAAGGGTATTGTCCAAAGGCCTCTTCAACACTGATCAGGCAAGAGGGATCGACCACCTCCCCGGGAACCCTGTTCCAGGGCTTTGACCACCCTCTTGGTAAAGAAAAGTTTCCTCTTCTCAAGTCCAAAGCTCCCCTGATGGATGCAGCTTTGAGCCGTTCCCACACCTCCTGCTCTTGGCTATCAGGGAGAAGAGATCAGCAGCTCCCTCTCCATTTTCCTCCTTGGAAGCTGTAGAGAGCAACGAGGTCGCCTCTCAGCCTTCGTCTCTCCAAACTAAACAAATCCCAGGTCCTCAGTATCCATCAACCAGAAGAAGCTTTAGCTCACAGAGTAGTTCTACAGTCCCCATACTCCCACCCAGCTGAAGCTCCGACACAAGACAAATCCCCTACGTCAAGAAACCCTGTGTGAAGATCTACAGCCTAGAAATAGAGAACACAACGTCAGGTGCAGCACCATCAGTTTCTGGCACTGGTCGAACACATCGGAGTAGAAAAATGCTCCTGGAGGCACAAGTAGGTCACAGCATGACGGTGAGCCACAAATGTGATACAGGCAAATGCATTCTGTTGTGTCAGGCAAGGCACTGCCACAGGAAAGGCAAGCCTTGTGCAAAGCCCTGGTCAGCACTCACCTGGACCACTAGGGACATTGCTCCTTCCTTGGGTTCAGGAAAGATAAAATCCATCCAGGATGAAAGTAAATCAAGACTAAGTAGTTGGTTAGGAACACGGAGGGCCTACAGAAGAAGACAACGGCTAGAAGAAGCAAGACAAAGCCTGAGAGGGCTGCCATGACTTTCAAGGAAGATAGCAAGGATGAAGGCCAAAGGAGGAAAAGAGCTATCAAGAGCAAGCAAAGATTGGGTCAACAGCACAAGTCAAGACTTCTCCCCAAGCAGACAACCTCACCGTAAATGACAGCGCAGCAGCACATGTCACTTGCTGCATTGGGAAGGAATGGCACACGGACTGCGAGGGCCACCTTCCAAACCTATCCGATTGATGGATGGATGGAAAGCCTTTTCAGTGGGATAGCAGTGGCAAGACCGACGGCATGATGCCTTCTTGAAGAGTACTGAAGAACTCGCCATCTTCATCCCACATGCCGACAGGCTCAGGAGTCGTAAGAAAGAGGATACAGAGCAGTTGCAAGGGGTTGCAGTGCTTTGAAGCACTCACTGGTGTCCTGACAGGCACAGGAAGGATTCTTGACCCCAAGCTCCATCAGCTCAGAAGCATTTGGGCACTCTCGGAAGTCCGAGAGATGGCTCCAGGTGGAGGGAGGATAGATAGGATAGGACAGGACAGGACAGGACAGGACAGGATAGGATAGGACAGGATAGGACAGGATAGGGCTTGGGCAGGTCCTGGGAGACGTGAGCAGCCTGTGGGACAAGGAGCCAGGTCTGGCTCACATGCTCAGGGAACAGCCGATCGCCAGCACTGGGGTCAGGAAGGAATTTTTTCCCCTGGGGCAGATTGGCACTGGTCCCCAGGGGTTTTTTGCCTTCCTCTGCAGCATTGAGCATGACCACTTTGCAGAGCTCCTCTGAGCCCTTTTGGCTCGGGTCCTGCCTGCTGCTCAAGCACCAGGAAGATGGCCTCTCGTGCCCTGCAGCTGGGGGGAGGAAGGCTTTTTTTTCCCCCCCATGTGGGACACCAAGTGTCTCTGGGGGTTTTTTGCCTTCTTCTGCAGCGTTGAGCATGGCCCACTTGCCACGGCTTCTTTGGGCCATTGTGGCTGGGTGCCTGCTGCTCCACGAGGTGGCCCTAAACTTAGCTAGAGCAGCCTACCTAAACCAGAATAGAACAACTCGCCTAAACCAACCTTCAACAACTGGAAACAACCAACCTTAAAGAACCTAAACCAATCTGCCTTAAAAAACTTCAAACAATCAGCCACAAACCACCTAAAAAAAACCTTCAACAATCTACAACAAATTACCTAAACCAGTCTAAATCAAACAAAATAAACCAACCTAAACACCCTAAAAAAAACCCACCTAAAACAAATGACCTAAACAATCCTACCTAAAACAACCTGAACCAGCGTTCTTCAACCAACCTTCAGCAACCTCAACCCAAGCAAGCAAGAGAAATCTAAACCAAACCACCTTAAACAACCCTTCAATGATCTACAACAAATTACCTAAACCAACCAAAAGAAACCAATCGAAACACCCTAAAACCAATCTACCTAAAACAAATTACCTAAACAATCCTACCTAAAACTACATAAACCAACGTTCGTCAACCAACATTTGGCAACCTAAATCCAAACAAATTAAATACATCTAAACCAACCCATCTTAAACAACTTAAGCCAGCCCTTAAAAAAATCTCAAACTACTTAAAACCTACCCAATAAAGTATAAAACCACCTGAAACAACCAAGCTAAACTAACAAACTAGACTAACCAACTTAAACCAACCACAGAAATATGAAACCAAACAACAGAAACAACCTGAACAAAACCACCTAAAGCAAATGACCTAAACCAAAATAGAACCACCAAAACCAACCTAAAACAACCAAGCTAAATCAACAACACTCCAACAAACAAGCTAAAACACTTGAAAAAACCTGCATGACCAAAACCCAACCAACAAACACCCTACCCCATGCAGTGCCTCACTTGGATGTGCCTGCAGTCTTGAAAGCTTGACTACCCCAGCCAGGTGCTCTTACAAATGCACCTTGATCTTCTTTGCAGCTTCTAGAAGGGCAGGGCAGCTACCGTATACCCTTGACCCATGAATTGTATCCCTCCAACAGAGAAGCTCATCCTCTTGGAGTGATTGCCTGGCTTTGGGAAGGACACGCATGAAGCAGGGAGGAAGGAAGGGGACACCTGCCTAGCCAGCCACATCAGTCCAATCAACCCTGGCCATCAATGGCGTGACAGAGGTCGCAGTCAGATTGCTCTCACGTCCAAAACAACCAAATGCAACCTAAAACCAACCACAATCACCAAAACCAAATGACCTATACGATCTCAAACTACCATCCTAAACAATCCAGCCTAAACCAACCAGCCAACCTGCAACCATCAACCTGCTTACAAACAAACAAACAAACAAAATTAAACAACTGAATAAAACTAAATAAAAGAAACAAAATCCTGATCCCACTTTTCTTCTTTGTGTTTTGTGTCCTTGAAAGTGATTTTGGAGCTAAAACACCCCTGGCATTGCAGGGATATAGTAGTCTCATCGTTATTCAGTTCATGGCGAGCAAATAGAATAGAAAAGCTCTGCTCTGCTATGCCTGGAGTTCTGCATGACGAGCTCTGACCCAGCCCTGAGGGCTCCCTCCATCCAGGAGAGCCGCTCTCTGCAGGGCAGGGCCCAGGCCCAGCCTGGGACAGGGGTAGAGACGACACAGGCACACACACCTATGACACGGCTCAGGCAGGGACTCAAGGCCCCAGGCTGAGCTGAGACACTTCCCCTGGGTCCCAGGCAGGAGATGGTGGCGGTGGGTGGGGGTCCCAGGGAAGGCCGGTCCCAGCCACCGAAGCCTGGGAGCACCCCCACGACCCTGGCAGAACTAGACTTGCAAACATTTCCTTCTGTGCCTTCGAAATACGTGCTCACTTAGGGACCATAAACAATACTTCTGGCTACATCAATAACCCTACTGTGCTTCCTCACCATACTGAGTGCAGGCTCCCTGGAGAGATCTTGGGTTTCCCCTCTCTCTTTGCACTGAAGAATCACACAGAATCACTGAGTGTTAGGCATTGGAAGGGACCTCGAAAGATCATCCAGTCCAATCCCCCTGCCGGAGCAGGAACACCTAGATGAGGTTACACAGGTAGGTGTCCAGGCAGGTCTTGAACGCCTCCAGAGCAGAAGACTCCACAAGCTCCCTGGGCAGCCTGTTCCAGTGTTCTGTCACCCCCACTGAGAAGAAGTTTCTTCTCAAATTTAAGTGGAACCTCTTGTGTTCCAGTTTGTACCCATTACCCCTTGTCCTATCATTGGTTGTCACCGAGAAGAGCCTGGCTCCATCCTCGTGACACTCACCCTTTATATATCTGTAAACATTAATGAGGTCACCCCTCAGTCTCCTCCAAGCTCAAGAGACCCAGCTCCCTCAGCCTTTCCTCATAAGGGAGATGCTCCACTCCCTTAATCGTCTTTGTTGCCCTGCGCTGGACTCTCTCCAGCAGTTCCCTGTCCTTCTGGAACTGAGAGGCCCAGAACTGGACACAATATTCCAGATGGGATCTCACCAGGGCAGAAAAAGGAGAAAAGGAGATGTGCCAGGAGGCAGCAGACGTGCCCGCAGCAGCTGGGTCCCTGAGCGCTGGGAGATGCGGCTGAGCTGCCGGGCACTCTGGGTTCTCCAATGGTCCAGCCCGGCTGGGAGCTCTGCCAGGGCTCTCTCCTACACGCAGCCATCTCACCTCAGAAAACAGCCCCAGCTTTGGGACCTCTTGCCTGTTTCCTCCTCTCATGCACCAAAAATTGTCAAGGCACGGAGTGAAAAGGTGGCCGTGAGGGGGACTGACCAACCTGCCGGCAAAGAGACGGCTGGGATCACACGCACACATGGGCCTGTTCTCATCGGCCTCAGTCCTGCACAAGTCAGACTAAACCCAACACAATCAAGCTTCACCTTTTTATTCAAGATGCCACGTGCAATTTGCAGAAAAAACAGCAAGACAGGAACATTTTCTCAATTAGAAAACTCTGTGTGTGAGTTCATAGCAGACTGTTTCTCAACTTTTCATTAATTAGCAGCTGCTTCCAGCAAAAGCAAGCCCCCCAAAACATGATCTGTATAGAGCATAAAGAAACACCACTATAATGGCTGGAAACAAAACGCACCACTGGACTGTATATATGACAACTATTGCACTGTTACCTTCTCCCCATCACATACTGTCAAGAGCTGCACGGGAAGGGTTGATTTGCAAACTGCACCCGAGCAAACAGTTTGCTGTGTAAGCCACGGTCGTAGGGCACGGGTAGGAAGGTCCCAGCAGTAAACACTCACAGAGAGAAAACCCGCTGAGTCCCCAAACCCATCAGTGCCAAAACATCCACTGAGGTGAGAGGTATCTAAGGAAGAGAAGGTCAAAATGCAGCGAGTCATTGCACAAAGTGCCAGTCAGAAGGCACCTTCCTGTAACTGAACAGAAGATCATCACAGGTAGGAGAGCTACAGGAAGTGAGACTGGACCGGCAACAAAACCACACTGTATTCTTGCAAAAAAGGGACACTATTAGGTTGATTACTCCCCTGGCTTGTAGCTACAGGTACTGATTCAGGGCCAGTACCCCAAAGGCTTCCTCCCAAGGGTGCTGGGTGAAGGGGGGGGCCGGCGGAGGCGGGGGGGGGGGGGGCGGGGAAGCGGCGCTGCACACATCTGGTTCTGTCACCCAGAGGTCACAATGCCAGCACCTGGCAACGCTGAGGTCACAATGCCCCAGGGCACTATAAAAGGGAGCAGCCTCCCATGTCCACCGCCAGAGCTGGCCCGGGGGCCGCCCCAACACATCCCCGAGGAAGCACTGGAGCAGCTGGTGGAATCACAGGGCAGGGGCTGAGGGAGGAAGACCTTGCATGAGGCTGCTGGAGGTTCTTTGCTGCAAGGCGATCTGCTGGCAGGGCCACCTTCCAAACTCATCTGATGCATGGAAATCCCTTCCAGTTGGATAGCAGTGGCAAGACCAAGGGAATTCCTTCTTGAGGAGCAGTGTAGAGCTCATCATTCTCATCCCCTGTGGGGCCAGGGCCAGTAGCTGTAAGAAGGGGGATGCCCAGATGTTGCAAAGGTGCCCAGGGCTCTCACACCCATCAGAAGGTATGTGCCTCCTTGCCACAAGGTGACAGAGCCAGTGCCGAAGATGAAACACGCTTCAGGGTATTCAGTGCCTTCTGGTAGTGCAGGGATGGGAAGCAACGACAGCAGAAATTTCTTCGTCAAGTACTGCTAGGGAAAGGAGGAGGTAGGAACAGAAGGAGAGAAGACTTCAGCTAGAAAGGACCTACAATGATTATCTACTCCAAATGCCTGACCACTTCAGGGCTGAACAGAAGTTACAACATAGTATTAAGGGTATTGTCCAAAGGCCTCTTCAACACTGATCAGGCAAGAGGGATCGACCACCTCCCCGGGAACCCTGTTCCAGGGCTTTGACCACCCTCTTGGTAAAGAAAAGTTTCCTCTTCTCAAGTCCAAAGCTCCCCTGATGGATGCAGCTTTGAGCCGTTCCCACACCTCCTGCTCTTGGCTATCAGGGAGAAGAGATCAGCAGCTCCCTCTCCATTTTCCTCCTTGGAAGCTGTAGAGAGCAACGAGGTCGCCTCTCAGCCTTCGTCTCTCCAAACTAAACAAATCCCAGGTCCTCAGTATCCATCAACCAGAAGAAGCTTTAGCTCACAGAGTAGTTCTACAGTCCCCATACTCCCACCCAGCTGAAGCTCCGACACAAGACAAATCCCCTACGTCAAGAAACCCTGTGTGAAGATCTACAGCCTAGAAATAGAGAACACAACGTCAGGTGCAGCACCATCAGTTTCTGGCACTGGTCGAACACGTCGGAGTAGAAAAATGCTCCTGGAGGCACAAGTAGGTCACAGCATGACGGTGAGCCACAAATGTGATACAGGCAAATGCATTCTGTTGTGTCAGGCAAGGCACTGCCACAGGAAAGGCAAGCCTTGTGCAAAGCCCTGGTCAGCACTCACCTGGACCACTAGGGACATTGCTCCTTCCTTGGGTTCAGGAAAGATAAAATCCATCCAGGATGAAAGTAAATCAAGACTAAGTAGTTGGTTAGGAACACGGAGGGCCTACAGAAGAAGACAACGGCTAGAAGAAGCAAGACAAAGCCTGAGAGGGCTGCCATGACTTTCAAGGAAGATAGCGAGGATGAAGGCCAAAGGAGGAAAAGAGCTATCAAGAGCAAGCAAAGATTGGGTCAACAGCACAAGTCAAGACTTCTCCCCAAGCAGACAACCTCACCGTAAATGACAGCGCAGCAGCACATGTCACTTGCTGCATTGGGAAGGAATGGCACACGGACTGCGAGGGCCACCTTCCAAACCTATCCGATTGATGGATGGATGGAAAGCCTTTTCAGTGGGATAGCAGTGGCAAGACCGACGGCATGATGCCTTCTTGAAGAGTACTGAAGAACTCGCCATCTTCATCCCACATGCCGACAGGCTCAGGAGTCGTAAGAAAGAGGATACAGAGCAGTTGCAAGGGGTTGCAGTGCTTTGAAGCACTCACTGGTGTCCTGACAGGCACAGGAAGGATTCTTGACCCCAAGCTCCATCAGCTCAGAAGCATTTGGGCACTCTCGGAAGTCCGAGAGATGGCTCCAGGTGGAGGGAGGATAGATAGGATAGGACAGGACAGGACAGGATAGGATAGGACAGGATAGGACAGGATAGGGCTTGGGCAGGTCCTGGGAGACGTGAGCAGCCTGTGGGACAAGGAGCCAGGTCTGGCTCACATGCTCAGGGAACAGCCGATCGCCAGCACTGGGGTCAGGAAGGAATTTTTTCCCCTGGGGCAGATTGGCACTGGTCCCCAGGGGTTTTTTGCCTTCCTCTGCAGCATTGAGCATGACCACTTTGCAGAGCTCCTCTGAGCCCTTTTGGCTCGGGTCCTGCCTGCTGCTCAAGCACCAGGAAGATGGCCTCTCGTGCCCTGCAGCTGGGGGGAGGAAGGCTTTTTTTTCCCCCCCATGTGGGACACCAAGTGTCTCTGGGGGTTTTTTGCCTTCTTCTGCAGCGTTGAGCATGGCCCACTTGCCACGGCTTCTTTGGGCCATTGTGGCTGGGTGCCTGCTGCTCCACGAGGTGGCCCTAAACTTAGCTAGAGCAGCCTACCTAAACCAGAATAGAACAACTCGCCTAAACCAACCTTCAACAACTGGAAACAACCAACCTTAAAGAACCTAAACCAATCTGCCTTAAAAAACTTCAAACAATCAGCCACAAACCACCTAAAAAAAACCTTCAACAATCTACAACAAATTACCTAAACCAGTCTAAATCAAACAAAATAAACCAACCTAAACACCCTAAAAAAAACCCACCTAAAACAAATGACCTAAACAATCCTACCTAAAACAACCTGAACCAGCGTTCTTCAACCAACCTTCAGCAACCTCAACCCAAGCAAGCAAGAGAAATCTAAACCAAACCACCTTAAACAACCCTTCAATGATCTACAACAAATTACCTAAACCAACCAAAAGAAACCAATCGAAACACCCTAAAACCAATCTACCTAAAACAAATTACCTAAACAATCCTACCTAAAACTACATAAACCAACGTTCGTCAACCAACATTTGGCAACCTAAATCCAAACAAATTAAATACATCTAAACCAACCCATCTTAAACAACTTAAGCCAGCCCTTAAAAAAATCTCAAACTACTTAAAACCTACCCAATAAAGTATAAAACCACCTGAAACAACCAAGCTAAACTAACGACCTAGACTAACCAACTTAAACCAACCTCAGAAATATGAAACCAAACAACAGAAACAACCTGAACAAAACCACCTAAAGCAAATGACCTAAACCAAAATAGAACCACCAAAACCAACCTAAAACAACCAAGCTAAATCAACAACACTCCAACAAACAAGCTAAAACACTCGAAAAAACCTGCATGACCAAAACCCAACCAACAAACACCCTACCCCATGCAGTGCCTCACTTGGATGTGCCTGCAGTCTTGAAAGCTTGACTACCCCAGCCAGGTGCTCTTACAAATGCACCTTGATCTTCTTTGCAGCTTCTAGAAGGGGAGGGCAGCTACCGTATACCCTTGACCCATGAATTGTATCCCTCCAACAGAGAAGGTCATCCTCTTGGAGTGATCGCCTGGCTTTGGGAAGGACACGCATGAAGCAGGGAGGAAGGAAGGGGACACCTGCCTAGCCAGCCACATCAGTCCAATCAACCCTGGCCATCAATGGCGTGACAGAGGTCGCAGTCAGATTGCTCTCACGTCCAAAACAACCAAATGCAACCTAAAACCAACCAAAATCACCAAAACCAAATGACCTATACGATCTCAAACTACCATCCTAAACAATCCAGCCTAAACCAACCAGCCAACCTGCAACCATCAACCTGCTTACAAACAAACAAACAAACAAAATTAAACAACTGAATAAAACTAAATAAAAGAAACAAAATCCTGATCCCACTTTTCTTCTTTGTGTTTTGTGTCCTTGAAAGTGATTTTGGAGCTAAAACACCCCTGGCATTGCAGGGATATAGTAGTCTCATCGTTATTCAGTTCATGGCGAGCAAATAGAATAGAAAAGCTCTGCTCTGCTATGCCTGGAGTTCTGCATGACGAGCTCTGACCCAGCCCTGAGGGCTCCCTCCATCCAGGAGAGCCGCTCTCTGCAGGGCAGGGCCCAGGCCCAGCCTGGGACAGGGGTAGAGACGACACAGGCACACACACCTATGACACGGCTCAGGCAGGGACTCAAGGCCCCAGGCTGAGCTGAGACACTTCCCCTGGGTCCCAGGCAGGAGATGGTGGCGGTGGGTGGGGGTCCCAGGGAAGGCCGGTCCCAGCCACCGAAGCCTGGGAGCACCCCCACGACCCTGGCAGAACTAGACTTGCAAACATTTCCTTCTGTGCCTTCGAAATACGTGCTCACTTAGGGACCGTAAACAATACTTCTGGCTACATCAATAACCCTACTGTGCTTCCTCACCATACTGAGTGCAGGCTCCCTGGAGAGATCTTGGGTTTCCCCTCTCTCTTTGCACTGAAGAATCACACAGAATCGCTGAGTGTTAGGCATTGGAAGGGACCTCGAAAGATCATCCAGTCCAATCCCCCTGCCGGAGCAGGAACACCTAGATGAGGTTACACAGGTAGGTGTCCAGGCAGGTCTTGAACGCCTCCAGAGCAGAAGACTCCACAAGCTCCCTGGGCAGCCTGTTCCAGTGTTCTGTCACCCCCACTGAGAAGAAGTTTCTTCTCAAATTTAAGTGGAACCTCTTGTGTTCCAGTTTGTACCCATTACCCCTTGTCCTATCATTGGTTGTCACCGAGAAGAGCCTGGCTCCATCCTCGTGACACTCACCCTTTATATATCTGTAAACATTAATGAGGTCACCCCTCAGTCTCCTCCAAGCTCAAGAGACCCAGCTCCCTCAGCCTTTCCTCATAAGGGAGATGCTCCACTCCCTTAATCGTCTTTGTTGCCCTGCGCTGGACTCTCTCCAGCAGTTCCCTGTCCTTCTGGAACTGAGAGGCCCAGAACTGGACACAATATTCCAGATGGGATCTCACCAGGGCAGAAAAAGGAGAAAAGGAGATGTGCCAGGAGGCAGCAGACGTGCCCGCAGCAGCTGGGTCCCTGAGCGCTGGGAGATGCGGCTGAGCTGCCGGGCACTCTGGGTTCTCCAATGGTCCAGCCCGGCTGGGAGCTCTGCCAGGGCTCTCTCCTACACGCAGCCATCTCACCTCAGAAAACAGCCCCAGCTTTGGGACCTCTTGCCTGTTTCCTCCTCTCATGCACCAAAAATTGTCAAGGCACGGAGTGAAAAGGTGGCCGTGAGGGGGACTGACCAACCTGCCGGCAAAGAGACGGCTGGGATCACACGCACACATGGGCCTGTTCTCATCGGCCTCAGTCCTGCACAAGTCAGACTAAACCCAACACAATCAAGCTTCATCTTTTTATTCAAGATGCCACGTGCAATTTGCAGAAAAAACAGCAAGACAGGAACATTTTCTCAATTAGAAAACTCTGTGCGTGAGTTCATAGCAGACTGTTTCTCAACTGTTCATTAATTAGCAGCTGCTTCCAGCAAAAGCAAGCCCCCCAAAACATGATCTGCATAGAGCATAAAGAAACACCACTATAATGGCTGGAAACAAAACGCACCACTGGACTGTATATATGACAACTATTGCACTGTTACCTTCTCCCCATCACATACTGTCAAGAGCTGCACGGGAAGGGTTGATTTGCAAACTGCACCCGAGCAAACAGTTTGCTGTGGAAGCCACGGTCGTAGGGCACGGGTAGGAAGGTCCCAGCAGTAAACACTCACAGAGAGAAAACCCGCTGAGTCCCCAAACCCATCAGTGCCAAAACATCCACTGAGGTGAGAGGTATCTAAGGAAGAGAAGGTCAAAATGCAGCGAGTCATTGCACAAAATGCCAGTCAGAAGGCACCTTCCTGTAACTGAACAGAAGATCATCCCAGGTAGGAGAGCTACAGGAAGTGAGACTGGACCGGCAACAAAACCACACTGTATTCTTGCAAAAAAGGGACACTATTAGGTTGATTACTCCCCTGGCTTGTAGCTACAGGTACTGATTCACGGCCAGTACCCCAAAGGCTTCCTCCCAAGGGTGCTGGGTGGAGGGGGGGGCCGGCGGAGGCGGGGGGTGTGGGGCGCGGGGAAGCGGCGCTGCACACATCTGGTTCTGTCACCCAGAGGTCACAATGCCAGCACCTGGCAACGCTGAGGTCACAATGCCCCAGGGCACTATAAAAGGGAGCAGCCTCCCATGTCCACCGCCAGAGCTGGCCCGGGGGCTGCCCCAACACATCCCCGAGGAAGCACTGGAGCAGCTGGTGGAATCACAGGGCAGGGGCTGAGGGAGGAAGACCTTGCATGAGGCTGCTGGAGGTTCTTTGCTGCAAGGCGATCTGCTGGCAGGGCCACCTTCCAAACTCATCTGATGCATGGAAATCCCTTCCAGTTGGATAGCAGTGGCAAGACCAAGGGAATTCCTTCTTGAGGAGCAGTGCAGAGCTCACCATTCTCATCCCCTGTGGGGCCAGGGCCAGTAGCTGTAAGAAGTGGGATGCCCAGATGTTGCAAAGGTGCCCAGGGCTCTCACACCCATCAGAAGGTATGTGCCTCCTTGCCACAAGGTGACAGAGCCAGTGCCAAAGATGGAACACGCTTCAGGGTATTCAGTGCCTTCTGGTAGTGCAGGGATGGGAAGCAACGACAGCAGAAATTTCTTCGTCAAGTACTGCTAGGGAAAGGAGGAGGTAGGAACAGAAGGAGAGAAGACTTCAGCTAGAAAGGACCTACAATGATTATCTACTCCAAATGCCTGACCACTTCAGGGCTGAACAGAAGTTACAACATAGTATTAAGGGTATTGTCCAAAGGCCTCTTCAACACTGATCAGGCAAGAGGGATCGACCACCTCCCCGGGAACCCTGTTCCAGGGCTTTGACCACCCTCTTGGTAAAGAAAAGTTTCCTCTTCTCAAGTCCAAAGCTCCCCTGATGGATGCAGCTTTGAGCCGTTCCCACACCTCCTGCTCTTGGCTATCAGGGAGAAGAGATCAGCAGCTCCCTCTCCATTTTCCTCCTTGGAAGCTGTAGAGAGCAACGAGGTCGCCTCTCAGCCTTCGTCTCTCCAAACTAAACAAATCCCAGGTCCTCAGTATCCATCAACCAGAAGAAGCTTTAGCTCACAGAGTAGTTCTACAGTCCCCATACTCCCACCCAGCTGAAGCTCCGACACAAGACAAATCCCCTACGTCAAGAAACCCTGTGTGAAGATCTACAGCCTAGAAATAGAGAACACAACGTCAGGTGCAGCACCATCAGTTTCTGGCACTGGTCGAACACATCGGAGTAGAAAAATGCTCCTGGAGGCACAAGTAGGTCACAGCATGACGGTGAGCCACAAATGTGATACAGGCAAATGCATTCTGTTGTGTCAGGCAAGGCACTGCCACAGGAAAGGCAAGCCTTGTGCAAAGCCCTGGTCAGCACTCACCTGGACCACTAGGGACATTGCTCCTTCCTTGGGTTCAGGAAAGATAAAATCCATCCAGGATGAAAGTAAATCAAGACTAAGTAGTTGGTTAGGAACACGGAGGGCCTACAGAAGAAGACAACGGCTAGAAGAAGCAAGACAAAGCCTGAGAGGGCTGCCATGACTTTCAAGGAAGATAGCAAGGATGAAGGCCAAAGGAGGAAAAGAGCTATCAAGAGCAAGCAAAGATTGGGTCAACAGCACAAGTCAAGACTTCTCCCCAAGCAGACAACCTCACCGTAAATGACAGCGCAGCAGCACATGTCACTTGCTGCATTGGGAAGGAATGGCACACGGACTGCGAGGGCCACCTTCCAAACCTATCCGATTGATGGATGGATGGAAAGCCTTTTCAGTGGGATAGCAGTGGCAAGACCGACGGCATGATGCCTTCTTGAAGAGTACTGAAGAACTCGCCATCTTCATCCCACATGCCGACAGGCTCAGGAGTCGTAAGAAAGAGGATACAGAGCAGTTGCAAGGGGTTGCAGTGCTTTGAAGCACTCACTGGTGTCCTGACAGGCACAGGAAGGATTCTTGACCCCAAGCTCCATCAGCTCAGAAGCATTTGGGCACTCTCGGAAGTCCGAGAGATGGCTCCAGGTGGAGGGAGGATAGATAGGATAGGACAGGACAGGACAGGACAGGACAGGACAGGATAGGATAGGACAGGATAGGGCTTGGGCAGGTCCTGGGAGACGTGAGCAGCCTGTGGGACAAGGAGCCAGGTCTGGCTCACATGCTCAGGGAACAGCCGATCGCCAGCACTGGGGTCAGGAAGGAATTTTTTCCCCTGGGGCAGATTGGCACTGGTCCCCAGGGGTTTTTTGCCTTCCTCTGCAGCATTGAGCATGACCACTTTGCAGAGCTCCTCTGAGCCCTTTTGGCTCGGGTCCTGCCTGCTGCTCAAGCACCAGGAAGATGGCCTCTCGTGCCCTGCAGCTGGGGGGAGGAAGGCTTTTTTTTCCCCCCCATGTGGGACACCAAGTGTCTCTGGGGGTTTTTTGCCTTCTTCTGCAGCGTTGAGCATGGCCCACTTGCCGCGGCTTCTTTGGGCCATTCTGGCTGGGTGCCTGCTGCTCCACGAGGTGGCCCTAAACTTAGCTAGAGCAGCCTACCTAAACCAGAATAGAACAACTCGCCTAAACCAACCTTCAACAACTGGAAACAACCAACCTTAAAGAACCTAAACCAATCTGCCTTAAAAAACTTCAAACAATCAGCCACAAACCACCTAAAAAAAACCTTCAACAATCTACAACAAATTACCTAAACCAGTCTAAATCAAACAAAATAAACCAACCTAAACACCCTAAAAAAAACCCACCTAAAACAAATGACCTAAACAATCCTACCTAAAACAACCTGAACCAGCGTTCTTCAACCAACCTTCAGCAACCTCAACCCAAGCAAGCAAGAGAAATCTAAACCAAACCACCTTAAACAACCCTTCAATGATCTACAACAAATTACCTAAACCAACCAAAAGAAACCAATCGAAACACCCTAAAACCAATCTACCTAAAACAAATTACCTAAACAATCCTACCTAAAACTACATAAACCAACGTTCGTCAACCAACATTTGGCAACCTAAATCCAAACAAATTAAATACATCTAAACCAACCCATCTTAAACAACTTAAGCCAGCCCTTAAAAAAATCTCAAACTACTTAAAACCTACCCAATAAAGTATAAAACCACCTGAAACAACCAAGCTAAACTAACGACCTAGACTAACCAACTTAAACCAACCTCAGAAATATGAAACCAAACAACAGAAACAACCTGAACAAAACCACCTAAAGCAAATGACCTAAACCAAAATAGAACCACCAAAACCAACCTAAAACAACCAAGCTAAATCAACAACACTCCAACAAACAAGCTAAAACACTCGAAAAAACCTGCATGACCAAAACCCAACCAACAAACACCCTACCCCATGCAGTGCCTCACTTGGATGTGCCTGCAGTCTTGAAAGCTTGACTACCCCAGCCAGGTGCTCTTACAAATGCACCTTGATCTTCTTTGCAGCTTCTAGAAGGGGAGGGCAGCTACCGTATACCCTTGACCCATGAATTGTATCCCTCCAACAGAGAAGCTCATCCTCTTGGAGTGATCGCCTGGCTTTGGGAAGGACACGCATGAAGCAGGGAGGAAGGAAGGGGACACCTGCCTAGCCAGCCACATCAGTCCAATCAACCCTGGCCATCAATGGCGTGACAGAGGTCGCAGTCAGATTGCTCTCACGTCCAAAACAACCAAATGCAACCTAAAACCAACCAAAATCACCAAAACCAAATGACCTATACGATCTCAAACTACCATCCTAAACAATCCAGCCTAAACCAACCAGCCAACCTGCAACCATCAACCTGCTTACAAACAAACAAACAAACAAAATTAAACAACTGAATAAAACTAAATAAAAGAAACAAAATCCTGATCCCACTTTTCTTCTTTGTGTTTTGTGTCCTTGAAAGTGATTTTGGAGCTAAAACACCCCTGGCATTGCAGGGATATAGTAGTCTCATCGTTATTCAGTTCATGGCGAGCAAATAGAATAGAAAAGCTCTGCTCTGCTATGCCTGGAGTTCTGCATGACGAGCTCTGACCCAGCCCTGAGGGCTCCCTCCATCCAGGAGAGCCGCTCTCTGCAGGGCAGGGCCCAGGCCCAGCCTGGGACAGGGGTAGAGACGACACAGGCACACACACCTATGACACGGCTCAGGCAGGGACTCAAGGCCCCAGGCTGAGCTGAGACACTTCCCCTGGGTCCCAGGCAGGAGATGGTGGCGGTGGGTGGGGGTCCCAGGGAAGGCCGGTCCCAGCCACCGAAGCCTGGGAGCACCCCCACGACCCTGGCAGAACTAGACTTGCAAACATTTCCTTCTGTGCCTTCGAAATACGTGCTCACTTAGGGACCGTAAACAATACTTCTGGCTACATCAATAACCCTACTGTGCTTCCTCACCATACTGAGTGCAGGCTCCCTGGAGAGATCTTGGGTTTCCCCTCTCTCTTTGCACTGAAGAATCACACAGAATCGCTGAGTGTTAGGCATTGGAAGGGACCTCGAAAGATCATCCAGTCCAATCCCCCTGCCGGAGCAGGAACACCTAGATGAGGTTACACAGGTAGGTGTCCAGGCAGGTCTTGAACGCCTCCAGAGCAGAAGACTCCACAAGCTCCCTGGGCAGCCTGTTCCAGTGTTCTGTCACCCCCACTGAGAAGAAGTTTCTTCTCAAATTTAAGTGGAACCTCTTGTGTTCCAGTTTGTACCCATTACCCCTTGTCCTATCATTGGTTGTCACCGAGAAGAGCCTGGCTCCATCCTCGTGACACTCACCCTTTATATATCTGTAAACATTAATGAGGTCACCCCTCAGTCTCCTCCAAGCTCAAGAGACCCAGCTCCCTCAGCCTTTCCTCATAAGGGAGATGCTCCACTCCCTTAATCGTCTTTGTTGCCCTGCGCTGGACTCTCTCCAGCAGTTCCCTGTCCTTCTGGAACTGAGAGGCCCAGAACTGGACACAATATTCCAGATGGGATCTCACCAGGGCAGAAAAAGGAGAAAAGGAGATGTGCCAGGAGGCAGCAGACGTGCCCGCAGCAGCTGGGTCCCTGAGCGCTGGGAGATGCGGCTGAGCTGCCGGGCACTCTGGGTTCTCCAATGGTCCAGCCCGGCTGGGAGCTCTGCCAGGGCTCTCTCCTACACGCAGCCATCTCACCTCAGAAAACAGCCCCAGCTTTGGGACCTCTTGCCTGTTTCCTCCTCTCATGCACCAAAAATTGTCAAGGCACGGAGTGAAAAGGTGGCCGTGAGGGGGACTGACCAACCTGCCGGCAAAGAGACGGCTGGGATCACACGCACACATGGGCCTGTTCTCATCGGCCTCAGTCCTGCACAAGTCAGACTAAACCCAACACAATCAAGCTTCATCTTTTTATTCAAGATGCCACGTGCAATTTGCAGAAAAAACAGCAAGACAGGAACATTTTCTCAATTAGAAAACTCTGTGCGTGAGTTCATAGCAGACTGTTTCTCAACTGTTCATTAATTAGCAGCTGCTTCCAGCAAAAGCAAGCCCCCCAAAACATGATCTGCATAGAGCATAAAGAAACACCACTATAATGGCTGGAAACAAAACGCACCACTGGACTGTATATATGACAACTATTGCACTGTTACCTTCTCCCCATCACATACTGTCAAGAGCTGCACGGGAAGGGTTGATTTGCAAACTGCACCCGAGCAAACAGTTTGCTGTGGAAGCCACGGTCGTAGGGCACGGGTAGGAAGGTCCCAGCAGTAAACACTCACAGAGAGAAAACCCGCTGAGTCCCCAAACCCATCAGTGCCAAAACATCCACTGAGGTGAGAGGTATCTAAGGAAGAGAAGGTCAAAATGCAGCGAGTCATTGCACAAAATGCCAGTCAGAAGGCACCTTCCTGTAACTGAACAGAAGATCATCCCAGGTAGGAGAGCTACAGGAAGTGAGACTGGACCGGCAACAAAACCACACTGTATTCTTGCAAAAAAGGGACACTATTAGGTTGATTACTCCCCTGGCTTGTAGCTACAGGTACTGATTCACGGCCAGTACCCCAAAGGCTTCCTCCCAAGGGTGCTGGGTGGAGGGGGGGGCCGGCGGAGGCGGGGGGTGTGGGGCGCGGGGAAGCGGCGCTGCACACATCTGGTTCTGTCACCCAGAGGTCACAATGCCAGCACCTGGCAACGCTGAGGTCACAATGCCCCAGGGCACTATAAAAGGGAGCAGCCTCCCATGTCCACCGCCAGAGCTGGCCCGGGGGCTGCCCCAACACATCCCCGAGGAAGCACTGGAGCAGCTGGTGGAATCACAGGGCAGGGGCTGAGGGAGGAAGACCTTGCATGAGGCTGCTGGAGGTTCTTTGCTGCAAGGCGATCTGCTGGCAGGGCCACCTTCCAAACTCATCTGATGCATGGAAATCCCTTCCAGTTGGATAGCAGTGGCAAGACCAAGGGAATTCCTTCTTGAGGAGCAGTGCAGAGCTCACCATTCTCATCCCCTGTGGGGCCAGGGCCAGTAGCTGTAAGAAGTGGGATGCCCAGATGTTGCAAAGGTGCCCAGGGCTCTCACACCCATCAGAAGGTATGTGCCTCCTTGCCACAAGGTGACAGAGCCAGTGCCAAAGATGGAACACGCTTCAGGGTATTCAGTGCCTTCTGGTAGTGCAGGGATGGGAAGCAACGACAGCAGAAATTTCTTCGTCAAGTACTGCTAGGGAAAGGAGGAGGTAGGAACAGAAGGAGAGAAGACTTCAGCTAGAAAGGACCTACAATGATTATCTACTCCAAATGCCTGACCACTTCAGGGCTGAACAGAAGTTACAACATAGTATTAAGGGTATTGTCCAAAGGCCTCTTCAACACTGATCAGGCAAGAGGGATCGACCACCTCCCCGGGAACCCTGTTCCAGGGCTTTGACCACCCTCTTGGTAAAGAAAAGTTTCCTCTTCTCAAGTCCAAAGCTCCCCTGATGGATGCAGCTTTGAGCCGTTCCCACACCTCCTGCTCTTGGCTATCAGGGAGAAGAGATCAGCAGCTCCCTCTCCATTTTCCTCCTTGGAAGCTGTAGAGAGCAACGAGGTCGCCTCTCAGCCTTCGTCTCTCCAAACTAAACAAATCCCAGGTCCTCAGTATCCATCAACCAGAAGAAGCTTTAGCTCACAGAGTAGTTCTACAGTCCCCATACTCCCACCCAGCTGAAGCTCCGACACAAGACAAATCCCCTACGTCAAGAAACCCTGTGTGAAGATCTACAGCCTAGAAATAGAGAACACAACGTCAGGTGCAGCACCATCAGTTTCTGGCACTGGTCGAACACATCGGAGTAGAAAAATGCTCCTGGAGGCACAAGTAGGTCACAGCATGACGGTGAGCCACAAATGTGATACAGGCAAATGCATTCTGTTGTGTCAGGCAAGGCACTGCCACAGGAAAGGCAAGCCTTGTGCAAAGCCCTGGTCAGCACTCACCTGGACCACTAGGGACATTGCTCCTTCCTTGGGTTCAGGAAAGATAAAATCCATCCAGGATGAAAGTAAATCAAGACTAAGTAGTTGGTTAGGAACACGGAGGGCCTACAGAAGAAGACAACGGCTAGAAGAAGCAAGACAAAGCCTGAGAGGGCTGCCATGACTTTCAAGGAAGATAGCAAGGATGAAGGCCAAAGGAGGAAAAGAGCTATCAAGAGCAAGCAAAGATTGGGTCAACAGCACAAGTCAAGACTTCTCCCCAAGCAGACAACCTCACCGTAAATGACAGCGCAGCAGCACATGTCACTTGCTGCATTGGGAAGGAATGGCACACGGACTGCGAGGGCCACCTTCCAAACCTATCCGATTGATGGATGGATGGAAAGCCTTTTCAGTGGGATAGCAGTGGCAAGACCGACGGCATGATGCCTTCTTGAAGAGTACTGAAGAACTCGCCATCTTCATCCCACATGCCGACAGGCTCAGGAGTCGTAAGAAAGAGGATACAGAGCAGTTGCAAGAGGTTGCAGTGCTTTGAAGCACTCACTGGTGTCCTGACAGGCACAGGAAGGATTCTTGACCCCAAGCTCCATCAGCTCAGAAGCATTTGGGCACTCTCGGAAGTCCGAGAGATGGCTCCAGGTGGAGGGAGGATAGATAGGATAGGACAGGACAGGACAGGACAGGACAGGACAGGATAGGATAGGACAGGATAGGGCTTGGGCAGGTCCTGGGAGACGTGAGCAGCCTGTGGGACAAGGAGCCAGGTCTGGCTCACATGCTCAGGGAACAGCCGATCGCCAGCACTGGGGTCAGGAAGGAATTTTTTCCCCTGGGGCAGATTGGCACTGGTCCCCAGGGGTTTTTTGCCTTCCTCTGCAGCATTGAGCATGACCACTTTGCAGAGCTCCTCTGAGCCCTTTTGGCTCGGGTCCTGCCTGCTGCTCAAGCACCAGGAAGATGGCCTCTCGTGCCCTGCAGCTGGGGGGAGGAAGGCTTTTTTTTCCCCCCCATGTGGGACACCAAGTGTCTCTGGGGGTTTTTTGCCTTCTTCTGCAGCGTTGAGCATGGCCCACTTGCCGCGGCTTCTTTGGGCCATTCTGGCTGGGTGCCTGCTGCTCCACGAGGTGGCCCTAAACTTAGCTAGAGCAGCCTACCTAAACCAGAATAGAACAACTCGCCTAAACCAACCTTCAACAACTGGAAACAACCAACCTTAAAGAACCTAAACCAATCTGCCTTAAAAAACTTCAAACAATCAGCCACAAACCACCTAAAAAAAACCTTCAACAATCTACAACAAATTACCTAAACCAGTCTAAATCAAACAAAATAAACCAACCTAAACACCCTAAAAAAAACCCACCTAAAACAAATGACCTAAACAATCCTACCTAAAACAACCTGAACCAGCGTTCTTCAACCAACCTTCAGCAACCTCAACCCAAGCAAGCAAGAGAAATCTAAACCAAACCACCTTAAACAACCCTTCAATGATCTACAACAAATTACCTAAACCAACCAAAAGAAACCAATCGAAACACCCTAAAACCAATCTACCTAAAACAAATTACCTAAACAATCCTACCTAAAACTACATAAACCAACGTTCGTCAACCAACATTTGGCAACCTAAATCCAAACAAATTAAATACATCTAAACCAACCCATCTTAAACAACTTAAGCCAGCCCTTAAAAAAATCTCAAACTACTTAAAACCTACCCAATAAAGTATAAAACCACCTGAAACAACCAAGCTAAACTAACGACCTAGACTAACCAACTTAAACCAACCTCAGAAATATGAAACCAAACAACAGAAACAACCTGAACAAAACCACCTAAAGCAAATGACCTAAACCAAAATAGAACCACCAAAACCAACCTAAAACAACCAAGCTAAATCAACAACACTCCAACAAACAAGCTAAAACACTCGAAAAAACCTGCATGACCAAAACCCAACCAACAAACACCCTACCCCATGCAGTGCCTCACTTGGATGTGCCTGCAGTCTTGAAAGCTTGACTACCCCAGCCAGGTGCTCTTACAAATGCACCTTGATCTTCTTTGCAGCTTCTAGAAGGGGAGGGCAGCTACCGTATACCCTTGACCCATGAATTGTATCCCTCCAACAGAGAAGGTCATCCTCTTGGAGTGATCGCCTGGCTTTGGGAAGGACACGCATGAAGCAGGGAGGAAGGAAGGGGACACCTGCCTAGCCAGCCACATCAGTCCAATCAACCCTGGCCATCAATGGCGTGACAGAGGTCGCAGTCAGATTGCTCTCACGTCCAAAACAACCAAATGCAACCTAAAACCAACCAAAATCACCAAAACCAAATGACCTATACGATCTCAAACTACCATCCTAAACAATCCAGCCTAAACCAACCAGCCAACCTGCAACCATCAACCTGCTTACAAACAAACAAACAAACAAAATTAAACAACTGAATAAAACTAAATAAAAGAAACAAAATCCTGATCCCACTTTTCTTCTTTGTGTTTTGTGTCCTTGAAAGTGATTTTGGAGCTAAAACACCCCTGGCATTGCAGGGATATAGTAGTCTCATCGTTATTCAGTTCATGGCGAGCAAATAGAATAGAAAAGCTCTGCTCTGCTATGCCTGGAGTTCTGCATGACGAGCTCTGACCCAGCCCTGAGGGCTCCCTCCATCCAGGAGAGCCGCTCTCTGCAGGGCAGGGCCCAGGCCCAGCCTGGGACAGGGGTAGAGACGACACAGGCACACACACCTATGACACGGCTCAGGCAGGGACTCAAGGCCCCAGGCTGAGCTGAGACACTTCCCCTGGGTCCCAGGCAGGAGATGGTGGCGGTGGGTGGGGGTCCCAGGGAAGGCCGGTCCCAGCCACCGAAGCCTGGGAGCACCCCCACGACCCTGGCAGAACTAGACTTGCAAACATTTCCTTCTGTGCCTTCGAAATACGTGCTCACTTAGGGACCATAAACAATACTTCTGGCTACATCAATAACCCTACTGTGCTTCCTCACCATACTGAGTGCAGGCTCCCTGGAGAGATCTTGGGTTTCCCCTCTCTCTTTGCACTGAAGAATCACACAGAATCACTGAGTGTTAGGCATTGGAAGGGACCTCGAAAGATCATCCAGTCCAATCCCCCTGCCGGAGCAGGAACACCTAGATGAGGTTACACAGGTAGGTGTCCAGGCAGGTCTTGAACGCCTCCAGAGCAGAAGACTCCACAAGCTCCCTGGGCAGCCTGTTCCAGTGTTCTGTCACCCCCACTGAGAAGAAGTTTCTTCTCAAATTTAAGTGGAACCTCTTGTGTTCCAGTTTGTACCCATTACCCCTTGTCCTATCATTGGTTGTCACCGAGAAGAGCCTGGCTCCATCCTCGTGACACTCACCCTTTATATATCTGTAAACATTAATGAGGTCACCCCTCAGTCTCCTCCAAGCTCAAGAGACCCAGCTCCCTCAGCCTTTCCTCATAAGGGAGATGCTCCACTCCCTTAATCGTCTTTGTTGCCCTGCGCTGGACTCTCTCCAGCAGTTCCCTGTCCTTCTGGAACTGAGAGGCCCAGAACTGGACACAATATTCCAGATGGGATCTCACCAGGGCAGAAAAAGGAGAAAAGGAGATGTGCCAGGAGGCAGCAGGCGTGCCCGCAGCAGCTGGGTCCCTGAGCGCTGGGAGATGCGGCTGAGCTGCCGGGCACTCCGGGTTCTCCAATGGTCCAGCCCGGCTGGGAGCTCTGCCAGGGCTCTCTCCTACACGCAGCCATCTCACCTCAGAAAACAGCCCCAGCTTTGGGACCTCTTGCCTGTTTCCTCCTCTCATGCACCAAAAATTGTCAAGGCACGGAGTGAAAAGGTGGCCGTGAGGGGGACTGACCAACCTGCCGGCAAAGAGACGGCTGGGATCACACGCACACATGGGCCTGTTCTCATCGGCCTCAGTCCTGCACAAGTCAGACTAAACCCAACACAATCAAGCTTCACCTTTTTATTCAAGATGCCACGTGCAATTTGCAGAAAAAACAGCAAGACAGGAACATTTTCTCAATTAGAAAACTCTGTGTGTGAGTTCATAGCAGACTGTTTCTCAACTGTTCATTAATTAGCAGCTGCTTCCAGCAAAAGCAAGCCCCCCAAAACATGATCTGTATAGAGCATAAAGAAACACCACTATAATGGCTGGAAACAAAACGCACCACTGGACTGTATATATGACAACTATTGCACTGTTACCTTCTCCCCATCACATACTGTCAAGAGCTGCACGGGAAGGGTTGATTTGCAAACTGCACCCGAGCAAACAGTTTGCTGTGGAAGCCACGGTCGTAGGGCACGGGTAGGAAGGTCCCAGCAGTAAACACTCACAGAGAGAAAACCCGCTGAGTCCCCAAACCCATCAGTGCCAAAACATCCACTGAGGTGAGAGGTATCTAAGGAAGAGAAGGTCAAAATGCAGCGAGTCATTGCACAAAGTGCCAGTCAGAAGGCACCTTCCTGTAACTGAACAGAAGATCATCACAGGTAGGAGAGCTACAGGAAGTGAGACTGGACCGGCAACAAAACCACACTGTATTCTTGCAAAAAAGGGACACTATTAGGTTGATTACTCCCCTGGCTTGTAGCTACAGGTACTGATTCAGGGCCAGTACCCCAAAGGCTTCCTCCCAAGGGTGCTGGGTGGAGGGGGGGGCCGGCGGAGGCGGGGGGGGGGGGGGGGCGGGGAAGCGGCGCTGCACACATCTGGTTCTGTCACCCAGAGGTCACAATGCCAGCACCTGGCAACGCTGAGGTCACAATGCCCCAGGGCACTATAAAAGGGAGCAGCCTCCCATGTCCACCGCCAGAGCTGGCCCGGGGGCCGCCCCAACACATCCCCGAGGAAGCACTGGAGCAGCTGGTGGAATCACAGGGCAGGGGCTGAGGGAGGAAGACCTTGCATGAGGCTGCTGGAGGTTCTTTGCTGCAAGGCGATCTGCTGGCAGGGCCACCTTCCAAACTCATCTGATGCATGGAAATCCCTTCCAGTTGGATAGCAGTGGCAAGACCAAGGGAATTCCTTCTTGAGGAGCAGTGCAGAGATCACCATTCTCATCCCCTGTGGGGCCAGGGCCAGTAGCTGTAAGAAGGGGGATGCCCAGATGTTGCAAAGGTGCCCAGGGCTCTCACACCCATCAGAAGGTATGTGCCTCCTTGCCACAAGGTGACAGAGCCAGTGCCGAAGGTGGAACACGCTTCAGGGTATTCAGTGCCTTCTGGTAGTGCAGGGATGGGAAGCAACGACAGGAGAAATTTCTTCGTCAAGTACTGCTAGGGAAAGGAGGAGGTAGGAACAGAAGGAGAGAAGACTTCAGCTGGAAAGGACCTACAATGATTATCTACTCCAAATGCCTGACCACTTCAGGGCTGAACAGAAGTTACAACATAGTATTAAGGGTATTGTCCAAAGGCCTCTTCAACACTGATCAGGCAAGAGGGATCGACCACCTCCCCGGGAACCCTGTTCCAGGGCTTTGACCACCCTCTTGGTAAAGAAAAGTTTCCTCTTCTCAAGTCCAAAGCTCCCCTGATGGATGCAGCTTTGAGCCGTTCCCACACCTCCTGCTCTTGGCTATCAGGGAGAAGAGATCAGCAGCTCCCTCTCCATTTTCCTCCTTGGAAGCTGTAGAGAGCAACGAGGTCGCCTCTCAGCCTTCGTCTCTCCAAACTAAACAAATCCCAGGTCCTCAGTATCCATCAACCAGAAGAAGCTTTAGCTCACAGAGTAGTTCTACAGTCCCCATACTCCCACCCAGCTGAAGCTCCGACACAAGACAAATCCCCTACGTCAAGAAACCCTGTGTGAAGATCTACAGCCTAGAAATAGAGAACACAACGTCAGGTGCAGCACCATCAGTTTCTGGCACTGGTCGAACACGTCGGAGTAGAAAAATGCTCCTGGAGGCACAAGTAGGTCACAGCATGACGGTGAGCCACAAATGTGATACAGGCAAACGCATTCTGTTGTGTCAGGCAAGGCACTGCCACAGGAAAGGCAAGCCTTGTGCAAAGCCCTGGTCAGCACTCACCTGGACCACTAGGGACATTGCTCCTTCCTTGGGTTCAGGAAAGATAAAATCCATCCAGGATGAAAGTAAATCAAGACTAAGTAGTTGGTTAGGAACACGGAGGGCCTACAGAAGAAGACAACGGCTAGAAGAAGCAAGACAAAGCCTGAGAGGGCTGCCATGACTTTCAAGGAAGATAGCAAGGATGAAGGCCAAAGGAGGAAAAGAGCTATCAAGAGCAAGCAAAGATTGGGTCAACAGCACAAGTCAAGACTTCTCCCCAAGCAGACAACCTCACCACAAATGACAGCGCAGCAGCACATGTCACTTGCTGCATTGGGAAGGAATGGCACACGGACTGCGAGGGCCACCTTCCAAACCTATCCGATTGATGGATGGATGGAAAGCCTTTTCAGTGGGATAGCAGTGGCAAGACCGACGGCATGATGCCTTCTTGAAGAGTACTGAAGAACTCGCCATCTTCATCCCACATGCCGACAGGCTCAGGAGTCGTAAGAAAGAGGATACAGAGCAGTTGCAAGGGGTTGCAGTGCTTTGAAGCACTCACTGGTGTCCTGACAGGCACAGGAAGGATTCTTGACCCCAAGCTCCATCAGCTCAGAAGCATTTGGGCACTCTCGGAAGTCCGAGAGATGGCTCCAGGTGGAGGGAGGATAGATAGGATAGGACAGGACAGGACAGGACAGGACAGGACAGGACAGGATAGGATAGGACAGGATAGGACAGGATAGGGCTTGGGCAGGTCCTGGGAGACGTGAGCAGCCTGTGGGACAAGGAGCCAGGTCTGGCTCACATGCTCAGGGAACAGCCGATCGCCAGCACTGGGGTCAGGAAGGAATTTTTTCCCCTGGGGCAGATTGGCACTGGTCCCCAGGGGTTTTTTGCCTTCCTCTGCAGCATTGAGCATGACCACTTTGCAGAGCTCCTCTGAGCCCTTTTGGCTCGGGTCCTGCCTGCTGCTCAAGCACCAGGAAGATGGCCTCTCGTGCCCTGCAGCTGGGGGGAGGAAGGCTTTTTTTTCCCCCCCATGTGGGACACCAAGTGTCTCTGGGGGTTTTTTGCCTTCTTCTGCAGCGTTGAGCATGGCCCACTTGCCACGGCTTCTTTGGGCCATTGTGGCTGGGTGCCTGCTGCTCCACGAGGTGGCCCTAAACTTAGCTAGAGCAGCCTACCTAAACCAGAATAGAACAACTCGCCTAAACCAACCTTCAACAACTGGAAACAACCAACCTTAAAGAACCTAAACCAATCTGCCTTAAAAAACTTCAAACAATCAGCCACAAACCACCTAAAAAAAACCTTCAACAATCTACAACAAATTACCTAAACCAGTCTAAATCAAACAAAATAAACCAACCTAAACACCCTAAAAAAAACCCACCTAAAACAAATGACCTAAACAATCCTACCTAAAACAACCTGAACCAGCGTTCTTCAACCAACCTTCAGCAACCTCAACCCAAGCAAGCAAGAGAAATCTAAACCAAACCACCTTAAACAACCCTTCAATGATCTACAACAAATTACCTAAACCAACCAAAAGAAACCAATCAAAACACCCTAAAACCAATCTACCTAAAACAAATTACCTAAACAATCCTACCTAAAACTACATAAACCAACGTTCGTCAACCAACATTTGGCAACCTAAATCCAAACAAATTAAATACATCTAAACCAACCCATCTTAAACAACTTAAGCCAGCCCTTAAAAAAATCTCAAACTACTTAAAACCTACCCAATAAAGTATAAAACCACCTGAAACAACCAAGCTAAACTAACGACCTAGACTAACCAACTTAAACCAACCTCAGAAATATGAAACCAAACAACAGAAACAACCTGAACAAAACCACCTAAAGCAAATGACCTAAACCAAAATAGAACCACCAAAACCAACCTAAAACAACCAAGCTAAATCAACAACACTCCAACAAACAAGCTAAAACACTCGAAAAAACCTGCATGACCAAAACCCAACCAACAAACACCCTACCCCATGCAGTGCCTCACTTGGATGTGCCTGCAGTCTTGAAAGCTTGACTACCCCAGCCAGGTGCTCTTACAAATGCACCTTGATCTTCTTTGCAGCTTCTAGAAGGGGAGGGCAGCTACCGTATACCCTTGACCCATGAATTGTATCCCTCCAACAGAGAAGCTCATCCTCTTGGAGTGATCGCCTGGCTTTGGGAAGGACACGCATGAAGCAGGGAGGAAGGAAGGGGACACCTGCCTAGCCAGCCACATCAGTCCAATCAACCCTGGCCATCAATGGCGTGACAGAGGTCGCAGTCAGATTGCTCTCACGTCCAAAACAACCAAATGCAACCTAAAACCAACCAAAATCACCAAAACCAAATGACCTATACGATCTCAAACTACCATCCTAAACAATCCAGCCTAAACCAACCAGCCAACCTGCAACCATCAACCTGCTTACAAACAAACAAACAAACAAAATTAAACAACTGAATAAAACTAAATAAAAGAAACAAAATCCTGATCCCACTTTTCTTCTTTGTGTTTTGTGTCCTTGAAAGTGATTTTGGAGCTAAAACACCCCTGGCATTGCAGGGATATAGTAGTCTCATCGTTATTCAGTTCATGGCGAGCAAATAGAATAGAAAAGCTCTGCTCTGCTATGCCTGGAGTTCTGCATGACGAGCTCTGACCCAGCCCTGAGGGCTCCCTCCATCCAGGAGAGCCGCTCTCTGCAGGGCAGGGCCCAGGCCCAGCCTGGGACAGGGGTAGAGACGACACAGGCACACACACCTATGACACGGCTCAGGCAGGGACTCAAGGCCCCAGGCTGAGCTGAGACACTTCCCCTGGGTCCCAGGCAGGAGATGGTGGCGGTGGGTGGGGGTCCCAGGGAAGGCCGGTCCCAGCCACCGAAGCCTGGGAGCACCCCCACGACCCTGGCAGAACTAGACTTGCAAACATTTCCTTCTGTGCCTTCGAAATACGTGCTCACTTAGGGACCATAAACAATACTTCTGGCTACATCAATAACCCTACTGTGCTTCCTCACCATACTGAGTGCAGGCTCCCTGGAGAGATCTTGGGTTTCCCCTCTCTCTTTGCACTGAAGAATCACACAGAATCACTGAGTGTTAGGCATTGGAAGGGACCTCGAAAGATCATCCAGTCCAATCCCCCTGCCGGAGCAGGAACACCTAGATGAGGTTACACAGGTAGGTGTCCAGGCAGGTCTTGAACGCCTCCAGAGCAGAAGACTCCACAAGCTCCCTGGGCAGCCTGTTCCAGTGTTCTGTCACCCCCACTGAGAAGAAGTTTCTTCTCAAATTTAAGTGGAACCTCTTGTGTTCCAGTTTGTACCCATTACCCCTTGTCCTATCATTGGTTGTCACCGAGAAGAGCCTGGCTCCATCCTCGTGACACTCACCCTTTATATATCTGTAAACATTAATGAGGTCACCCCTCAGTCTCCTCCAAGCTCAAGAGACCCAGCTCCCTCAGCCTTTCCTCATAAGGGAGATGCTCCACTCCCTTAATCGTCTTTGTTGCCCTGCGCTGGACTCTCTCCAGCAGTTCCCTGTCCTTCTGGAACTGAGAGGCCCAGAACTGGACACAATATTCCAGATGGGATCTCACCAGGGCAGAAAAAGGAGAAAAGGAGATGTGCCAGGAGGCAGCAGGCGTGCCCGCAGCAGCTGGGTCCCTGAGCGCTGGGAGATGCGGCTGAGCTGCCGGGCACTCTGGGTTCTCCAATGGTCCAGCCCGGCTGGGAGCTCTGCCAGGGCTCTCTCCTACACGCAGCCATCTCACCTCAGAAAACAGCCCCAGCTTTGGGACCTCTTGCCTGTTTCCTCCTCTCATGCACCAAAAATTGTCAAGGCACGGAGTGAAAAGGTGGCCGTGAGGGGGACTGACCAACCTGCCGGCAAAGAGACGGCTGGGATCACACGCACACATGGGCCTGTTCTCATCGGCCTCAGTCCTGCACAAGTCAGACTAAACCCAACACAATCAAGCTTCATCTTTTTATTCAAGATGCCACGTGCAATTTGCAGAAAAAACAGCAAGACAGGAACATTTTCTCAATTAGAAAACTCTGTGTGTGAGTTCATAGCAGACTGTTTCTCAACTGTTCATTAATTAGCAGCTGCTTCCAGCAAAAGCAAGCCCCCCAAAACATGATCTGTATAGAGCATAAAGAAACACCACTATAATGGCTGGAAACAAAACGCACCACTGGACTGTATATATGACAACTATTGCACTGTTACCTTCTCCCCATCACATACTGTCAAGAGCTGCACGGGAAGGGTTGATTTGCAAACTGCACCCGAGCAAACAGTTTGCTGTGGAAGCCACGGTCGTAGGGCACGGGTAGGAAGGTCCCAGCAGTAAACACTCACAGAGAGAAAACCCGCTGAGTCCCCAAACCCATCAGTGCCAAAACATCCACTGAGGTGAGAGGTATCTAAGGAAGAGAAGGTCAAAATGCAGCGAGTCATTGCACAAAGTGCCAGTCAGAAGGCACCTTCCTGTAACTGAACAGAAGATCATCACAGGTAGGAGAGCTACAGGAAGTGAGACTGGACCGGCAACAAAACCACACTGTATTCTTGCAAAAAAGGGACACTATTAGGTTGATTACTCCCCTGGCTTGTAGCTACAGGGACTGATTCAGGGCCAGTACCCCAAAGGCTTCCTCCCAAGGGTGCTGGGTGGAGGGGGGGGCCGGCGGAGGCGGGGGGGGGGGGGGCGGGGAAGCGGCGCTGCACACATCTGGTTCTGTCACCCAGAGGTCACAATGCCAGCACCTGGCAACGCTGAGGTCACAATGCCCCAGGGCACTATAAAAGGGAGCAGCCTCCCATGTCCACCGCCAGAGCTGGCCCGGGGGCCGCCCCAACACATCCCCGAGGAAGCACTGGAGCAGCTGGTGGAATCACAGGGCAGGGGCTGAGGGAGGAAGACCTTGCATGAGGCTGCTGGAGGTTCTTTGCTGCAAGGCGATCTGCTGGCAGGGCCACCTTCCAAACTCATCTGATGCATGGAAATCCCTTCCAGTTGGATAGCAGTGGCAAGACCAAGGGAATTCCTTCTTGAGGAGCAGTGCAGAGATCACCATTCTCATCCCCTGTGGGGCCAGGGCCAGTAGCTGTAAGAAGGGGGATGCCCAGATGTTGCAAAGGTGCCCAGGGCTCTCACACCCATCAGAAGGTATGTGCCTCCTTGCCACAAGGTGACAGAGCCAGTGCCGAAGATGGAACACGCTTCAGGGTATTCAGTGCCTTCTGGTAGTGCAGGGATGGGAAGCAACGACAGCAGAAATTTCTTCATCAAGTACTGCTAGGGAAAGGAGGAGGTAGGAACAGAAGGAGAGAAGACTTCAGCTGGAAAGGACCTACAATGATTATCTACTCCAAATGCCTGACCACTTCAGGGCTGAACAGAAGTTACAACATAGTATTAAGGGTATTGTCCAAAGGCCTCTTCAACACTGATCAGGCAAGAGGGATCGACCACCTCCCCGGGAACCCTGTTCCAGGGCTTTGACCACCCTCTTGGTAAAGAAAAGTTTCCTCTTCTCAAGTCCAAAGCTCCCCTGATGGATGCAGCTTTGAGCCGTTCCCACACCTCCTGCTCTTGGCTATCAGGGAGAAGAGATCAGCAGCTCCCTCTCCATTTTCCTCCTTGGAAGCTGTAGAGAGCAACGAGGTCGCCTCTCAGCCTTCGTCTCTCCAAACTAAACAAATCCCAGGTCCTCAGTATCCATCAACCAGAAGAAGCTTTAGCTCACAGAGTAGTTCTACAGTCCCCATACTCCCACCCAGCTGAAGCTCCGACACAAGACAAATCCCCTACGTCAAGAAACCCTGTGTGAAGATCTACAGCCTAGAAATAGAGAACACAACGTCAGGTGCAGCACCATCAGTTTCTGGCACTGGTCGAACACATCGGAGTAGAAAAATGCTCCTGGAGGCACAAGTAGGTCACAGCATGACGGTGAGCCACAAATGTGATACAGGCAAATGCATTCTGTTGTGTCAGGCAAGGCACTGCCACAGGAAAGGCAAGCCTTGTGCAAAGCCCTGGTCAGCACTCACCTGGACCACTAGGGACATTGCTCCTTCCTTGGGTTCAGGAAAGATAAAATCCATCCAGGATGAAAGTAAATCAAGACTAAGTAGTTGGTTAGGAACACGGAGGGCCTACAGAAGAAGACAACGGCTAGAAGAAGCAAGACAAAGCCTGAGAGGGCTGCCATGACTTTCAAGGAAGATAGCAAGGATGAAGGCCAAAGGAGGAAAAGAGCTATCAAGAGCAAGCAAAGATTGGGTCAACAGCACAAGTCAAGACTTCTCCCCAAGCAGACAACCTCACCGTAAATGACAGCGCAGCAGCACATGTCACTTGCTGCATTGGGAAGGAATGGCACACGGACTGCGAGGGCCACCTTCCAAACCTATCCGATTGATGGATGGATGGAAAGCCTTTTCAGTGGGATAGCAGTGGCAAGACCGACGGCATGATGCCTTCTTGAAGAGTACTGAAGAACTCGCCATCTTCATCCCACATGCCGACAGGCTCAGGAGTCGTAAGAAAGAGGATACAGAGCAGTTGCAAGGGGTTGCAGTGCTTTGAAGCACTCACTGGTGTCCTGACAGGCACAGGAAGGATTCTTGACCCCAAGCTCCATCAGCTCAGAAGCATTTGGGCACTCTCGGAAGTCCGAGAGATGGCTCCAGGTGGAGGGAGGATAGATAGGATAGGACAGGACAGGACAGGATAGGATAGGACAGGATAGGACAGGATAGGGCTTGGGCAGGTCCTGGGAGACGTGAGCAGCCTGTGGGACAAGGAGCCAGGTCTGGCTCACATGCTCAGGGAACAGCCGATCGCCAGCACTGGGGTCAGGAAGGAATTTTTTCCCCTGGGGCAGATTGGCACTGGTCCCCAGGGGTTTTTTGCCTTCCTCTGCAGCATTGAGCATGACCACTTTGCAGAGCTCCTCTGAGCCCTTTTGGCTCGGGTCCTGCCTGCTGCTCAAGCACCAGGAAGATGGCCTCTCGTGCCCTGCAGCTGGGGGGAGGAAGGCTTTTTTTTCCCCCCCATGTGGGACACCAAGTGTCTCTGGGGGTTTTTTGCCTTCTTCTGCAGCGTTGAGCATGGCCCACTTGCCACGGCTTCTTTGGGCCATTGTGGCTGGGTGCCTGCTGCTCCACGAGGTGGCCCTAAACTTAGCTAGAGCAGCCTACCTAAACCAGAATAGAACAACTCGCCTAAACCAACCTTCAACAACTGGAAACAACCAACCTTAAAGAACCTAAACCAATCTGCCTTAAAAAACTTCAAACAATCAGCCACAAACCACCTAAAAAAAACCTTCAACAATCTACAACAAATTACCTAAACCAGTCTAAATCAAACAAAATAAACCAACCTAAACACCCTAAAAAAACCCCACCTAAAACAAATGACCTAAACAATCCTACCTAAAACAACCTGAACCAGCGTTCTTCAACCAACCTTCAGCAACCTCAACCCAAGCAAGCAAGAGAAATCTAAACCAAACCACCTTAAACAACCCTTCAATGATCTACAACAAATTACCTAAACCAACCAAAAGAAACCAATCGAAACACCCTAAAACCAATCTACCTAAAACAAATTACCTAAACAATCCTACCTAAAACTACATAAACCAACGTTCGTCAACCAACATTTGGCAACCTAAATCCAAACAAATTAAATACATCTAAACCAACCCATCTTAAACAACTTAAGCCAGCCCTTAAAAAAATCTCAAACTACTTAAAACCTACCCAATAAAGTATAAAACCACCTGGAACAACCAAGCTAAACTAACGACCTAGACTAACCAACTTAAACCAACCTCAGAAATATGAAACCAAACAACAGAAACAACCTGAACAAAACCACCTAAAGCAAATGACCTAAACCAAAATAGAACCACCAAAACCAACCTAAAACAACCAAGCTAAATCAACAACACTCCAACAAACAAGCTAAAACACTCGAAAAAACCTGCATGACCAAAACCCAACCAACAAACACCCTACCCCATGCAGTGCCTCACTTGGATGTGCCTGCAGTCTTGAAAGCTTGACTACCCCAGCCAGGTGCTCTTACAAATGCACCTTGATCTTCTTTGCAGCTTCTAGAAGGGCAGGGCAGCTACCGTATACCCTTGACCCATGAATTGTATCCCTCCAACAGAGAAGCTCATCCTCTTGGAGTGATCGCCTGGCTTTGGGAAGGACACGCATGAAGCAGGGAGGAAGGAAGGGGACACCTGCCTAGCCAGCCACATCAGTCCAATCAACCCTGGCCATCAATGGCGTGACAGAGGTCGCAGTCAGATTGCTCTCACGTCCAAAACAACCAAATGCAACCTAAAACCAACCAAAATCACCAAAACCAAATGACCTATACGATCTCAAACTACCATCCTAAACAATCCAGCCTAAACCAACCAGCCAACCTGCAACCATCAACCTGCTTACAAACAAACAAACAAACAAAATTAAACAACTGAATAAAACTAAATAAAAGAAACAAAATCCTGATCCCACTTTTCTTCTTTGTGTTTTGTGTCCTTGAAAGTGATTTTGGAGCTAAAACACCCCTGGCATTGCAGGGATATAGTAGTCTCATCGTTATTCAGTTCATGGCGAGCAAATAGAATAGAAAAGCTCTGCTCTGCTATGCCTGGAGTTCTGCCTGACGAGCTCTGACCCAGCCCTGAGGGCTCCCTCCATCCAGGAGAGCCGCTCTCTGCAGGGCAGGGCCCAGGCCCAGCCTGGGACAGGGGTAGAGACGACACAGGCACACACACCTATGACACGGCTCAGGCAGGGACTCAAGGCCCCAGGCTGAGCTGAGACACTTCCCCTGGGTCCCAGGCAGGAGATGGTGGCGGTGGGTGGGGGTCCCAGGGAAGGCCGGTCCCAGCCACCGAAGCCTGGGAGCACCCCCACGACCCTGGCAGAACTAGACTTGCAAACATTTCCTTCTGTGCCTTCGAAATACGTGCTCACTTAGGGACCATAAACAATACTTCTGGCTACATCAATAACCCTACTGTGCTTCCTCACCATACTGAGTGCAGGCTCCCTGGAGAGATCTTGGGTTTCCCCTCTCTCTTTGCACTGAAGAATCACACAGAATCACTGAGTGTTAGGCATTGGAAGGGACCTCGAAAGATCATCCAGTCCAATCCCCCTGCCGGAGCAGGAACACCTAGATGAGGTTACACAGGTAGGTGTCCAGGCAGGTCTTGAACGCCTCCAGAGCAGAAGACTCCACAAGCTCCCTGGGCAGCCTGTTCCAGTGTTCTGTCACCCCCACTGAGAAGAAGTTTCTTCTCAAATTTAAGTGGAACCTCTTGTGTTCCAGTTTGTACCCATTACCCCTTGTCCTATCATTGGTTGTCACCGAGAAGAGCCTGGCTCCATCCTCGTGACACTCACCCTTTATATATCTGTAAACATTAATGAGGTCACCCCTCAGTCTCCTCCAAGCTCAAGAGACCCAGCTCCCTCAGCCTTTCCTCATAAGGGAGATGCTCCACTCCCTTAATCGTCTTTGTTGCCCTGCGCTGGACTCTCTCCAGCAGTTCCCTGTCCTTCTGGAACTGAGAGGCCCAGAACTGGACACAATATTCCAGATGGGATCTCACCAGGGCAGAAAAAGGAGAAAAGGAGATGTGCCAGGAGGCAGCAGACGTGCCCGCAGCAGCTGGGTCCCTGAGCGCTGGGAGATGCGGCTGAGCTGCCGGGCACTCTGGGTTCTCCAATGGTCCAGCCCGGCTGGGAGCTCTGCCAGGGCTCTCTCCTACACGCAGCCATCTCACCTCAGAAAACAGCCCCAGCTTTGGGACCTCTTGCCTGTTTCCTCCTCTCATGCACCAAAAATTGTCAAGGCACGGAGTGAAAAGGTGGCCGTGAGGGGGACTGACCAACCTGCCGGCAAAGAGACGGCTGGGATCACACGCACACATGGGCCTGTTCTCATCGGCCTCAGTCCTGCACAAGTCAGACTAAACCCAACACAATCAAGCTTCACCTTTTTATTCAAGATGCCACGTGCAATTTGCAGAAAAAACAGCAAGACAGGAACATTTTCTCAATTAGAAAACTCTGTGTGTGAGTTCATAGCAGACTGTTTCTCAACTGTTCATTAATTAGCAGCTGCTTCCAGCAAAAGCAAGCCCCCCAAAACATGATCTGTATAGAGCATAAAGAAACACCACTATAATGGCTGGAAACAAAACGCACCACTGGACTGTATATATGACAACTATGGCACTGTTACCTTCTCCCCATCACATACTGTCAAGAGCTGCACGGGAAGGGTTGATTTGCAAACTGCACCCGAGCAAACAGTTTGCTGTGTAAGCCACGGTCGTAGGGCACGGGTAGGAAGGTCCCAGCAGTAAACACTCACAGAGAGAAAACCCGCTGAGTCCCCAAACCCATCAGTGCCAAAACATCCACTGAGGTGAGAGGTATCTAAGGAAGAGAAGGTCAAAATGCAGCGAGTCATTGCACAAAGTGCCAGTCAGAAGGCACCTTCCTGTAACTGAACAGAAGATCATCACAGGTAGGAGAGCTACAGGAAGTGAGACTGGACCGGCAACAAAACCACACTGTATTCTTGCAAAAAAGGGACACTATTAGGTTGATTACTCCCCTGGCTTGTAGCTACAGGTACTGATTCAGGGCCAGTACCCCAAAGGCTTCCTCCCAAGGGTGCTGGGTGAAGGGGGGGGCCGGCGGAGGCGGGGGGGGGGGGGGCGGGGAAGCGGCGCTGCACACATCTGGTTCTGTCACCCAGAGGTCACAATGCCAGCACCTGGCAACGCTGAGGTCACAATGCCCCAGGGCACTATAAAAGGGAGCAGCCTCCCATGTCCACCGCCAGAGCTGGCCCGGGGGCCGCCCCAACACATCCCCGAGGAAGCACTGGAGCAGCTGGTGGAATCACAGGGCAGGGGCTGAGGGAGGAAGACCTTGCATGAGGCTGCTGGAGGTTCTTTGCTGCAAGGCGATCTGCTGGCAGGGCCACCTTCCAAACTCATCTGATGCATGGAAATCCCTTCCAGTTGGATAGCAGTGGCAAGACCAAGGGAATTCCTTCTTGAGGAGCAGTGTAGAGCTCATCATTCTCATCCCCTGTGGGGCCAGGGCCAGTAGCTGTAAGAAGGGGGATGCCCAGATGTTGCAAAGGTGCCCAGGGCTCTCACACCCATCAGAAGGTATGTGCCTCCTTGCCACAAGGTGACAGAGCCAGTGCCGAAGATGAAACACGCTTCAGGGTATTCAGTGCCTTCTGGTAGTGCAGGGATGGGAAGCAACGACAGCAGAAATTTCTTCGTCAAGTACTGCTAGGGAAAGGAGGAGGTAGGAACAGAAGGAGAGAAGACTTCAGCTAGAAAGGACCTACAATGATTATCTACTCCAAATGCCTGACCACTTCAGGGCTGAACAGAAGTTACAACATAGTATTAAGGGTATTGTCCAAAGGCCTCTTCAACACTGATCAGGCAAGAGGGATCGACCACCTCCCCGGGAACCCTGTTCCAGGGCTTTGACCACCCTCTTGGTAAAGAAAAGTTTCCTCTTCTCAAGTCCAAAGCTCCCCTGATGGATGCAGCTTTGAGCCGTTCCCACACCTCCTGCTCTTGGCTATCAGGGAGAAGAGATCAGCAGCTCCCTCTCCATTTTCCTCCTTGGAAGCTGTAGAGAGCAACGAGGTCGCCTCTCAGCCTTCGTCTCTCCAAACTAAACAAATCCCAGGTCCTCAGTATCCATCAACCAGAAGAAGCTTTAGCTCACAGAGTAGTTCTACAGTCCCCATACTCCCACCCAGCTGAAGCTCCGACACAAGACAAATCCCCTACGTCAAGAAACCCTGTGTGAAGATCTACAGCCTAGAAATAGAGAACACAACGTCAGGTGCAGCACCATCAGTTTCTGGCACTGGTCGAACACGTCGGAGTAGAAAAATGCTCCTGGAGGCACAAGTAGGTCACAGCATGACGGTGAGCCACAAATGTGATACAGGCAAATGCATTCTGTTGTGTCAGGCAAGGCACTGCCACAGGAAAGGCAAGCCTTGTGCAAAGCCCTGGTCAGCACTCACCTGGACCACTAGGGACATTGCTCCTTCCTTGGGTTCAGGAAAGATAAAATCCATCCAGGATGAAAGTAAATCAAGACTAAGTAGTTGGTTAGGAACACGGAGGGCCTACAGAAGAAGACAACGGCTAGAAGAAGCAAGACAAAGCCTGAGAGGGCTGCCATGACTTTCAAGGAAGATAGCGAGGATGAAGGCCAAAGGAGGAAAAGAGCTATCAAGAGCAAGCAAAGATTGGGTCAACAGCACAAGTCAAGACTTCTCCCCAAGCAGACAACCTCACCGTAAATGACAGCGCAGCAGCACATGTCACTTGCTGCATTGGGAAGGAATGGCACACGGACTGCGAGGGCCACCTTCCAAACCTATCCGATTGATGGATGGATGGAAAGCCTTTTCAGTGGGATAGCAGTGGCAAGACCGACGGCATGATGCCTTCTTGAAGAGTACTGAAGAACTCGCCATCTTCATCCCACATGCCGACAGGCTCAGGAGTCGTAAGAAAGAGGATACAGAGCAGTTGCAAGGGGTTGCAGTGCTTTGAAGCACTCACTGGTGTCCTGACAGGCACAGGAAGGATTCTTGACCCCAAGCTCCATCAGCTCAGAAGCATTTGGGCACTCTCGGAAGTCCGAGAGATGGCTCCAGGTGGAGGGAGGATAGATAGGATAGGACAGGACAGGACAGGATAGGATAGGACAGGATAGGACAGGATAGGGCTTGGGCAGGTCCTGGGAGACGTGAGCAGCCTGTGGGACAAGGAGCCAGGTCTGGCTCACATGCTCAGGGAACAGCCGATCGCCAGCACTGGGGTCAGGAAGGAATTTTTTCCCCTGGGGCAGATTGGCACTGGTCCCCAGGGGTTTTTTGCCTTCCTCTGCAGCATTGAGCATGACCACTTTGCAGAGCTCCTCTGAGCCCTTTTGGCTCGGGTCCTGCCTGCTGCTCAAGCACCAGGAAGATGGCCTCTCGTGCCCTGCAGCTGGGGGGAGGAAGGCTTTTTTTTCCCCCCCATGTGGGACACCAAGTGTCTCTGGGGGTTTTTTGCCTTCTTCTGCAGCGTTGAGCATGGCCCACTTGCCACGGCTTCTTTGGGCCATTGTGGCTGGGTGCCTGCTGCTCCACGAGGTGGCCCTAAACTTAGCTAGAGCAGCCTACCTAAACCAGAATAGAACAACTCGCCTAAACCAACCTTCAACAACTGGAAACAACCAACCTTAAAGAACCTAAACCAATCTGCCTTAAAAAACTTCAAACAATCAGCCACAAACCACCTAAAAAAAACCTTCAACAATCTACAACAAATTACCTAAACCAGTCTAAATCAAACAAAATAAACCAACCTAAACACCCTAAAAAAAACCCACCTAAAACAAATGACCTAAACAATCCTACCTAAAACAACCTGAACCAGCGTTCTTCAACCAACCTTCAGCAACCTCAACCCAAGCAAGCAAGAGAAATCTAAACCAAACCACCTTAAACAACCCTTCAATGATCTACAACAAATTACCTAAACCAACCAAAAGAAACCAATCGAAACACCCTAAAACCAATCTACCTAAAACAAATTACCTAAACAATCCTACCTAAAACTACATAAACCAACGTTCGTCAACCAACATTTGGCAACCTAAATCCAAACAAATTAAATACATCTAAACCAACCCATCTTAAACAACTTAAGCCAGCCCTTAAAAAAATCTCAAACTACTTAAAACCTACCCAATAAAGTATAAAACCACCTGAAACAACCAAGCTAAACTAACGACCTAGACTAACCAACTTAAACCAACCTCAGAAATATGAAACCAAACAACAGAAACAACCTGAACAAAACCACCTAAAGCAAATGACCTAAACCAAAATAGAACCACCAAAACCAACCTAAAACAACCAAGCTAAATCAACAACACTCCAACAAACAAGCTAAAACACTCGAAAAAACCTGCATGACCAAAACCCAACCAACAAACACCCTACCCCATGCAGTGCCTCACTTGGATGTGCCTGCAGTCTTGAAAGCTTGACTACCCCAGCCAGGTGCTCTTACAAATGCACCTTGATCTTCTTTGCAGCTTCTAGAAGGGGAGGGCAGCTACCGTATACCCTTGACCCATGAATTGTATCCCTCCAACAGAGAAGGTCATCCTCTTGGAGTGATCGCCTGGCTTTGGGAAGGACACGCATGAAGCAGGGAGGAAGGAAGGGGACACCTGCCTAGCCAGCCACATCAGTCCAATCAACCCTGGCCATCAATGGCGTGACAGAGGTCGCAGTCAGATTGCTCTCACGTCCAAAACAACCAAATGCAACCTAAAACCAACCAAAATCACCAAAACCAAATGACCTATACGATCTCAAACTACCATCCTAAACAATCCAGCCTAAACCAACCAGCCAACCTGCAACCATCAACCTGCTTACAAACAAACAAACAAACAAAATTAAACAACTGAATAAAACTAAATAAAAGAAACAAAATCCTGATCCCACTTTTCTTCTTTGTGTTTTGTGTCCTTGAAAGTGATTTTGGAGCTAAAACACCCCTGGCATTGCAGGGATATAGTAGTCTCATCGTTATTCAGTTCATGGCGAGCAAATAGAATAGAAAAGCTCTGCTCTGCTATGCCTGGAGTTCTGCATGACGAGCTCTGACCCAGCCCTGAGGGCTCCCTCCATCCAGGAGAGCCGCTCTCTGCAGGGCAGGGCCCAGGCCCAGCCTGGGACAGGGGTAGAGACGACACAGGCACACACACCTATGACACGGCTCAGGCAGGGACTCAAGGCCCCAGGCTGAGCTGAGACACTTCCCCTGGGTCCCAGGCAGGAGATGGTGGCGGTGGGTGGGGGTCCCAGGGAAGGCCGGTCCCAGCCACCGAAGCCTGGGAGCACCCCCACGACCCTGGCAGAACTAGACTTGCAAACATTTCCTTCTGTGCCTTCGAAATACGTGCTCACTTAGGGACCATAAACAATACTTCTGGCTACATCAATAACCCTACTGTGCTTCCTCACCATACTGAGTGCAGGCTCCCTGGAGAGATCTTGGGTTTCCCCTCTCTCTTTGCACTGAAGAATCACACAGAATCACTGAGTGTTAGGCATTGGAAGGGACCTCGAAAGATCATCCAGTCCAATCCCCCTGCCGGAGCAGGAACACCTAGATGAGGTTACACAGGTAGGTGTCCAGGCAGGTCTTGAACGCCTCCAGAGCAGAAGACTCCACAAGCTCCCTGGGCAGCCTGTTCCAGTGTTCTGTCACCCCCACTGAGAAGAAGTTTCTTCTCAAATTTAAGTGGAACCTCTTGTGTTCCAGTTTGTACCCATTACCCCTTGTCCTATCATTGGTTGTCACCGAGAAGAGCCTGGCTCCATCCTCGTGACACTCACCCTTTATATATCTGTAAACATTAATGAGGTCACCCCTCAGTCTCCTCCAAGCTCAAGAGACCCAGCTCCCTCAGCCTTTCCTCATAAGGGAGATGCTCCACTCCCTTAATCGTCTTTGTTGCCCTGCGCTGGACTCTCTCCAGCAGTTCCCTGTCCTTCTGGAACTGAGAGGCCCAGAACTGGACACAATATTCCAGATGGGATCTCACCAGGGCAGAAAAAGGAGAAAAGGAGATGTGCCAGGAGGCAGCAGACGTGCCCGCAGCAGCTGGGTCCCTGAGCGCTGGGAGATGCGGCTGAGCTGCCGGGCACTCTGGGTTCTCCAATGGTCCAGCCCGGCTGGGAGCTCTGCCAGGGCTCTCTCCTACACGCAGCCATCTCACCTCAGAAAACAGCCCCAGCTTTGGGACCTCTTGCCTGTTTCCTCCTCTCATGCACCAAAAATTGTCAAGGCACGGAGTGAAAAGGTGGCCGTGAGGGGGACTGACCAACCTGCCGGCAAAGAGACGGCTGGGATCACACGCACACATGGGCCTGTTCTCATCGGCCTCAGTCCTGCACAAGTCAGACTAAACCCAACACAATCAAGCTTCATCTTTTTATTCAAGATGCCACGTGCAATTTGCAGAAAAAACAGCAAGACAGGAACATTTTCTCAATTAGAAAACTCTGTGTGTGAGTTCATAGCAGACTGTTTCTCAACTGTTCATTAATTAGCAGCTGCTTCCAGCAAAAGCAAGCCCCCCAAAACATGATCTGTATAGAGCATAAAGAAACACCACTATAATGGCTGGAAACAAAACGCACCACTGGACTGTATATATGACAACTATTGCACTGTTACCTTCTCCCCATCACATACTGTCAAGAGCTGCACGGGAAGGGTTGATTTGCAAACTGCACCCGAGCAAACAGTTTGCTGTGGAAGCCACGGTCGTAGGGCACGGGTAGGAAGGTCCCAGCAGTAAACACTCACAGAGAGAAAACCCGCTGAGTCCCCAAACCCATCAGTGCCAAAACATCCACTGAGGTGAGAGGTATCTAAGGAAGAGAAGGTCAAAATGCAGCGAGTCATTGCACAAAGTGCCAGTCAGAAGGCACCTTCCTGTAACTGAACAGAAGATCATCACAGGTAGGAGAGCTACAGGAAGTGAGACTGGACCGGCAACAAAACCACACTGTATTCTTGCAAAAAAGGGACACTATTAGGTTGATTACTCCCCTGGCTTGTAGCTACAGGTACTGATTCAGGGCCAGTACCCCAAAGGCTTCCTCCCAAGGGTGCTGGGTGGAGGGGGGGGCCGGCGGAGGTGGGGGGGGGGGGGGCGGGGAAGCGACGCTGCACACATCTGGTTCTGTCACCCAGAGGTCACAATGCCAGCACCTGGCAACGCTGAGGTCACAATGCCCCAGGGCACTATAAAAGGGAGCAGCCTCCCATGTCCACCGCCAGAGCTGGCCCGGGGGCCGCCCCAACACATCCCCGAGGAAGCACTGGAGCAGCTGGTGGAATCACAGGGCAGGGGCTGAGGGAGGAAGACCTTGCATGAGGCTGCTGGAGGTTCTTTGCTGCAAGGCGATCTGCTGGCAGGGCCACCTTCCAAACTCATCTGATGCATGGAAATCCCTTCCAGTTGGATAGCAGTGGCAAGACCAAGGGAATTCCTTCTTGAGGAGCAGTGCAGAGCTCACCATTCTCATCCCCTGTGGGGCCAGGGCCAGTAGCTGTAAGAAGGGGGATGCCCAGATGTTGCAAAGGTGCCCAGGGCTCTCACACCCATCAGAAGGTATGTGCCTCCTTGCCACAAGGTGACAGAGCCAGTGCCGAAGATGAAACACGCTTCAGGGTATTCAGTGCCTTCTGGTAGTGTAGGGATGGGAAGCAACGACAGCAGAAATTTCTTCATCAAGTACTGCTAGGGAAAGGAGGAGGTAGGAACAGAAGGAGAGAAGACTTCAGCTAGAAAGGACCTACAATGATTATCTACTCCAAATGCCTGACCACTTCAGGGCTGAACAGAAGTTACAACATAGTATTAAGGGTATTGTCCAAAGGCCTCTTCAACACTGATCAGGCAAGAGGGATCGACCACCTCCCCGGGAACCCTGTTCCAGGGCTTTGACCACCCTCTTGGTAAAGAAAAGTTTCCTCTTCTCAAGTCCAAAGCTCCCCTGATGGATGCAGCTTTGAGCCGTTCCCACACCTCCTGCTCTTGGCTATCAGGGAGAAGAGATCAGCAGCTCCCTCTCCATTTTCCTCCTTGGAAGCTGTAGAGAGCAACGAGGTCGCCTCTCAGCCTTCGTCTCTCCAAACTAAACAAATCCCAGGTCCTCAGTATCCATCAACCAGAAGAAGCTTTAGCTCACAGAGTAGTTCTACAGTCCCCATACTCCCACCCAGCTGAAGCTCCGACACAAGACAAATCCCCTACGTCAAGAAACCCTGTGTGAAGATCTACAGCCTAGAAATAGAGAACACAACGTCAGGTGCAGCACCATCAGTTTCTGGCACTGGTCGAACACGTCGGAGTAGAAAAATGCTCCTGGAGGCACAAGTAGGTCACAGCATGACAGTGAGCCACAAATGTGATACAGGCAAATGCATTCTGTTGTGTCAGGCAAGGCACTGCCACAGGAAAGGCAAGCCTTGTGCAAAGCCCTGGTCAGCACTCACCTGGACCACTAGGGACATTGCTCCTTCCTTGGGTTCAGGAAAGATAAAATCCATCCAGGATGAAAGTAAATCAAGACTAAGTAGTTGGTTAGGAACACGGAGGGCCTACAGAAGAAGACAACGGCTAGAAGAAGCAAGACAAAGCCTGAGAGGGCTGCCATGACTTTCGAGGAAGATAGCAAGGATGAAGGCCAAAGGAGGAAAAGAGCTATCAAGAGCAAGCAAAGATTGGGTCAACAGCACAAGTCAAGACTTCTCCCCAAGCAGACAACCTCACCGTAAATGACAGCGCAGCAGCACATGTCACTTGCTGCATTGGGAAGGAATGGCACACGGACTGCGAGGGCCACCTTCCAAACCTATCCGATTGATGGATGGATGGAAAGCCTTTTCAGTGGGATAGCAGTGGCAAGACCGACGGCATGATGCCTTCTTGAAGAGTACTGAAGAACTCGCCATCTTCATCCCACATGCCGACAGGCTCAGGAGTCGTAAGAAAGAGGATACAGAGCAGTTGCAAGGGGTTGCAGTGCTTTGAAGCACTCACTGGTGTCCTGACAGGCACAGGAAGGATTCTTGACCCCAAGCTCCATCAGCTCAGAAGCATTTGGGCACTCTCGGAAGTCCGAGAGATGGCTCCAGGTGGAGGGAGGATAGATAGGATAGGATAGGACAGGACAGGACAGGACAGGATAGGATAGGACAGGATAGGACAGGATAGGGCTTGGGCAGGTCCTGGGAGACGTGAGCAGCCTGTGGGACAAGGAGCCAGGTCTGGCTCACATGCTCAGGGAACAGCCGATCGCCAGCACTGGGGTCAGGAAGGAATTTTTTCCCCTGGGGCAGATTGGCACTGGTCCCCAGGGGTTTTTTGCCTTCCTCTGCAGCATTGAGCATGACCACTTTGCAGAGCTCCTCTGAGCCCTTTTGGCTCGGGTCCTGCCTGCTGCTCAAGCACCAGGAAGATGGCCTCTCGTGCCCTGCAGCTGGGGGGAGGAAGGCTTTTTTTTCCCCCCCATGTGGGACACCAAGTGTCTCTGGGGGTTTTTTGCCTTCTTCTGCAGCGTTGAGCATGGCCCACTTGCCGCGGCTTCTTTGGGCCATTGTGGCTGGGTGCCTGCTGCTCCACGAGGTGGCCCTAAACTTAGCTAGAGCAGCCTACCTAAACCAGAATAGAACAACTCGCCTAAACCAACCTTCAACAACTGGAAACAACCAACCTTAAAGAACCTAAACCAATCTGCCTTAAAAAACTTCAAACAATCAGCCACAAACCACCTAAAAAAAACCTTCAACAATCTACAACAAATTACCTAAACCAGTCTAAATCAAACAAAATAAACCAACCTAAACACCCTAAAAAAAACCCACCTAAAACAAATGACCTAAACAATCCTACCTAAAACAACCTGAACCAGCGTTCTTCAACCAACCTTCAGCAACCTCAACCCAAGCAAGCAAGAGAAATCTAAACCAAACCACCTTAAACAACCCTTCAATGATCTACAACAAATTACCTAAACCAACCAAAAGAAACCAATCGAAACACCCTAAAACCAATCTACCTAAAACAAATTACCTAAACAATCCTACCTAAAACTACATAAACCAACGTTCGTCAACCAACATTTGGCAACCTAAATCCAAACAAATTAAATACATCTAAACCAACCCATCTTAAACAACTTAAGCCAGCCCTTAAAAAAATCTCAAACTACTTAAAACCTACCCAATAAAGTATAAAACCACCTGAAACAACCAAGCTAAACTAACGACCTAGACTAACCAACTTAAACCAACCTCAGAAATATGAAACCAAACAACAGAAACAACCTGAACAAAACCACCTAAAGCAAATGACCTAAACCAAAATAGAACCACCAAAACCAACCTAAAACAACCAAGCTAAATCAACAACACTCCAACAAACAAGCTAAAACACTCGAAAAAACCTGCATGACCAAAACCCAACCAACAAACACCCTACCCCATGCAGTGCCTCACTTGGATGTGCCTGCAGTCTTGAAAGCTTGACTACCCCAGCCAGGTGCTCTTACAAATGCACCTTGATCTTCTTTGCAGCTTCTAGAAGGGCAGGGCAGCTACCGTATACCCTTGACCCATGAATTGTATCCCTCCAACAGAGAAGCTCATCCTCTTGGAGTGATCGCCTGGCTTTGGGAAGGACACGCATGAAGCAGGGAGGAAGGAAGGGGACACCTGCCTAGCCAGCCACATCAGTCCAATCAACCCTGGCCATCAATGGCGTGACAGAGGTCGCAGTCAGATTGCTCTCACGTCCAAAACAACCAAATGCAACCTAAAACCAACCAAAATCACCAAAACCAAATGACCTATACGATCTCAAACTACCATCCTAAACAATCCAGCCTAAACCAACCAGCCAACCTGCAACCATCAACCTGCTTACAAACAAACAAACAAACAAAATTAAACAACTGAATAAAACTAAATAAAAGAAACAAAATCCTGATCCCACTTTTCTTCTTTGTGTTTTGTGTCCTTGAAAGTGATTTTGGAGCTAAAACACCCCTGGCATTGCAGGGATATAGTAGTCTCATCGTTATTCAGTTCATGGCGAGCAAATAGAATAGAAAAGCTCTGCTCTGCTATGCCTGGAGTTCTGCATGACGAGCTCTGACCCAGCCCTGAGGGCTCCCTCCATCCAGGAGAGCCGCTCTCTGCAGGGCAGGGCCCAGGCCCAGCCTGGGACAGGGGTAGAGACGACACAGGCACACACACCTATGACACGGCTCAGGCAGGGACTCAAGGCCCCAGGCTGAGCTGAGACACTTCCCCTGGGTCCCAGGCAGGAGATGGTGGCGGTGGGTGGGGGTCCCAGGGAAGGCCGGTCCCAGCCACCGAAGCCTGGGAGCACCCCCACGACCCTGGCAGAACTAGACTTGCAAACATTTCCTTCTGTGCCTTCGAAATACGTGCTCACTTAGGGACCATAAACAATACTTCTGGCTACATCAATAACCCTACTGTGCTTCCTCACCATACTGAGTGCAGGCTCCCTGGAGAGATCTTGGGTTTCCCCTCTCTCTTTGCACTGAAGAATCACACAGAATCACTGAGTGTTAGGCATTGGAAGGGACCTCGAAAGATCATCCAGTCCAATCCCCCTGCCGGAGCAGGAACACCTAGATGAGGTTACACAGGTAGGTGTCCAGGCAGGTCTTGAACGCCTCCAGAGCAGAAGACTCCACAAGCTCCCTGGGCAGCCTGTTCCAGTGTTCTGTCACCCCCACTGAGAAGAAGTTTCTTCTCAAATTTAAGTGGAACCTCTTGTGTTCCAGTTTGTACCCATTACCCCTTGTCCTATCATTGGTTGTCACCGAGAAGAGCCTGGCTCCATCCTCGTGACACTCACCCTTTATATATCTGTAAACATTAATGAGGTCACCCCTCAGTCTCCTCCAAGCTCAAGAGACCCAGCTCCCTCAGCCTTTCCTCATAAGGGAGATGCTCCACTCCCTTAATCGTCTTTGTTGCCCTGCGCTGAACTCTCTCCAGCAGTTCCCTGTCCTTCTGGAACTGAGAGGCCCAGAACTGGACACAATATTCCAGATGGGATCTCACCAGGGCAGAAAAAGGAGAAAAGGAGATGTGCCAGGAGGCAGCAGACGTGCCCGCAGCAGCTGGGTCCCTGAGCGCTGGGAGATGCGGCTGAGCTGCCGGGCACTCTGCGTTCTCCAATGGTCCAGCCCGGCTGGGAGCTCTGCCAGGGCTCTCTCCTACACGCAGCCATCTCACCTCAGAAAACAGCCCCAGCTTTGGGACCTCTTGCCTGTTTCCTCCTCTCATGCACCAAAAATTGTCAAGGCACGGAGTGAAAAGGTGGCCGTGAGGGGGACTGACCAACCTGCCGGCAAAGAGACGGCTGGGATCACACGCACACATGGGCCTGTTCTCATCGGCCTCAGTCCTGCACAAGTCAGACTAAACCCAACACAATCAAGCTTCATCTTTTTATTCAAGATGCCACGTGCAATTTGCAGAAAAAACAGCAAGACAGGAACATTTTCTCAATTAGAAAACTCTGTGTGTGAGTTCATAGCAGACTGTTTCTCAACTGTTCATTAATTAGCAGCTGCTTCCAGCAAAAGCAAGCCCCCCAAAACATGATCTGTATAGAGCATAAAGAAACACCACTATAATGGCTGGAAACAAAACGCACCACTGGACTGTATATATGACAACTATTGCACTGTTACCTTCTCCCCATCACATACTGTCAAGAGCTGCACGGGAAGGGTTGATTTGCAAACTGCACCCAAGCAAACAGTTTGCTGTGGAAGCCACGGTCGTAGGGCACGGGTAGGAAGGTCCCAGCAGTAAACACTCACAGAGAGAAAACCCGCTGAGTCCCCAAACCCATCAGTGCCAAAACATCCACTGAGGTGAGAGGTATCTAAGGAAGAGAAGGTCAAAATGCAGCGAGTCATTGCACAAAGTGCCAGTCAGAAGGCACCTTCCTGTAACTGAACAGAAGATCATCACAGGTAGGAGAGCTACAGGAAGTGAGACTGGACCGGCAACAAAACCACACTGTATTCTTGCAAAAAAGGGACACTATTAGGTTGATTACTCCCCTGGCTTGTAGCTACAGGTACTGATTCAGGGCCAGTACCCCAAAGGCTTCCTCCCAAGGGTGCTGGGTGGAGGGGGGGGCCGGCGGAGGCGGGGGGGGGGGGGGGCGGGGAAGCGGCGCTGCACACATCTGGTTCTGTCACCCAGAGGTCACAATGCCAGCACCTGGCAACGCTGAGGTCACAATGCCCCAGGGCACTATAAAAGGGAGCAGCCTCCCATGTCCACCGCCAGAGCTGGCCCGGGGGCCGCCCCAACACATCCCCGAGGAAGCACTGGAGCAGCTGGTGGAATCACAGGGCAGGGGCTGAGGGAGGAAGACCTTGCATGAGGCTGCTGGAGGTTCTTTGCTGCAAGGCGATCTGCTGGCAGGGCCACCTTCCAAACTCATCTGATGCATGGAAATCCCTTCCAGTTGGATAGCAGTGGCAAGACCAAGGGAATTCCTTCTTGAGGAGCAGTGCAGAGCTCACCATTCTCATCCCCTGTGGGGCCAGGGCCAGTAGCTGTAAGAAGGGGGATGCCCAGATGTTGCAAAGGTGCCCAGGGCTCTCACACCCATCAGAAGGTATGTGCCTCCTTGCCACAAGGTGACAGAGCCAGTGCCGAAGATGGAACACGCTTCAGGGTATTCAGTGCCTTCTGGTAGTGCAGGGATGGGAAGCAACGACAGCAGAAATTTCTTCATCAAGTACTGCTAGGGAAAGGAGGAGGTAGGAACAGAAGGAGAGAAGACTTCAGCTGGAAAGGACCTACAATGATTATCTACTCCAAATGCCTGACCACTTCAGGGCTGAACAGAAGTTACAACATAGTATTAAGGGTATTGTCCAAAGGCCTCTTCAACACTGATCAGGCAAGAGGGATCGACCACCTCCCCGGGAACCCTGTTCCAGGGCTTTGACCACCCTCTTAGTAAAGAAAAGTTTCCTCTTCTCAAGTCCAAAGCTCCCCTGATGGATGCAGCTTTGAGCCGTTCCCACACCTCCTGCTCTTGGCTATCAGGGAGAAGAGATCAGCAGCTCCCTCTCCATTTTCCTCCTTGGAAGCTGTAGAGAGCAACGAGGTCGCCTCTCAGCCTTCGTCTCTCCAAACTAAACAAATCCCAGGTCCTCAGTATCCATCAACCAGAAGAAGCTTTAGCTCACAGAGTAGTTCTACAGTCCCCATACTCCCACCCAGCTGAAGCTCCGACACAAGACAAATCCCCTACGTCAAGAAACCCTGTGTGAAGATCTACAGCCTAGAAATAGAGAACACAACGTCAGGTGCAGCACCATCAGTTTCTGGCACTGGTCGAACACGTCGGAGTAGAAAAATGCTCCTGGAGGCACAAGTAGGTCACAGCATGACAGTGAGCCACAAATGTGATACAGGCAAATGCATTCTGTTGTGTCAGGCAAGGCACTGCCACAGGAAAGGCAAGCCTTGTGCAAAGCCCTGGTCAGCACTCACCTGGACCACTAGGGACATTGCTCCTTCCTTGGGTTCAGGAAAGATAAAATCCATCCAGGATGAAAGTAAATCAAGACTAAGTAGTTGGTTAGGAACACGGAGGGCCTACAGAAGAAGACAACGGCTAGAAGAAGCAAGACAAAGCCTGAGAGGGCTGCCATGACTTTCGAGGAAGATAGCAAGGATGAAGGCCAAAGGAGGAAAAGAGCTATCAAGAGCAAGCAAAGATTGGGTCAACAGCACAAGTCAAGACTTCTCCCCAAGCAGACAACCTCACCGTAAATGACAGCGCAGCAGCACATGTCACTTGCTGCATTGGGAAGGAATGGCACACGGACTGCGAGGGCCACCTTCCAAACCTATCTGATTGATGGATGGATGGAAAGCCTTTTCAGTGGGATAGCAGTGGCAAGACCGACGGCATGATGCCTTCTTGAAGAGTACTGAAGAACTCGCCATCTTCATCCCACATGCCGACAGGCTCAGGAGTCGTAAGAAAGAGGATACAGAGCAGTTGCAAGGGGTTGCAGTGCTTTGAAGCACTCACTGGTGTCCTGACAGGCACAGGAAGGATTCTTGACCCCAAGCTCCATCAGCTCAGAAGCATTTGGGCACTCTCGGAAGTCCGAGAGATGGCTCCAGGTGGAGGGAGGATAGATAGGATAGGATAGGACAGGACAGGACAGGACAGGATAGGATAGGACAGGATAGGACAGGATAGGGCTTGGGCAGGTCCTGGGAGACGTGAGCAGCCTGTGGGACAAGGAGCCAGGTCTGGCTCACATGCTCAGGGAACAGCCGATCGCCAGCACTGGGGTCAGGAAGGAATTTTTTCCCCTGGGGCAGATTGGCACTGGTCCCCAGGGGTTTTTTGCCTTCCTCTGCAGCATTGAGCATGACCACTTTGCAGAGCTCCTCTGAGCCCTTTTGGCTCGGGTCCTGCCTGCTGCTCAAGCACCAGGAAGATGGCCTCTCGTGCCCTGCAGCTGGGGGGAGGAAGGCTTTTTTTTCCCCCCCATGTGGGACACCAAGTGTCTCTGGGGGTTTTTTGCCTTCTTCTGCAGCGTTGAGCATGGCCCACTTGCCGCGGCTTCTTTGGGCCATTGTGGCTGGGTGCCTGCTGCTCCACGAGGTGGCCCTAAACTTAGCTAGAGCAGCCTACCTAAACCAGAATAGAACAACTCGCCTAAACCAACCTTCAACAACTGGAAACAACCAACCTTAAAGAACCTAAACCAATCTGCCTTAAAAAACTTCAAACAATCAGCCACAAACCACCTAAAAAAAACCTTCAACAATCTACAACAAATTACCTAAACCAGTCTAAATCAAACAAAATAAACCAACCTAAACACCCTAAAAAAAACCCACCTAAAACAAATGACCTAAACAATCCTACCTAAAACAACCTGAACCAGCGTTCTTCAACCAACCTTCAGCAACCTCAACCCAAGCAAGCAAGAGAAATCTAAACCAAACCACCTTAAACAACCCTTCAATGATCTACAACAAATTACCTAAACCAACCAAAAGAAACCAATCAAAACACCCTAAAACCAATCTACCTAAAACAAATTACCTAAACAATCCTACCTAAAACTACATAAACCAACGTTCGTCAACCAACATTTGGCAACCTAAATCCAAACAAATTAAATACATCTAAACCAACCCATCTTAAACAACTTAAGCCAGCCCTTAAAAAAATCTCAAACTACTTAAAACCTACCCAATAAAGTATAAAACCACCTGAAACAACCAAGCTAAACTAACGACCTAGACTAACCAACTTAAACCAACCTCAGAAATATGAAACCAAACAACAGAAACAACCTGAACAAAACCACCTAAAGCAAATGACCTAAACCAAAATAGAACCACCAAAACCAACCTAAAACAACCAAGCTAAATCAACAACACTCCAACAAACAAGCTAAAACACTTGAAAAAACCTGCATGACCAAAACCCAACCAACAAACACCCTACCCCATGCAGTGCCTCACTTGGATGTGCCTGCAGTCTTGAAAGCTTGACTACCCCAGCCAGGTGCTCTTACAAATGCACCTTGATCTTCTTTGCAGCTTCTAGAAGGGCAGGGCAGCTACCGTATACCCTTGACCCATGAATTGTATCCCTCCAACAGAGAAGCTCATCCTCTTGGAGTGATCGCCTGGCTTTGGGAAGGACACGCATGAAGCAGGGAGGAAGGAAGGGGACACCTGCCTAGCCAGCCACATCAGTCCAATCAACCCTGGCCATCAATGGCGTGACAGAGGTCGCAGTCAGATTGCTCTCACGTCCAAAACAACCAAATGCAACCTAAAACCAACCAAAATCACCAAAACCAAATGACCTATACGATCTCAAACTACCATCCTAAACAATCCAGCCTAAACCAACCAGCCAACCTGCAACCATCAACCTGCTTACAAACAAACAAACAAACAAAATTAAACAACTGAATAAAACTAAATAAAAGAAACAAAATCCTGATCCCACTTTTCTTCTTTGTGTTTTGTGTCCTTGAAAGTGATTTTGGAGCTAAAACACCCCTGGCATTGCAGGGATATAGTAGTCTCATCGTTATTCAGTTCATGGCGAGCAAATAGAATAGAAAAGCTCTGCTCTGCTATGCCTGGAGTTCTGCATGACGAGCTCTGACCCAGCCCTGAGGGCTCCCTCCATCCAGGAGAGCCGCTCTCTGCAGGGCAGGGCCCAGGCCCAGCCTGGGACAGGGGTAGAGACGACACAGGCACACACACCTATGACACGGCTCAGGCAGGGACTCAAGGCCCCAGGCTGAGCTGAGACACTTCCCCTGGGTCCCAGGCAGGAGATGGTGGCGGTGGGTGGGGGTCCCAGGGAAGGCCGGTCCCAGCCACCGAAGCCTGGGAGCACCCCCACGACCCTGGCAGAACTAGACTTGCAAACATTTCCTTCTGTGCCTTCGAAATACGTGCTCACTTAGGGACCGTAAACAATACTTCTGGCTACATCAATAACCCTACTGTGCTTCCTCACCATACTGAGTGCAGGCTCCCTGGAGAGATCTTGGGTTTCCCCTCTCTCTTTGCACTGAAGAATCACACAGAATCACTGAGTGTTAGGCATTGGAAGGGACCTCGAAAGATCATCCAGTCCAATCCCCCTGCCGGAGCAGGAACACCTAGATGAGGTTACACAGGTAGGTGTCCAGGCAGGTCTTGAACGCCTCCAGAGCAGAAGACTCCACAAGCTCCCTGGGCAGCCTGTTCCAGTGTTCTGTCACCCCCACTGAGAAGAAGTTTCTTCTCAAATTTAAGTGGAACCTCTTGTGTTCCAGTTTGTACCCATTACCCCTTGTCCTATCATTGGTTGTCACCGAGAAGAGCCTGGCTCCATCCTCGTAGACACTCACCCTTTATATATCTGTAAACATTAATGAGGTCACCCCTCAGTCTCCTCCAAGCTCAAGAGACCCAGCTCCCTCAGCCTTTCCTCATAAGGGAGATGCTCCACTCCCTTAATCGTCTTTGTTGCCCTGCGCTGGACTCTCTCCAGCAGTTCCCTGTCCTTCTGGAACTGAGAGGCCCAGAACTGGACACAATATTCCAGATGGGATCTCACCAGGGCAGAAAAAGGAGAAAAGGAGATGTGCCAGGAGGCAGCAGGCGTGCCCGCAGCAGCTGGGTCCCTGAGCGCTGGGAGATGCGGCTGAGCTGCCGGGCACTCTGGGTTCTCCAATGGTCCAGCCCGGCTGGGAGCTCTGCCAGGGCTCTCTCCTACACGCAGCCATCTCACCTCAGAAAACAGCCCCAGCTTTGGGACCTCTTGCCTGTTTCCTCCTCTCATGCACCAAAAATTGTCAAGGCACGGAGTGAAAAGGTGGCCGTGAGGGGGACTGACCAACCTGCCGGCAAAGAGACGGCTGGGATCACACGCACACATGGGCCTGTTCTCATCGGCCTCAGTCCTGCACAAGTCAGACTAAACCCAACACAATCAAGCTTCACCTTTTTATTCAAGATGCCACGTGCAATTTGCAGAAAAAACAGCAAGACAGGAACATTTTCTCAATTAGAAAACTCTGTGTGTGAGTTCATAGCAGACTGTTTCTCAACTGTTCATTAATTAGCAGCTGCTTCCAGCAAAAGCAAGCCCCCCAAAACATGATCTGTATAGAGCATAAAGAAACACCACTATAATGGCTGGAAACAAAACGCACCACTGGACTGTATATATGACAACTATTGCACTGTTACCTTCTCCCCATCACATACTGTCAAGAGCTGCACGGGAAGGGTTGATTTGCAAACTGCACCCGAGCAAACAGTTTGCTGTGGAAGCCACGGTCGTAGGGCACGGGTAGGAAGGTCCCAGCAGTAAACACTCACAGAGAGAAAACCCGCTGAGTCCCCAAACCCATCAGTGCCAAAACATCCACTGAGGTGAGAGGTATCTAAGGAAGAGAAGGTCAAAATGCAGCGAGTCATTGCACAAAGTGCCAGTCAGAAGGCACCTTCCTGTAACTGAACAGAAGATCATCACAGGTAGGAGAGCTACAGGAAGTGAGACTGGACCGGCAACAAAACCACACTGTATTCTTGCAAAAAAGGGACACTATTAGGTTGATTACTCCCCTGGCTTGTAGCTACAGGGACTGATTCAGGGCCAGTACCCCAAAGGCTTCCTCCCAAGGGTGCTGGGTGGAGGGGGGGGGCCGGCGGAGGCGGGGGGGGGGGGGCCGGGAAGCGGCGCTGCACACATCTGGTTCTGTCACCCAGAGGTCACAATGCCAGCACTTGGCAACGCTGAGGTCACAATGCCCCAGGGCACTATAAAAGGGAGCAGCCTCCCATGTCCACCGCCAGAGCTGGCCCGGGGGCCGCCCCAACACATCCCCGAGGAAGCACTGGAGCAGCTGGTGGAATCACAGGGCAGGGGCTGAGGGAGGAAGACCTTGCATGAGGCTGCTGGAGGTTCTTTGCTGCAAGGCGATCTGCTGGCAGGGCCACCTTCCAAACTCATCTGATGCATGGAAATCCCTTCCAGTTGGATAGCAGTGGCAAGACCAAGGGAATTCCTTCTTGAGGAGCAGTGCAGAGCTCACCATTCTCATCCCCTGTGGGGCCAGGGCCAGTAGCTGTAAGAAGTGGGATGCCCAGATGTTGCAAAGGTGCCCAGGGCTCTCACACCCATCAGAAGGTATGTGCCTCCTTGCCACAAGGTGACAGAGCCAGTGCCGAAGATGGAACACGCTTCAGGGTATTCAGTGCCTTCTGGTAGTGCAGGGATGGGAAGCAACGACAGCAGAAATTTCTTCGTCAAGTACTGCTAGGGAAAGGAGGAGGTAGGAACAGAAGGAGAGAAGACTTCAGCTGGAAAGGACCTACAATGATTATCTACTCCAAATGCCTGACCACTTCAGGGCTGAACAGAAGTTACAACATAGTATTAAGGGTATTGTCCAAAGGCCTCTTCAACACTGATCAGGCAAGAGGGATCGACCACCTCCCCGGGAACCCTGTTCCAGGGCTTTGACCACCCTCTTGGTAAAGAAAAGTTTCCTCTTCTCAAGTCCAAAGCTCCCCTGATGGATGCAGCTTTGAGCCGTTCCCACACCTCCTGCTCTTGGCTATCAGGGAGAAGAGATCAGCAGCTCCCTCTCCATTTTCCTCCTTGGAAGCTGTAGAGAGCAACGAGGTCGCCTCTCAGCCTTCGTCTCTCCAAACTAAACAAATCCCAGGTCCTCAGTATCCATCAACCAGAAGAAGCTTTAGCTCACAGAGTAGTTCTACAGTCCCCATACTCCCACCCAGCTGAAGCTCCGACACAAGACAAATCCCCTACGTCAAGAAACCCTGTGTGAAGATCTACAGCCTAGAAATAGAGAACACAACGTCAGGTGCAGCACCATCAGTTTCTGGCACTGGTCGAACACATCGGAGTAGAAAAATGCTCCTGGAGGCACAAGTAGGTCACAGCATGACGGTGAGCCACAAATGTGATACAGGCAAATGCATTCTGTTGTGTCAGGCAAGGCACTGCCACAGGAAAGGCAAGCCTTGTGCAAAGCCCTGGTCAGCACTCACCTGGACCACTAGGGACATTGCTCCTTCCTTGGGTTCAGGAAAGATAAAATCCATCCAGGATGAAAGTAAATCAAGACTAAGTAGTTGGTTAGGAACACGGAGGGCCTACAGAAGAAGACAACGGCTAGAAGAAGCAAGACAAAGCCTGAGAGGGCTGCCATGACTTTCAAGGAAGATAGCAAGGATGAAGGCCAAAGGAGGAAAAGAGCTATCAAGAGCAAGCAAAGATTGGGTCAACAGCACAAGTCAAGACTTCTCCCCAAGCAGACAACCTCACCGTAAATGACAGCGCAGCAGCACATGTCACTTGCTGCATTGGGAAGGAATGGCACACGGACTGCGAGGGCCACCTTCCAAACCTATCCGATTGATGGATGGATGGAAAGCCTTTTCAGTGGGATAGCAGTGGCAAGACCGACGGCATGATGCCTTCTTGAAGAGTACTGAAGAACTCGCCATCTTCATCCCACATGCCGACAGGCTCAGGAGTCGTAAGAAAGAGGATACAGAGCAGTTGCAAGGGGTTGCAGTGCTTTGAAGCACTCACTGGTGTCCTGACAGGCACAGGAAGGATTCTTGACCCCAAGCTCCATCAGCTCAGAAGCATTTGGGCACTCTCGGAAGTCCGAGAGATGGCTCCAGGTGGAGGGAGGATAGATAGGATAGGACAGGACAGGACAGGACAGGACAGGATAGGATAGGACAGGATAGGACAGGATAGGGCTTGGGCAGGTCCTGGGAGACGTGAGCAGCCTGTGGGACAAGGAGCCAGGTCTGGCTCACATGCTCAGGGAACAGCCGATCGCCAGCACTGGGGTCAGGAAGGAATTTTTTCCCCTGGGGCAGATTGGCACTGGTCCCCAGGGGTTTTTTGCCTTCCTCTGCAGCATTGAGCATGACCACTTTGCAGAGCTCCTCTGAGCCCTTTTGGCTCGGGTCCTGCCTGCTGCTCAAGCACCAGGAAGATGGCCTCTCGTGCCCTGCAGCTGGGGGGAGGAAGGCTTTTTTTTCCCCCCCATGTGGGACACCAAGTGTCTCTGGGGGTTTTTTGCCTTCTTCTGCAGCGTTGAGCATGGCCCACTTGCCGCGGCTTCTTTGGGCCATTGTGGCTGGGTGCCTGCTGCTCCACGAGGTGGCCCTAAACTTAGCTAGAGCAGCCTACCTAAACCAGAATAGAACAACTCGCCTAAACCAACCTTCAACAACTGGAAACAACCAACCTTAAAGAACCTAAACCAATCTGCCTTAAAAAACTTCAAACAATCAGCCACAAACCACCTAAAAAAAACCTTCAACAATCTACAACAAATTACCTAAACCAGTCTAAATCAAACAAAATAAACCAACCTAAACACCCTAAAAAAAACCCACCTAAAACAAATGACCTAAACAATCCTACCTAAAACAACCTGAACCAGCGTTCTTCAACCAACCTTCAGCAACCTCAACCCAAGCAAGCAAGAGAAATCTAAACCAAACCACCTTAAACAACCCTTCAATGATCTACAACAAATTACCTAAACCAACCAAAAGAAACCAATCGAAACACCCTAAAACCAATCTACCTAAAACAAATTACCTAAACAATCCTACCTAAAACTACATAAACCAACGTTCGTCAACCAACATTTGGCAACCTAAATCCAAACAAATTAAATACATCTAAACCAACCCATCTTAAACAACTTAAGCCAGCCCTTAAAAAAATCTCAAACTACTTAAAACCTACCCAATAAAGTATAAAACCACCTGAAACAACCAAGCTAAACTAACGACCTAGACTAACCAACTTAAACCAACCTCAGAAATATGAAACCAAACAACAGAAACAACCTGAACAAAACCACCTAAAGCAAATGACCTAAACCAAAATAGAACCACCAAAACCAACCTAAAACAACCAAGCTAAATCAACAACACTCCAACAAACAAGCTAAAACACTCGAAAAAACCTGCATGACCAAAACCCAACCAACAAACACCCTACCCCATGCAGTGCCTCACTTGGATGTGCCTGCAGTCTTGAAAGCTTGACTACCCCAGCCAGGTGCTCTTACAAATGCACCTTGATCTTCTTTGCAGCTTCTAGAAGGGCAGGGCAGCTACCGTATACCCTTGACCCATGAATTGTATCCCTCCAACAGAGAAGCTCATCCTCTTGGAGTGATCGCCTGGCTTTGGGAAGGACACGCATGAAGCAGGGAGGAAGGAAGGGGACACCTGCCTAGCCAGCCACATCAGTCCAATCAACCCTGGCCATCAATGGCGTGACAGAGGTCGCAGTCAGATTGCTCTCACGTCCAAAACAACCAAATGCAACCTAAAACCAACCAAAATCACCAAAACCAAATGACCTATACGATCTCAAACTACCATCCTAAACAATCCAGCCTAAACCAACCAGCCAACCTGCAACCATCAACCTGCTTACAAACAAACAAACAAACAAAATTAAACAACTGAATAAAACTAAATAAAAGAAACAAAATCCTGATCCCACTTTTCTTCTTTGTGTTTTGTGTCCTTGAAAGTGATTTTGGAGCTAAAACACCCCTGGCATTGCAGGGATATAGTAGTCTCATCGTTATTCAGTTCATGGCGAGCAAATAGAATAGAAAAGCTCTGCTCTGCTATGCCTGGAGTTCTGCATGACGAGCTCTGACCCAGCCCTGAGGGCTCCCTCCATCCAGGAGAGCCACTCTCTGCAGGGCAGGGCCCAGGCCCAGCCTGGGACAGGGGTAGAGACGACACAGGCACACACACCTATGACACGGCTCAGGCAGGGACTCAAGGCCCCAGGCTGAGCTGAGACACTTCCCCTGGGTCCCAGGCAGGAGATGGTGGCGGTGGGTGGGGGTCCCAGGGAAGGCCGGTCCCAGCCACCGAAGCCTGGGAGCACCCCCACGACCCTGGCAGAACTAGACTTGCAAACATTTCCTTCTGTGCCTTCGAAATACGTGCTCACTTAGGGACCATAAACAATACTTCTGGCTACATCAATAACCCTACTGTGCTTCCTCACCATACTGAGTGCAGGCTCCCTGGAGAGATCTTGGGTTTCCCCTCTCTCTTTGCACTGAAGAATCACACAGAATCACTGAGTGTTAGGCATTGGAAGGGACCTCGAAAGATCATCCAGTCCAATCCCCCTGCCGGAGCAGGAACACCTAGATGAGGTTACACAGGTAGGTGTCCAGGCAGGTCTTGAACGCCTCCAGAGCAGAAGACTCCACAAGCTCCCTGGGCAGCCTGTTCCAGTGTTCTGTCACCCCCACTGAGAAGAAGTTTCTTCTCAAATTTAAGTGGAACCTCTTGTGTTCCAGTTTGTACCCATTACCCCTTGTCCTATCATTGGTTGTCACCGAGAAGAGCCTGGCTCCATCCTCGTGACACTCACCCTTTATATATCTGTAAACATTAATGAGGTCACCCCTCAGTCTCCTCCAAGCTCAAGAGACCCAGCTCCCTCAGCCTTTCCTCATAAGGGAGATGCTCCACTCCCTTAATCGTCTTTGTTGCCCTGCGCTGGACTCTCTCCAGCAGTTCCCTGTCCTTCTGGAACTGAGAGGCCCAGAACTGGACACAATATTCCAGATGGGATCTCACCAGGGCAGAAAAAGGAGAAAAGGAGATGTGCCAGGAGGCAGCAGGCGTGCCCGCAGCAGCTGGGTCCCTGAGCGCTGGGAGATGCGGCTGAGCTGCCGGGCACTCTGGGTTCTCCAATGGTCCAGCCCGGCTGGGAGCTCTGCCAGGGCTCTCTCCTACACGCAGCCATCTCACCTCAGAAAACAGCCCCAGCTTTGGGACCTCTTGCCTGTTTCCTCCTCTCATGCACCAAAAATTGTCAAGGCACGGAGTGAAAAGGTGGCCGTGAGGGGGACTGACCAACCTGCCGGCAAAGAGACAGCTGGGATCACACGCACACATGGGCCTGTTCTCATCGGCCTCAGTCCTGCACAAGTCAGACTAAACCCAACACAATCAAGCTTCACCTTTTTATTCAAGATGCCACGTGCAATTTGCAGAAAAAACAGCAAGACAGGAACATTTTCTCAATTAGAAAACTCTGTGTGTGAGTTCATAGCAGACTGTTTCTCAACTGTTCATTAATTAGCAGCTGCTTCCAGCAAAAGCAAGCCCCCCAAAACATGATCTGTATAGAGCATAAAGAAACACCACTATAATGGCTGGAAACAAAACGCACCACTGGACTGTATATATGACAACTATTGCACTGTTACCTTCTCCCCATCACATACTGTCAAGAGCTGCACGGGAAGGGTTGATTTGCAAACTGCACCCGAGCAAACAGTTTGCTGTGGAAGCCACGGTCGTAGGGCACGGGTAGGAAGGTCCCAGCAGTAAACACTCACAGAGAGAAAACCCGCTGAGTCCCCAAACCCATCAGTGCCAAAACATCCACTGAGGTGAGAGGTATCTAAGGAAGAGAAGGTCAAAATGCAGCGAGTCATTGCACAAAGTGCCAGTCAGAAGGCACCTTCCTGTAACTGAACAGAAGATCATCACAGGTAGGAGAGCTACAGGAAGTGAGACTGGACCGGCAACAAAACCACACTGTATTCTTGCAAAAAAGGGACACTATTAGGTTGATTACTCCCCTGGCTTGTAGCTACAGGGACTGATTCAGGGCCAGTACCCCAAAGGCTTCCTCCCAAGGGTGCTGGGTGGAGGGGGGGGGCCGGCGGAGGCGGGGGGGGGGGGGGCGGGGAAGCGGCGCTGCACACATCTGGTTCTGTCACCCAGAGGTCACAATGCCAGCACCTGGCAACGCTGAGGTCACAATGCCCCAGGGCACTATAAAAGGGAGCAGCCTCCCATGTCCACCGCCAGAGCTGGCCCGGGGGCCGCCCCAACACATCCCCGAGGAAGCACTGGAGCAGCTGGTGGAATCACAGGGCAGGGGCTGAGGGAGGAAGACCTTGCATGAGGCTGCTGGAGGTTCTTTGCTGCAAGGCGATCTGCTGGCAGGGCCACCTTCCAAACTCATCTGATGCATGGAAATCCCTTCCAGTTGGATAGCAGTGGCAAGACCAAGGGAATTCCTTCTTGAGGAGCAGTGCAGAGCTCACCATTCTCATCCCCTGTGGGGCCAGGGCCAGTAGCTGTAAGAAGTGGGATGCCCAGATGTTGCAAAGGTGCCCAGGGCTCTCACACCCATCAGAAGGTATGTGCCTCCTTGCCACAAGGTGACAGAGCCAGTGCCGAAGATGGAACACGCTTCAGGGTATTCAGTGCCTTCTGGTAGTGCAGGGATGGGAAGCAACAACAGCAGAAATTTCTTTGTCAAGTACTGCTAGGGAAAGGAGGAGGTAGGAACAGAAGGAGAGAAGACTTCAGCTGGAAAGGACCTACAATGATTATCTACTCCAAATGCCTGACCACTTCAGGGCTGAACAGAAGTTACAACATAGTATTAAGGGTATTGTCCAAAGGCCTCTTCAACACTGATCAGGCAAGAGGGATCGACCACCTCCCCGGGAACCCTGTTCCAGGGCTTTGACCACCCTCTTGGTAAAGAAAAGTTTCCTCTTCTCAAGTCCAAAGCTCCCCTGATGGATGCAGCTTTGAGCCGTTCCCACACCTCCTGCTCTTGGCTATCAGGGAGAAGAGATCAGCAGCTCCCTCTCCATTTTCCTCCTTGGAAGCTGTAGAGAGCAACGAGGTCGCCTCTCAGCCTTCGTCTCTCCAAACTAAACAAATCCCAGGTCCTCAGTATCCATCAACCAGAAGAAGCTTTAGCTCACAGAGTAGTTCTACAGTCCCCATACTCCCACCCAGCTGAAGCTCCGACACAAGACAAATCCCCTACGTCAAGAAACCCTGTGTGAAGATCTACAGCCTAGAAATAGAGAACACAACGTCAGGTGCAGCACCATCAGTTTCTGGCACTGGTCGAACACATCGGAGTAGAAAAATGCTCCTGGAGGCACAAGTAGGTCACAGCATGACGGTGAGCCACAAATGTGATACAGGCAAATGCATTCTGTTGTGTCAGGCAAGGCACTGCCACAGGAAAGGCAAGCCTTGTGCAAAGCCCTGGTCAGCACTCACCTGGACCACTAGGGACATTGCTCCTTCCTTGGGTTCAGGAAAGATAAAATCCATCCAGGATGAAAGTAAATCAAGACTAAGTAGTTGGTTAGGAACACGGAGGGCCTACAGAAGAAGACAACGGCTAGAAGAAGCAAGACAAAGCCTGAGAGGGCTGCCATGACTTTCAAGGAAGATAGCAAGGATGAAGGCCAAAGGAGGAAAAGAGCTATCAAGAGCAAGCAAAGATTGGGTCAACAGCACAAGTCAAGACTTCTCCCCAAGCAGACAACCTCACCGTAAATGACAGCGCAGCAGCACATGTCACTTGCTGCATTGGGAAGGAATGGCACACGGACTGCGAGGGCCACCTTCCAAACCTATCCGATTGATGGATGGATGGAAAGCCTTTTCAGTGGGATAGCAGTGGCAAGACCGACGGCATGATGCCTTCTTGAAGAGTACTGAAGAACTCGCCATCTTCATCCCACATGCCGACAGGCTCAGGAGTCGTAAGAAAGAGGATACAGAGCAGTTGCAAGGGGTTGCAGTGCTTTGAAGCACTCACTGGTGTCCTGACAGGCACAGGAAGGATTCTTGACCCCAAGCTCCATCAGCTCAGAAGCATTTGGGCACTCTCGGAAGTCCGAGAGATGGCTCCAGGTGGAGGGAGGATAGATAGGATAGGACAGGACAGGACAGGACAGGACAGGATAGGATAGGACAGGATAGGGCTTGGGCAGGTCCTGGGAGACGTGAGCAGCCTGTGGGACAAGGAGCCAGGTCTGGCTCACATGCTCAGGGAACAGCCGATCGCCAGCACTGGGGTCAGGAAGGAATTTTTTCCCCTGGGGCAGATTGGCACTGGTCCCCAGGGGTTTTTTGCCTTCCTCTGCAGCATTGAGCATGACCACTTTGCAGAGCTCCTCTGAGCCCTTTTGGCTCGGGTCCTGCCTGCTGCTCAAGCACCAGGAAGATGGCCTCTCGTGCCCTGCAGCTGGGGGGAGGAAGGCTTTTTTTTCCCCCCCATGTGGGACACCAAGTGTCTCTGGGGGTTTTTTGCCTTCTTCTGCAGCGTTGAGCATGGCCCACTTGCCACGGCTTCTTTGGGCCATTGTGGCTGGGTGCCTGCTGCTCCACGAGGTGGCCCTAAACTTAGCTAGAGCAGCCTACCTAAACCAGAATAGAACAACTCGCCTAAACCAACCTTCAACAACTGGAAACAACCAACCTTAAAGAACCTAAACCAATCTGCCTTAAAAAACTTCAAACAATCAGCCACAAACCACCTAAAAAAAACCTTCAACAATCTACAACAAATTACCTAAACCAGTCTAAATCAAACAAAATAAACCAACCTAAACACCCTAAAAAAAACCCACCTAAAACAAATGACCTAAACAATCCTACCTAAAACAACCTGAACCAGCGTTCTTCAACCAACCTTCAGCAACCTCAACCCAAGCAAGCAAGAGAAATCTAAACCAAACCACCTTAAACAACCCTTCAATGATCTACAACAAATTACCTAAACCAACCAAAAGAAACCAATCAAAACACCCTAAAACCAATCTACCTAAAACAAATTACCTAAACAATCCTACCTAAAACTACATAAACCAACGTTCGTCAACCAACATTTGGCAACCTAAATCCAAACAAATTAAATACATCTAAACCAACCCATCTTAAACAACTTAAGCCAGCCCTTAAAAAAATCTCAAACTACTTAAAACCTACCCAATAAAGTATAAAACCACCTGAAACAACCAAGCTAAACTAACGACCTAGACTAACCAACTTAAACCAACCTCAGAAATATGAAACCAAACAACAGAAACAACCTGAACAAAACCACCTAAAGCAAATGACCTAAACCAAAATAGAACCACCAAAACCAACCTAAAACAACCAAGCTAAATCAACAACACTCCAACAAACAAGCTAAAACACTCGAAAAAACCTGCATGACCAAAACCCAACCAACAAACACCCTACCCCATGCAGTGCCTCACTTGGATGTGCCTGCAGTCTTGAAAGCTTGACTACCCCAGCCAGGTGCTCTTACAAATGCACCTTGATCTTCTTTGCAGCTTCTAGAAGGGGAGGGCAGCTACCGTATACCCTTGACCCATGAATTGTATCCCTCCAACAGAGAAGGTCATCCTCTTGGAGTGATCGCCTGGCTTTGGGAAGGACACGCATGAAGCAGGGAGGAAGGAAGGGGACACCTGCCTAGCCAGCCACATCAGTCCAATCAACCCTGGCCATCAATGGCGTGACAGAGGTCGCAGTCAGATTGCTCTCACGTCCAAAACAACCAAATGCAACCTAAAACCAACCAAAATCACCAAAACCAAATGACCTATACGATCTCAAACTACCATCCTAAACAATCCAGCCTAAACCAACCAGCCAACCTGCAACCATCAACCTGCTTACAAACAAACAAACAAACAAAATTAAACAACTGAATAAAACTAAATAAAAGAAACAAAATCCTGATCCCACTTTTCTTCTTTGTGTTTTGTGTCCTTGAAAGTGATTTTGGAGCTAAAACACCCCTGGCATTGCAGGGATATAGTAGTCTCATCGTTATTCAGTTCATGGCAAGCAAATAGAATAGAAAAGCTCTGCTCTGCTATGCCTGGAGTTCTGCATGACGAGCTCTGACCCAGCCCTGAGGGCTCCCTCCATCCAGGAGAGCCGCTCTCTGCAGGGCAGGGCCCAGGCCCAGCCTGGGACAGGGGTAGAGACGACACAGGCACACACACCTATGACACGGCTCAGGCAGGGACTCAAGGCCCCAGGCTGAGCTGAGACACTTCCCCTGGGTCCCAGGCAGGAGATGGTGGCGGTGGGTGGGGGTCCCAGGGAAGGCCGGTCCCAGCCACCGAAGCCTGGGAGCACCCCCACGACCCTGGCAGAACTAGACTTGCAAACATTTCCTTCTGTGCCTTCGAAATACGTGCTCACTTAGGGACCATAAACAATACTTCTGGCTACATCAATAACCCTACTGTGCTTCCTCACCATACTGAGTGCAGGCTCCCTGGAGAGATCTTGGGTTTCCCCTCTCTCTTTGCACTGAAGAATCACACAGAATCACTGAGTGTTAGGCATTGGAAGGGACCTCGAAAGATCATCCAGTCCAATCCCCCTGCCGGAGCAGGAACACCTAGATGAGGTTACACAGGTAGGTGTCCAGGCAGGTCTTGAACGCCTCCAGAGCAGAAGACTCCACAAGCTCCCTGGGCAGCCTGTTCCAGTGTTCTGTCACCCCCACTGAGAAGAAGTTTCTTCTCAAATTTAAGTGGAACCTCTTGTGTTCCAGTTTGTACCCATTACCCCTTGTCCTATCATTGGTTGTCACCGAGAAGAGCCTGGCTCCATCCTCGTGACACTCACCCTTTATATATCTGTAAACATTAATGAGGTCACCCCTCAGTCTCCTCCAAGCTCAAGAGACCCAGCTCCCTCAGCCTTTCCTCATAAGGGAGATGCTCCACTCCCTTAATCGTCTTTGTTGCCCTGCGCTGGACTCTCTCCAGCAGTTCCCTGTCCTTCTGGAACTGAGAGGCCCAGAACTGGACACAATATTCCAGATGTGATCTCACCAGGGCAGAAAAAGGAGAAAAGGAGATGTGCCAGGAGGCAGCAGACGTGCCCGCAGCAGCTGGGTCCCTGAGCGCTGGGAGATGCGGCTGAGCTGCCGGGCACTCTGCGTTCTCCAATGGTCCAGCCCGGCTGGGAGCTCTGCCAGGGCTCTCTCCTACACGCAGCCATCTCACCTCAGAAAACAGCCCCAGCTTTGGGACCTCTTGCCTGTTTCCTCCTCTCATGCACCAAAAATTGTCAAGGCACGGAGTGAAAAGGTGGCCGTGAGGGGGACTGACCAACCTGCCGGCAAAGAGACGGCTGGGATCACACGCACACATGGGCCTGTTCTCATCGGCCTCAGTCCTGCACAAGTCAGACTAAACCCAACACAATCAAGCTTCATCTTTTTATTCAAGATGCCACGTGCAATTTGCAGAAAAAACAGCAAGACAGGAACATTTTCTCAATTAGAAAACTCTGTGTGTGAGTTCATAGCAGACTGTTTCTCAACTGTTCATTAATTAGCAGCTGCTTCCAGCAAAAGCAAGCCCCCCAAAACATGATCTGTATAGAGCATAAAGAAACACCACTATAATGGCTGGAAACAAAACGCACCACTGGACTGTATATATGACAACTATTGCACTGTTACCTTCTCCCCATCACATACTGTCAAGAGCTGCACGGGAAGGGTTGATTTGCAAACTGCACCCGAGCAAACAGTTTGCTGTGGAAGCCACGGTCGTAGGGCACGGGTAGGAAGGTCCCAGCAGTAAACACTCACAGAGAGAAAACCCGCTGAGTCCCCAAACCCATCAGTGCCAAAACATCCACTGAGGTGAGAGGTATCTAAGGAAGAGAAGGTCAAAATGCAGCGAGTCATTGCACAAAGTGTCAGTCAGAAGGCACCTTCCTGTAACTGAACAGAAGATCATCACAGGTAGGAGAGCTACAGGAAGTGAGACTGGACCGGCAACAAAACCACACTGTATTCTTGCAAAAAAGGGACACTATTAGGTTGATTACTCCCCTGGCTTGTAGCTACAGGGACTGATTCAGGGCCAGTACCCCAAAGGCTTCCTCCCAAGGGTGCTGGGTGGAGGGGGGGGCCGGCAGAGGTTGGGGGGGGGGGGGCGGGGAAGCGGCGCTGCACACATCTGGTTCTGTCACCCAGAGGTCACAATGCCAGCACCTGGCAACGCTGAGGTCACAATGCCCCAGGGCACTATAAAAGGGAGCAGCCTCCCATGTCCACCGCCAGAGCTGGCCCGGGGGCCGCCCCAACACATCCCCGAGGAAGCACTGGAGCAGCTGGTGGAATCACAGGGCAGGGGCTGAGGGAGGAAGACCTTGCATGAGGCTGCTGGAGGTTCTTTGCTGCAAGGCGATCTGCTGGCAGGGCCACCTTCCAAACTCATCTGATGCATGGAAATCCCTTCCAGTTGGATAGCAGTGGCAAGACCAAGGGAATTCCTTCTTGAGGAGCAGTGCAGAGCTCACCATTCTCATCCCCTGTGGGGCCAGGGCCAGTAGCTGTAAGAAGGGGGATGCCCAGATGTTGCAAAGGTGCCCAGGGCTCTCACACCCATCAGAAGGTATGTGCCTCCTTGCCACAAGGTGACAGAGCCAGTGCCGAAGATGGAACACGCTTCAGGGTATTCAGTGCCTTCTGGTAGTGCAGGGATGGGAAGCAACGACAGCAGAAATTTCTTCATCAAGTACTGCTAGGGAAAGGAGGAGGTAGGAACAGAAGGAGAGAAGACTTCAGCTGGAAAGGACCTACAATGATTATCTACTCCAAATGCCTGACCACTTCAGGGCTGAACAGAAGTTACAACATAGTATTAAGGGTATTGTCCAAAGGCCTCTTCAACACTGATCAGGCAAGAGGGATCGACCACCTCCCCGGGAACCCTGTTCCAGGGCTTTGACCACCCTCTTGGTAAAGAAAAGTTTCCTCTTCTCAAGTCCAAAGCTCCCCTGATGGATGCAGCTTTGAGCCGTTCCCACACCTCCTGCTCTTGGCTATCAGGGAGAAGAGATCAGCAGCTCCCTCTCCATTTTCCTCCTTGGAAGCTGTAGAGAGCAACGAGGTCGCCTCTCAGCCTTCGTCTCTCCAAACTAAACAAATCCCAGGTCCTCAGTATCCATCAACCAGAAGAAGCTTTAGCTCACAGAGTAGTTCTACAGTCCCCATACTCCCACCCAGCTGAAGCTCCGACACAAGACAAATCCCCTACGTCAAGAAACCCTGTGTGAAGATCTACAGCCTAGAAATAGAGAACACAACGTCAGGTGCAGCACCATCAGTTTCTGGCACTGGTCGAACACATCGGAGTAGAAAAATGCTCCTGGAGGCACAAGTAGGTCACAGCATGACGGTGAGCCACAAATGTGATACAGGCAAATGCATTCTGTTGTGTCAGGCAAGGCACTGCCACAGGAAAGGCAAGCCTTGTGCAAAGCCCTGGTCAGCACTCACCTGGACCACTAGGGACATTGCTCCTTCCTTGGGTTCAGGAAAGATAAAATCCATCCAGGATGAAAGTAAATCAAGACTAAGTAGTTGGTTAGGAACACGGAGGGCCTACAGAAGAAGACAACGGCTAGAAGAAGCAAGACAAAGCCTGAGAGGGCTGCCATGACTTTCAAGGAAGATAGCAAGGATGAAGGCCAAAGGAGGAAAAGAGCTATCAAGAGCAAGCAAAGATTGGGTCAACAGCACAAGTCAAGACTTCTCCCCAAGCAGACAACCTCACCGTAAATGACAGCGCAGCAGCACATGTCACTTGCTGCATTGGGAAGGAATGGCACACGGACTGCGAGGGCCACCTTCCAAACCTATCCGATTGATGGATGGATGGAAAGCCTTTTCAGTGGGATAGCAGTGGCAAGACCGACGGCATGATGCCTTCTTGAAGAGTACTGAAGAACTCGCCATCTTCATCCCACATGCCGACAGGCTCAGGAGTCGTAAGAAAGAGGATACAGAGCAGTTGCAAGGGGTTGCAGTGCTTTGAAGCACTCACTGGTGTCCTGACAGGCACAGGAAGGATTCTTGACCCCAAGCTCCATCAGCTCAGAAGCATTTGGGCACTCTCGGAAGTCCGAGAGATGGCTCCAGGTGGAGGGAGGATAGATAGGATAGGACAGGACAGGATAGGATAGGACAGGATAGGACAGGATAGGGCTTGGGCAGGTCCTGGGAGACGTGAGCAGCCTGTGGGACAAGGAGCCAGGTCTGGCTCACATGCTCAGGGAACAGCCGATCGCCAGCACTGGGGTCAGGAAGGAATTTTTTCCCCTGGGGCAGATTGGCACTGGTCCCCAGGGGTTTTTTGCCTTCCTCTGCAGCATTGAGCATGACCACTTTGCAGAGCTCCTCTGAGCCCTTTTGGCTCGGGTCCTGCCTGCTGCTCAAGCACCAGGAAGATGGCCTCTCGTGCCCTGCAGCTGGGGGGAGGAAGGCTTTTTTTTCCCCCCCATGTGGGACACCAAGTGTCTCTGGGGGTTTTTTGCCTTCTTCTGCAGCGTTGAGCATGGCCCACTTGCCGCGGCTTCTTTGGGCCATTTGGGCTGGGTGCCTGCTGCTCCACGAGGTGGCCCTAAACTTAGCTAGAGCAGCCTACCTAAACCAGAATAGAACAACTCGCCTAAACCAACCTTCAACAACTGGAAACAACCAACCTTAAAGAACCTAAACCAATCTGCCTTAAAAAACTTCAAACAATCAGCCACAAACCACCTAAAAAAAACCTTCAACAATCTACAACAAATTACCTAAACCAGTCTAAATCAAACAAAATAAACCAACCTAAACACCCTAAAAAAAACCCACCTAAAACAAATGACCTAAACAATCCTACCTAAAACAACCTGAACCAGCATTCTTCAACCAACCTTCAGCAACCTCAACCCAAGCAAGCAAGAGAAATCTAAACCAAACCACCTTAAACAACCCTTCAATGATCTACAACAAATTACCTAAACCAACCAAAAGAAACCAATCGAAACACCCTAAAACCAATCTACCTAAAACAAATTACCTAAACAATCCTACCTAAAACTACATAAACCAACGTTCGTCAACCAACATTTGGCAACCTAAATCCAAACAAATTAAATACATCTAAACCAACCCATCTTAAACAACTTAAGCCAGCCCTTAAAAAAATCTCAAACTACTTAAAACCTACCCAATAAAGTATAAAACCACCTGAAACAACCAAGCTAAACTAACGACCTAGACTAACCAACTTAAACCAACCTCAGAAATATGAAACCAAACAACAGAAACAACCTGAACAAAACCACCTAAAGCAAATGACCTAAACCAAAATAGAACCACCAAAACCAACCTAAAACAACCAAGCTAAATCAACAACACTCCAACAAACAAGCTAAAACACTCGAAAAAACCTGCATGACCAAAACCCAACCAACAAACACCCTACCCCATGCAGTGCCTCACTTGGATGTGCCTGCAGTCTTGAAAGCTTGACTACCCCAGCCAGGTGCTCTTACAAATGCACCTTGATCTTCTTTGCAGCTTCTAGAAGGGGAGGGCAGCTACCGTATACCCTTGACCCATGAATTGTATCCCTCCAACAGAGAAGGTCATCCTCTTGGAGTGATCGCCTGGCTTTGGGAAGGACACGCATGAAGCAGGGAGGAAGGAAGGGGACACCTGCCTAGCCAGCCACATCAGTCCAATCAACCCTGGCCATCAATGGCGTGACAGAGGTCGCAGTCAGATTGCTCTCACGTCCAAAACAACCAAATGCAACCTAAAACCAACCAAAATCACCAAAACCAAATGACCTATACGATCTCAAACTACCATCCTAAACAATCCAGCCTAAACCAACCAGCCAACCTGCAACCATCAACCTGCTTACAAACAAACAAACAAACAAAATTAAACAACTGAATAAAACTAAATAAAAGAAACAAAATCCTGATCCCACTTTTCTTCTTTGTGTTTTGTGTCCTTGAAAGTGATTTTGGAGCTAAAACACCCCTGGCATTGCAGGGATATAGTAGTCTCATCGTTATTCAGTTCATGGCGAGCAAATAGAATAGAAAAGCTCTGCTCTGCTATGCCTGGAGTTCTGCATGACGAGCTCTGACCCAGCCCTGAGGGCTCCCTCCATCCAGGAGAGCCGCTCTCTGCAGGGCAGGGCCCAGGCCCAGCCTGGGACAGGGGTAGAGACGACACAGGCACACACACCTATGACACGGCTCAGGCAGGGACTCAAGGCCCCAGGCTGAGCTGAGACACTTCCCCTGGGTCCCAGGCAGGAGATGGTGGCGGTGGGTGGGGGTCCCAGGGAAGGCCGGTCCCAGCCACCGAAGCCTGGGAGCACCCCCACGACCCTGGCAGAACTAGACTTGCAAACATTTCCTTCTGTGCCTTCGAAATACGTGCTCACTTAGGGACCATAAACAATACTTCTGGCTACATCAATAACCCTACTGTGCTTCCTCACCATACTGAGTGCAGGCTCCCTGGAGAGATCTTGGGTTTCCCCTCTCTCTTTGCACTGAAGAATCACACAGAATCACTGAGTGTTAGGCATTGGAAGGGACCTCGAAAGATCATCCAGTCCAATCCCCCTGCCGGAGCAGGAACACCTAGATGAGGTTACACAGGTAGGTGTCCAGGCAGGTCTTGAACGCCTCCAGAGCAGAAGACTCCACAAGCTCCCTGGGCAGCCTGTTCCAGTGTTCTGTCACCCCCACTGAGAAGAAGTTTCTTCTCAAATTTAAGTGGAACCTCTTGTGTTCCAGTTTGTACCCATTACCCCTTGTCCTATCATTGGTTGTCACCGAGAAGAGCCTGGCTCCATCCTCGTGACACTCACCCTTTATATATCTGTAAACATTAATGAGGTCACCCCTCAGTCTCCTCCAAGCTCAAGAGACCCAGCTCCCTCAGCCTTTCCTCATAAGGGAGATGCTCCACTCCCTTAATCGTCTTTGTTGCCCTGCGCTGGACTCTCTCCAGCAGTTCCCTGTCCTTCTGGAACTGAGAGGCCCAGAACTGGACACAATATTCCAGATGGGATCTCACCAGGGCAGAAAAAGGAGAAAAGGAGATGTGCCAGGAGGCAGCAGGCGTGCCCGCAGCAGCTGGGTCCCTGAGCGCTGGGAGATGCGGCTGAGCTGCCGGGCACTCTGGGTTCTCCAATGGTCCAGCCCGGCTGGGAGCTCTGCCAGGGCTCTCTCCTACACGCAGCCATCTCACCTCAGAAAACAGCCCCAGCTTTGGGACCTCTTGCCTGTTTCCTCCTCTCATGCACCAAAAATTGTCAAGGCACGGAGTGAAAAGGTGGCCGTGAGGGGGACTGACCAACCTGCCGGCAAAGAGACGGCTGGGATCACACGCACACATGGGCCTGTTCTCATCGGCCTCAGTCCTGCACAAGTCAGACTAAACCCAACACAATCAAGCTTCACCTTTTTATTCAAGATGCCACGTGCAATTTGCAGAAAAAACAGCAAGACAGGAACATTTTCTCAATTAGAAAACTCTGTGTGTGAGTTCATAGCAGACTGTTTCTCAACTGTTCATTAATTAGCAGCTGCTTCCAGCAAAAGCAAGCCCCCCAAAACATGATCTGTATAGAGCATAAAGAAACACCACTATAATGGCTGGAAACAAAACGCACCACTGGACTGTATATATGACAACTATTGCACTGTTACCTTCTCCCCATCACATACTGTCAAGAGCTGCACGGGAAGGGTTGATTTGCAAACTGCACCCGAGCAAACAGTTTGCTGTGGAAGCCACGGTCGTAGGGCACGGGTAGGAAGGTCCCAGCAGTAAACACTCACAGAGAGAAAACCCGCTGAGTCCCCAAACCCATCAGTGCCAAAACATCCACTGAGGTGAGAGGTATCTAAGGAAGAGAAGGTCAAAATGCAGCGAGTCATTGCACAAAGTGCCAGTCAGAAGGCACCTTCCTGTAACTGAACAGAAGATCATCACAGGTAGGAGAGCTACAGGAAGTGAGACTGGACCGGCAACAAAACCACACTGTATTCTTGCAAAAAAGGGACACTATTAGGTTGATTACTCCCCTGGCTTGTAGCTACAGGTACTGATTCAGGGCCAGTACCCCAAAAGCTTCCTCCCAAGGGTGCTGGGTGGAGGGGGGGGCCGGCGGAGGCGGGGGGGGGGGGGGGGGGGGGGAAGCGGCGCTGCACACATCTGGTTCTGTCACCCAGAGGTCACAATGCCAGCACCTGGCAACGCTGAGGTCACAATGCCCCAGGGCACTATAAAAGGGAGCAGCCTCCCATGTCCACCGCCAGAGCTGGCCTGGGGGCCGTCCCAACACATCCCCGAGGAAGCACTGGAGCAGCTGGTGGAATCACAGGGCAGGGGCTGAGGGAGGAAGACCTTGCATGAGGCTGCTGGAGGTTCTTTGCTGCAAGGCGATCTGCTGGCAGGGCCACCTTCCAAACTCATCTGATGCATGGAAATCCCTTCCAGTTGGATAGCAGTGGCAAGACCAAGGGAATTCCTTCTTGAGGAGCAGTGTAGAGCTCACCATTCTCATCCCCTGTGGGGCCAGGGCCAGTAGCTGTAAGAAGGGGGATGCCCAGATGTTGCAAAGGTGCCCAGGGCTCTCACACCCATCAGAAGGTATGTGCCTCCTTGCCACAAGGTGACAGAGCCAGTGCCGAAGATGGAACACGCTTCAGGGTATTCAGTGCCTTCTGGTAGTGCAGGGATGGGAAGCAACGACAGCAGAAATTTCTTCGTCAAGTACTGCTAGGGAAAGGAGGAGGTAGGAACAGAAGGAGAGAAGACTTCAGCTAGAAAGGACCTACAATGATTATCTACTCCAAATGCCTGACCACTTCAGGGCTGAACAGAAGTTACAACATAGTATTAAGGGTATTGTCCAAAGGCCTCTTCAACACTGATCAGGCAAGAGGGATCGACCACCTCCCCGGGAACCCTGTTCCAGGGCTTTGACCACCCTCTTGGTAAAGAAAAGTTTCCTCTTCTCAAGTCCAAAGCTCCCCTGATGGATGCAGCTTTGAGCCGTTCCCACACCTCCTGCTCTTGGCTATCAGGGAGAAGAGATCAGCAGCTCCCTCTCCATTTTCCTCCTTGGAAGCTATAGAGAGCAACGAGGTCGCCTCTCAGCCTTCGTCTCTCCAAACTAAACAAATCCCAGGTCCTCAGTATCCATCAACCAGAAGAAGCTTTAGCTCACAGAGTAGTTCTACAGTCCCCATACTCCCACCCAGCTGAAGCTCCGACACAAGACAAATCCCCTACGTCAAGAAACCCTGTGTGAAGATCTACAGCCTAGAAATAGAGAACACAACGTCAGGTGCAGCACCATCAGTTTCTGGCACTGGTCGAACACGTCGGAGTAGAAAAATGCTCCTGGAGGCACAAGTAGGTCACAGCATGACGGTGAGCCACAAATGTGATACAGGCAAATGCATTCTGTTGTGTCAGGCAAGGCACTGCCACAGGAAAGGCAAGCCTTGTGCAAAGCCCTGGTCAGCACTCACCTGGACCACTAGGGACATTGCTCCTTCCTTGGGTTCAGGAAAGATAAAATCCATCCAGGATGAAAGTAAATCAAGACTAAGTAGTTGGTTAGGAACACGGAGGGCCTACAGAAGAAGACAACGGCTAGAAGAAGCAAGACAAAGCCTGAGAGGGCTGCCATGACTTTCAAGGAAGATAGCAAGGATGAAGGCCAAAGGAGGAAAAGAGCTATCAAGAGCAAGCAAAGATTGGGTCAACAGCACAAGTCAAGACTTCTCCCCAAGCAGACAACCTCACCGTAAATGACAGCGCAGCAGCACATGTCACTTGCTGCATTGGGAAGGAATGGCACACGGACTGCGAGGGCCACCTTCCAAACCTATCCGATTGATGGATGGATGGAAAGCCTTTTCAGTGGGATAGCAGTGGCAAGACCGACGGCATGATGCCTTCTTGAAGAGTACTGAAGAACTCGCCATCTTCATCCCACATGCCGACAGGCTCAGGAGTCGTAAGAAAGAGGATACAGAGCAGTTGCAAGGGGTTGCAGTGCTTTGAAGCACTCACTGGTGTCCTGACAGGCACAGGAAGGATTCTTGACCCCAAGCTCCATCAGCTCAGAAGCATTTGGGCACTCTCGGAAGTCCGAGAGATGGCTCCAGGTGGAGGGAGGATAGATAGGATAGGACAGGACAGGACAGGACAGGACAGGATAGGATAGGACAGGATAGGACAGGATAGGGCTTGGGCAGGTCCTGGGAGACGTGAGCAGCCTGTGGGACAAGGAGCCAGGTCTGGCTCACATGCTCAGGGAACAGCCGATCGCCAGCACTGGGGTCAGGAAGGAATTTTTTCCCCTGGGGCAGATTGGCACTGGTCCCCAGGGGTTTTTTGCCTTCCTCTGCAGCATTGAGCATGACCACTTTGCAGAGCTCCTCTGAGCCCTTTTGGCTCGGGTCCTGCCTGCTGCTCAAGCACCAGGAAGATGGCCTCTCGTGCCCTGCAGCTGGGGGGAGGAAGGCTTTTTTTTCCCCCCCATGTGGGACACCAAGTGTCTCTGGGGGTTTTTTGCCTTCTTCTGCAGCGTTGAGCATGGCCCACTTGCCACGGCTTCTTTGGGCCATTGTGGCTGGGTGCCTGCTGCTCCACGAGGTGGCCCTAAACTTAGCTAGAGCAGCCTACCTAAACCAGAATAGAACAACTCGCCTAAACCAACCTTCAACAACTGGAAACAACCAACCTTAAAGAACCTAAACCAATCTGCCTTAAAAAACTTCAAACAATCAGCCACAAACCACCTAAAAAAAACCTTCAACAATCTACAACAAATTACCTAAACCAGTCTAAATCAAACAAAATAAACCAACCTAAACACCCTGAAAAAAACCCACCTAAAACAAATGACCTAAACAATCCTACCTAAAACAACCTGAACCAGCGTTCTTCAACCAACCTTCAGCAACCTCAACCCAAGCAAGCAAGAGAAATCTAAACCAAACCACCTTAAACAACCCTTCAATGATCTACAACAAATTACCTAAACCAACCAAAATAAACCAATCGAAACACCCTAAAACCAATCTACCTAAAACAAATTACCTAAACAATCCTACCTAAAACTACATAAACCAACGTTCGTCAACCAACATTTGGCAACCTAAATCCAAACAAATTAAATACATCTAAACCAACCCATCTTAAACAACTTAAGCCAGCCCTTAAAAAAATCTCAAACTACTTAAAACCTACCCAATAAAGTATAAAACCACCTGAAACAACCAAGCTAAACTAACGACCTAGACTAACCAACTTAAACCAACCTCAGAAATATGAAACCAAACAACAGAAACAACCTGAACAAAACCACCTAAAGCAAATGACCTAAACCAAAATAGAACCACCAAAACCAACCTAAAACAACCAAGCTAAATCAACAACACTCCAACAAACAAGCTAAAACACTCGAAAAAACCTGCATGACCAAAACCCAACCAACAAACACCCTACCCCATGCAGTGCCTCACTTGGATGTGCCTGCAGTCTTGAAAGCTTGACTACCCCAGCCAGGTGCTCTTACAAATGCACCTTGATCTTCTTTGCAGCTTCTAGAAGGGCAGGGCAGCTACCGTATACCCTTGACCCATGAATTGTATCCCTCCAACAGAGAAGGTCATCCTCTTGGAGTGATCGCCTGGCTTTGGGAAGGACACGCATGAAGCAGGGAGGAAGGAAGGGGACACCTGCCTAGCCAGCCACATCAGTCCAATCAACCCTGGCCATCAATGGCGTGACAGAGGTCGCAGTCAGATTGCTCTCACGTCCAAAACAACCAAATGCAACCTAAAACCAACCAAAATCACCAAAACCAAATGACCTATACGATCTCAAACTACCATCCTAAACAATCCAGCCTAAACCAACCAGCCAACCTGCAACCATCAACCTGCTTACAAACAAACAAACAAACAAAATTAAACAACTGAATAAAACTAAATAAAAGAAACAAAATCCTGATCCCACTTTTCTTCTTTGTGTTTTGTGTCCTTGAAAGTGATTTTGGAGCTAAAACACCCCTGGCATTGCAGGGATATAGTAGTCTCATCGTTATTCAGTTCATGGCGAGCAAATAGAATAGAAAAGCTCTGCTCTGCTATGCCTGGAGTTCTGCATGACGAGCTCTGACCCAGCCCTGAGGGCTCCCTCCATCCAGGAGAGCCGCTCTCTGCAGGGCAGGGCCCAGGCCCAGCCTGGGACAGGGGTAGAGACGACACAGGCACACACACCTATGACACGGCTCAGGCAGGGACTCAAGGCCCCAGGCTGAGCTGAGACACTTCCCCTGGGTCCCAGGCAGGAGATGGTGGCGGTGGGTGGGGGTCCCAGGGAAGGCCGGTCCCAGCCACCGAAGCCTGGGAGCACCCCCACGACCCTGGCAGAACTAGACTTGCAAACATTTCCTTCTGTGCCTTCGAAATACGTGCTCACTTAGGGACCGTAAACAATACTTCTGGCTACATCAATAACCCTACTGTGCTTCCTCACCATACTGAGTGCAGGCTCCCTGGAGAGATCTTGGGTTTCCCCTCTCTCTTTGCACTGAAGAATCACACAGAATCACTGAGTGTTAGGCATTGGAAGGGACCTCGAAAGATCATCCAGTCCAATCCCCCTGCCGGAGCAGGAACACCTAGATGAGGTTACACAGGTAGGTGTCCAGGCAGGTCTTGAACGCCTCCAGAGCAGAAGACTCCACAAGCTCCCTGGGCAGCCTGTTCCAGTGTTCTGTCACCCCCACTGAGAAGAAGTTTCTTCTCAAATTTAAGTGGAACCTCTTGTGTTCCAGTTTGTACCCATTACCCCTTGTCCTATCATTGGTCGTCACCGAGAAGAGCCTGGCTCCATCCTCGTGACACTCACCCTTTATATATCTGTAAACATTAATGAGGTCACCCCTCAGTCTCCTCCAAGCTCAAGAGACCCAGCTCCCTCAGCCTTTCCTCATAAGGGAGATGCTCCACTCCCTTAATCGTCTTTGTTGCCCTGCGCTGGACTCTCTCCAGCAGTTCCCTGTCCTTCTGGAACTGAGAGGCCCAGAACTGGACACAATATTCCAGATGGGATCTCACCAGGGCAGAAAAAGGAGAAAAGGAGATGTGCCAGGAGGCAGCAGGCGTGCCCGCAGCAGCTGGGTCCCTGAGCGCTGGGAGATGCGGCTGAGCTGCCGGGCACTCTGGGTTCTCCAATGGTCCAGCCCGGCTGGGAGCTCTGCCAGGGCTCTCTCCTACACGCAGCCATCTCACCTCAGAAAACAGCCCCAGCTTTGGGACCTCTTGCCTGTTTCCTCCTCTCATGCACCAAAAATTGTCAAGGCACGGAGTGAAAAGGTGGCCGTGAGGGGGACTGACCAACCTGCCGGCAAAGAGACGGCTGGGATCACACGCACACATGGGCCTGTTCTCATCGGCCTCAGTCCTGCACAAGTCAGACTAAACCCAACACAATCAAGCTTCACCTTTTTATTCAAGATGCCACGTGCAATTTGCAGAAAAAACAGCAAGACAGGAACATTTTCTCAATTAGAAAACTCTGTGTGTGAGTTCATAGCAGACTGTTTCTCAACTGTTCATTAATTAGCAGCTGCTTCCAGCAAAAGCAAGCCCCCCAAAACATGATCTGTATAGAGCATAAAGAAACACCACTATAATAGCTGGAAACAAAACGCACCACTGGACTGTATATATGACAACTATTGCACTGTTACCTTCTCCCCATCACATACTGTCAAGAGCTGCACGGGAAGGGTTGATTTGCAAACTGCACCCGAGCAAACAGTTTGCTGTGGAAGCCACGGTCGTAGGGCACGGGTAGGAAGGTCCCAGCAGTAAACACTCACAGAGAGAAAACCCGCTGAGTCCCCAAACCCATCAGTGCCAAAACATCCACTGAGGTGAGAGGTATCTAAGGAAGAGAAGGTCAAAATGCAGCGAGTCATTGCACAAAGTGCCAGTCAGAAGGCACCTTCCTGTAACTGAACAGAAGATCATCACAGGTAGGAGAGCTACAGGAAGTGAGACTGGACCGGCAACAAAACCACACTGTATTCTTGCAAAAAAGGGACACTATTAGGTTGATTACTCCCCTGGCTTGTAGCTACAGGTACTGATTCAGGGCCAGTACCCCAAAGGCTTCCTCCCAAGGGTGCTGGGTGGAGGGGGGGGCAGGCGGAGGCGGGGGGGGGGGGCGGGGAAGCGGCGCTGCACACATCTGGTTCTGTCACCCAGAGGTCACAATGCCAGCACCTGGCAACGCTGAGGTCACAATGCCCCAGGGCACTATAAAAGGGAGCAGCCTCCCATGTCCACCGCCAGAGCTGGCCCGGGGGCCGCCCCAACACATCCCCGAGGAAGCACTGGAGCAGCTGGTGGAATCACAGGGCAGGGGCTGAGGGAGGAAGACCTTGCATGAGGCTGCTGGAGGTTCTTTGCTGCAAGGCGATCTGCTGGCAGGGCCACCTTCCAAACTCATCTGATGCATGGAAATCCCTTCCAGTTGGATAGCAGTGGCAAGACCAAGGGAATTCCTTCTTGAGGAGCAGTGCAGAGCTCACCATTCTCATCCCCTGTGGGGCCAGGGCCAGTAGCTGTAAGAAGTGGGATGCCCAGATGTTGCAAAGGTGCCCAGGGCTCTCACACCCATCAGAAGGTATGTGCCTCCTTGCCACAAGGTGACAGAGCCAGTGCCGAAGATGGAACACGCTTCAGGGTATTCAGTGCCTTCTGGTAGTGCAGGGATGGGAAGCAACGACAGCAGAAATTTCTTCGTCAAGTACTGCTAGGGAAAGGAGGAGGTAGGAACAGAAGGAGAGAAGACTTCAGCTAGAAAGGACCTACAATGATTATCTACTCCAAATGCCTGACCACTTCAGGGCTGAACAGAAGTTACAACATAGTATTAAGGGTATTGTCCAAAGGCCTCTTCAACACTGATCAGGCAAGAGGGATCGACCACCTCCCCGGGAACCCTGTTCCAGGGCTTTGACCACCCTCTTGGTAAAGAAAAGTTTCCTCTTCTCAAGTCCAAAGCTCCCCTGATGGATGCAGCTTTGAGCCGTTCCCACACCTCCTGCTCTTGGCTATCAGGGAGAAGAGATCAGCAGCTCCCTCTCCATTTTCCTCCTTGGAAGCTGTAGAGAGCAACGAGGTCGCCTCTCAGCCTTCGTCTCTCCAAACTAAACAAATCCCAGGTCCTCAGTATCCATCAACCAGAAGAAGCTTTAGCTCACAGAGTAGTTCTACAGTCCCCATACTCCCACCCAGCTGAAGCTCCGACACAAGACAAATCCCCTACGTCAAGAAACCCTGTGTGAAGATCTACAGCCTAGAAATAGAGAACACAACGTCAGGTGCAGCACCATCAGTTTCTGGCACTGGTCGAACACGTCGGAGTAGAAAAATGCTCCTGGAGGCACAAGTAGGTCACAGCATGACGGTGAGCCACAAATGTGATACAGGCAAATGCATTCTGTTGTGTCAGGCAAGGCACTGCCACAGGAAAGGCAAGCCTTGTGCAAAGCCCTGGTCAGCACTCACCTGGACCACTAGGGACATTGCTCCTTCCTTGGGTTCAGGAAAGATAAAATCCATCCAGGATGAAAGTAAATCAAGACTAAGTAGTTGGTTAGGAACACGGAGGGCCTACAGAAGAAGACAACGGCTAGAAGAAGCAAGACAAAGCCTGAGAGGGCTGCCATGACTTTCAAGGAAGATAGCAAGGATGAAGGCCAAAGGAGGAAAAGAGCTATCAAGAGCAAGCAAAGATTGGGTCAACAGCACAAGTCAAGACTTCTCCCCAAGCAGACAACCTCACCGTAAATGACAGCGCAGCAGCACATGTCACTTGCTGCATTGGGAAGGAATGGCACACGGACTGCGAGGGCCACCTTCCAAACCTATCCGATTGATGGATGGATGGAAAGCCTTTTCAGTGGGATAGCAGTGGCAAGACCGACGGCATGATGCCTTCTTGAAGAGTACTGAAGAACTCGCCATCTTCATCCCACATGCCGACAGGCTCAGGAGTCGTAAGAAAGAGGATACAGAGCAGTTGCAAGGGGTTGCAGTGCTTTGAAGCACTCACTGGTGTCCTGACAGGCACAGGAAGGATTCTTGACCCCAAGCTCCATCAGCTCAGAAGCATTTGGGCACTCTCGGAAGTCCGAGAGATGGCTCCAGGTGGAGGGAGGATAGATAGGATAGGACAGGACAGGACAGGACAGGACAGGACAGGACAGGATAGGATAGGACAGGATAGGGCTTGGGCAGGTCCTGGGAGACGTGAGCAGCCTGTGGGACAAGGAGCCAGGTCTGGCTCACATGCTCAGGGAACAGCCGATCGCCAGCACTGGGGTCAGGAAGGAATTTTTTCCCCTGGGGCAGATTGGCACTGGTCCCCAGGGGTTTTTTGCCTTCCTCTGCAGCATTGAGCATGACCACTTTGCAGAGCTCCTCTGAGCCCTTTTGGCTCGGGTCCTGCCTGCTGCTCAAGCACCAGGAAGATGGCCTCTCGTGCCCTGCAGCTGGGGGGAGGAAGGCTTTCTTTTCCCCCCCATGTGGGACACCAAGTGTCTCTGGGGGTTTTTTGCCTTCTTCCGCAGCGTTGAGCATGGCCCACTTGCCACGGCTTCTTTGGGCCATTGTGGCTGGGTGCCTGCTGCTCCACGAGGTGGCCCTAAACTTAGCTAGAGCAGCCTACCTAAACCAGAATAGAACAACTCGCCTAAACCAACCTTCAACAACTGGAAACAACCAACCTTAAAGAACCTAAACCAATCTGCCTTAAAAAACTTCAAACAATCAGCCACAAACCACCTAAAAAAAACCTTCAACAATCTACAACAAATTACCTAAACCAGTCTAAATCAAACAAAATAAACCAACCTAAACACCCTAAAAAAAACCCACCTAAAACAAATGACCTAAACAATCCTACCTAAAACAACCTGAACCAGCGTTCTTCAACCAACCTTCAGCAACCTCAACCCAAGCAAGCAAGAGAAATCTAAACCAAACCACCTTAAACAACCCTTCAATGATCTACAACAAATTACCTAAACCAACCAAAATAAACCAATCAAAACACCCTAAAACCAATCTACCTAAAACAAATTACCTAAACAATCCTACCTAAAACTACATAAACCAACGTTCGTCAACCAACATTTGGCAACCTAAATCCAAACAAATTAAATACATCTAAACCAACCCATCTTAAACAACTTAAGCCAGCCCTTAAAAAAATCTCAAACTACTTAAAACCTACCCAATAAAGTATAAAACCACCTGAAACAACCAAGCTAAACTAACGACCTAGACTAACCAACTTAAACCAACCTCAGAAATATGAAACCAAACAACAGAAACAACCTGAACAAAACCACCTAAAGCAAATGACCTAAACCAAAATAGAACCACCAAAACCAACCTAAAACAACCAAGCTAAATCAACAACACTCCAACAAACAAGCTAAAACACTCGAAAAAACCTGCATGACCAAAACCCAACCAACAAACACCCTACCCCATGCAGTGCCTCACTTGGATGTGCCTGCAGTCTTGAAAGCTTGACTACCCCAGCCAGGTGCTCTTACAAATGCACCTTGATCTTCGTTGCAGCTTCTAGAAGGGGAGGGCAGCTACCGTATACCCTTGACCCATGAATTGTATCCCTCCAACAGAGAAGCTCATCCTCTTGGAGTGATCGCCTGGCTTTGGGAAGGACACGCATGAAGCAGGGAGGAAGGAAGGGGACACCTGCCTAGCCAGCCACATCAGTCCAATCAACCCTGGCCATCAATGGCGTGACAGAGGTCGCAGTCAGATTGCTCTCACGTCCAAAACAACCAAATGCAACCTAAAACCAACCAAAATCACCAAAACCAAATGACCTATACGATCTCAAACTACCATCCTAAACAATCCAGCCTAAACCAACCAGCCAACCTGCAACCATCAACCTGCTTACAAACAAACAAACAAACAAAATTAAACAACTGAATAAAACTAAATAAAAGAAACAAAATCCTGATCCCACTTTTCTTCTTTGTGTTTTGTGTCCTTGAAAGTGATTTTGGAGCTAAAACACCCCTGGCATTGCAGGGATATAGTAGTCTCATCGTTATTCAGTTCATGGCGAGCAAATAGAATAGAAAAGCTCTGCTCTGCTATGCCTGGAGTTCTGCATGACGAGCTCTGACCCAGCCCTGAGGGCTCCCTCCATCCAGGAGAGCCGCTCTCTGCAGGGCAGGGCCCAGGCCCAGCCTGGGACAGGGGTAGAGACGACACAGGCACACACACCTATGACACGGCTCAGGCAGGGACTCAAGGCCCCAGGCTGAGCTGAGACACTTCCCCTGGGTCCCAGGCAGGAGATGGTGGCGGTGGGTGGGGGTCCCAGGGAAGGCCGGTCCCAGCCACCGAAGCCTGGGAGCACCCCCACGACCCTGGCAGAACTAGACTTGCAAACATTTCCTTCTGTGCCTTCGAAATACGTGCTCACTTAGGGACCATAAACAATACTTCTGGCTACATCAATAACCCTACTGTGCTTCCTCACCATACTGAGTGCAGGCTCCCTGGAGAGATCTTGGGTTTCCCCTCTCTCTTTGCACTGAAGAATCACACAGAATCACTGAGTGTTAGGCATTGGAAGGGACCTCGAAAGATCATCCAGTCCAATCCCCCTGGCGGAGCAGGAACACCTAGATAAGGTTACACAGGTAGGTGTCCAGGCAGGTCTTGAACGCCTCCAGAGCAGAAGACTCCACAAGCTCCCTGGGCAGCCTGTTCCAGTGTTCTGTCACCCCCACTGAGAAGAAGTTTCTTCTCAAATTTAAGTGGAACCTCTTGTGTTCCAGTTTGTACCCATTACCCCTTGTCCTATCATTGGTTGTCACCGAGAAGAGCCTGGCTCCATCCTCGTGACACTCACCCTTTATATATCTGTAAACATTAATGAGGTCACCCCTCAGTCTCCTCCAAGCTCAAGAGACCCAGCTCCCTCAGCCTTTCCTCATAAGGGAGATGCTCCACTCCCTTAATCGTCTTTGTTGCCCTGCGCTGGACTCTCTCCAGCAGTTCCCTGTCCTTCTGGAACTGAGAGGCCCAGAACTGGACACAATATTCCAGATGGGATCTCACCAGGGCAGAAAAAGGAGAAAAGGAGATGTGCCAGGAGGCAGCAGACGTGCCTACAGCAGCTGGGTCCCTGAGCGCTGGGAGATGCGGCTGAGCTGCCGGGCACTCTGGGTTCTCCAATGGTCCAGCCCGGCTGGGAGCTCTGCCAGGGCTCTCTCCTACACGCAGCCATCTCACCTCAGAAAACAGCCCCAGCTTTGGGACCTCTTGCCTGTTTCCTCCTCTCATGCACCAAAAATTGTCAAGGCACGGAGTGAAAAGGTGGCCGTGAGGGGGACTGACCAACCTGCCGGCAAAGAGACGGCTGGGATCACACGCACACATGGGCCTGTTCTCATCGGCCTCAGTCCTGCACAAGTCAGACTAAACCCAACACAATCAAGCTTCACCTTTTTATTCAAGATGCCACGTGCAATTTGCAGAAAAAACAGCAAGACAGGAACATTTTCTCAATTAGAAAACTCTGTGTGTGAGTTCATAGCAGACTGTTTCTCAACTGTTCATTAATTAGCAGCTGCTTCCAGCAAAAGCAAGCCCCCCAAAACATGATCTGTATAGAGCATAAAGAAACACCACTATAATGGCTGGAAACAAAACGCACCACTGGACTGTATATATGACAACTATTGCACTGTTACCTTCTCCCCATCACATACTGTCAAGAGCTGCACGGGAAGGGTTGATTTGCAAACTGCACCCGAGCAAACAGTTTGCTGTGGAAGCCACGGTCGTAGGGCACGGGTAGGAAGGTCCCAGCAGTAAACACTCACAGAGAGAAAACCCGCTGAGTCCCCAAACCCATCAGTGCCAAAACATCCACTGAGGTGAGAGGTATCTAAGGAAGAGAAGGTCAAAATGCAGCGAGTCATTGCACAAAGTGCCAGTCAGAAGGCACCTTCCTGTAACTGAACAGAAGATCATCACAGGTAGGAGAGCTACAGGAAGTGAGACTGGACCGGCAACAAAACCACACTGTATTCTTGCAAAAAAGGGACACTATTAGGTTGATTACTCCCCTGGCTTGTAGCTACAGGTACTGATTCAGGGCCAGTACCCCAAAAGCTTCCTCCCAAGGGTGCTGGGTGGAGGGGGGGGCCGGCGGAGGCGGGGGGGGGGGGGGGGGGGGGGGAAGCGGCGCTGCACACATCTGGTTCTGTCACCCAGAGGTCACAATGCCAGCACCTGGCAACGCTGAGGTCACAATGCCCCAGGGCACTATAAAAGGGAGCAGCCTCCCATGTCCACCGCCAGAGCTGGCCCGGGGGCCGCCCCAACACATCCCCGAGGAAGCACTGGAGCAGCTGGTGGAATCACAGGGCAGGGGCTGAGGGAGGAAGACCTTGCATGAGGCTGCTGGAGGTTCTTTGCTGCAAGGCGATCTGCTGGCAGGGCCACCTTCCAAACTCATCTGATGCATGGAAATCCCTTCCAGTTGGATAGCAGTGGCAAGACCAAGGGAATTCCTTCTTGAGGAGCAGTGTAGAGCTCACCATTCTCATCCCCTGTGGGGCCAGGGCCAGTAGCTGTAAGAAGGGGGATGCCCAGATGTTGCAAAGGTGCCCAGGGCTCTCACACCCATCAGAAGGTATGTGCCTCCTTGCCACAAGGTGACAGAGCCAGTGCCGAAGATGGAACACGCTTCAGGGTATTCAGTGCCTTCTGGTAGTGCAGGGATGGGAAGCAACGACAGCAGAAATTTCTTCGTCAAGTACTGCTAGGGAAAGGAGGAGGTAGGAACAGAAGGAGAGAAGACTTCAGCTAGAAAGGACCTACAATGATTATCTACTCCAAATGCCTGACCACTTCAGGGCTGAACAGAAGTTACAACATAGTATTAAGGGTATTGTCCAAAGGCCTCTTCAACACTGATCAGGCAAGAGGGATCGACCACCTCCCCGGGAACCCTGTTCCAGGGCTTTGACCACCCTCTTGGTAAAGAAAAGTTTCCTCTTCTCAAGTCCAAAGCTCCCCTGATGGATGCAGCTTTGAGCCGTTCCCACACCTCCTGCTCTTGGCTATCAGGGAGAAGAGATCAGCAGCTCCCTCTCCATTTTCCTCCTTGGAAGCTGTAGAGAGCAACGAGGTCGCCTCTCAGCCTTCGTCTCTCCAAACTAAACAAATCCCAGGTCCTCAGTATCCATCAACCAGAAGAAGCTTTAGCTCACAGAGTAGTTCTACAGTCCCCATACTCCCACCCAGCTGAAGCTCCGACACAAGACAAATCCCCTACGTCAAGAAACCCTGTGTGAAGATCTACAGCCTAGAAATAGAGAACACAACGTCAGGTGCAGCACCATCAGTTTCTGGCACTGGTCGAACACGTCGGAGTAGAAAAATGCTCCTGGAGGCACAAGTAGGTCACAGCATGACGGTGAGCCACAAATGTGATACAGGCAAATGCATTCTGTTGTGTCAGGCAAGGCACTGCCACAGGAAAGGCAAGCCTTGTGCAAAGCCCTGGTCAGCACTCACCTGGACCACTAGGGACATTGCTCCTTCCTTGGGTTCAGGAAAGATAAAATCCATCCAGGATGAAAGTAAATCAAGACTAAGTAGTTGGTTAGGAACACGGAGGGCCTACAGAAGAAGACAACGGCTAGAAGAAGCAAGACAAAGCCTGAGAGGGCTGCCATGACTTTCAAGGAAGATAGCAAGGATGAAGGCCAAAGGAGGAAAAGAGCTATCAAGAGCAAGCAAAGATTGGGTCAACAGCACAAGTCAAGACTTCTCCCCAAGCAGACAACCTCACCGTAAATGACAGCGCAGCAGCACATGTCACTTGCTGCATTGGGAAGGAATGGCACACGGACTGCGAGGGCCACCTTCCAAACCTATCCGATTGATGGATGGATGGAAAGCCTTTTCAGTGGGATAGCAGTGGCAAGACCGACGGCATGATGCCTTCTTGAAGAGTACTGAAGAACTCGCCATCTTCATCCCACATGCCGACAGGCTCAGGAGTCGTAAGAAAGAGGATACAGAGCAGTTGCAAGGGGTTGCAGTGCTTTGAAGCACTCACTGGTGTCCTGACAGGCACAGGAAGGATTCTTGACCCCAAGCTCCATCAGCTCAGAAGCATTTGGGCACTCTCGGAAGTCCGAGAGATGGCTCCAGGTGGAGGGAGGATAGATAGGATAGGACAGGACAGGACAGGACAGGACAGGATAGGATAGGACAGGATAGGACAGGATAGGGCTTGGGCAGGTCCTGGGAGACGTGAGCAGCCTGTGGGACAAGGAGCCAGGTCTGGCTCACATGCTCAGGGAACAGCCGATCGCCAGCACTGGGGTCAGGAAGGAATTTTTTCCCCTGGGGCAGATTGGCACTGGTCCCCAGGGGTTTTTTGCCTTCCTCTGCAGCATTGAGCATGACCACTTTGCAGAGCTCCTCTGAGCCCTTTTGGCTCGGGTCCTGCCTGCTGCTCAAGCACCAGGAAGATGGCCTCTCGTGCCCTGCAGCTGGGGGGAGGAAGGCTTTTTTTTCCCCCCCATGTGGGACACCAAGTGTCTCTGGGGGTTTTTTGCCTTCTTCTGCAGCGTTGAGCATGGCCCACTTGCCACGGCTTCTTTGGGCCATTGTGGCTGGGTGCCTGCTGCTCCACGAGGTGGCCCTAAACTTAGCTAGAGCAGCCTACCTAAACCAGAATAGAACAACTCGCCTAAACCAACCTTCAACAACTGGAAACAACCAACCTTAAAGAACCTAAACCAATCTGCCTTAAAAAACTTCAAACAATCAGCCACAAACCACCTAAAAAAAACCTTCAACAATCTACAACAAATTACCTAAACCAGTCTAAATCAAACAAAATAAACCAACCTAAACACCCTAAAAAAAACCCACCTAAAACAAATGACCTAAACAATCCTACCTAAAACAACCTGAACCAGCGTTCTTCAACCAACCTTCAGCAACCTCAACCCAAGCAAGCAAGAGAAATCTAAACCAAACCACCTTAAACAACCCTTCAATGATCTACAACAAATTACCTAAACCAACCAAAATAAACCAATCAAAACACCCTAAAACCAATCTACCTAAAACAAATTACCTAAACAATCCTACCTAAAACTACATAAACCAACGTTCGTCAACCAACATTTGGCAACCTAAATCCAAACAAATTAAATACATCTAAACCAACCCATCTTAAACAACTTAAGCCAGCCCTTAAAAAAATCTCAAACTACTTAAAACCTACCCAATAAAGTATAAAACCACCTGAAACAACCAAGCTAAACTAACGACCTAGACTAACCAACTTAAACCAACCTCAGAAATATGAAACCAAACAACAGAAACAACCTGAACAAAACCACCTAAAGCAAATGACCTAAACCAAAATAGAACCACCAAAACCAACCTAAAACAACCAAGCTAAATCAACAACACTCCAACAAACAAGCTAAAACACTCGAAAAAACCTGCATGACCAAAACCCAACCAACAAACACCCTACCCCATGCAGTGCCTCACTTGGATGTGCCTGCAGTCTTGAAAGCTTGACTACCCCAGCCAGGTGCTCTTACAAATGCACCTTGATCTTCTTTGCAGCTTCTAGAAGGGCAGGGCAGCTACCGTATACCCTTGACCCATGAATTGTATCCCTCCAACAGAGAAGCTCATCCTCTTGGAGTGATCGCCTGGCTTTGGGAAGGACACGCATGAAGCAGGGAGGAAGGAAGGGGACACCTGCCTAGCCAGCCACATCAGTCCAATCAACCCTGGCCATCAATGGCGTGACAGAGGTCGCAGTCAGATTGCTCTCACGTCCAAAACAACCAAATGCAACCTAAAACCAACCAAAATCACCAAAACCAAATGACCTATACGATCTCAAACTACCATCCTAAACAATCCAGCCTAAACCAACCAGCCAACCTGCAACCATCAACCTCCTTACAAACAAACAGACAAACAAAATTAAACAACTGAATAAAACTAAATAAAAGAAACAAAATCCTGATCCCACTTTTCTTCTTTGTGTTTTGTGTCCTTGAAAGTGATTTTGGAGCTAAAACACCCCTGGCATTGCAGGGATATAGTAGTCTCATCGTTATTCAGTTCATGGCGAGCAAATAGAATAGAAAAGCTCTGCTCTGCTATGCCTGGAGTTCTGCATGACGAGCTCTGACCCAGCCCTGAGGGCTCCCTCCATCCAGGAGAGCCGCTCTCTGCAGGGCAGGGCCCAGGCCCAGCCTGGGACAGGGGTAGAGACGACACAGGCACACACACCTATGACACGGCTCAGGCAGGGACTCAAGGCCCCAGGCTGAGCTGAGACACTTCCCCTGGGTCCCAGGCAGGAGATGGTGGCGGTGGGTGGGGGTCCCAGGGAAGGCCGGTCCCAGCCACCGAAGCCTGGGAGCACCCCCACGACCCTGGCAGAACTAGACTTGCAAACATTTCCTTCTGTGCCTTCGAAATACGTGCTCACTTAGGGACCGTAAACAATACTTCTGGCTACATCAATAACCCTACTGTGCTTCCTCACCATACTGAGTGCAGGCTCCCTGGAGAGATCTTGGGTTTCCCCTCTCTCTTTGCACTGAAGAATCACACAGAATCACTGAGTGTTAGGCATTGGAAGGGACCTCGAAAGATCATCCAGTCCAATCCCCCTGCCGGAGCAGGAACACCTAGATGAGGTTACACAGGTAGGTGTCCAGGCAGGTCTTGAACGCCTCCAGAGCAGAAGACTCCACAAGCTCCCTGGGCAGCCTGTTCCAGTGTTCTGTCACCCCCACTGAGAAGAAGTTTCTTCTCAAATTTAAGTGGAACCTCTTGTGTTCCAGTTTGTACCCATTACCCCTTGTCCTATCATTGGTCGTCACCGAGAAGAGCCTGGCTCCATCCTCGTGACACTCACCCTTTATATATCTGTAAACATTAATGAGGTCACCCCTCAGTCTCCTCCAAGCTCAAGAGACCCAGCTCCCTCAGCCTTTCCTCATAAGGGAGATGCTCCACTCCCTTAATCGTCTTTGTTGCCCTGCGCTGGACTCTCTCCAGCAGTTCCCTGTCCTTCTGGAACTGAGAGGCCCAGAACTGGACACAATATTCCAGATGGGATCTCACCAGGGCAGAAAAAGGAGAAAAGGAGATGTGCCAGGAGGCAGCAGGCGTGCCCGCAGCAGCTGGGTCCCTGAGCGCTGGGAGATGCGGCTGAGCTGCCGGGCACTCTGGGTTCTCCAATGGTCCAGCCCGGCTGGGAGCTCTGCCAGGGCTCTCTCCTACACGCAGCCATCTCACCTCAGAAAACAGCCCCAGCTTTGGGACCTCTTGCCTGTTTCCTCCTCTCATGCACCAAAAATTGTCAAGGCACGGAGTGAAAAGGTGGCCGTGAGGGGGACTGACCAACCTGCCGGCAAAGAGACGGCTGGGATCACACGCACACATGGGCCTGTTCTCATCGGCCTCAGTCCTGCACAAGTCAGACTAAACCCAACACAATCAAGCTTCACCTTTTTATTCAAGATGCCACGTGCAATTTGCAGAAAAAACAGCAAGACAGGAACATTTTCTCAATTAGAAAACTCTGTGTGTGAGTTCATAGCAGACTGTTTCTCAACTGTTCATTAATTAGCAGCTGCTTCCAGCAAAAGCAAGCCCCCCAAAACATGATCTGTATAGAGCATAAAGAAACACCACTATAATGGCTGGAAACAAAACGCACCACTGGACTGTATATATGACAACTATTGCACTGTTACCTTCTCCCCATCACATACTGTCAAGAGCTGCACGGGAAGGGTTGATTTGCAAACTGCACCCGAGCAAACAGTTTGCTGTGGAAGCCACGGTCGTAGGGCACGGGTAGGAAGGTCCCAGCAGTAAACACTCACAGAGAGAAAACCCGCTGAGTCCCCAAACCCATTAGTGCCAAAACATCCACTGAGGTGAGAGGTATCTAAGGAAGAGAAGGTCAAAATGCAGCGAGTCATTGCACAAAGTGCCAGTCAGAAGGCACCTTCCTGTAACTGAACAGAAGATCATCACAGGTAGGAGAGCTACAGGAAGTGAGACTGGACCGGCAACAAAACCACACTGTATTCTTGCAAAAAAGGGACACTATTAGGTTGATTACTCCCCTGGCTTGTAGCTACAGGGACTGATTCAGGGCCAGTACCCCAAAGGCTTCCTCCCAAGGGTGCTGGGTGGAGGGGGGGGCCGGCGGAGGCGGGGGGGGGGGGCGGGGAAGCGGCGCTGCACACATCTGGTTCTGTCACCCAGAGGTCACAATGCCAGCACCTGGCAACGCTGAGGTCACAATGCCCCAGGGCACTATAAAAGGGAGCAGCCTCCCATGTCCACCGCCAGAGCTGGCCCGGGGGCCGCCCCAACACATCCCCGAGGAAGCACTGGAGCAGCTGGTGGAATCACAGGGCAGGGGCTGAGGGAGGAAGACCTTGCATGAGGCTGCTGGAGGTTCTTTGCTGCAAGGCGATCTGCTGGCAGGGCCACCTTCCAAACTCATCTGATGCATGGAAATCCCTTCCAGTTGGATAGCAGTGGCAAGACCAAGGGAATTCCTTCTTGAGGAGCAGTGCAGAGCTCACCATTCTCATCCCCTGTGGGGCCAGGGCCAGTAGCTGTAAGAAGTGGGATGCCCAGATGTTGCAAAGGTGCCCAGGGCTCTCACACCCATCAGAAGGTATGTGCCTCCTTGCCACAAGGTGACAGAGCCAGTGCCGAAGATGGAACACGCTTCAGGGTATTCAGTGCCTTCTGGTAGTGCAGGGATGGGAAGCAACGACAGCAGAAATTTCTTCATCAAGTACTGCTAGGGAAAGGAGGAGGTAGGAACAGAAGGAGAGAAGACTTCAGCTGGAAAGGACCTACAATGATTATCTACTCCAAATGCCTGACCACTTCAGGGCTGAACAGAAGTTACAACATAGTATTAAGGGTATTGTCCAAAGGCCTCTTCAACACTGATCAGGCAAGAGGGATCGACCACCTCCCCGGGAACCCTGTTCCAGGGCTTTGACCACCCTCTTGGTAAAGAAAAGTTTCCTCTTCTCAAGTCCAAAGCTCCCCTGATGGATGCAGCTTTGAGCCGTTCCCACACCTCCTGCTCTTGGCTATCAGGGAGAAGAGATCAGCAGCTCCCTCTCCATTTTCCTCCTTGGAAGCTGTAGAGAGCAACGAGGTCGCCTCTCAGCCTTCGTCTCTCCAAACTAAACAAATCCCAGGTCCTCAGTATCCATCAACCAGAAGAAGCTTTAGCTCACAGAGTAGTTCTACAGTCCCCATACTCCCACCCAGCTGAAGCTCCGACACAAGACAAATCCCCTACGTCAAGAAACCCTGTGTGAAGATCTACAGCCTAGAAATAGAGAACACAACGTCAGGTGCAGCACCATCAGTTTCTGGCACTGGTCGAACACGTCGGAGTAGAAAAATGCTCCTGGAGGCACAAGTAGGTCACAGCATGACGGTGAGCCACAAATGTGATACAGGCAAATGCATTCTGTTGTGTCAGGCAAGGCACTGCCACAGGAAAGGCAAGCCTTGTGCAAAGCCCTGGTCAGCACTCACCTGGACCACTAGGGACATTGCTCCTTCCTTGGGTTCAGGAAAGATAAAATCCATCCAGGATGAAAGTAAATCAAGACTAAGTAGTTGGTTAGGAACACGGAGGGCCTACAGAAGAAGACAACGGCTAGAAGAAGCAAGACAAAGCCTGAGAGGGCTGCCATGACTTTCAAGGAAGATAGCAAGGATGAAGGCCAAAGGAGGAAAAGAGCTATCAAGAGCAAGCAAAGATTGGGTCAACAGCACAAGTCAAGACTTCTCCCCAAGCAGACAACCTCACCGTAAATGACAGCGCAGCAGCACATGTCACTTGCTGCATTGGGAAGGAATGGCACACGGACTGCGAGGGCCACCTTCCAAACCTATCCGATTGATGGATGGATGGAAAGCCTTTTCAGTGGGATAGCAGTGGCAAGACCGACGGCATGATGCCTTCTTGAAGAGTACTGAAGAACTCGCCATCTTCATCCCACATGCCGACAGGCTCAGGAGTCGTAAGAAAGAGGATACAGAGCAGTTGCAAGGGGTTGCAGTGCTTTGAAGCACTCACTGGTGTCCTGACAGGCACAGGAAGGATTCTTGACCCCAAGCTCCATCAGCTCAGAAGCATTTGGGCACTCTCGGAAGTCCGAGAGATGGCTCCAGGTGGAGGGAGGATAGATAGGATAGGACAGGACAGGACAGGACAGGACAGGATAGGATAGGACAGGATAGGACAGGATAGGGCTTGGGCAGGTCCTGGGAGACGTGAGCAGCCTGTGGGACAAGGAGCCAGGTCTGGCTCACATGCTCAGGGAACAGCCGATCGCCAGCACTGGGGTCAGGAAGGAATTTTTTCCCCTGGGGCAGATTGGCACTGGTCCCCAGGGGTTTTTTGCCTTCCTCTGCAGCATTGAGCATGACCACTTTGCAGAGCTCCTCTGAGCCCTTTTGGCTCGGGTCCTGCCTGCTGCTCAAGCACCAGGAAGATGGCCTCTCGTGCCCTGCAGCTGGGGGGAGGAAGGCTTTTTTTTCCCCCCCATGTGGGACACCAAGTGTCTCTGGGGGTTTTTTGCCTTCTTCTGCAGCGTTGAGCATGGCCCACTTGCCACGGCTTCTTTGGGCCATTGTGGCTGGGTGCCTGCTGCTCCACGAGGTGGCCCTAAACTTAGCTAGAGCAGCCTACCTAAACCAGAATAGAACAACTCGCCTAAACCAACCTTCAACAACTGGAAACAACCAACCTTAAAGAACCTAAACCAATCTGCCTTAAAAAACTTCAAACAATCAGCCACAAACCACCTAAAAAAAACCTTCAACAATCTACAACAAATTACCTAAACCAGTCTAAATCAAACAAAATAAACCAACCTAAACACCCTAAAAAAAACCCACCTAAAACAAATGACCTAAACAATCCTACCTAAAGCAACCTGAACCAGCGTTCTTCAACCAACCTTCAGCAACCTCAACCCAAGCAAGCAAGAGAAATCTAAACCAAACCACCTTAAACAACCCTTCAATGATCTACAACAAATTACCTAAACCAACCAAAAGAAACCAATCGAAACACCCTAAAACCAATCTACCTAAAACAAATTACCTAAACAATCCTACCTAAAACTACATAAACCAACGTTCGTCAACCAACATTTGGCAACCTAAATCCAAACAAATTAAATACATCTAAACCAACCCATCTTAAACAACTTAAGCCAGCCCTTAAAAAAATCTCAAACTACTTAAAACCTACCCAATAAAGTATAAAACCACCTGAAACAACCAAGCTAAACTAACGACCTAGACTAACCAACTTAAACCAACCTCAGAAATATGAAACCAAACAACAGAAACAACCTGAACAAAACCACCTAAAGCAAATGACCTAAACCAAAATAGAACCACCAAAACCAACCTAAAACAACCAAGCTAAATCAACAACACTCCAACAAACAAGCTAAAACACTCGAAAAAACCTGCATGACCAAAACCCAACCAACAAACACCCTACCCCATGCAGTGCCTCACTTGGATGTGCCTGCAGTCTTGAAAGCTTGACTACCCCAGCCAGGTGCTCTTACAAATGCACCTTGATCTTCTTTGCAGCTTCTAGAAGGGGAGGGCAGCTACCGTATACCCTTGACCCATGAATTGTATCCCTCCAACAGAGAAGCTCATCCTCTTGGAGTGATCGCCTGGCTTTGGGAAGGACACGCATGAAGCAGGGAGGAAGGAAGGGGACACCTGCCTAGCCAGCCACATCAGTCCAATCAACCCTGGCCATCAATGGCGTGACAGAGGTCGCAGTCAGATTGCTCTCACGTCCAAAACAACCAAATGCAACCTAAAACCAACCAAAATCACCAAAACCAAATGACCTATACGATCTCAAACTACCATCCTAAACAATCCAGCCTAAACCAACCAGCCAACCTGCAACCATCAACCTGCTTACAAACAAACAAACAAACAAAATTAAACAACTGAATAAAACTAAATAAAAGAAACAAAATCCTGATCCCACTTTTCTTCTTTGTGTTTTGTGTCCTTGAAAGTGATTTTGGAGCTAAAACACCCCTGGCATTGCAGGGATATAGTAGTCTCATCGTTATTCAGTTCATGGCGAGCAAATAGAATAGAAAAGCTCTGCTCTGCTATGCCTGGAGTTCTGAATGACGAGCTCTGACCCAGCCCTGAGGGCTCCCTCCATCCAGGAGAGCCGCTCTCTGCAGGGCAGGGCCCAGGCCCAGCCTGGGACAGGGGTAGAGACGACACAGGCACACACACCTATGACACGGCTCAGGCAGGGACTCAAGGCCCCAGGCTGAGCTGAGACACTTCCCCTGGGTCCCAGGCAGGAGATGGTGGCGGTGGGTGGGGGTCCCAGGGAAGGCCGGTCCCAGCCACCGAAGCCTGGGAGCACCCCCACGACCCTGGCAGAACTAGACTTGCAAACATTTCCTTCTGTGCCTTCGAAATACGTGCTCACTTAGGGACCATAAACAATACTTCTGGCTACATCAATAACCCTACTGTGCTTCCTCACCATACTGAGTGCAGGCTCCCTGGAGAGATCTTGGGTTTCCCCTCTCTCTTTGCACTGAAGAATCACACAGAATCACTGAGTGTTAGGCATTGGAAGGGACCTCGAAAGATCATCCAGTCCAATCCCCCTGCCGGAGCAGGAACACCTAGATGAGGTTACACAGGTAGGTGTCCAGGCAGGTCTTGAACGCCTCCAGAGCAGAAGACTCCACAAGCTCCCTGGGCAGCCTGTTCCAGTGTTCTGTCACCCTCACTGAGAAGAAGTTTCTTCTCAAATTTAAGTGGAACCTCTTGTGTTCCAGTTTGTACCCATTACCCCTTGTCCTATCATTGGTTGTCACCGAGAAGAGCCTGGCTCCATCCTCGTGACACTCACCCTTTATATATCTGTAAACATTAATGAGGTCACCCCTCAGTCTCCTCCAAGCTCAAGAGACCCAGCTCCCTCAGCCTTTCCTCATAAGGGAGATGCTCCACTCCCTTAATCGTCTTTGTTGCCCTGCGCTGGACTCTCTCCAGCAGTTCCCTGTCCTTCTGGAACTGAGAGGCCCAGAACTGGACACAATATTCCAGATGGGATCTCACCAGGGCAGAAAAAGGAGAAAAGGAGATGTGCCAGGAGGCAGCAGACGTGCCCGCAGCAGCTGGGTCCCTGAGCGCTGGGAGATGCGGCTGAGCTGCCGGGCACTCTGGGTTCTCCAATGGTCCAGCCCGGCTGGGAGCTCTGCCAGGGCTCTCTCCTACACGCAGCCATCTCACCTCAGAAAACAGCCCCAGCTTTGGGACCTCTTGCCTGTTTCCTCCTCTCATGCACCAAAAATTGTCAAGGCACGGAGTGAAAAGGTGGCCGTGAGGGGGACTGACCAACCTGCCGGCAAAGAGACGGCTGGGATCACACGCACACATGGGCCTGTTCTCATCGGCCTCAGTCCTGCACAAGTCAGACTAAACCCAACACAATCAAGCTTCACCTTTTTATTCAAGATGCCACGTGCAATTTGCAGAAAAAACAGCAAGACAGGAACATTTTCTCAATTAGAAAACTCTGTGTGTGAGTTCATAGCAGACTGTTTCTCAACTGTTCATTAATTAGCAGCTGCTTCCAGCAAAAGCAAGCCCCCCAAAACATGATCTGTATAGAGCATAAAGAAACACCACTATAATGGCTGGAAACAAAACGCACCACTGGACTGTATATATGACAACTATTGCACTGTTACCTTCTCCCCATCACATACTGTCAAGAGCTGCACGGGAAGGGTTGATTTGCAAACTGCACCCGAGCAAACAGTTTGCTGTGGAAGCCACGGTCGTAGGGCACGGGTAGGAAGGTCCCAGCAGTAAACACTCACAGAGAGAAAACCCGCTGAGTCCCCAAACCCATCAGTGCCAAAACATCCACTGAGGTGAGAGGTATCTAAGGAAGAGAAGGTCAAAATGCAGCGAGTCATTGCACAAAGTGCCAGTCAGAAGGCACCTTCCTGTAACTGAACAGAAGATCATCACAGGTAGGAGAGCTACAGGAAGTGAGACTGGACCGGCAACAAAACCACACTGTATTCTTGCAAAAAAGGGACACTATTAGGTTGATTACTCCCCTGGCTTGTAGCTACAGGTACTGATTCAGGGCCAGTACCCCAAAGGCTTCCTCCCAAGGGTGCTGGGTGGAGGGGGGGGCAGGCGGAGGCGGGGGGGGGGGGCGGGGAAGCGGCGCTGCACACATCTGGTTCTGTCACCCAGAGGTCACAATGCCAGCACCTGGCAACGCTGAGGTCACAATGCCCCAGGGCACTATAAAAGGGAGCAGCCTCCCATGTCCACCGCCAGAGCTGGCCCGGGGGCCGCCCCAACACATCCCCGAGGAAGCACTGGAGCAGCTGGTGGAATCACAGGGCAGGGGCTGAGGGAGGAAGACCTTGCATGAGGCTGCTGGAGGTTCTTTGCTGCAAGGCGATCTGCTGGCAGGGCCACCTTCCAAACTCATCTGATGCATGGAAATCCCTTCCAGTTGGATAGCAGTGGCAAGACCAAGGGAATTCCTTCTTGAGGAGCAGTGCAGAGCTCACCATTCTCATCCCCTGTGGGGCCAGGGCCAGTAGCTGTAAGAAGTGGGATGCCCAGATGTTGCAAAGGTGCCCAGGGCTCTCACACCCATCAGAAGGTATGTGCCTCCTTGCCACAAGGTGACAGAGCCAGTGCCGAAGATGGAACACGCTTCAGGGTATTCAGTGCCTTCTGGTAGTGCAGGGATGGGAAGCAACGACAGCAGAAATTTCTTCGTCAAGTACTGCTAGGGAAAGGAGGAGGTAGGAACAGAAGGAGAGAAGACTTCAGCTAGAAAGGACCTACAATGATTATCTACTCCAAATGCCTGACCACTTCAGGGCTGAACAGAAGTTACAACATAGTATTAAGGGTATTGTCCAAAGGCCTCTTCAACACTGATCAGGCAAGAGGGATCGACCACCTCCCCGGGAACCCTGTTCCAGGGCTTTGACCACCCTCTTGGTAAAGAAAAGTTTCCTCTTCTCAAGTCCAAAGCTCCCCTGATGGATGCAGCTTTGAGCCGTTCCCACACCTCCTGCTCTTGGCTATCAGGGAGAAGAGATCAGCAGCTCCCTCTCCATTTTCCTCCTTGGAAGCTGTAGAGAGCAACGAGGTCGCCTCTCAGCCTTCGTCTCTCCAAACTAAACAAATCCCAGGTCCTCAGTATCCATCAACCAGAAGAAGCTTTAGCTCACAGAGTAGTTCTACAGTCCCCATACTCCCACCCAGCTGAAGCTCCGACACAAGACAAATCCCCTACGTCAAGAAACCCTGTGTGAAGATCTACAGCCTAGAAATAGAGAACACAACGTCAGGTGCAGCACCATCAGTTTCTGGCACTGGTCGAACACATCGGAGTAGAAAAATGCTCCTGGAGGCACAAGTAGGTCACAGCATGACGGTGAGCCACAAATGTGATACAGGCAAATGCATTCTGTTGTGTCAGGCAAGGCACTGCCACAGGAAAGGCAAGCCTTGTGCAAAGCCCTGGTCAGCACTCACCTGGACCACTAGGGACATTGCTCCTTCCTTGGGTTCAGGAAAGATAAAATCCATCCAGGATGAAAGTAAATCAAGACTAAGTAGTTGGTTAGGAACACGGAGGGCCTACAGAAGAAGACAACGGCTAGAAGAAGCAAGACAAAGCCTGAGAGGGCTGCCATGACTTTCAAGGAAGATAGCAAGGATGAAGGCCAAAGGAGGAAAAGAGCTATCAAGAGCAAGCAAAGATTGGGTCAACAGCACAAGTCAAGACTTCTCCCCAAGCAGACAACCTCACCGTAAATGACAGCGCAGCAGCACATGCCACTTGCTGCATTGGGAAGGAATGGCACACGGACTGCGAGGGCCACCTTCCAAACCTATCCGATTGATGGATGGATGGAAAGCCTTTTCAGTGGGATAGCAGTGGCAAGACCGACGGCATGATGCCTTCTTGAAGAGTACTGAAGAACTCGCCATCTTCATCCCACATGCCGACAGGCTCAGGAGTCGTAAGAAAGAGGATACAGAGCAGTTGCAAGGGGTTGCAGTGCTTTGAAGCACTCACTGGTGTCCTGACAGGCACAGGAAGGATTCTTGACCCCAAGCTCCATCAGCTCAGAAGCATTTGGGCACTCTCGGAAGTCCGAGAGATGGCTCCAGGTGGAGGGAGGATAGATAGGATAGGACAGGACAGGACAGGACAGGACAGGACAGGATAGGATAGGACAGGATAGGACAGGATAGGGCTTGGGCAGGTCCTGGGAGACGTGAGCAGCCTGTGGGACAAGGAGCCAGGTCTGGCTCACATGCTCAGGGAACAGCCGATCGCCAGCACTGGGGTCAGGAAGGAATTTTTTCCCCTGGGGCAGATTGGCACTGGTCCCCAGGGGTTTTTTGCCTTCCTCTGCAGCATTGAGCATGACCACTTTGCAGAGCTCCTCTGAGCCCTTTTGGCTCGGGTCCTGCCTGCTGCTCAAGCACCAGGAAGATGGCCTCTCGTGCCCTGCAGCTGGGGGGAGGAAGGCTTTTTTTTCCCCCCCATGTGGGACACCAAGTGTCTCTGGGGGTTTTTTGCCTTCTTCTGCAGCGTTGAGCATGGCCCACTTGCCGCGGCTTCTTTGGGCCATTCTGGCTGGGTGCCTGCTGCTCCACGAGGTGGCCCTAAACTTAGCTAGAGCAGCCTACCTAAACCAGAATAGAACAACTCGCCTAAACCAACCTTCAACAACTGGAAACAACCAACCTTAAAGAACCTAAACCAATCTGCCTTAAAAAACTTCAAACAATCAGCCACAAACCACCTAAAAAAAACCTTCAACAATCTACAACAAATTACCTAAACCAGTCTAAATCAAACAAAATAAACCAACCTAAACACCCTAAAAAAAACCCACCTAAAACAAATGACCTAAACAATCCTACCTAAAACAACCTGAACCAGCGTTCTTCAACCAACCTTCAGCAACCTCAACCCAAGCAAGCAAGAGAAATCTAAACCAAACCACCTTAAACAACCCTTCAATGATCTACAACAAATTACCTAAACCAACCAAAAGAAACCAATCAAAACACCCTAAAACCAATCTACCTAAAACAAATTACCTAAACAATCCTACCTAAAACTACATAAACCAACGTTCGTCAACCAACATTTGGCAACCTAAATCCAAACAAATTAAATACATCTAAACCAACCCATCTTAAACAACTTAAGCCAGCCCTTAAAAAAATCTCAAACTACTTAAAACCTACCCAATAAAGTATAAAACCACCTGAAACAACCAAGCTAAACTAACGACCTAGACTAACCAACTTAAACCAACCTCAGAAATATGAAACCAAACAACAGAAACAACCTGAACAAAACCACCTAAAGCAAATGACCTAAACCAAAATAGAACCACCAAAACCAACCTAAAACAACCAAGCTAAATCAACAACACTCCAACAAACAAGCTAAAACACTCGAAAAAACCTGCATGACCAAAACCCAACCAACAAACACCCTACCCCATGCAGTGCCTCACTTGGATGTGCCTGCAGTCTTGAAAGCTTGACTACCCCAGCCAGGTGCTCTTACAAATGCACCTTGATCTTCTTTGCAGCTTCTAGAAGGGGAGGGCAGCTACCGTATACCCTTGACCCATGAATTGTATCCCTCCAACAGAGAAGCTCATCCTCTTGGAGTGATCGCCTGGCTTTGGGAAGGACACGCATGAAGCAGGGAGGAAGGAAGGGGACACCTGCCTAGCCAGCCACATCAGTCCAATCAACCCTGGCCATCAATGGCGTGACAGAGGTCGCAGTCAGATTGCTCTCACGTCCAAAACAACCAAATGCAACCTAAAACCAACCAAAATCACCAAAACCAAATGACCTATACGATCTCAAACTACCATCCTAAACAATCCAGCCTAAACCAACCAGCCAACCTGCAACCATCAACCTGCTTACAAACAAACAAACAAACAAAATTAAACAACTGAATAAAACTAAATAAAAGAAACAAAATCCTGATCCCACTTTTCTTCTTTGTGTTTTGTGTCCTTGAAAGTGATTTTGGAGCTAAAACACCCCTGGCATTGCAGGGATATAGTAGTCTCATCGTTATTCAGTTCATGGCGAGCAAATAGAATAGAAAAGCTCTGCTCTGCTATGCCTGGAGTTCTGCATGACGAGCTCTGACCCAGCCCTGAGGGCTCCCTCCATCCAGGAGAGCCGCTCTCTGCAGGGCAGGGCCCAGGCCCAGCCTGGGACAGGGGTAGAGACGACACAGGCACACACACCTATGACACGGCTCAGGCAGGGACTCAAGGCCCCAGGCTGAGCTGAGACACTTCCCCTGGGTCCCAGGCAGGAGATGGTGGCGGTGGGTGGGGGTCCCAGGGAAGGCCGGTCCCAGCCACCGAAGCCTGGGAGCACCCCCACGACCCTGGCAGAACTAGACTTGCAAACATTTCCTTCTGTGCCTTCGAAATACGTGCTCACTTAGGGACCATAAACAATACTTCTGGCTACATCAATAACCCTACTGTGCTTCCTCACCATACTGAGTGCAGGCTCCCTGGAGAGATCTTGGGTTTCCCCTCTCTCTTTGCACTGAAGAATCACACAGAATCACTGAGTGTTAGGCATTGGAAGGGACCTCGAAAGATCATCCAGTCCAATCCCCCTGCCGGAGCAGGAACACCTAGATGAGGTTACACAGGTAGGTGTCCAGGCAGGTCTTGAACGCCTCCAGAGCAGAAGACTCCACAAGCTCCCTGGGCAGCCTGTTCCAGTGTTCTGTCACCCCCACTGAGAAGAAGTTTCTTCTCAAATTTAAGTGGAACCTCTTGTGTTCCAGTTTGTACCCATTACCCCTTGTCCTATCATTGGTTGTCACCGAGAAGAGCCTGGCTCCATCCTCGTGACACTCACCCTTTATATATCTGTAAACATTAATGAGGTCACCCCTCAGTCTCCTCCAAGCTCAAGAGACCCAGCTCCCTCAGCCTTTCCTCATAAGGGAGATGCTCCACTCCCTTAATCGTCTTTGTTGCCCTGCGCTGGACTCTCTCCAGCAGTTCCCTGTCCTTCTGGAACTGAGAGGCCCAGAACTGGACACAATATTCCAGATGGGATCTCACCAGGGCAGAAAAAGGAGAAAAGGAGATGTGCCAGGAGGCAGCAGGCGTGCCCGCAGCAGCTGGGTCCCTGAGCGCTGCGAGATGCGGCTGAGCTGCCGGGCACTCTGGGTTCTCCAATGGTCCAGCCCGGCTGGGAGCTCTGCCAGGGCTCTCTCCTACACGCAGCCATCTCACCTCAGAAAACAGCCCCAGCTTTGGGACCTCTTGCCTGTTTCCTCCTCTCATGCACCAAAAATTGTCAAGGCACGGAGTGAAAAGGTGGCCGTGAGGGGGACTGACCAACCTGCCGGCAAAGAGACGGCTGGGATCACACGCACACATGGGCCTGTTCTCATCGGCCTCAGTCCTGCACAAGTCAGACTAAACCCAACACAATCAAGCTTCACCTTTTTATTCAAGATGCCACGTGCAATTTGCAGAAAAAACAGCAAGACAGGAACATTTTCTCAATTAGAAAACTCTGTGTGTGAGTTCATAGCAGACTGTTTCTCAACTGTTCATTAATTAGCAGCTGCTTCCAGCAAAAGCAAGCCCCCCAAAACATGATCTGTATAGAGCATAAAGAAACACCACTATAATGGCTGGAAACAAAACGCACCACTGGACTGTATATATGACAACTATTGCACTGTTACCTTCTCCCCATCACATACTGTCAAGAGCTGCACGGGAAGGGTTGATTTGCAAACTGCACCCGAGCAAACAGTTTGCTGTGGAAGCCACGGTCGTAGGGCACGGGTAGGAAGGTCCCAGCAGTAAACACTCACAGAGAGAAAACCCGCTGAGTCCCCAAACCCATCAGTGCCAAAACATCCACTGAGGTGAGAGGTATCTAAGGAAGAGAAGGTCAAAATGCAGCGAGTCATTGCACAAAGTGCCAGTCAGAAGGCACCTTCCTGTAACTGAACAGAAGATCATCACAGGTAGGAGAGCTACAGGAAGTGAGACTGGACCGGCAACAAAACCACACTGTATTCTTGCAAAAAAGGGACACTATTAGGTTGATTACTCCCCTGGCTTGTAGCTACAGGGACTGATTCAGGGCCAGTACCCCAAAGGCTTCCTCCCAAGGGTGCTGGGTGGAGCGGGGGGGCCGGCGGAGGCGGGGGGGGGGGGGGCCGGGAAGCGGCGCTGCACACATCTGGTTCTGTCACGCAGAGGTCACAATGCCAGCACTTGGCAACGCTGAGGTCACAATGCCCCAGGGCACTATAAAAGGGAGCAGCCTCCCATGTCCACCGCCAGAGCTGGCCCGGGGGCCGCCCCAACACATCCCCGAGGAAGCACTGGAGCAGCTGGTGGAATCACAGGGCAGGGGCTGAGGGAGGAAGACCTTGCATGAGGCTGCTGGAGGTTCTTTGCTGCAAGGCGATCTGCTGGCAGGGCCACCTTCCAAACTCATCTGATGCATGGAAATCCCTTCCAGTTGGATAGCAGTGGCAAGACCAAGGGAATTCCTTCTTGAGGAGCAGTGCAGAGCTCACCATTCTCATCCCCTGTGGGGCCAGGGCCAGTAGCTGTAAGAAGTGGGATGCCCAGATGTTGCAAAGGTGCCCAGGGCTCTCACACCCATCAGAAGGTATGTGCCTCCTTGCCACAAGGTGACAGAGCCAGTGCCGAAGATGGAACACGCTTCAGGGTATTCAGTGCCTTCTGGTAGTGCAGGGATGGGAAGCAACGACAGCAGAAATTTCTTCGTCAAGTACTGCTAGGGAAAGGAGGAGGTAGGAACAGAAGGAGAGAAGACTTCAGCTGGAAAGGACCTACAATGATTATCTACTCCAAATGCCTGACCACTTCAGGGCTGAACAGAAGTTACAACATAGTATTAAGGGTATTGTCCAAAGGCCTCTTCAACACTGATCAGGCAAGAGGGATCGACCACCTCCCCGGGAACCCTGTTCCAGGGCTTTGACCACCCTCTTGGTAAAGAAAAGTTTCCTCTTCTCAAGTCCAAAGCTCCCCTGATGGATGCAGCTTTGAGCCGTTCCCACACCTCCTGCTCTTGGCTATCAGGGAGAAGAGATCAGCAGCTCCCTCTCCATTTTCCTCCTTGGAAGCTGTAGAGAGCAACGAGGTCGCCTCTCAGCCTTCGTCTCTCCAAACTAAACAAATCCCAGGTCCTCAGTATCCATCAACCAGAAGAAGCTTTAGCTCACAGAGTAGTTCTACAGTCCCCATACTCCCACCCAGCTGAAGCTCCGACACAAGACAAATCCCCTACGTCAAGAAACCCTGTGTGAAGATCTACAGCCTAGAAATAGAGAACACAACGTCAGGTGCAGCACCATCAGTTTCTGGCACTGGTCGAACACATCGGAGTAGAAAAATGCTCCTGGAGGCACAAGTAGGTCACAGCATGACGGTGAGCCACAAATGTGATACAGGCAAATGCATTCTGTTGTGTCAGGCAAGGCACTGCCACAAGAAAGGCAAGCCTTGTGCAAAGCCCTGGTCAGCACTCACCTGGACCACTAGGGACATTGCTCCTTCCTTGGGTTCAGGAAAGATAAAATCCATCCAGGATGAAAGTAAATCAAGACTAAGTAGTTGGTTAGGAACACGGAGGGCCTACAGAAGAAGACAACGGCTAGAAGAAGCAAGACAAAGCCTGAGAGGGCTGCCATGACTTTCAAGGAAGATAGCAAGGATGAAGGCCAAAGGAGGAAAAGAGCTATCAAGAGCAAGCAAAGATTGGGTCAACAGCACAAGTCAAGACTTCTCCCCAAGCAGACAACCTCACCGTAAATGACAGCGCAGCAGCACATGTCACTTGCTGCATTGGGAAGGAATGGCACACGGACTGCGAGGGCCACCTTCCAAACCTATCCGATTGATGGATGGATGGAAAGCCTTTTCAGTGGGATAGCAGTGGCAAGACCGACGGCATGATGCCTTCTTGAAGAGTACTGAAGAACTCGCCATCTTCATCCCACATGCCGACAGGCTCAGGAGTCGTAAGAAAGAGGATACAGAGCAGTTGCAAGGGGTTGCAGTGCTTTGAAGCACTCACTGGTGTCCTGACAGGCACAGGAAGGATTCTTGACCCCAAGCTCCATCAGCTCAGAAGCATTTGGGCACTCTCGGAAGTCCGAGAGATGGCTCCAGGTGGAGGGAGGATAAATAGGATAGGACAGGACAGGACAGGATAGGATAGGACAGGATAGGACAGGATAGGGCTTGGGCAGGTCCTGGGAGACGTGAGCAGCCTGTGGGACAAGGAGCCAGGTCTGGCTCACATGCTCAGGGAACAGCCGATCGCCAGCACTGGGGTCAGGAAGGAATTTTTTCCCCTGGGGCAGATTGGCACTGGTCCCCAGGGGTTTTTTGCCTTCCTCTGCAGCATTGAGCATGACCACTTTGCAGAGCTCCTCTGAGCCCTTTTGGCTCGGGTCCTGCCTGCTGCTCAAGCACCAGGAAGATGGCCTCTCGTGCCCTGCAGCTGGGGGGAGGAAGGCTTTTTTTTCCCCCCCATGTGGGACACCAAGTGTCTCTGGGGGTTTTTTGCCTTCTTCTGCAGCGTTGAGCATGGCCCACTTGCCGCGGCTTCTTTGGGCCATTTGGGCTGGGTGCCTGCTGCTCCACGAGGTGGCCCTAAACTTAGCTAGAGCAGCCTACCTAAACCAGAATAGAACAACTCGCCTAAACCAACCTTCAACAACTGGAAACAACCAACCTTAAAGAACCTAAACCAATCTGCCTTAAAAAACTTCAAACAATCAGCCACAAACCACCTAAAAAAAACCTTCAACAATCTACAACAAATTACCTAAACCAGTCTAAATCAAACAAAATAAACCAACCTAAACACCCTGAAAAAAACCCACCTAAAACAAATGACCTAAACAATCCTACCTAAAACAACCTGAACCAGCGTTCTTCAACCAACCTTCAGCAACCTCAACCCAAGCAAGCAAGAGAAATCTAAACCAAACCACCTTAAACAACCCTTCAATGATCTACAACAAATTACCTAAACCAACCAAAATAAACCAATCGAAACACCCTAAAACCAATCTACCTAAAACAAATTACCTAAACAATCCTACCTAAAACTACATAAACCAACGTTCGTCAACCAACATTTGGCAACCTAAATCCAAACAAATTAAATACATCTAAACCAACCCATCTTAAACAACTTAAGCCAGCCCTTAAAAAAATCTCAAACTACTTAAAACCTACCCAATAAAGTATAAAACCACCTGAAACAACCAAGCTAAACTAACGACCTAGACTAACCAACTTAAACCAACCTCAGAAATATGAAACCAAACAACAGAAACAACCTGAACAAAACCACCTAAAGCAAATGACCTAAACCAAAATAGAACCACCAAAACCAACCTAAAACAACCAAGCTAAATCAACAACACTCCAACAAACAAGCTAAAACACTCGAAAAAACCTGCATGACCAAAACCCAACCAACAAACACCCTACCCCATGCAGTGCCTCACTTGGATGTGCCTGCAGTCTTGAAAGCTTGACTACCCCAGCCAGGTGCTCTTACAAATGCACCTTGATCTTCTTTGCAGCTTCTAGAAGGGGAGCGCAGCTACCGTATACCCTTGACCCATGAATTGTATCCCTCCAACAGAGAAGGTCATCCTCTTGGAGTGATCGCCTGGCTTTGGGAAGGACACGCATGAAGCAGGGAGGAAGGAAGGGGACACCTGCCTAGCCAGCCACATCAGTCCAATCAACCCTGGCCATCAATGGCGTGACAGAGGTCGCAGTCAGATTGCTCTCACGTCCAAAACAACCAAATGCAACCTAAAACCAACCAAAATCACCAAAACCAAATGACCTATACGATCTCAAACTACCATCCTAAACAATCCAGCCTAAACCAACCAGCCAACCTGCAACCATCAACCTGCTTACAAACAAACAAACAAACAAAATTAAACAACTGAATAAAACTAAATAAAAGAAACAAAATCCTGATCCCACTTTTCTTCTTTGTGTTTTGTGTCCTTGAAAGTGATTTTGGAGCTAAAACACCCCTGGCATTGCAGGGATATAGTAGTCTCATCGTTATTCAGTTCATGGCGAGCAAATAGAATAGAAAAGCTCTGCTCTGCTATGCCTGGAGTTCTGCATGAGGAGCTCTGACCCAGCCCTGAGGGCTCCCTCCATCCAGGAGAGCCGCTCTCTGCAGGGCAGGGCCCAGGCCCAGCCTGGGACAGGGGTAGAGACGACACAGGCACACACACCTATGACACGGCTCAGGCAGGGACTCAAGGCCCCAGGCTGAGCTGAGACACTTCCCCTGGGTCCCAGGCAGGAGATGGTGGCGGTGGGTGGGGGTCCCAGGGAAGGCCGGTCCCAGCCACCGAAGCCTGGGAGCACCCCCACGACCCTGGCAGAACTAGACTTGCAAACATTTCCTTCTGTGCCTTCGAAATACGTGCTCACTTAGGGACCATAAACAATACTTCTGGCTACATCAATAACCCTACTGTGCTTCCTCACCATACTGAGTGCAGGCTCCCTGGAGAGATCTTGGGTTTCCCCTCTCTCTTTGCACTGAAGAATCACACAGAATCACTGAGTGTTAGGCATTGGAAGGGACCTCGAAAGATCATCCAGTCCAATCCCCCTGCCGGAGCAGGAACACCTAGATGAGGTTACACAGGTAGGTGTCCAGGCAGGTCTTGAACGCCTCCAGAGCAGAAGACTCCACAAGCTCCCTGGGCAGCCTGTTCCAGTGTTCTGTCACCCCCACTGAGAAGAAGTTTCTTCTCAAATTTAAGTGGAACCTCTTGTGTTCCAGTTTGTACCCATTACCCCTTGTCCTATCATTGGTTGTCACCGAGAAGAGCCTGGCTCCATCCTCGTGACACTCACCCTTTATATATCTGTAAACATTAATGAGGTCACCCCTCAGTCTCCTCCAAGCTCAAGAGACCCAGCTCCCTCAGCCTTTCCTCATAAGGGAGATGCTCCACTCCCTTAATCGTCTTTGTTGCCCTGCGCTGGACTCTCTCCAGCAGTTCCCTGTCCTTCTGGAACTGAGAGGCCCAGAACTGAACACAATATTCCAGATGTGATCTCACCAGGGCAGAAAAAGGAGAAAAGGAGATGTGCCAGGAGGCAGCAGACGTGCCCGCAGCAGCTGGGTCCCTGAGCGCTGGGAGATGCGGCTGAGCTGCCGGGCACTCTGGGTTCTCCAATGGTCCAGCCCGGCTGGGAGCTCTGCCAGGGCTCTCTCCTACACGCAGCCATCTCACCTCAGAAAACAGCCCCAACTTTGGGACCTCTTGCCTGTTTCCTCCTCTCATGCACCAAAAATTGTCAAGGCACGGAGTGAAAAGGTGGCCGTGAGGGGGACTGACCAACCTGCCGGCAAAAGAGACGGCTGGGATCACACGCACACATGGGCCTGTTCTCATCGGCCTCAGTCCTGCACAAGTCAGACTAAACCCAACACAATCAAGCTTCACCTTTTTATTCAAGATGCCACGTGCAATTTGCAGAAAAAACAGCAAGACAGGAACATTTTCTCAATTAGAAAACTCTGTGTGTGAGTTCATAGCAGACTGTTTCTCAACTGTTCATTAATTAGCAGCTGCTTCCAGCAAAAGCAAGCCCCCCAAAACATGATCTGTATAGAGCATAAAGAAACACCACTATAATGGCTGGAAACAAAACGCACCACTGGACTGTATATATGACAACTATTGCACTGTTACCTTCTCCCCATCACATACTGTCAAGAGCTGCACGGGAAGGGTTGATTTGCAAACTGCACCCGAGCAAACAGTTTGCTGTGGAAGCCACGGTCGTAGGGCACGGGTAGGAAGGTCCCAGCAGTAAACACTCACAGAGAGAAAACCCGCTGAGTCCCCAAACCCATCAGTGCCAAAACATCCACTGAGGTGAGAGGTATCTAAGGAAGAGAAGGTCAAAATGCAGCGAGTCATTGCACAAAGTGCCAGTCAGAAGGCACCTTCCTGTAACTGAACAGAAGATCATCACAGGTAGGAGAGCTACAGGAAGTGAGACTGGACCGGCAACAAAACCACACTGTATTCTTGCAAAAAAGGGACACTATTAGGTTGATTACTCCCCTGGCTTGTAGCTACAGGGACTGATTCAGGGCCAGTACCCCAAAGGCTTCCTCCCAAGGGTGCTGGGTGGAGGGGGGGGCCGGCGGAGGCGGTGGGGGGGGGGGGGGCGGGGAAGCGGCGCTGCACACACATCTGGTTCTGTCACCCAGAGGTCACAATGCCAGCACCTGGCAACGCTGAGGTCACAATGCCCCAGGGCACTATAAAAGGGAGCAGCCTCCCATGTCCACCGCCAGAGCTGGCCCGGGGGCCGCCCCAACACATCCCCGAGGAAGCACTGGAGCAGCTGGTGGAATCACAGGGCAGGGGCTGAGGGAGGAAGACCTTGCATGAGGCTGCTGGAGGTTCTTTGCTGCAAGGCGATCTGCTGGCAGGGCCACCTTCCAAACTCATCTGATGCATGGAAATCCCTTCCAGTTGGATAGCAGTGGCAAGACCAAGGGAATTCCTTCTTGAGGAGCAGTGCAGAGCTCACCATTCTCATCCCCTGTGGGGCCAGGGCCAGTAGCTGTAAGAAGTGGGATGCCCAGATGTTGCAAAGGTGCCCAGGGCTCTCACACCCATCAGAAGGTATGTGCCTCCTTGCCACAAGGTGACAGAGCCAGTGCCGAAGATGGAACACGCTTCAGGGTATTCAGTGCCTTCTGGTAGTGCAGGGATGGGAAGCAACGACAGCAGAAATTTCTTCATCAAGTACTGCTAGGGAAAGGAGGAGGTAGGAACAGAAGGAGAGAAGACTTCAGCTGGAAAGGACCTACAATGATTATCTACTCCAAATGCCTGACCACTTCAGGGCTGAACAGAAGTTACAACATAGTATTAAGGGTATTGTCCAAAGGCCTCTTCAACACTGATCAGGCAAGAGGGATCGAGCACCTCCCCGGGAACCCTGTTCCAGGGCTTTGACCACCCTCTTGGTAAAGAAAAGTTTCCTCTTCTCAAGTCCAAAGCTCCCCTGATGGATGCAGCTTTGAGCCGTTCCCACACCTCCTGCTCTTGGCTATCAGGGAGAAGAGATCAGCAGCTCCCTCTCCATTTTCCTCCTTGGAAGCTGTAGAGAGCAACGAGGTCGCCTCTCAGCCTTCGTCTCTCCAAACTAAACAAATCCCAGGTCCTCAGTATCCATCAACCAGAAGAAGCTTTAGCTCACAGAGTAGTTCTACAGTCCCCATACTCCCACCCAGCTGAAGCTCCGACACAAGACAAATCCCCTACGTCAAGAAACCCTGTGTGAAGATCTACAGCCTAGAAATAGAGAACACAACGTCAGGTGCAGCACCATCAGTTTCTGGCACTGGTCGAACACATCGGAGTAGAAAAATGCTCCTGGAGGCACAAGTAGGTCACAGCATGACGGTGAGCCACAAATGTGATACAGGCAAATGCATTCTGTTGTGTCAGGCAAGGCACTGCCACAGGAAAGGCAAGCCTTGTGCAAAGCCCTGGTCAGCACTCACCTGGACCACTAGGGACATTGCTCCTTCCTTGGGTTCAGGAAAGATAAAATCCATCCAGGATGAAAGTAAATCAAGACTAAGTAGTTGGTTAGGAACACGGAGGGCCTACAGAAGAAGACAACGGCTAGAAGAAGCAAGACAAAGCCTGAGAGGGCTGCCATGACTTTCAAGGAAGATAGCAAGGATGAAGGCCAAAGGAGGAAAAGAGCTATCAAGAGCAAGCAAAGATTGGGTCAACAGCACAAGTCAAGACTTCTCCCCAAGCAGACAACCTCACCGTAAATGACAGCGCAGCAGCACATGTCACTTGCTGCATTGGGAAGGAATGGCACACGGACTGCGAGGGCCACCTTCCAAACCTATCCGATTGATGGATGGATGGAAAGCCTTTTCAGTGGGATAGCAGTGGCAAGACCGACGGCATGATGCCTTCTTGAAGAGTACTGAAGAACTCGCCATCTTCATCCCACATGCCGACAGGCTCAGGAGTCGTAAGAAAGAGGATACAGAGCAGTTGCAAGGGGTTGCAGTGCTTTGAAGCACTCACTGGTGTCCTGACAGGCACAGGAAGGATTCTTGACCCCAAGCTCCATCAGCTCAGAAGCATTTGGGCACTCTCGGAAGTCCGAGAGATGGCTCCAGGTGGAGGGAGGATAGATAGGATAGGACAGGACAGGACAGGATAGGATAGGACAGGATAGGACAGGATAGGGCTTGGGCAGGTCCTGGGAGACGTGAGCAGCCTGTGGGACAAGGAGCCAGGTCTGGCTCACATGCTCAGGGAACAGCCGATCGCCAGCACTGGGGTCAGGAAGGAATTTTTTCCCCTGGGGCAGATTGGCACTGGTCCCCAGGGGTTTTTTGCCTTCCTCTGCAGCATTGAGCATGACCACTTTGCAGAGCTCCTCTGAGCCCTTTTGGCTCGGGTCCTGCCTGCTGCTCAAGCACCAGGAAGATGGCCTCTCGTGCCCTGCAGCTGGGGGGAGGAAGGCTTTCTTTTCCCCCCCATGTGGGACACCAAGTGTCTCTGGGGGTTTTTTGCCTTCTTCCGCAGCGTTGAGCATGGCCCACTTGCCACGGCTTCTTTGGGCCATTGTGGCTGGGTGCCTGCTGCTCCACGAGGTGGCCCTAAACTTAGCTAGAGCAGCCTACCTAAACCAGAATAGAACAACTCGCCTAAACCAACCTTCAACAACTGGAAACAACCAACCTTAAAGAACCTAAACCAATCTGCCTTAAAAAACTTCAAACAATCAGCCACAAACCACCTAAAAAAAACCTTCAACAATCTACAACAAATTACCTAAACCAGTCTAAATCAAACAAAATAAACCAACCTAAACACCCTAAAAAAAACCCACCTAAAACAAATGACCTAAACAATCCTACCTAAAACAACCTGAACCAGCGTTCTTCAACCAACCTTCAGCAACCTCAACCCAAGCAAGCAAGAGAAATCTAAACCAAACCACCTTAAACAACCCTTCAATGATCTACAACAAATTACCTAAACCAACCAAAATAAACCAATCAAAACACCCTAAAACCAATCTACCTAAAACAAATTACCTAAACAATCCTACCTAAAACTACATAAACCAACGTTCGTCAACCAACATTTGGCAACCTAAATCCAAACAAATTAAATACATCTAAACCAACCCATCTTAAACAACTTAAGCCAGCCCTTAAAAAAATCTCAAACTACTTAAAACCTACCCAATAAAGTATAAAACCACCTGAAACAACCAAGCTAAACTAACGACCTAGACTAACCAACTTAAACCAACCTCAGAAATATGAAACCAAACAACAGAAACAACCTGAACAAAACCACCTAAAGCAAATGACCTAAACCAAAATAGAACCACCAAAACCAACCTAAAACAACCAAGCTAAATCAACAACACTCCAACAAACAAGCTAAAACACTCGAAAAAACCTGCATGACCAAAACCCAACCAACAAACACCCTACCCCATGCAGTGCCTCACTTGGATGTGCCTGCAGTCTTGAAAGCTTGACTACCCCAGCCAGGTGCTCTTACAAATGCACCTTGATCTTCTTTGCAGCTTCTAGAAGGGGAGGGCAGCTACCGTATACCCTTGACCCATGAATTGTATCCCTCCAACAGAGAAGGTCATCCTCTTGGAGTGATCGCCTGGCTTTGGGAAGGACACGCATGAAGCAGGGAGGAAGGAAGGGGACACCTGCCTAGCCAGCCACATCAGTCCAATCAACCCTGGCCATCAATGGCGTGACAGAGGTCGCAGTCAGATTGCTCTCACGTCCAAAACAACCAAATGCAACCTAAAACCAACCAAAATCACCAAAACCAAATGACCTATACGATCTCAAACTACCATCCTAAACAATCCAGCCTAAACCAACCAGCCAACCTGCAACCATCAACCTCCTTACAAACAAACAGACAAACAAAATTAAACAACTGAATAAAACTAAATAAAAGAAACAAAATCCTGATCCCACTTTTCTTCTTTGTGTTTTGTGTCCTTGAAAGTGATTTTGGAGCTAAAACACCCCTGGCATTGCAGGGATATAGTAGTCTCATCGTTATTCAGTTCATGGCGAGCAAATAGAATAGAAAAGCTCTGCTCTGCTATGCCTGGAGTTCTGCATGACGAGCTCTGACCCAGCCCTGAGGGCTCCCTCCATCCAGGAGAGCCGCTCTCTGCAGGGCAGGGCCCAGGCCCAGCCTGGGACAGGGGTAGAGACGACACAGGCACACACACCTATGACACGGCTCAGGCAGGGACTCAAGGCCCCAGGCTGAGCTGAGACACTTCCCCTGGGTCCCAGGCAGGAGATGGTGGCGGTGGGTGGGGGTCCCAGGGAAGGCCGGTCCCAGCCACCGAAGCCTGGGAGCACCCCCACGACCCTGGCAGAACTAGACTTGCAAACATTTCCTTCTGTGCCTTCGAAATACGTGCTCACTTAGGGACCATAAACAATACTTCTGGCTACATCAATAACCCTACTGTGCTTCCTCACCATACTGAGTGCAGGCTCCCTGGAGAGATCTTGGGTTTCCCCTCTCTCTTTGCACTGAAGAATCACACAGAATCACTGAGTGTTAGGCATTGGAAGGGACCTCGAAAGATCATCCAGTCCAATCCCCCTGCCGGAGCAGGAACACCTAGATGAGGTTACACAGGTAGGTGTCCAGGCAGGTCTTGAACGCCTCCAGAGCAGAAGACTCCACAAGCTCCCTGGGCAGCCTGTTCCAGTGTTCTGTCACCCCCACTGAGAAGAAGTTTCTTCTCAAATTTAAGTGGAACCTCTTGTGTTCCAGTTTGTACCTATTACCCCTTGTCCTATCATTGGTTGTCACCGAGAAGAGCCTGGCTCCATCCTCGTGACACTCACCCTTTATATATCTGTAAACATTAATGAGGTCACCCCTCAGTCTCCTCCAAGCTCAAGAGACCCAGCTCCCTCAGCCTTTCCTCATAAGGGAGATGCTCCACTCCCTTAATCGTCTTTGTTGCCCTGCGCTGGACTCTCTCCAGCAGTTCCCTGTCCTTCTGGAACTGAGAGGCCCAGAACTGGACACAATATTCCAGATGGGATCTCACCAGGGCAGAAAAAGGAGAAAAGGAGATGTGCCAGGAGGCAGCAGACGTGCCCGCAGCAGCTGGGTCCCTGAGCGCTGGGAGATGCGGCTGAGCTGCCGGGCACTCTGGGTTCTCCAATGGTCCAGCCCGGCTGGGAGCTCTGCCAGGGCTCTCTCCTACACGCAGCCATCTCACCTCAGAAAACAGCCCCAGCTTTGGGACCTCTTGCCTGTTTCCTCCTCTCATGCACCAAAAATTGTCAAGGCACGGAGTGAAAAGGTGGCCGTGAGGGGGACTGACCAACCTGCCGGCAAAAGAGACGGCTGGGATCACACGCACACATGGGCCTGTTCTCATCGGCCTCAGTCCTGCACAAGTCAGACTAAACCCAACACAATCAAGCTTCACCTTTTTATTCAAGATGCCACGTGCAATTTGCAGAAAAAACAGCAAGACAGGAACATTTTCTCAATTAGAAAACTCTGTGTGTGAGTTCATAGCAGACTGTTTCTCAACTGTTCATTAATTAGCAGCTGCTTCCAGCAAAAGCAAGCCCCCCAAAACATGATCTGTATAGAGCATAAAGAAACACCACTATAATGGCTGGAAACAAAACGCACCACTGGACTGTATATATGACAACTATTGCACTGTTACCTTCTCCCCATCACATACTGTCAAGAGCTGCACGGGAAGGGTTGATTTGCAAACTGCACCCGAGCAAACAGTTTGCTGTGGAAGCCACGGTCGTAGGGCACGGGTAGGAAGGTCCCAGCAGTAAACACTCACAGAGAGAAAACCCGCTGAGTCCCCAAACCCATCAGTGCCAAAACATCCACTGAGGTGAGAGGTATCTAAGGAAGAGAAGGTCAAAATGCAGCGAGTCATTGCACAAAGTGCCAGTCAGAAGGCACCTTCCTGTAACTGAACAGAAGATCATCACAGGTAGGAGAGCTACAGGAAGTGAGACTGGACCGGCAACAAAACCACACTGTATTCTTGCAAAAAAGGGACACTATTAGGTTGATTACTCCCCTGGCTTGTAGCTACAGGGACTGATTCAGGGCCAGTACCCCAAAGGCTTCCTCCCAAGGGTGCTGGGTGGAGGGGGGGGCCGGCGGAGGCGGTGGGGGGGGGGGGGGCGGGGAAGCGGCGCTGCACACATCTGGTTCTGTCACCCAGAGGTCACAATGCCAGCACCTGGCAACGCTGAGGTCACAATGCCCCAGGGCACTATAAAAGGGAGCAGCCTCCCATGTCCACCGCCAGAGCTGGCCCGGGGGCCGCCCCAACACATCCCCGAGGAAGCACTGGAGCAGCTGGTGGAATCACAGGGCAGGGGCTGAGGGAGGAAGACCTTGCATGAGGCTGCTGGAGGTTCTTTGCTGCAAGGCGATCTGCTGGCAGGGCCACCTTCCAAACTCATCTGATGCATGGAAATCCCTTCCAGTTGGATAGCAGTGGCAAGACCAAGGGAATTCCTTCTTGAGGAGCAGTGCAGAGCTCACCATTCTCATCCCCTGTGGGGCCAGGGCCAGTAGCTGTAAGAAGTGGGATGCCCAGATGTTGCAAAGGTGCCCAGGGCTCTCACACCCATCAGAAGGTATGTGCCTCCTTGCCACAAGGTGACAGAGCCAGTGCCGAAGATGGAACACGCTTCAGGGTATTCAGTGCCTTCTGGTAGTGCAGGGATGGGAAGCAACGACAGCAGAAATTTCTTCATCAAGTACTGCTAGGGAAAGGAGGAGGTAGGAACAGAAGGAGAGAAGACTTCAGCTGGAAAGGACCTACAATGATTATCTACTCCAAATGCCTGACCACTTCAGGGCTGAACAGAAGTTACAACATAGTATTAAGGGTATTGTCCAAAGGCCTCTTCAACACTGATCAGGCAAGAGGGATCGACCACCTCCCCGGGAACCCTGTTCCAGGGCTTTGACCACCCTCTTGGTAAAGAAAAGTTTCCTCTTCTCAAGTCCAAAGCTCCCCTGATGGATGCAGCTTTGAGCCGTTCCCACACCTCCTGCTCTTGGCTATCAGGGAGAAGAGATCAGCAGCTCCCTCTCCATTTTCCTCCTTGGAAGCTGTAGAGAGCAACGAGGTCGCCTCTCAGCCTTCGTCTCTCCAAACTAAACAAATCCCAGGTCCTCAGTATCCATCAACCAGAAGAAGCTTTAGCTCACAGAGTAGTTCTACAGTCCCCATACTCCCACCCAGCTGAAGCTCCGACACAAGACAAATCCCCTACGTCAAGAAACCCTGTGTGAAGATCTACAGCCTAGAAATAGAGAACACAACGTCAGGTGCAGCACCATCAGTTTCTGGCACTGGTCGAACACATCGGAGTAGAAAAATGCTCCTGGAGGCACAAGTAGGTCACAGCATGACGGTGAGCCACAAATGTGATACAGGCAAATGCATTCTGTTGTGTCAGGCAAGGCACTGCCACAGGAAAGGCAAGCCTTGTGCAAAGCCCTGGTCAGCACTCACCTGGACCACTAGGGACATTGCTCCTTCCTTGGGTTCAGGAAAGATAAAATCCATCCAGGATGAAAGTAAATCAAGACTAAGTAGTTGGTTAGGAACACGGAGGGCCTACAGAAGAAGACAACGGCTAGAAGAAGCAAGACAAAGCCTGAGAGGGCTGCCATGACTTTCAAGGAAGATAGCAAGGATGAAGGCCAAAGGAGGAAAAGAGCTATCAAGAGCAAGCAAAGATTGGGTCAACAGCACAAGTCAAGACTTCTCCCCAAGCAGACAACCTCACCGTAAATGACAGCGCAGCAGCACATGTCACTTGCTGCATTGGGAAGGAATGGCACACGGACTGCGAGGGCCACCTTCCAAACCTATCCGATTGATGGATGGATGGAAAGCCTTTTCAGTGGGATAGCAGTGGCAAGACCGACGGCATGATGCCTTCTTGAAGAGTACTGAAGAACTCGCCATCTTCATCCCACATGCCGACAGGCTCAGGAGTCGTAAGAAAGAGGATACAGAGCAGTTGCAAGGGGTTGCAGTGCTTTGAAGCACTCACTGGTGTCCTGACAGGCACAGGAAGGATTCTTGACCCCAAGCTCCATCAGCTCAGAAGCATTTGGGCACTCTCGGAAGTCCGAGAGATGGCTCCAGGTGGAGGGAGGATAGATAGGATAGGACAGGACAGGACAGGATAGGATAGGACAGGATAGGACAGGATAGGGCTTGGGCAGGTCCTGGGAGACGTGAGCAGCCTGTGGGACAAGGAGCCAGGTCTGGCTCACATGCTCAGGGAACAGCCGATCGCCAGCACTGGGGTCAGGAAGGAATTTTTTCCCCTGGGGCAGATTGGCACTGGTCCCCAGGGGTTTTTTGCCTTCCTCTGCAGCATTGAGCATGACCACTTTGCAGAGCTCCTCTGAGCCCTTTTGGCTCGGGTCCTGCCTGCTGCTCAAGCACCAGGAAGATGGCCTCTCGTGCCCTGCAGCTGGGGGGAGGAAGGCTTTTTTTTCCCCCCCATGTGGGACACCAAGTGTCTCTGGGGGTTTTTTGCCTTCTTCTGCAGCGTTGAGCATGGCCCACTTGCCACGGCTTCTTTGGGCCATTGTGGCTGGGTGCCTGCTGCTCCACGAGGTGGCCCTAAACTTAGCTAGAGCAGCCTACCTAAACCAGAATAGAACAACTCGCCTAAACCAACCTTCAACAACTGGAAACAACCAACCTTAAAGAACCTAAACCAATCTGCCTTAAAAAACTTCAAACAATCAGCCACAAACCACCTAAAAAAAACCTTCAACAATCTACAACAAATTACCTAAACCAGTCTAAATCAAACAAAATAAACCTACCTAAACACCCTAAAAAAAACCCACCTAAAACAAATGACCTAAACAATCCTACCTAAAACAACCTGAACCAGCGTTCTTCAACCAACCTTCAGCAACCTCAACCCAAGCAAGCAAGAGAAAACTAAACCAAACCACCTTAAACAACCCTTCAATGATCTACAACAAATTACCTAAACCAACCAAAATAAACCAATCAAAACACCCTAAAACCAATCTACCTAAAACAAATTACCTAAACAATCCTACCTAAAACTACATAAACCAACGTTCGTCAACCAACATTTGGCAACCTAAATCCAAACAAATTAAATACATCTAAACCAACCCATCTTAAACAACTTAAGCCAGCCCTTAAAAAAATCTCAAACTACTTAAAACCTACCCAATAAAGTATAAAACCACCTGAAACAACCAAGCTAAACTAACGACCTAGACTAACCAACTTAAACCAACCTCAGAAATATGAAACCAAACAACAGAAACAACCTGAACAAAACCACCTAAAGCAAATGACCTAAACCAAAATAGAACCACCAAAACCAACCTAAAACAACCAAGCTAAATCAACAACACTCCAACAAACAAGCTAAAACACTCGAAAAAACCTGCATGACCAAAACCCAACCAACAAACACCCTACCCCATGCAGTGCCTCACTTGGATGTGCCTGCAGTCTTGAAAGCTTGACTACCCCAGCCAGGTGCTCTTACAAATGCACCTTGATCTTCTTTGCAGCTTCTAGAAGGGGAGGGCAGCTACCGTATACCCTTGACCCATGAATTGTATCCCTCCAACAGAGAAGGTCATCCTCTTGGAGTGATCGCCTGGCTTTGGGAAGGACACGCATGAAGCAGGGAGGAAGGAAGGGGACACCTGCCTAGCCAGCCACATCAGTCCAATCAACCCTGGCCATCAATGGCGTGACAGAGGTCGCAGTCAGATTGCTCTCACGTCCAAAACAACCAAATGCAACCTAAAACCAACCAAAATCACCAAAACCAAATGACCTATACGATCTCAAACTACCATCCTAAACAATCCAGCCTAAACCAACCAGCCAACCTGCAACCATCAACCTGCTTACAAACAAACAAACAAACAAAATTAAACAACTGAATAAAACTAAATAAAAGAAACAAAATCCTGATCCCACTTTTCTTCTTTGTGTTTTGTGTCCTTGAAAGTGATTTTGGAGCTAAAACACCCCTGGCATTGCAGGGATATAGTAGTCTCATCGTTATTCAGTTCATGGCGAGCAAATAGAATAGAAAAGCTCTGCTCTGCTATGCCTGGAGTTCTGCATGACGAGCTCTGACCCAGCCCTGAGGGCTCCCTCCATCCAGGAGAGCCGCTCTCTGCAGGGCAGGGCCCAGGCCCAGCCTGGGACAGGGGTAGAGACGACACAGGCACACACACCTATGACACGGCTCAGGCAGGGACTCAAGGCCCCAGGCTGAGCTGAGACACTTCCCCTGGGTCCCAGGCAGGAGATGGTGGCGGTGGGTGGGGGTCCCAGGGAAGGCCGGTCCCAGCCACCGAAGCCTGGGAGCACCCCCACGACCCTGGCAGAACTAGACTTGCAAACATTTCCTTCTGTGCCTTCGAAATACGTGCTCACTTAGGGACCATAAACAATACTTCTGGCTACATCAATAACCCTACTGTGCTTCCTCACCATACTGAGTGCAGGCTCCCTGGAGAGATCTTGGGTTTCCCCTCTCTCTTTGCACTGAAGAATCACACAGAATCACTGAGTGTTAGGCATTGGAAGGGACCTCGAAAGATCATCCAGTCCAATCCCCCTGCCGGAGCAGGAACACCTAGATGAGGTTACACAGGTAGGTGTCCAGGCAGGTCTTGAACGCCTCCAGAGCAGAAGACTCCACAAGCTCCCTGGGCAGCCTGTTCCAGTGTTCTGTCACCCCCACTGAGAAGAAGTTTCTTCTCAAATTTAAGTGGAACCTCTTGTGTTCCAGTTTGTACCCATTACCCCTTGTCCTATCATTGGTTGTCACCGAGAAGAGCCTGGCTCCATCCTCGTGACACTCACCCTTTATATATCTGTAAACATTAATGAGGTCACCCCTCAGTCTCCTCCAAGCTCAAGAGACCCAGCTCCCTCAGCCTTTCCTCATAAGGGAGATGCTCCACTCCCTTAATCGTCTTTGTTGCCCTGCGCTGGACTCTCTCCAGCAGTTCCCTGTCCTTCTGGAACTGAGAGGCCCAGAACTGGACACAATATTCCAGATGGGATCTCACCAGGGCAGAAAAAGGAGAAAAGGAGATGTGCCAGGAGGCAGCAGGCGTGCCCGCAGCAGCTGGGTCCCTGAGCGCTGGGAGATGCGGCTGAGCTGCCGGGCACTCTGCGTTCTCCAATGGTCCAGCCCGGCTGGGAGCTCTGCCAGGGCTCTCTCCTACACGCAGCCATCTCACCTCAGAAAACAGCCCCAGCTTTGGGACCTCTTGCCTGTTTCCTCCTCTCATGCACCAAAAATTGTCAAGGCACGGAGTGAAAAGGTGGCCGTGAGGGGGACTGACCAACCTGCCGGCAAAGAGACGGCTGGGATCACACGCACACATGGGCCTGTTCTCATCGGCCTCAGTCCTGCACAAGTCAGACTAAACCCAACACAATCAAGCTTCACCTTTTTATTCAAGATGCCACGTGCAATTTGCAGAAAAAACAGCAAGACAGGAACATTTTCTCAATTAGAAAACTCTGTGTGTGAGTTCATAGCAGACTGTTTCTCAACTGTTCATTAATTAGCAGCTGCTTCCAGCAAAAGCAAGCCCCCCAAAACATGATCTGTATAGAGCATAAAGAAACACCACTATAATGGCTGGAAACAAAACGCACCACTGGACTGTATATATGACAACTATTGCACTGTTACCTTCTCCCCATCACATACTGTCAAGAGCTGCACGGGAAGGGTTGATTTGCAAACTGCACCCGAGCAAACAGTTTGCTGTGGAAGCCACGGTCGTAGGGCACGGGTAGGAAGGTCCCAGCAGTAAACACTCACAGAGAGAAAACCCGCTGAGTCCCCAAACCCATCAGTGCCAAAACATCCACTGAGGTGAGAGGTATCTAAGGAAGAGAAGGTCAAAATGCAGCGAGTCATTGCACAAAGTGCCAGTCAGAAGGCACCTTCCTGTAACTGAACAGAAGATCATCACAGGTAGGAGAGCTACAGGAAGTGAGACTGGACCGGCAACAAAACCACACTGTATTCTTGCAAAAAAGGGACACTATTAGGTTGATTACTCCCCTGGCTTGTAGCTACAGGGACTGATTCAGGGCCAGTACCCCAAAGGCTTCCTCCCAAGGGTGCTGGGTGGAGGGGGGGGCCGGCAGAGGCGGGGGGTGGGGGGGGCGGGGAAGCGGCGCTGCACACATCTGGTTCTGTCACCCAGAGGTCACAATGCCAGCACCTGGCAACGCTGAGGTCACAATGCCCCAGGGCACTATAAAAGGGAGCAGCCTCCCATGTCCACCGCCAGAGCTGGCCCGGGGGCCGCCCCAACACATCCCCGAGGAAGCACTGGAGCAGCTGGTGGAATCACAGGGCAGGGGCTGAGGGAGGAAGACCTTGCATGAGGCTGCTGGAGGTTCTTTGCTGCAAGGCGATCTGCTGGCAGGGCCACCTTCCAAACTCATCTGATGCATGGAAATCCCTTCCAGTTGGATAGCAGTGGCAAGACCAAGGGAATTCCTTCTTGAGGAGCAGTGCAGAGCTCACCATTCTCATCCCCTGTGGGGCCAGGGCCAGTAGCTGTAAGAAGTGGGATGCCCAGATGTTGCAAAGGTGCCCAGGGCTCTCACACCCATCAGAAGGTATGTGCCTCCTTGCCACAAGGTGACAGAGCCAGTGCCGAAGATGGAACACGCTTCAGGGTATTCAGTGCCTTCTGGTAGTGCAGGGATGGGAAGCAACGACAGCAGAAATTTCTTCGTCAAGTACTGCTAGGGAAAGGAGGAGGTAGGAACAGAAGGAGAGAAGACTTCAGCTGGAAAGGACCTACAATGATTATCTACTCCAAATGCCTGACCACTTCAGGGCTGAACAGAAGTTACAACATAGTATTAAGGGTATTGTCCAAAGGCCTCTTCAACACTGATCAGGCAAGAGGGATCGACCACCTCCCCGGGAACCCTGTTCCAGGGCTTTGACCACCCTCTTGGTAAAGAAAAGTTTCCTCTTCTCAAGTCCAAAGCTCCCCTGATGGATGCAGCTTTGAGCCGTTCCCACACCTCCTGCTCTTGGCTATCAGGGAGAAGAGATCAGCAGCTCCCTCTCCATTTTCCTCCTTGGAAGCTGTAGAGAGCAACGAGGTCGCCTCTCAGCCTTCGTCTCTCCAAACTAAACAAATCCCAGGTCCTCAGTATCCATCAACCAGAAGAAGCTTTAGCTCACAGAGTAGTTCTACAGTCCCCATACTCCCACCCAGCTGAAGCTCCGACACAAGACAAATCCCCTACGTCAAGAAACCCTGTGTGAAGATCTACAGCCTAGAAATAGAGAACACAACGTCAGGTGCAGCACCATCAGTTTCTGGCACTGGTCGAACACATCGGAGTAGAAAAATGCTCCTGGAGGCACAAGTAGGTCACAGCATGACGGTGAGCCACAAATGTGATACAGGCAAATGCATTCTGTTGTGTCAGGCAAGGCACTGCCACAGGAAAGGCAAGCCTTGTGCAAAGCCCTGGTCAGCACTCACCTGGACCACTAGGGACATTGCTCCTTCCTTGGGTTCAGGAAAGATAAAATCCATCCAGGATGAAAGTAAATCAAGACTAAGTAGTTGGTTAGGAACACGGAGGGCCTACAGAAGAAGACAACGGCTAGAAGAAGCAAGACAAAGCCTGAGAGGGCTGCCATGACTTTCAAGGAAGATAGCAAGGATGAAGGCCAAAGGAGGAAAAGAGCTATCAAGAGCAAGCAAAGATTGGGTCAACAGCACAAGTCAAGACTTCTCCCCAAGCAGACAACCTCACCGTAAATGACAGCGCAGCAGCACATGTCACTTGCTGCATTGGGAAGGAATGGCACACGGACTGCGAGGGCCACCTTCCAAACCTATCCGATTGATGGATGGATGGAAAGCCTTTTCAGTGGGATAGCAGTGGCAAGACCGACGGCATGATGCCTTCTTGAAGAGTACTGAAGAACTCGCCATCTTCATCCCACATGCCGACAGGCTCAGGAGTCGTAAGAAAGAGGATACAGAGCAGTTGCAAGGGGTTGCAGTGCTTTGAAGCACTCACTGGTGTCCTGACAGGCACAGGAAGGATTCTTGACCCCAAGCTCCATCAGCTCAGAAGCATTTGGGCACTCTCGGAAGTCCGAGAGATGGCTCCAGGTGGAGGGAGGATAGATAGGATAGGACAGGACAGGACAGGATAGGATAGGACAGGATAGGACAGGATAGGGCTTGGGCAGGTCCTGGGAGACGTGAGCAGCCTGTGGGACAAGGAGCCAGGTCTGGCTCACATGCTCAGGGAACAGCCGATCGCCAGCACTGGGGTCAGGAAGGAATTTTTTCCCCTGGGGCAGATTGGCACTGGTCCCCAGGGGTTTTTTGCCTTCCTCTGCAGCATTGAGCATGACCACTTTGCAGAGCTCCTCTGAGCCCTTTTGGCTCGGGTCCTGCCTGCTGCTCAAGCACCAGGAAGATGGCCTCTCGTGCCCTGCAGCTGGGGGGAGGAAGGCTTTTTTTTCCCCCCCATGTGGGACACCAAGTGTCTCTGGGGGTTTTTTGCCTTCTTCTGCAGCGTTGAGCATGGCCCACTTGCCGCGGCTTCTTTGGGCCATTTGGGCTGGGTGCCTGCTGCTCCACGAGGTGGCCCTAAACTTAGCTAGAGCAGCCTACCTAAACCAGAATAGAACAACTCGCCTAAACCAACCTTCAACAACTGGAAACAACCAACCTTAAAGAACCTAAACCAATCTGCCTTAAAAAACTTCAAACAATCAGCCACAAACCACCTAAAAAAAACCTTCAACAATCTACAACAAATTACCTAAACCAGTCTAAATCAAACAAAATAAACCAACCTAAACACCCTAAAAAAAACCCACCTAAAACAAATGACCTAAACAATCCTACCTAAAACAACCTGAACCAGCGTTCTTCAACCAACCTTCAGCAACCTCAACCCAAGCAAGCAAGAGAAATCTAAACCAAACCACCTTAAACAACCCTTCAATGATCTACAACAAATTACCTAAACCAACCAAAAGAAACCAATCGAAACACCCTAAAACCAATCTACCTAAAACAAATTACCTAAACAATCCTACCTAAAACTACATAAACCAACGTTCGTCAACCAACATTTGGCAACCTAAATCCAAACAAATTAAATACATCTAAACCAACCCATCTTAAACAACTTAAGCCAGCCCTTAAAAAAATCTCAAACTACTTAAAACCTACCCAATAAAGTATAAAACCACCTGAAACAACCAAGCTAAACTAACGACCTAGACTAACCAACTTAAACCAACCTCAGAAATATGAAACCAAACAACAGAAACAACCTGAACAAAACCACCTAAAGCAAATGACCTAAACCAAAATAGAACCACCAAAACCAACCTAAAACAACCAAGCTAAATCAACAACACTCCAACAAACAAGCTAAAACACTCGAAAAAACCTGCATGACCAAAACCCAACCAACAAACACCCTACCCCATGCAGTGCCTCACTTGGATGTGCCTGCAGTCTTGAAAGCTTGACTACCCCAGCCAGGTGCTCTTACAAATGCACCTTGATCTTCTTTGCAGCTTCTAGAAGGGCAGGGCAGCTACCGTATACCCTTGACCCATGAATTGTATCCCTCCAACAGAGAAGGTCATCCTCTTGGAGTGATCGCCTGGCTTTGGGAAGGACACGCATGAAGCAGGGAGGAAGGAAGGGGACACCTGCCTAGCCAGCCACATCAGTCCAATCAACCCTGGCCATCAATGGCGTGACAGAGGTCGCAGTCAGATTGCTCTCACGTCCAAAACAACCAAATGCAACCTAAAACCAACCAAAATCACCAAAACCAAATGACCTATACGATCTCAAACTACCATCCTAAACAATCCAGCCTAAACCAACCAGCCAACCTGCAACCATCAACCTGCTTACAAACAAACAAACAAACAAAATTAAACAACTGAATAAAACTAAATAAAAGAAACAAAATCCTGATCCCACTTTTCTTCTTTGTGTTTTGTGTCCTTGAAAGTGATTTTGGAGCTAAAACACCCCTGGCATTGCAGGGATATAGTAGTCTCATCGTTATTCAGTTCATGGCGAGCAAATAGAATAGAAAAGCTCTGCTCTGCTATGCCTGGAGTTCTGCATGACGAGCTCTGACCCAGCCCTGAGGGCTCCCTCCATCCAGGAGAGCCGCTCTCTGCAGGGCAGGGCCCAGGCCCAGCCTGGGACAGGGGTAGAGACGACACAGGCACACACACCTATGACACGGCTCAGGCAGGGACTCAAGGCCCCAGGCTGAGCTGAGACACTTCCCCTGGGTCCCAGGCAGGAGATGGTGGCGGTGGGTGGGGGTCCCAGGGAAGGCCGGTCCCAGCCACCGAAGCCTGGGAGCACCCCCACGACCCTGGCAGAACTAGACTTGCAAACATTTCCTTCTGTGCCTTCGAAATACGTGCTCACTTAGGGACCATAAACAATACTTCTGGCTACATCAATAACCCTACTGTGCTTCCTCACCATACTGAGTGCAGGCTCCCTGGAGAGATCTTGGGTTTCCCCTCTCTCTTTGCACTGAAGAATCACACAGAATCACTGAGTGTTAGGCATTGGAAGGGACCTCGAAAGATCATCCAGTCCAATCCCCCTGCCGGAGCAGGAACACCTAGATGAGGTTACACAGGTAGGTGTCCAGGCAGGTCTTGAACGCCTCCAGAGCAGAAGACTCCACAAGCTCCCTGGGCAGCCTGTTCCAGTGTTCTGTCACCCCCACTGAGAAGAAGTTTCTTCTCAAATTTAAGTGGAACCTCTTGTGTTCCAGTTTGTACCCATTACCCCTTGTCCTATCATTGGTTGTCACCGAGAAGAGCCTGGCTCCATCCTCGTGACACTCACCCTTTATATATCTGTAAACATTAATGAGGTCACCCCTCAGTCTCCTCCAAGCTCAAGAGACCCAGCTCCCTCAGCCTTTCCTCATAAGGGAGATGCTCCACTCCCTTAATCGTCTTTGTTGCCCTGCGCTGGACTCTCTCCAGCAGTTCCCTGTCCTTCTGGAACTGAGAGGCCCAGAACTGGACACAATATTCCAGGTGTGGTCTCACCAGGGCAGAGTAGAGAGGAAGAAGAACCTCTCTTGACCTACTAACCACCCCGCCTCTAATACACCTCAGGATGCCACTGGTCTTCCTGGCCACAAGGGCACAGTGCTGGCTCATGGTCATCCTGCTGTCCACCAGGACCCCCAGGTCCCTTTCCCCTACACTGCTCTCTAATAGGTCATTACCCAACTTACACTCTTCTGCTGATCAAATCCTACGGTGTTTGCTCTGTGTTGACAGGTACAGCAAGAAAAGCATGAAGTCAACTACATGTCTGGTACTTTATTGAAGAACTGGATAGAGATCAAAGCAGGAGCCTCTCCCCTTGCCTACCACACAACACATGTTACTACTTAACAGGCAAGCATCACAGTGGTTCATGTCCCAGGTACTTACAGTGATTATTAATCACTAAAACTCTCAGTGGAGTGGAAAGAGGTAAGATCACCAAGCTGAACGTGAAGCCTGAGCAGTTTTCATTGGGCAGTGCAGCTTCTTTCTCTTCTGCACATCCATGTAGCTCTCCTCTGAACATGTCAGTCTGTCTTTTTTTATTACTGATGTCTTCCAAGAGCAAGAGAGCAAATATTGAGGAAAAAACAGTTTAAAAAAATGTGATTTAGCCTGATAGTTTTAGCTAGCTGTGTGGTATGAGCACTTCGTAGAAGTCTCAAAGATAAATTCCTACTGGTTTAATGAAAACAGGTGGTAGTTTGGAAGTCAGAGTGGGAAAGACCTGTACACATCCCCCCCTGCCACACACACACTTATTAGACATCAGAGAATCAACTTTAAGGGTTTTGCAAGATGTTGCAAGGGAGACTGAAATTTGAAATTGTTAGTCAAATGCTGGCACTGAGAAAAAAGTAATTACAGAAAATTGCACTGATGAAGACAATTTCAAATGCATCCACATTTCAGGAATGCATCCTCTGGTGTTTCACTTCAACTAAACTGATTTTCTGCAGTGTTAGAGGAAAGCACCTGTTCATTTGGAAGCAAGCTCTCCTCCCTAAAGGACATTCGTGCAAAGACGGTGTACTGCAACAGTCAAATGACAGCCTGTATTAAGGAAGGGAAGATCTGTTGAACACCATATCCACAGTGGAAGTGAAGACCCTTAAACTCAAAGCTGATTACTATTAACTGGCTTTGACATGCTAATGTGTAATAGGAAAAATAAAAAAGTATCCAGTTGTCTATAGCTCACATCATTTCCTTTCCGGAGACATATTGACTCAGTATCTGAAGAAATCTTTCAAATATCAGGTAGGTTCATCTTTCACTCAACAGAAAGCCTCAAAATACTCCCTTGTGACTCAGCTACTTCCAAATAGAATCATAGAGTTTTTTTGGTTGGAGAAGACCTTTAAGATCATAAAGTCCAACCTTTAACCTAACACTATCAAGTCCACCTCTAAACCATGTCCCTAAGAGCCTCATCTATACATGCTTTAAACACCTCCAGGGATGGCAATTCAACCACATCCCTGGGCTATCAGTTCCAATTCCTGACAACACTTTCTGTGGATTTTTTTTTTTCCAAATATCCAATTAAACCTCCCCCAGGGCAACCTGAGGCCATTTTCTCTCATCCTATCACTTGTTACTTGGGAGAAAAGACGAGGACCCACCTCACTACAGCCTCCTTTCAGGTAGTTATAGAGAACAATCAGACACTGAATAGCCGTTGCATTCTGCAAAACCTCTTGCTCATTTCTCAACATATGCAAAAACGAAGGCTGCACATAGCCTTTTCTGCATCCTCCTAGAGAGTTTTTTTGTGAACTTTCATCTTTAAGTTGCAGAGCCACAAAGCCTCTCTCTGTGAAAATCACTAAAATTAAATCATAGCACCAGGCACTAAATCAGCCTACAGTGAAAAGCCCTCTCAGGCTAGTCACAAGAACAAAACAAAGGCTTGAGAACACTAGATAGTGTTTGGTATTTGTGGTGTGTTTTTTTTTTTTTTTTTTTTGTTTGGTGTGTGTTTTTTTTAGTTTTGTTTGTTTGTTTTGTTTTAACAGTACTAGAATTAGATGAGGAAATGATAATGCTGAATTATATGAGAAGGCAGTATGGATTTCTTGCAGCATTCATTTGCTGTATGACTGGCAGTTCCTACATAACTGGGGAGAAGAGGGAAACCACTAACTAATGAAATATTTCTGGCTGTGACAGATAGCAGGAAAAGCCATGAAGATAGCTATGAGCCAGGGAATAGTGCTACCTATACTAACAGCTATTTTACTACCAAATGAGACAGTAATTATAAAACAGATATGAAAAATTTGGGGGGTAGGAACCCAGACATCACGACAAACGTAAGAGACAGTTTATCTGAAAAGGAGAGGAAGTTGAACTAATAACAGGAGGAAGCACAGCCTAATTTAGTTTGTGAGCAGGTGGAAGTAGTACAGAAATCTGCTGAGGAAGTAGTTTTATTCAAGTGACAGAGACTAGGAAGACGTATACCATATTTGAATACGGAGTTGTTAATTGGAAACTAACAGTAGCCTCTTCCTTCACTGTGACACTTCAGGAAAAAAAATAATCTGAAATGTTGTATCAGAAGACACGAGAATAAATATCAGCTCAAGCTTATGCACTGCTTGTCAGAACTAAATACTCCTCCACTAGGATGTCTAGAAAATACAGTCAAATAGCAAAAAAATTCTATAATAACCTATGAATTTGTTGGAAGCACTCAGTAAAAACCCCTGTTTCTCCAAGGAAAGAAACATCAACTCACAGTAAATGTTTTTGAAAGTAACACAATAGTTATTTTAAGAATCAGAATCCACAGATCCTAAATAAAACAACATTGTGTATTATTGATTATTTGAGCATGGATGCAAAGGCCACTAGGAAATATACTTGAACTTTTTATAGCTATCTATCTTGTTATTAAAAATTAAATGTACATTTAAACCTGTTCATTGTATTTTTTTGCCATATCTTTGCACTGACCTGCTTTTGAGGAACACATTCATCCACTGAATTTCATTTTTATATAGCTTGGTTTTTAAACAGAACATTTATCCCAAATAGCATGACTCAGATATACAAACTGAAATCCAATACCGTATTGGGATATCTTGCTCTATCTCACACTGTCAAAAAAGGAAGTAGTTTGGCTTCTGTACACAGCACTATATTATTCCAGTTTGGCATCCACACTGGAGAAGGCTGTAGAAATGTGAAAGAGAGCAAAAGAGGACTGAAGAAGTACTGCCTTGTTGATTAAGAAGCTGAATCTATTCAGTTCATCAAAGTAGAGACTGAGATGTAATTTGATCACTGTGATCCTACGCTTTCACAGGGTGAAAATGTTTAATGGCAAGGGACTTGCTGACTTGGTAGATGAGAAGTTAAGAAAATTAAATTTGCTATATGCTAGAGCTAGGTACAATGAAGCTTGAAAGACCACGCAATCCCCCAGCAGCAAGGGAAATTGAACATTTCAGTCAGGGAGGAAACCTCATGCATTTTCAGTTATAGCACAGCTGTGAAATTTTAGTATTTTGATCCCATTAGAGTTCAAGACTTAAAATATCAGTTTGATTTCACAAATGACCCAAACTGATTTTAATTTGGGGCTGTGGCTAGGTCACAAATTAAAGACTATGTTTGGCTACATGTTTCTACCATCACACTGGAAGACAAATTATTCTGCTTTAGAGCATTAAGAAAACATACCACAACCAAGATTTTTCTGGGAAACTAAGCTGAAAGCACGAGGCAAGGGAATCTGCATTGTCTCACTCATACTGTTGTGTCCACATTAAGACCATAACTCCAATAAAACATCAAGCTTCTGTGCTTTAGCCAGACATGTCTAAGATTCAGGGAGAAAATTTACCTCGAGGAAGACAAGCAGCCTCTTAGAAAGCTATGATCCCTCTTATTTTAGGCAAAGTCTACTACTTTCTTAGCACAAGTAGATGTATGTCTGTCATTAACCCCTGTGTCATACAGTTCGGTTGTCTTGAGAAATAAAGTTTTTGCCAAAACAAAAATGTATAACTAAAGAGAGGATGTGGCTAAGAATAAAACTGGATGAAGACAGAATAGCCAAAGTTTGACAGTTTCCACATCTGCCAGCTTTTGGGACTTCCTTCCCCAACTGCAATTTAATCACGCTGGCAGCATGTTCTGTCCTCTGCTTCCAAAACACATGCGAACACCTGCCCCCTCCTTCTTTCCTGTGCCCATTATAGGAGTCCGGACTGTTTCTAACGTATATTGGCTCTTACACAGTATGGTAGCAGCAGAAAAGAGTTCTGATCCCAATCAGATATATTCTTACATTCGCAGAGCGGGCAAGAAAGTTGGAGACCTTCACTTTTGGTAACATGGATGATCAACAAGGTCTTAGCTATTCTGGCTAGCTAGGATAGTCTTTCCCCGTACAATCTGGAAATAGGAACAGGTGACCCCAAAATATCCTGAAAGTACCTACTCTGTCTCTTACTAGAAGATATCACTTGTGAGGATTTCACTCAAAGTATGTCAAATTACCTTATGAATATTTCAAAAATATAAGTGCATTTGTCATCATCTTTACTGGTGGAGCCAAGGGCTGAAAAGACTTTTTAGAGGGGGAAAAAAAAAAAGAAAAAGAAAAAAAAAAGGCTTGTGTTCTCTTTTTTGTTCACTCTCGTTATATAATAACTACCAAGTTTGCAAGAAAACATGTTTTCACCATCTCTTCAAAAATTCTTCGCAGTTAACTGAACTAACACTAATGAATAATGCTGAAACTGTGCATGTTGTGCTACGCAAATAGATTTGGGCTCGATTTCTTTTTTTTTTTTTCTTAATGATCCAGATTTTGAGGACTGCTTCCCAAGTTAATGCCTCAGTAACTCAAGGCATAAAAACCCCCAACAAAACAACCACCCCTCAAACCACAGAATCACAGAATGTTAGGGACTGGAAGGGACCTCGAAAGATCATCCAGCCCAATCCCCCTGCTGGAGCAGGAACACCCAGATGAGGTTACACAGGAAAGTGTCCAGGCAGGTCTTGAATGCCCCCAGAGTAGGAGACTCCGCAACCTCTCTGGGCAGCCTATTCCAGTGCTCTGTCACCCTCACTGAGAAGAAGTTTCTTCTCAAATTTAAGTGAAACCTCTTGTGTTCCAGTTTGTACCCATTACCCCTTGTCCTATCATTGGTTGTCACCGAGAAGAGCCTGGCTCCATTCTCGTGACACTCACCCTTTATATATCTGTAAACATTAATGAGGTCACCCCTCAGTCTCCTCTTCTCCAAGCTCAAGAGACCCAGCTCCCTCAGCCTTTCCTCATAAGGGAGATGCTGCACTCCCTTACTCGTCTTTGTTGCCCTACGCTGGCCTCTCTCCAGCAGTTTCCTGTCCTTCTGGAACTGAGGGGCCCAGAACTGGACACAATATTCCAGATGCGGTCTCACCAGGGCAGAGTAGAGAGGAAGGAGAACCTCTCTCGACCGACTAACCACCCCGCTTCTAATACACCCCAGGATGCCATTGGCCTTCCCGGCCACAAGGGCACAGTGCTGGCTCATGGTCATCCTGCTGTTGACCGGGATCCCCAGGTCCCTTTCCCCTACGCTGCTCTCTAATACGTCATTCCCCAACTTACATTGGAACCTGGGGTTGTTCCTACCCAGATGTAAGACTCTACACTTTCCCTTGTTATATTTCATTAAATTTTTCCCTGCCCATGGTAAACACAAGATGCATAAATGCATAGATTGTGTGCATTACATTTAGGCTATTTGTGAGAAAATATAGTCTTAAAAGTGCCATGAATATGGAGCTGGCAGTGAGCCTGCAGCACACCCATCAGCTCTGACAAGCCCTGTCACAGCCAGTCTGGCTGGGGCTCAGCACAAGCTCAGCACCAAGGAGTGGTAGGAGCAGCCTGGTTGAGGCAAAGGTGGGCTGAGAGCCATGGGTGATGGTGACAGAGGCAGGGAAATGTCCCCACATCTGCATCAGAGGTGTGTGTGGAGGAAAGGAGCTAATTCATGTCCAGCTACAGTGTCTTCTATTGCAGTAAGGTGTGAGGGTGGGTCAGAAACCTGCACACTCCCTGTTTGAACAGGGGATTTCAGTAAGTCGGTGCAACTCCGTAGTAATTCACCTACAACATGGTAGCACTTACAGCTTTGAAACAGGAAAGCAAGTAAAGCCAGACCTTTTATAAAACATAATTTAGACACAGTCCCTCTGCAAGAGAATTTGCTATATAAGTATACAATGTAAGCAAGAGAGAACACAGGTGAAATTACCTCCTAAAATCTGATAGTGATTTGGACTACAATCTAAACCAAGATTTCTTCAAGGTCAGCACTGTTTTTCCTGGGCTATCCTTTCCCTCTAGTTGTTCTTTATACATATGGTGCATTTTTGGTTAAGTTCACGTTGAATGGATCGTACATTTGAAGAGGTAGTTATTTGGGCTCAGGATTCACAAACATTGGTCTAGTTATATTATGTCAGTATTTTAGAAAAAGCTTACATAGCGCCAAAGTCCATACAGAAATATCCCATTTTCCCCCACCACAAATTGAATAAGAAAGCATCTAGTAGTATTTGTAGACTGGTCTTTAATTTAATGACGCTGAAGTTTATAGGATATGAAAAGACTGCCTCTTATTACACTAGATGAGATGTGAACTACTCCTGTTGCATTTGTCAAATGTTTGGAGTATTGTTGTCAGAATTGGTTAATGGCAGAAAATAGACTGGATGATTGTGCTGAACAGACACAATGGTGGGTCAGTCAGCCTGTGTGAAATACCAAGGGCTGGGACACGGCTCTGTGTTAGCATGCAAGGAGGAAGGATGAATCCAAGGAAACACAGCATTTCCTAACCACATAGATGAACTGACCACATGGAAAGAGCTAAAAAGAGCAACTAAATAATATATTTCACAATGGAAAAAATATTAATTACTTTGAACTGCTGGGCATTTTCTGCTTCCTATTCTACCACAGACCCATATGAAGTACACTAATACCTCCTTTCTTGCCTCCTAGTTCAGCTCTGCAGGAAGGGGAGTCAGACTCTTCCTTGCCTCACAAGACTGATCTTTCCTAGCAGATGGAGAAATCTGCCTACCCAGAGCACCATATCTCAAGTCCCTCAAATCTATGTCTTTGCATTAATGAGCAGAAGCTTGCTCAGGGCAGGCACCGGTATTCACAGCATGACCTGGGACAGCAGTTACAGTGACAGTAACAATGCCAAGAGACATCTTTGTGTCTGAAAAGAAGAATGAGTATCCTGCAGTACAGCCCGATGACACCAAGTAAAGGAAAATAAACCTGTGCTAGACACTGCTGTTCTTTTGTTCATAGATCAGGTGGACCACAGGTACTTTGGAAGAAGGGAGAGAGATAACCTACCAAATCATTTCAGGGTTGATGAGTCTGTTTCCAGGAACAGCAAAGGGATAGGATAGCTATATGTTAACAGATGCCCTTACTTCTCAGGCATTCCTGTTTCTATGCAGTCTGGAAATGACATTTCCTATTTTGCCTCTATTTCCTGCCAGAGCCAGGAAGTGGAGAATATGATTTCTTTCTTTGGTACCTCTTCCAGGCAAACAAACAAACCAACCCAAACTAATCATTTATTCTGTTTCAGCTTTTTCTCCCAGAACAGCCTTACAACTAAGGCTGTGCTAAGGCACAAAAATAATATACATTTACTTCATTTAAAAAAACAAAAAACAAAACACCCCTTGAGTGAAAATAAGCAAAGAAAAAGCATTCCAGGAACAGCAAAACCAATGAAGTCAGTATTCCAAGAGATTTCTATTTCTAAGTGGATTTTCTCATGTTTGGTAACTGACTGTTTCCCCTCTCTAAGAGTGTTAACAGGGGTTCTCTCGATCACCCAGCTGTCAATTTCTATGCAATTTGCAGGAATGTAATTTTTTAAGACCTTTTGACCCTCTGCCAAATGCCACTAGAATTGACCAATGGTTCAAAAGTTAGTTGCAATAGTCTGACAGACACACACAGACATGGAACATGACTCCAAAAACCTCATTTCCTTAGTAAACCAAACAAAGAAATAGTTACAACTAATTTAGATACATGAGAATAAATACATGAACTCATGTAAGAGGAGAGAAACAAATCAGAAGAGAATTGCAGGAGTATTTCATGCTTTGCCTGGTGGCTGAAATGGACACTCAACTGTGAGCCTTACAAATACTTTTCTTTCACCTCTAACCAAGGACCTGTCACCTCTGAGAGTTGCTTACCCCAGCAACATAAGCAAAGGATTGCTGGTTATTGATTCCATTAATTACAAACCCAGCTTGTGAATACAATGTTATCTTCATGTGCTGACAACTACTATTGAGCTTTAAAAAAAAAAAAAAGAGAAAAAGAGGCTATTTTCAGGGGTAGAGAAGGATTAGAGGGGGACTGCAAGCCTAATAATGTAGGAACTGGATCAAAGACAACATGTAACTATCGCTAGTGCTTAACTAAACTGCAAAATACTTTTCATGCTAGGAAATAGCTCCATCTCCTGTTCTTCAAACAGAACTTCTCAAAATCCTCATTTAAAACAAAAAGGAAGAAACCTACTCCACAGCTGCTGTTTTAGAGACTCTGTAAAGAGAAAATAAAATTCAAGCTTATGTCTACAAAACTAAATCCTCTTATGTATGCATTTAAATATCCCATTTATCTTGCTGGAATAGAGAATTAGGAAAAAAATCAAGTAGGTGCTCAGAGAAAGATGTTCCTATTTGTCAAAACATCATCTGAAATGATGGTGCCTGGATGTTCTCAGTTTCCCTTAAAAACCTCTCATATGGTTGGAACATAAATCTGTCCTATGTCCTGTGCTGCAGGCTTTTTTTTACCATTTTATAGAGTGCTTTAAAGCTTTTACTCCATAATATGGCCAATCTTGGGTGCTTTTCCAGTCTCTCTAGTGACATGGTTATCCCACTGAATACTTAGATAAAGTCAATAGGAGTTTTCCCATGAATTTTAAGACAAACTTTTCCCTGGCAGGCAAGCACAAAAAGTCAGGAAACTTAGAGTGCAATGCTCTTACTCTTCCCAACAGAAAGACATTCTCATTCCATCTTCTGCTGCACTGCATGCCCTAACACAAATTGAAAAGCAAACAAAAAAAACCCCAAAGAACAAACAAAAACAAGACAACAAAAAACCCACAAACAAACAGAACCACAAACCCCTTTATAGGAGAAATGTCTTTGGAAGCATGTACCTTTTGCAGAGATACACTATACAAATTCTTGTGAATCATTACTTGGAAAACTACAGCCACTTGTGGGATGATCAAGGGGTAAAACTAGGGTAAAAATCAGCTGTGACATCTGATATAATCAAATTGCAGGACCCATCCTTTCAAAGTAGGAAGTAGGGACCTCTCTGTTGCCCATCAAGCAGCCTGTGATATATGAGTCAGTGACAAAACAAATATAGAAGCTGTGCAGGGCAACACATGCATGAGAGCACTGGAGAAGCCCTCCTTCTGCCCATTCTGAATGGCAGAAAGGAGCTTCTACACACAGCTCTGGCAGGCAAGATAAAGTAAGTGTTTGTGGGCAAGGCTAATGGACAGTCTGTTTTTCTGTGAGCGGGAAAGTGAGAGCTAAACCACATGCAGAATTGAAGACACTGATGGAAAAGTCAGGTTGCGCTAAAGGAACAAAGGGATTCAAGTGCACATTTCAGAATGGCACATCAACTACCTAATAAAAGAAGGATTCAGGTAATCCCTATCAAAACCACCAAGAAATTTTAAAGCTGCACTCTTTCACCTGATCAATGAAGTTTGTTTGTCTATAAGGCTGTGATGCAAACACAAAGGAAGAGTGAAAATCCAGCTTCGCCATGTTTTCATCTGTACTGTGAAGCCATTGGATTCTTCGCACTATGTAATGTGGGGACTTGCACGGAATTATGACTCCTATTCCCTTTCAGTGTGGCCCCTGTACCCCTCTGGTGCCTGTAAAGTATTATATCTATACTTCCAGAATACTAGATAACCACCCAAACCTAAGTTTCCAACACTGACAGAAGTAAGACTTCATTAAAGTAAGATTTCATTAAAGTCTATTAATAAGAAATCGCCATTGTGTCTCTGTACCTAACCACTTATTTGTCTGGTTACTGAACAAATGCAAGTAAACAACTTGCTTTAAGTGTGCAGGATCAAGCCTAGGGCTTCCTCCAGTTCACACCTACCCACACAGGATTATAAACCCCAGAAGATACTTGACTTGCAGAATCTCACCGAAAGGTTTTATAGCCATTGAGTAGCTCCTTTTGCTACTTATGTACAAACTACCTTTATCATTTACCTTTCACAGCCTCCTCGGATGTCTTTGTATCAGCATTTAATCAACAGCAGAATAACATTTGTCACATACCATTCAAATAGAGGAACATCTGACCTATGAATGGAAGAAGTTTGAGTACTACAGAAGCTGGCAAAAAGAAAAAGTATTCTAAAAATTAATTTATTTGTCCATAAATTTAAGTGGAGATGGAGGCACACCAGTCATTCTTATACCACTCCATCAGCCTGTTGGCACAGGCAAGATAACTTATGCTAAGCATCTTAAATCTTTCAACATGAGCAAGTGGTGTACTACTTGCACTTGTGTGCTGGAAACCAAGTACCGCTCTGCTGGGAGACAATACCCTCTTGATGTATCTGCTTGCTGGACAAAAGCCAGACTCCCCAACTGCTCCTAGGAGTAATGTGGGTTGAAATCCTGCTCATACCCTTACAGCACTCATTTTAAAGTTCTGTATGTAGTGTGGGCTGACGTATATCGAGTGCAACATGAACTGTTCTGTACCTGCATGTTACGACAACTGGAGTTCAGTGTGGTTGCTGGGCTATTATTTCACACTAGAGGAGTCAGCATGATAAAAATTCAGCTCTGTGGAGCTGGGAGGTTTGTAATTCTGATATGTCACACAGTGCATTCAGACTTCTACAATGAAAATAGTTAGGCTATTTATTTCATAGCCTCGGAAGGTGAAGAACACTATCATCTACTTTTAAACGCCTACCAGACAGCATGAGACTGGTGGATCTGTAGGGAGCATTTGTCAAGTAGGTGCCCTCTGAAAATGCGTGAAAACCCAGCAGTTTTGACCACCCACCTGTAAAACTGCAGTATTGGTTGATTGTATTCTACTACAGAAAGTAACATCACTCCTCTCTTTTTTTTTCGCTTGAAGTATCAGTCTTCTCAGCTAAGAGCTCCTTGGCAAGAAAAGCAAAGCAACACAACAGCAATTTATGAGCGGTTACCTATTCTTATAGGCCTGTGACGGAAGACATTGATATGTATTGCCAGCCTTCTCCTGAGCCGTTTCAGATGTTACAGGGCTAGCAGGATTGCTTCGCAATGGGAGCCAGTCTCAATCAAAATACCACTGCCCAAGGTCTGCAGGAACAAATTTGTTTCAAGAGCTGGTTTTATAGTGGATTAAAAGAGAAGGAAAATTATTTTTGCAGCTCCTGACAGCTTTATCTAAGAATAAACACCGCAATAAACCAAACAGCTGGATGAGAATTCCCTTAAAGCAAAAATCATTGCAGCACATAAGACAACAAGAATGTACAAAATTAAGCCTGCTTACGGTAGCAATACAGTCTTTCTGGACACCTTTCTGTTGAGACACTGGGTTTTCAAGATATCCTAATGTCCCTCTTTGAAGACAGCAAGATAGTGTGGAGGCCAGTCAGGGGTAAATCCAGGGAGGTGGGAAAGACAGACTGCAGTTATGCTGCTGATTAGCATTTCCCAGAGAAACACAGAGCTGCATTGCCAGCCTGTGTTCTGCAGGAAAAAGTGGGCCATAACCTGTGTGCTACAGCCTACATAAAGCCAGAACTTGCAGATGTCAAGCTGAGCACCTCACTCTGCCACCACAGCATTTGAGGTCAAATTAGCTTTTCTCCAGTATCACCAATATGTTCACTGGACTTGGGGTCTGGTCCCAGGGAGTCACACCACCTCTGTCATGTTGATCATACTGCAATGTTTCTAGAGGAATGATGAGCACTTGTTTGAGACACCGACCTAAGATATAATCCTAGCTCGCATGCACCCTGTGAGATTCTGGGTAAATCACTTTGACAAGTTTTTTCTCTGCTGAAAAACTGTCGAAGCAGCATGCAGATCTCATCTCAGTGACTACTGCTGCCTTGGAGCAGCATGCACAGCACCAAACTGACAGTCAACAAAACTCCCTCAAACTGGCAGCATGTTCCTTATATCAATCCTGTAACAAGCTCAGATAATAACCTTGTTGATTATGCTTTCTCCTGGGTGGAAGAAAGATCTTTCAATTCCACCAGGTGAAACCTGCAATATTGAAAGGCTATTCTTCTGCAGGTGAGATTTTGAAAGAGCTGCTATGTAAAGAAGGTGTATGTGATGCAGCAAGAGAACACATTGCTTTTGAATGACAGACTGGAATACACATGGCTATTGCCCTCTCCTGTAACAGTGGTGAAAATGTCGCCTACAGGAATAACAATTCTTGCAGTTTCAGATTAAAAAAAAAAAAAAAATCTTAGAAGTTGGGTTTGTTAAGTAGTTCAAATATCTAAACTCTCCAGTGTACAAGGCTATCATTTTAGATAATGAGACGTTTCTCCATTTTCTAAAAGGTTAAAGACAGACTCTATAAATTCTGCATCTAGCAGCCCAGGGAGGCTTCTGCTAATAGCCCCAACAGCCATAATTTCATTGTCTGTGATGCATCAGGATCAGTTAATGCTGATGAAGGGCAAGGCTTTGCATTCAGAATAAAAGCAGGAGCAGGTGAGGCTTCATGACTTGAAGCCACAAAAGAGCTTGCTGCAAATAAGACGCAGGAGGGGAAAAGAAAAAAAAAAATAAGTAAACAACAAAAAAACCTGCCACCAACTACAGCAAAACCAGTAAATAACTACGAAAGATTTACTGTGACAGCAAGGTACAAGGTCATTATCATACTATTCATTGCATAAATGGTAATCTTTGCAAACCAGATCTCACGGGCCAACCTGTGTTTCACAGAGCAGGTGGCAATGCTGCCCTTTAGGTGCTGGCAAGCCAGAGGACGTGTGCCTCAGCCATCTGGAACTCTGTCAGCACGCACTGATGGTGGGAGTAGAATGCACAAGGATTTGCATGGCTGATTTTCTGCTTCATGCTTCGGCGCGGGCAGCAGAGACGAGCAGCCTTGCCCTGACGACCACTTGCGGCAGGAATTTACTTGGCGACAGAGATCCTGAGGTCGCCAGATGAAACCAGCCATCTGTTAAGCCGCGAAGCTGCAGCCAGCCGCTGCATGAGAAGGTAAAAATTAAAACGGAGGAAAGAGGGGAAGATGAAACAGACAAACAAACCACCACACAAACAAAAAGGAGAAAACAAAAAAAAAGTCGAAGGAGAAAGAAGACTCTCAGCTGTGCTGCGGATTCCTTTTCTTTCGCAGCAACAGAGGGCGCCAATCCCCCGCTCAGAGCGCAGCCCCGGCACTTGCAGGGGCCGTGTGACGCTCCGGGGGTGCTCAGCTCTCCCCACAGCAAGAAACAGCAACTGTCTTTCTGCTGAGAAACACATTTTATGCTTTACTGCTTCACCAGAAGCAAAACAGGCAAAGAGAGCTAACGGTGTCTTCAGGTAGTTAAATAGACAGCACTTCTTTGTTTAATGAGGAAGATTTTTTCAGGTTGAAATGCAGAACTGCTTTTACACTGGGCAAGCATTCACAGAAAGAGCTATTAAAAAAAAAAAAAAAAAATACACCAGCCCTCTAAGCAGACTTTGAGCTCTGCTGGAGTAGCAACCTCCCACTGTGTGATACAAAAGCCCTTTGGGCTTTGAGGCCACCAAGAGGGCTTTGCATCCCACCTGGCCTGCAGCAAGACAACTGACTGCTCAGAGCACTGGACAGGTTCTCATCTATGGACCATGATAAACCCACATTCCTCTAGTTGATCAGCTCTATCTTGAGTTCATTTGTGTTCCCATGGGGAACCCGAGCACTGGACTTAAAATTTCACCAGGACAGAAACAGGGAAATGACACTGCATCCTGAAATTCTGCAGGGCTTAAGAAGGAAGGCAGAGATAGGACTTGGTCATTCGCACCATAGTGGTTGACACATAGCCCATCTTGAAAAAAAGCCTCTCAGGTGTTTAATGTCCTGGTCTGAAGTAAAAAAACAGCATCAGGTCATGTGCTAGAAGTTGTGTCTGGTGTTGATGCTAAAAAACAGAGGAAAGGTGATAAAGCTGGGCAGTAGGTCTCCTGCAGCCCCTCTGTTTCAAGACACACCGACACCAGCGCCACTGCCTGCCGCACTGCAGATCAGGACATCAGCTGTAAGATGTGACCAGGGCCAGGGAGCAGGAAAGCTAACCTCTATCAGTGTTGAAGGGGAGTGTGCACTCCCTCATCCACCATGTGAAGGTAAGCCAGGTTCAACCTCAAAGTTCAGTGCATGAAAATTGAGGTATTGGACAGACTCTATTGGGCAGGGCAGTCTTTATCTTCATCACACAAAGGATCCCAGAGCTATGGAGATGATGTGCCTTGTCCAGGGCCACAAAGTAAGCCCAGAACAACACCAGAAACAAAACCTGCATCCCCAAAGTCCCCAGCACTAATGCCATTATGCAACACCCACAGGGACTCCATTCAATAACTTCATCTGTGAGCCCTGACAAGATAACCAAACATTTCCTGCTCAAAGCATAAGTCATATTTCAGAGAATTTGCATGGTGTAAGTCTCAGCGTGGCAATTTCTGCCCCAAACAAACTGAATCTGAGTATCAGATCTCTCAAAAAATCTGTCACATTAGTTCATGTTAGCCTCCCAGCCATGATGTTCAGGAAAACATCAAGTGATGCAGTCCAGGTCTCAGTTTCAGTAACATTAATGTTTCCCTGTGAGCACCAGAAAGTAGTCACAAATGCAGTCAAGCCCTGTCACTGTCAGGTGCTTAAGTTCTAGCTCAAGGGAAACAGGTAAAACACATTCTCCTTGAAAAAGAAGATATTTTGATTCCAAGTGGCAGAGGGACTGAGGTTCAGAGTAAGCTCAGAGTGGAAAAACACAAACCATGTTCCCAAATTGCACAAACTGATCAGTAGTTGCTACGTATATAATTTATGCTGCTGAGTCAGCCATGTCCCAAATTTGCAGTTTTAACTATTAATGCAAATTAAAAAGAAAAAAAAAAAAGAAAAGAAAACGAAGCACATATATCTAGAAACAATCCCAGTTACTGAGTAAACAGATGATTTGGGTAAGGCTTTGAAGTGGTCAAAATTACTAGATTCTGTTTTTCTACCAATGGGAATTGTATTTGAAATCAGCCAAAGCTTTGTTGAAATAACTGGTGTGGCTCTTTTCATTTTTTCAGTTAGCATGCTATCCATGAATAAATAATGAAGATGCCATTTATTTAAAAGCATATTCAACATCTCTCCCTTGGAAGCCCCATAGGGTTAACACACAGCTCTGCTTGTCTGTTTGCCTCATACTAAAAAAACCTCATGTCAAAGTACAAAGATTAGAGTGGGTAGCCAACGTACATCTATTCCCTCCCGGAACCATTTTTCCCTTGCCAAAGAGTTACCATGCCAATAGAGATTACAATTTATTCATGTTTTTCTTTGGAAGATTAAAAATGTGCTAAAAACCTTTCAATGTCAAAAAGAAGCATCTGCACAGAAAGTATGATTCTCCCCCCACTCAAGTCTACACTTTCAGACTTTTTTTAACATAGGTTTTCAAAGAAAGCACAAAAAACACAGTTGTAAGGAGAGAATATGCATTTCCTATGGAATTGTATTTCGATTGAACAAGTGAAGAGAAAAATTCTGACTATCTCTGCCAGCTAAAGGGTGGTGTCCCAGTACAGAGTGTTCACATTTGTGGCTGGACAGTCCTGTTGCACAGTGTAGTAGCTGTGCCCAAACCACTTCCTTTCTTGCTATTTCAGGACATTAGAAGAAACCCATCATTATGGTTGTTCATAACCAGTGGTTGATCTGAGCACTGTGTACTCAATACATGGTGGGCGGGGAACAGATAGGAGCAGGGAAGTGCTAGTGGTTTTCCTGTAACCCATACAAGGGCCTATGCAAGTAGTCTCACACATCTGCAGAATCGGATTTGGGATTTTTTTTCTGCTCCCTATCAGACCGTGCTGAAGCCTAATTTCACCACTCTATCAACAGAGACATGCAAAATCTAGAGTCTTCATGTTCAACCGCACTTTCTACCATGAGTTACCAGTCAGCATCAATCAGAATAGCAAACTACTATATTTTAAGTAGATAGAAAAATATTTTTAAGTAATTGTGTTCTCATCTAGAGGACAACATTAACAACCTGATAATTAAGGTTGAGATTTCCTCCTGTAAACAGAGCTTAAAACCAGCTAATTGAAGATGTTGCACCATTTAGTTCTGGAGACCAGTGTCTGGCACTTGTAACACAAGGCCAGGACAGTTTTTCAAGCTGTTTGTCTGCTTCTATGCACCACACAAACCAGATTAGTTAGGACCACAGCATTCAGTTTCCACAAACCACAAAGTTTTCAGGAGCTTATTGTGGTGGTCTGGCAACACTAAATAGCAGCTCAGTGTATATTCTGATCAGAAAGTACACTGACTAAATACAACATCCAAATACAGGCCCAGCTCTTCATGTCAAGGGAAGATATTCCCATGCTAAAAAAGCAATAGATGCCATGAGAGGCCACCTGCTGAAGTCACCAGATAGAAGGACTAAAAGCTTAACTGAAAGAAGTGCTATTATTATTACCACACCACTGTTATGTACTAGGGAGAGTGGCCAAGCAGGCTGGGGGGACAAAATAAATCCATGAGGAACAGGCCCATCCATGGCTTCCAAAATACAACCGGTGGAAGCGAATGAGGACTAACCCTCAGGGCATTAGTGGCAGGACATCTCAGAGAGCAGAGAGATCACTAGAGTTGCCCCACATACGATGCACAGTGGTTGCTGTCAGAAGCAGGGGATCAGGTTGGATGCATCCATAGACCTGACGCCAGACAGCAACACACCAAGGGTTTTGTGCTCCATGTTATCATATGCAGGAACTACCCAGGCTGTGGCTGAGGATTTTTGTCCTGGGTGCCATTCCCTGACATTTTCACAACCATCAGCACCAGTCTGCTGAGGATCAGCGACAGAAGAGGTGACAGCTGTTAGTCAGAGACACAGCCAAGCCATGCCCTTCCAGTGTGCCTGTTAACTGCAGAGACAGGGATGACCAAAAACCTCGACCCATCCTAATTATGAGTAATGTTCATTCTTGTAAACAAACAACTATACGAAAGAAGATAAATTGTCTTAAAGATGTAAAAGATGAGCCATATTTCAGTATCAAACATATTTCAGTATCAAACATATTTTACAGACTGACATCTTTGCTTCCACAGGATTTTTCTGTGGTTTTTCACTTATTTATTTTAAATTTGAGGTAGATTTTGTTTCTTAAGGTCAAAGTCACTCAGTTTACCTAGCTATTTTTAGCCATGCTGGACAGATTCATTGAATTATGCCATTAATTATTCATAACACCAAGAAACAGCCTGGGCATCCGTATAACTGAAGACAATGACAGCATCTCACATTTTTGCTGTGCAAATGCAAATCCAGGCTCCAGCAAGAGTCTCCCAGGTTTGTCAAGGGAGATCAGAAATGAGCTTGTTTGTTTTCCTCTGGACAACTATCTGTGCTCAGGTGCTGGAAACATAGTCAGAAATCAGTAAGGCCTATTACAGTGACAACAGAATATCCGGGGTGGGGGGGATGAAAGAAGTGTGTGTATTTTATTATTGTTTATTGTGTCACTCTTATCTAACAGAAGTTTTTATATTTGGTGTTTTCCAGGCTTAAAAAAAGCCACGCCTACCAAAGCAGACAAAAGGTCCTTAGAGCAGAGAAAGGAACAGCAGGGAGGAAATTGCTGCTGATTGTTCTGGAAATATCCTTCACCCAACTTACTAATTACACACTCCGTTGATCACCTATAATTATGATCTGAAAGGAAATTCTACACCCTAGCAATTTAGCTGGTGTTTCTTTTTTAAAGTCAACCATTTCCACTCTAATGAACCTCAGTATGAAGCACCAAAACCTTGGAGGGAAAGGCTACAGACATGAAAATGAGTGCTTGCTGTCTCATTAACATTTTACTTGCTTGGCTAGGAGGCCTTTTGTTACAGAAAGCTAAGTGTTTTTATGGCCAGCTCTCCTGAATCTGTAATAATATCCAATATGAATGTAAGTGATTTCTGCTTTTAAGCTACTGAGCCTCTAAATAATATCCCCTAAAGCTAATATATCCACAGTCAATGTGCAGCACTAGCTAAAATACAAGTAATTGCTGCTTTGGCCAGCTCCACAGCACAACTCTGAACCTGATATTTGGCAGCTGTTAATATTTATAGCTGGATGGATAAAACTCTCAGATATGGTCTTCCCAAAAGCAAGAGTATGTCTGGAGCTAAAGTTTTCTTTCCAGTCAGTAAAAAGTTAATGCCGGACTGAGATGCCCCAACACAGACCTATGCACACAGCAACCACAGAAGAGAGCTTCCTTGCACAGGTGGGGCTGAACATGCCCATGACACATAGATATTCCTGGCCTTTTATTGAAGGAACCCACGGTCTAGGTTTAACCCAACCTTTAAAAGAAGAGTCTTAGGGAAACACAAGGAATACAAGGCAGTAAAAACTACACTTGCAAAATGTCTGAGAAATTAATATAGCAAATATTTAAGTGAAATTTAACAGCAAATAAAGTACTGTTAAGACTCCCAGTGTAGCGTGATCCTTCATGGCTGTAACCTGCTGCTTCATGACTCCAAAAATAATTCACAATATAAAAACAGGTGAAGTATAAACATGAGAGGAGAGCTACCTCTATGTGAATTAAATTGTGTGAGAAATGTGCTTTTCCCAAGCTTTGCTCTCACCTTCTCAGTGGGTAATGGATTCTAAACAAGAACCGATCAGATGAGCACAAAGAGTGTTAGAGTGAAGATGGGACGGCCAGTCCACTTTCACAGGCAGGCCTGTGCAACAAAAATGATCCAGACATGCTCCTTTCAGCCACCTTCTTACTGAGGTGATGAAGGGTGAAAAGGAGACAGATGAGGTGGTTGAAGAAGAGAGATCAGTAGCAAGGTCAAAGGGAAGAAAACTAAGAGGCAAAGATAAGCACAGAATTTGAAACTATTGAAACCGGTAATTAATATTTCTGAACAGGACTGTTAACTGTTCTCTTCATTCTTCCACAGAAAACAAGGCCATTTTGATTTTTAAAAGCTCTCTCAAACATGCATTATTTGAAATCAAAGACAAAAGCAACATGTGACATCTGATTTGAGAGCCAGTAACTTAACAGAGGTGAGGCCTCAGTGCTCTTCAAAGACCTAAGGACCAAGGAGAGAACTTTCCTTCACCCAAGAGAGATTCCTCTCTGCCTAGAAAGTTGCTCTCAGGGTAATGTGCATCCTGCTCAGGACTTCATTTAACCCACCTCTACAATGAATGTCTTTGAGCCATCTCCTCAGAGGGCAGGGTCAGCCCCGCCCAGAGCTCAGTACTATCCACCATAAGAACCTGCTAAAAATCTTCCTACCACCTTCAATGATACTGGAAGTCAACTTTTCCTTAGAGGATTTCATTTCTGCAAGATGGCTTGAAATGAGAGAGGAGAAAAATAAAATGCAGTAGCAATTATTTTCTGCTCACACTGGTATACATATTTTCTCTCATTTTCGCTATTTCTTATATTGCTATCCCTTTGAGATCTTATCTCCTCTTCAGCTGTGCTTATACTGTGTGGTTTCAAGTCTCTTCTGTTTGCAAGTGTGACATTTTGTGGAAAAACAACAGAAGAATGCCTGTCATCATGAATTCTTAGCAGCTCAAGTCACACTTGTCTTGTGAGCTTTGGGTTGAAGTGAATATTGATAGGCTACTAGCATGAAAATATTGTCACTTGTTTTACTCAGCACAAGAGAGACTAGGTGCCAGCTTGGCTCCATGTACCTTTCCTATCAGTAACACTGTCCAGGGATTTGAAACACTGAGGGACCACATGTGTATTAGTTCCAGCAACATCTGGGAAAACAAAATAGTGTCACAGAGACAAAAGAAAGGCCTAACTAGTAGCCTGGGATTGTTTTCAACTGTGGCAAGTAGCAGAGGTTGGGAGAAAAGGTAAAAGACTGGTATGTTTCTTTCTCAAAATAGCTCAATTTCATCCATCTGTGGTAGGATTTTGTGAGCATGAGATGCTCACAAGGGTTGAAAGGTTTGGTATGGAAAGCAAATTTAATTTTCACTGTTTGAAAATTGTGTCTCAGAGTATAAGTTGAATTATCAAATTTGTAATTGACCTTGTTTTATAAAAATAGAAAATTAATTAAAATAATTTTTCAAATGCAGGTTTCAGACATGTATGGGATCTTTGGCACTGTAGACAAAGCCATGCAAAAGTAGTGACTCAAAGTTAAAAGTGACCGAAACCACAGATACTGAACAGAAATGCTTCTATACATGTTAGTACATCACTTTTCTAGTTTTAAACTCAGCCAAACACCCTTTTTCTTATCAAGATGGCTTTCTTGAGTCTCTCCTGATTTTCAAGAACAACTGTTCTAGAGATATTCCTCCAAGGTAGACTAGGTCAGGTTCTTCTTCTGCATCTTTAGCATCCCACTCTGTCTCTATAAATGGGACTAGTGTCTCTTATGTACTCCTGCCATAGCTAGATTAAAGCTTTGAAACTTTTGCCAGATAAACCAGACCTTATATTGTAATTCAGGGAAGAAGTCTGAGGTCCTAAAGGAGTCCAGTGCTACAGAACAAGAATGAAAAACAGATTCAAAGAGTAGATTGTAGTCTTTGATATTTCATTTCAGATATTTCCCTGACACAATAAGCAACAAGACTTGAATAGGACCTTACACGACACTGCATGGAGAGTACAATTCTGATTCACCTTTTGTCTATTGGGGGCCAGGAACCTCAATTTCAAAGGCCTGACAGCATAAAATTGTGCAGAAACCAATAAACACTTCCATAGCAGTTCTGATATGAGGTTTTACCAGAAGCCAAGAACTTGTCACCCACAGCATATCATTTCAGATAGACAAATTATCTAGGAAGATTCCTAATGCTACAGTATCACAAATTGTTCCAGCAGCTACATGTTCTCACAGAAACCATTGTACCATCTTTCCTACTGATAACTGAGTAACTTCAGACTCCAGTCTTTAGCCTATCTTTCAGAAAACTCTTCCTTATTTAACCTGTTGTGGGTTAAACCACAAAAAGGTTGCCAAATTTGATCCTTCCCAGAGTGAAATCCATAACTGTGTATAAGATGCATTAGCCTCCCTACACAACGGGTAGGGGTCAAACTCTTGTTTGAATTGCTGGTATGCAGTAGAAAGCTAGTCAGAAGGAAATATCTAGGAAAGAGCCACATCTACATCTCTGCTGGCTGGGATTAGTCACCTCTGGCTTATGAGGATCCATCACCTCACACACACCAGGACAGAATCGTCCTCACAAAGGTGAAGGTGTGCCTTTTCGGTGAAAGAGCTATGGAGCATTCAGGGTTCTTTCAAAATACATGCAAGAGTAGTGGTGACTGCCTTTTAAATCAGCTCATTGACAGAGTACTCACATGGGAATCTGAAATCTCAAGTTTAAATCCATCCATCTTCGGATCAGTTCACATTCACATCACCATCTTCTTTTAAAAAAAAAAAAGTGCCCAAGACTGGTATATATAGAGATGTGTATTCGATTATTTTCCTCGCTTCCTGGCCTCACAGTTCTTGAATGGTTTCCTGCCGGGTGGCACAATTTCAGGGTAAAGAGTGCTACCCACCACTAGCAATGTCTCAAGATGGCCTTGCAGTTATGGCACTGTCCTGGGAAATGAGATCACTGCGAACTTCAGTCCTGCACTTCTCAAGCAGGTACAAAACCTAGTTGTGCATTACTCTAACACGAACTTCCCTGCATTTAACATGGAGCCCAATACTGGGTACTTTTATCAGCCATGCTTATGGCTCTCGTCAATGACATCTCTGGGGCACAGACACTGGGGAGACCAGATGTTTAGGATATAAGTCAGGCCAAAAAACTTCCTCTTGCCAATAGAAAGACAATTCTGGTCTGCAGTTCTGTGGAGAGCTTCAAAGCCAGACAGGGAAAGTATCTAAAATACAGGCATCTCCAGGCACTAGAGCAGCTAAGAAGAGGTTTTATAAGAGTGCAGGTTTAGATGTAGAGATCTGAATTCCACATGTGTCCTGTATCAGGCACTTCAGTAGCTGGAGGCTTTATAGACTCCTTAACTTTCCTTCTGGATCACATGAAACTTCAGGTTTAATCTTCTTTCCTGTGTCACATTCTTGCAGATGTCTTTGAAAATTTAAAATATATGGATTTAGTGAGGTGGGGGAAAAAAAAAAAAAGAGAGACACCACTGCCCCCGTGGAATGCATAGCAACAAAATCCTTAGTAGACACGGTAATACCCTCCAGCACCTTTTTTTAATATATTTTAAAGATATCACAAATTCAGTTTATGATAGGATTTGCAGGAGTCTAGAAGGAGAGTTTGAACGTATTTTTTGTGACCTTTTCCTCCCTTCACAGATGCCTTTGTCAGAAACGAAGACACTATGAAGGAATAGATATTGCTTCCTCTGAAAGTGTCTGATAGGGCGTATCTGGAGCTTTCCAGCTAAAAACCAAATGGGACCTTAAATACATCTAGTGGTGAGAAATTCATTAAAATGTCCTCTGAAGTATTTAGCATCAACTTCAGTAAGCTTTGCTATTTCTATTTTTTTTTGGTGGCATATGCAAATAAAATGTGATGATCCACAAGAGAAGACAAGCCTACTTTTCTATTGAGACAATCTATTTAATGAATAATTAGTGGAAGAATATTAGTAACATTAATGCTTAATGAGTTGAATCTTCCTTGCATCATATCCGCCAGTTTCCCCAGCTTGCTAAATAAAAGTTTATTTATTGTCTTAAATTAAAGGACATTTCTGAATGAGATATAATAAAATTGCAAAGAAGGAAAAGCTAATCAAGATAATTAAAATGAAAAATTGTTAGAATAATTCACTTTAACCTGCAGTTGCAGTATAGCTGAACTAAGAGTTTCTAATTAAACTAGAAAGTATTTGAAGTGCAGTTCAGCTGATTTGCATTTATGGAACTAGAAGAAAATATTACCTTATTAAAGTGAGTTTCAGAGGAAATGTCATAGCACAGAGGTTGGCCTGCCTTGACTTTCTAGTAGATTACGCAGTCATTTATAAATTTGACTGCTTCACAGAGCCAGCTCCTCTGTGGCCCTAAATCAGCACGGTCTCACTGAAGTTAATGAAGCCACATCAATTTATACCAGGTAAGCATCTGCACACTAACACTTTCAATATATACATTGCTGCACAGAGCAAAATTCAGATACATCTGCCACTATGAACACCTGAGGAAGATGCCAATGAAAGACAACATAATATTGCTGTGCCCAAATATCAGTTTAACCAAATTCTGCTGCTTGGACAAGGGCTATAGCACACTGTCTGCCTCTGGTGATTTATTCCTGCAGTTGGAAGGTCCCTTCCAACCCAAAATATTCTATGGTTCTACGTACAAGAAAATGAGCTAGGTGATATTTGCTGGTCATGTTTTTGGTGAAGCCCAGCCCACAAATGCCACTGCTCTCAGTGTTGTACACAGAACTTTTTTAAACAACCACATTTACCCCAATCCATGACACCCCTGAACCTGAGTTTGCTTCCTATTTTCACTGCTGGGAAGAAGGAGAGGGGCTTTTGTTGGTGCTCCCTAGTATGATGCACAAGCCCCTACATGGTGGGGTCTGTGCTTTCCTACCTGCACTCCCAGCAGTGAGGTTAACATAACAACATGGTTGCAGTAAAAACAAGGAAATCAAACCCTCCTTCACTGACTGAAAACACCCTGTTACTGCTTTGCAAACATGGAATCACCAGTGGCTAAACCTGCATTGCCCTACAGCCTCTGTACACATTTTTGATACAGTTAGGAGGGTATTCAAGGTATTTCGTTCTGATTAGGGTAATCTAAAACAATTACCAGATTTTAAAACATCAGAGGCAGAACATCTCACAGATGGGATCAAGCAGAATTCTGTGAGCATCTGCTGCAACATCACAACTAAATCTAGATTATAAAAATGTAAGACTTGATATTGGCAGAGTATTTACTATGTCTAAGAAACTAGGATTCAGTCTGTTGAAGAAGCAAATGCTATTGCAGCTATTTTATGCCTATATTTTGTACAAAAGAAAATTACCACTTCTATCCTGCCACAGCTGTTTTTGGGAGGCATTCTGTGGTCAAGGATCCAGCTGTCAAATTTGTGTTACATGAGAAACAGCAACCACCTGCTAGCAGAGATAACAAGACAACCCAAGAGAAGAGAAACTTCAGAGAGAGAAGGCTCATTTCCAGCACTGCTTCATTCATTGCAGCTACAGGCCTAAATTAACCTTGCAAAACTGTCATGAAAACTTATCAGGCCAAGCATAAAATTTACTCTACAACTCTCTATCATAATGGTGATGACAGAAAATATTAATGACATTCAGTTCAACTTGTCAAACTGATTGCTCAGCCCAGATAAAGAGCAACAGTTCTGTGGAGCTGTTTCAGCTGACAAGCCCCCATCATAGCCATGTCATAGCACAATATCCAGCAATGTACTCACACTAATTAAGGGACTGTTCAGCCCCATCTTTTCCTCAGGTGCCAGGGATAGGCAGCAGCTACACAGCCCAGACCAGTCTTGCTGTTAAACACAGATGTGTCACTGGATCAAATGACCTTTTGGCCCCATTTGATTTAAAGTGCTTTAGGCTAGGGGTTTTTATTTATATTTTAAGTCCTTTCGGTTTAGTGTTAAATATGGAATTATATATGTGCTTGGAAAATCTATTTTACTAAAACTATGTTGCCTTAATACTGAGCATGCAAGAACATACATTTGTGTTGGTTTTCTATGCTACATGCCACAGAACTATTCTACGTGCCTTTAGCAACCTTTGCTAGGATTAAAAATAATATTCAATGCTACCAAATTACAAATAACTCACAGCCACTATCACGACAATGATCTATTAAAGGAAGGCAAAGCAACTCATGAGGCAGACCACTTAAAAACCATCACCCCCCAAAAAAATCAAGGGGTTGGTGCAGGTGCCCCTCTTTTACTTTTATCTGGCCAGCTGTGTCACTGTCATTCAGTTGCACTGCCAGAGCATGGACAGGAGAAAAGACAGACAATTAAGACTTGATAATCCTGAGGGTTTCTTCCAACCAAAATGATTCTATCCTATTCTATGAAGAAACAACAACAGCAATGTTAGTGTTGAAGCCACAGCTGACACATGTATTGCTTGAGTGACAAATTCACAAAACTTTTAATTCAATAAAGTTTGCTTTTTCGGTCTAGATGATGCACATGCTTCCAATTTGAAGACATTAGTATTCAAAGTTATTTAGTAAGTTGTTTCTGTGAGCATATTCAAACCTGTTAGGTGTTTCCGCAACTGCATTTGTAGTGAGATTTGCATGGTGAGCAAGAGGTCGGGTACTGATCCAATTTCCTGATTACAGCACTCAAGGCAACACAGCGTGTTACAGCTGCTTCAATATAATCTTCCTTTTGCCTAGACAGTTATATTTTATTCCTAGATATTCCTAAGGATGAAATTCAGTAAGGAAAAGTGGATACCAAAAACATGAAGAGGGAAGTTCTAGACAATATTTTTTCCACCAGTGAGTAGTCACAAACATTAGGCTTTGCAGAACTTCCTAGAAGCATCAATAGACATTTTCCCTATCAAATCTATCAATACAACTGGACATGAAAACCTTAAAGCCACAAGTCAGAATTTCACAGATGACCCCATCAAATGAAGTGGATTTTGGGCTAAGAGTGGGATTTAATGCTAGGACTTGGAGCAGAAGAAAGACCAGATAGTGTCAAAAGCTAATCAGAAGGGAAAGAAGGATTCCAAATCTCCCCCCAAATCCAGCTTTTGGTAACAGAGGTACCAGTTAGAGGAAAAAGGACTTTTAACACTTTAATCTTCATAACTAGTAGGACATATATATACACTAGTGCACACACATATATAATAACTTGCTCCAACTGCTTCCAGAATTCCCTTTTGTAATTAGATTTTGCTGTTCCTTTTCAGCTCTGACCAAGATTCTCCTAGGTTCATGGACATTCTTTTATCCATTAACTTCCTTCACGTCCTCTCACTGCGGTCTCCAAGTTCCTTTTTAAAAAAATTCTTTCCGGTTACATTACTATCTTTGTCTTCTTTAACAGCCACCCACTCACCCTTCTCACCCCCACTAAATGCCTCTTTTTTCTCCCCACTCCTTCCATTTTTCCACTTAATTGAGTGTAGTCGCCTTTGGCGATAGAGGCAACTTTCACAATTTCCATCTTTCCGTGCTGCTTTTTCTGCCTCCCACATTGCAATTCTTTGCCCTGCAGGTGTGTCTATCGCTGCTCTAGGAACTGAACAGCCAAACTGATGCAGGTAAGACATCCAGTTTCATCACCTGATTCACAGCTAAGGCAGAGAGGGAGCTGCCATACAAGGGCTTGGACTTCACAGTCGCCAACACTACATCATACCCTCAATTTTGCTTTCTTCCCCACCCCCTTCCCCACCTTTACTCACATGTAAGACATCACACTGCAGGCTCTCCTATTGCTTTTAGTGGTAACAGGGTATCAAACTTTTTAAAATAAAGGCTAGAAGTGTCTAGGCTTCCAGGTACTTCGATAATCCATCTGGTCAAATAAGTGCAGCATTATACCAGACAAGGCTTTTAAAAACATATTTTGATAATGTGGTGTTGAATCTAGACATCCCATTATCAAGATTTTTTTTAACTACTTCCCTGTTTTATATCCACGTCTCTTTCTGACAGGAAGCTATTTCTGATATACATCCTAGAAATTTCTAATAGTATTTCTCCCTTGTGTATGTAATTAATCCTCCCTTCTTGCTTTCTCATTCCTTGTATTTGGAGTTTTAAAATGTCTGTTCTCCTGCTGAAACTGAGCAGACAGTGCTCAAAAGAGAGCAGAGATACCACCCTGTCAACAAAATTTTCCCTTACAGGTATATATGAGAGTACCTTCAAAGGAATCATTCTGAAACCTCAGACACCAGAAGTAGCATAAAGTGTTTTTCCTATTTAAATTCAAACTTTACTTTCATTGCTATTGTGTTTAGAGGACAGAACATAGAAGAGGAAAAAAAAAAAAGAGGCACATAATGCTGAACAACTAAAAAGGGGTAGGAATGAAAATGAACATCTGATGTCCCTGGAAAAAGGAAATTCACTGTACTCCGTGCACATTTGGATACATTCCTGGAGAAACCAAATCAGAGTCTGGCTAGGAAAACAACAAAACAAGAGGCAAAATGAAGTGCAGTTATTGAAGTACTTCAGTATTCTATTGATTTATGTAGTCCTAACACTACGCAATTCACTGCAGATTTCCTTAATCTTGCATTTAAACTATGTAATAACCATTTCCAGTATAAAATTAAAAGTTCACAAAATCTGCTCCAGTGTACAGTTTGCATGATTCCTTCAGAGAATTTTTAAAGATCATGAGCTCACAATTGTGAATATAACCCCCACAAGATGGCATTTCAGTAATAAGACTGTTTCAGACATTGCCATAATATGTTGTGATCATAATAGGTTATAGAAGCACACAAAAAGGCCAAGAGGATTATATGCTTGAACATCCCTTCCTCCATTTCATATCAGGCTACATGAGAATGCTGCATAAGTTTTAAAGAATCATGCTGTTGTGTGAAGCCTCTCTAATTTTCTCTCTTGAAAACCAGTAGAGGTACAGCTAGAAGAGTAAGTAGCTATGATCAAATGGCTGGAGCAGTACACCCAGTCAGGTGCTGTCAAATCTTTTAATCATTGCATCAACGAATGGTTTGAGCATAAACCACCAGGATTCTGTTGTACTACAACAAATAACTTCTTAAAACCATTCATTTAGTTTTGCATCTCCTTCCTTTCGATGGTTTCTAAGAAATGAGAGCAATTCTCACCGAAGACTAAGTTACGCATACATAGGTGTTGTGAAGATAGATCACAAAGAGAGTAACACATCCTAAGACAAACATCTCCCCGCTGCAGTGTGTATTCCAGATGCATCAACTCATTTCCTGAAAATCTTCACCAATCATTTGAAATGTGCAATAATTCGAAAAAAATCCTATAACATATCCAGAAAAAAACCAACTGGCACCAGGGCAAGGCAACAAGAGAATTCTAATCCTGGGTAAAGGAGGAAAAGAAATATAATCAAAATCAGTTCATGAAATCCATAAAACTATACTTTTTTTTTTTTTTTAATGAAAATGCCAGGAAGAGAATAAGTAAACTAATACGAAAACAAAAGGAAGAAAATGTGAGTTGTCTTGAAAAAGAAATATAGAGTTCAGAAGGTTGCTGCTCTGAGTAGCCAGGGGTGCTAGATATTCAGTTGGTTTAGAATTAAATTCTGGGAAGTGTCAGACAGATGGTGACTAAGAGAAGTAAGAGAAGTCTTGCTTAACATTAATTATTTCTCCAAGATCCTAAGTGAGAAAGTTAGGATGCTGGCACAGCCAAGAATAACTACTGTTAGCTATTGTCATAGAATATTAAGATGACATATAATATTACTAATTTTGGTGAGGTTTTGTTTGTTTCTTTTTTTTTTTTTTTTTAAATCTCTGTTTCCAGCTCTGTACTCAGGAGTTCATTAGCTTTAATAAAAAGAATTTGCTGCGTTCTCAAGAATTACTGCAGCTTAGGTGAAGCTGCCTAATATTTCTTCAGAGATAAGGAGTCTAGTAGAGACAGCACGTGGGTACAATACTCCTGCAAGTTCAGGTGAGTTTGAATGTGTCAGGAATTAGGACATTCAACTTGGAAAGCTGCAAATTTGCAGGAAAGTTTGATGCTGTAAATGCCAAGTTCTTGGGAAAAGACCCTTGCAGACCCCAGCTAGGAGGGAACAAGCAGCTGAGAGGCAGTTCACAACATCTCTCCCAGATCCCTGTCCCAGTACCTAACACTACCATGCTTGCTTTGGTTGTGGAAAGAAACCTACCACTCCAAGTTATACTGCAAACATCTAGAATAAAAGATCACCTGCCCTAAAATTCAAACCTTATTACCAGTGCACAGCCTGGGATCACAGGTAGGGATGCATTAATGGAAGCTTGATAGTTGAGCTAGTGATTTACCTGACTTACCTTCTTAAAGTTTTGCCAAGTTGAACAAGCTCATTCATATTCGTCTAAGGAAACCCCTTCTACATTGCCTGATACTCCGTGTAACAGCAGACCTTATCAAAAGTTAATACAAGCCCTACATGACCTCATAACCTAGTAAATTCTGTTGACTTCATCTCCCTTGTCCTAATTACTTCACTCATTCTGAAGTCTAATACTTATTGAGGTGGTGTTATCCACTGAAATTGCAGGGCAACGTAATTAGCCAGGCTTTTCATGGTAGTATTTTATTGCCTTTACAGATAGTGTTTCATTCTATTTATGACTACTAACACAACAAATCTTATGGGACTGCCCTATTTTGGTAATTGTCTGGACACATTGATTTCTTACTAGCAATATTGCTCAAATGATATAGTTCTCAAGGACACTAAACAACAACAAAACAAATCAAGACAGTTATTAGAGTAGCAGTATAATTTGTTTCCTGTCCTCCCCACCTCCCACAGTAAAAATAGCAGATTCTTTTTGTTACAGACCACTATGACTGCAAATATTAAGTGATTTTATATGCCCACAGATTAATTCTATTTCTTCTATTTATTAGTGTAAATGTTGAATAAAGATTTTTTTTTATAAATACAGACTATGAACAGAATGTGGTTCACAGTATGAGTCATACATGACAAAAGGTGCCAGATAACTTATGTTTAACTTACATTGCAGTTTACTGAACAAGCTGAAAGCTGTTATTATATTCCACAATAAATAACAAGTGAAAGTACAGGACTTCTAAATTGAATAACAAGGTCACACTCGAAGTGAAAGAACTTGATTAATTCTCAGGCTTTTAAATATGTAGACGATCCCCTTAGATCTTTCATTTGGACAATTAATTTGACTTCATGATGTTTAAGTCACATATCCTTGTATACCATCTCTAGTACAGGTCTCCAAATATACCTAGTCAATGATTTCAAAAACCGTTTTTGGGAATGAGTGCATTTCTTCATCACCAAGTTGATGGAAATACATTGGGGAAGTCTCGACTGTGTTTTAAAAGTTTTATAGTCCGTATTTTTTCCAAAAGAAAGAGCTTCTAGGCAGTCACTTGGGGACTTAAAAAATGTACCATAGATGAGCCATACAAACCAAGAAAAGTTAAAGATCTAAAACCATGGAAATAAAATACAGTTCAAGAACTGGCACGACACCTTTCAAATACCAGTACATTGTGTCTCAGTTGTATTGAAGGACAATAACGTAAAATGGTGCAGAAATAACATCATACATTAGCATCAATACCCAGTAATAGGTAATAAAATTATTCAGAGCGGGTGTCATTAATCTATGCCAAGTGACACAAATGAAACTGAACATCTGAAGACAATATTGCAAGAAAACCCTAAATGGAGAACATTTCTAAGAATCTGAGCTGCATGCAAAGCACATTGTTGTTAGTCTCCTCAGCTAAGTAGTACTGTCATTTTAGTCATTGCATAACATAGGTTTGCAGACCCAATGTTATGCAAGACAGGCTGTAATCCCACTGTAGCTGCAAATTAGCCTCTTTCCACTTGAATTCCCTGAGAATCAAGAAGGCCCAAGCATGGTCAGATGAACACAGAGCAAAAGGCCACATTTCTCAGATACAGTGATGCAATATTTGGATTTGCAGAGAGTCCTGGGCAAAATGTCTGCTTAGATGTGGTGAGCATAGGACAAGAGCTGGCATTGGGGTAGATTTTGCCATAGAAACGTAGGACCATACAGAAATAGGGGCAAGTGTAAACAGGAAATATCAAAACAAACTAGAAATTGGGGGGTGGTAAGCTGAGGTGGATTTATAGCAATTTGCTGTGTGAAAAAGATAACAGGGGAACAAAGGTGGCAGAAAAGTAGCACAGAAAGCAAAAAATGCAGTAAGGTTCACCTTAAGGTACCCAGAGAGGAAAGAGAGCAAGCTGAACCTATGTTCCAATTGTATAGTGTTGGGACCTGAAAGGGTGTATGAGCTTTTATTTCAACATATTGAAACCTAATCTCCTGGCAGCAGAGGAGATTAGTAACACAAAAGATAAATGTTACACTGTCATTAGACTTTTGGAACTCATTGCACACATTCTTGCTGTCATATTTCAGCATCCCATTAGAAATCACTAGTATTAAAGGCCATTTCAAAGTGGGACCTTCCTGAAAGTGTTTTAGAGCACTACTGATCTTTCATGATGACAGGGGAAAAACCTCAATTCACTCATGAGACTGCTCTTGCTTCAGCTTCTAAATTAATCTGGGACCAAATGCCCAGACAGACACACAGTGCTAATGACAGAAGCCTCTTGCTTGTAAGAAGCAGCATTTTTTTCTAATTAAAAAGAAACCCAGCACATGATATAAGGGAGAGGATGATTACCTAAGAGACTGGTTCAATAGCTGGAGTTGTTGTTGTAGCAACCATGGGATTCCCAGAAGTGATACTGCAAAGAATGTCAGTTCAGCATTGATTACTGCACACAGAAATGCTGGATCCTACCATCCACCCAGAAATGGGAGCTTGGTTTCCTTGTCAAGGAGATCTCACAAAGATTAGCATCGTTCTTATTTTTAGTAAAAGGCAGAATGCTGAACCCTAGCTTGCTTTGGTTGTCTTTGAAGATAGGATTTTGCTTTAGTAGGAGAAAAAACGGTGATTAAAGACTTCTTGCATCTTGACATCTTACGAACTCAAAAGTGATGGTACAAAATTTGTCACTTTTTTGAAAAATATAAAAATTAGAAAATATCTTTGCTCTGATAGAGTATGATCCAGTAGCTTTACAAGTTAGACTGTTTGGGTCTCTGGGACTGACCATCCAAAGCTCCTGATCCTTAAGTGACTGTAGATCTGCCTTTTGACAGTGCTTATCCCATAGCAGATGCAACATGAGGAGGCATAGTAAAGGAGCCTCCACAAATATGAAGAATGCATAAAACTTATCTAAATGTCAGTGTGCTTCCACGGAGATGCAGAAATCCAACAAGCATGGAGCCTACCAGAGAAGAAACAGTTTTATTCCATAGTTTTGTCCAGACATTTAAAAAGTACTTCCCCCCCCTCCTCCGAAAGTGTGCTCCAAGTGTCAATATCCTTCAGAGTTTTTGTCATGATGGGCTAATCCCAGTTTCACCTTCTTGAAACTCTTCCAAGCATGGGGCAAAGGAAAAAAAGTACTTAAAACAAACACACACTACTCTGGCTGCCCAGTCTCCCTAAATTCTTGCTATCATGAGTGAAGACTGAGACACTCTACCAAATGTTGATTCAGAACCAGAGTTGAATTTAGATAAATGGTGCAACTTCTTGTGTTAGTTTTGTTGGATGATATCCCATTAAAAATTTTATTTTATTTCCAAGAATGCTGTTCTTGCTCACTCCCACGTTTTCTACCAACAGCAGTGCCCAAGGCGGCAAATAAATTTTACACTGTTGATGAAATTCCAGCTGTGCCCAGCTGTGTGCAGATCCAGCACCTAGCCCATGGATGGCATGAATTGCAGTGGGTTGCAGTGACCACGAGATGGTGGAGTTCAGCATCTCGTGTGGCAGGAACAGAATAGCAAGTAGAAAGATCATCCAGTCCAATTCCCCTGCCGGAGCAGGAACACCTAGATGAGGCTACACAGGAACGTGTCCAGGCGGGTTTTGAATGTCTCCAGAGAAGGAGACTCCACAGCCTCCCCAGGCAGCCTGTTCCAGTGTTCTGTCACCCTCACTGAGAAGAAGTTTCTTCTCAAGTTTAAGTGGAACCTCTTATGTTCCAGTTTAAACCCATTACCCCTTGTCCTACCATTGTTTGTCACTGAGAAGAGCCTGGCTCCATCCTCGTGACATTCACCCTTTGTATATTTATAAACATTAATAAGGTCACCCCTCAGTCTCCTCTTCTCCAAACTAAAGAGACCCAGCTCCCTCAGTCTTTCCTCATAAAGGAGGTGCTCCACGCCCTTAATCATCTTGGTTGCCCTACGCTGGACTCTCTCCAGTAGTTCCCTGTCCTTCTTCAACTGAGGAGCCCAGAATTGGACATGATATTCCAGGTGTGGTCTCACCAGGGCAGAGTAGAGCAGAAGGAGAACCTCTCTCGACCGACTAACCACCCCACTTCTAATACACCCCAGGATGCCATTGGCCCTCTTGGCCACAAGGGCACAGTGCTGGCTCATGGTCATCCTGCTGTCCACCAGGATCCCCAAGTCCCTCTCCCTTACACTGCTCTCTAATGGATCGTTCCCCAACTTATACTGGAACCTGGGGTTGTTCCTGCCCAGATGCAATACTCTACATTTGCCCTTGTTATATTTCATTAGATTTTTCCCACCCAGCTCTCTAGCCTGTCCAGGTCTTGCTGAATAGCAGCACAGCCTTCTGGCGTGTCAGCCACTCCTCCCAGCCTGGTGTCATCAGCAAACTTGCTGATAGTGCACTCTAGTCCCTCATCCAAGTCATTGATGAATATATTGAACAGTACTGGCCCCAGCACCAACCCTTGAAGCACTCCACCAGATACAGGCCTCCAACCAGACTCTGCCCCATTGACCACAACTCTCTGGCTTCTTTCCTTCAGCCAGTTCACAGTCCACCTCACTACCCGATTGTCCAGACCACACTTCCTCAGTTTAGCTATGACAGTGCTGTGGGAGTCTGTGTCAAATGCTTTACTGAAGTCAATTAGACCGCATCCACCGCCCTGCCATCATCTATCCACCTCATTTCATCTTCATAAAAGGCTATGAGGTTGGTCAAGCACGACTTCCCCTTGGTGAAGCCATGCTGACTGCCCCTAATGACCCTCTTATCCTTGATATGCCTTGAGATGGCACCAAGGGTAAGCCGTTTCATTACTTTCCCAGGTGTGGAGGTGAGGCTGACTGGTTTATAATCACCCGGGTCTTTTTGAAGACTGGGGTGATGTTAGCTTTCCTCCAGTCCTCAGGCACCTCTCTTGTCTCCCAAGACTTGACAAATATGATGGAGAGTGGCCCAGCAATGACGTCAGCCAGCTCCCTCAGCACCCGTGGGTGCAGCCCATCTGGGCCCATGGATTTGTGGATGTTCAAATTGCCTAACTGTTCCTTAACCCAGCAGGGGCTTGCAGTTGACATGGAGAGGAAGAACTCAGCTTTCCCAAGGTTGTAACAGACTGCTCATTTTTTCTGGAAAGCAGTGGAAAATCCTAATTTTCTAATCATAGTCAATGCAGAACAAAAATGTTGATAACAAGATAAAGAAGAGTGACTGATCAGATCTCGGATCTTGCATTTTGCTAATGAGAAAAAGAAAGAAGCAGACATAGGTAATCTACCCTGTCCACATGTCTCTGTGGCTTGAAGGAGAGAAAAAAGCCAAAAACAAAACAACAAAACCAAAACACCCACCATTCAGAAAACTGAAGTAAAAGGCTTTTACAGGATCCAACTCCCATTTAGTTCCTCTTCAAATTGAGAGTTGCAGCTTTCAATTTAGGAATGATTCACTATACTTATTCTAAGCTGCAAGAAAGGGATTTCATGCAGAACCACTTGAACAAAAAAAAAAATTGGTTGCCCAGCAGTCAGATTCCTACTCACAAAGGCTGCAGCACAGCACATAAAGCACATGAGCAAATGCCTGGACTAAACTGGGCCACATGTCTCCATGAGGTCAAGCAGCAGCTGCACACTCCAAAACAACAGTGAAAGGTTGCACAAAGCCTTCCCTGTCATCACCTGTGAGTGGCTTTTCTGTGGGGTGCTACAGACATCATCCTTGCTCAGCAAACATTGCCAGTCATACTAAAACCCCTGCAACGAAGGGAGCTACCTCAGCTGTATTTTTTCTGATCTTACACCTAACATCCTCCATGAGGTTTCCAGGTAGAAAAGCCACCACAGTGCTTCTCCACCCTGAGCTTGAAGCCAAACTGGCACCACATCGCAGCATCTTCTACCGTGCCTCTTCATTAGTGGCATGACCTAATACTACAGCTTAACGGCACTAAGTCAAGAGGGCAACCATTAAAAGGGATCTCCTTGTATCAGTCTCCTTGTTACCCTGAGCCAAGTGGAATGATTATCTGAAGGCCTACAGCACCATTTCCCAAAATATCTGCTATTTTCAGGTTGATATTTGTCAAGAAAGATTGCTTTGTACCCCCATGGCTTAAAAGTTATTTTCTTAGCACCTTGAGGCTTTGTCTAGGAACAAACTTGTAGCAGATTCCAGAGTTTGGCTCACTCATTTCTTTAATGCTATAGTTCTGGTTTCCCTTTGCTGAAAAATTCCTGGTGTGTAGTTTCTCCCCTCAAACATACACAACCAAGTGTATTCACTTTATCACTCCCCTATCAACTGACCTTTCTCAGCTAGAAGAATATCTTCAAGAAGCATAATCTTACTAAACACTCTAATGAACTCCTTCAGAAATATTGTCTTGACCTTCAGTTGACACTTCATCATAAAAGGCAACTCCTGCACAGCTTCTGCTATACATTATCTGTATATCTTAGGCTCATGTAGTGCTTGCAATATTTCCTTGCCATCAAGCTCTTAATGGGCAGCAGCAGATCCACCTTTGCAGTACACAAGGTGATGTTTTTGACCAAGGAAGATAATGAAAACAACAAGCCCTTTCTCCTCTATATACATTTTAAATGGTGTACTTAACGGTTTGTGAACTAGTCACAGTACTTGACATGTTCTATACATCTGTAGAAAAGTCAGTTATGATACCTTGCAGTGAGATTTGCAATCAGTTGGCTGCCTTTCCCATGTCATCACAATTAACATATTCACCAGTACTACATGTCAATAGCTTTTATTCTGCTGGGTTCCTCACTGAAATGTGGGACTCATTGCAACATCCATTACACTTACAGCATCAAGCAAAGGTTCTGCTGACTTGTTTTTGAACCCTTCCTGTAACAATCTGCTGATGACCATTAAGAGCTTGATTCCAAGAAATACTGCAAGCACTACATGAGCCTGAGATACGCAGACCACAAGTAAATTCACAGCTTGAGAAGGTCTTGCTCAATTGGTACTCTTTATGCAGTAATCCTAAAGGAAAACAGAGACATTTTAGCAAGGTATGGTGACAGGCAGCAACTAAGTTTTACAGATTTACACCAAATTTATAGGGAAATAGCTTGGGGTATGACCCCAAATTGCAGCAATTATTTTTCTTCAGGCTTAACTTTTGTTCAGCATTTTTTTCCTCTGATAGGGAGTTGGAACTGTCTTTATGGATATGTGCATAACATGCCATAAAAGTTCTCCAGACCACTGCTTTGCAGACAGTCATACGCATCTCAGAAGCACAGCAGACCATTTCTGTACTCTAGACAATAAACTGCCTGTTAGGGGTGTACTTAACACCAGTTTTGGTTTCATATCCATCCCCTTTGGTAAAAGGACAAGAATCTCTGAACTGCTTTCCATTGCATAAGCAGGTTCTGAAGAGATTGATCTTCAGGACTCTTTCTAGTTACAGACAGGACAAAGCCTGAGTAATTAGCAAGATGGGGCTGGCAAGAAATATGCAGACAGGCCAACATTTTTTTTCCTGAAGAAGTTTAACATGCAAGAGTAGATTAATGAACTACGAGGTTGGTTATAACCAATAACATCTTCACACTGTCAGTGCAGTCACTTGCCCACATGACAAAACTGAGCTGGCAATTCATATGACCAGACCACAACAGTATGCCCATGGCTCTACATCTGGGCCCCTTTCTGCGCAAGGCCCCACGAGAGGGACTGCAGCACGTACGGAGCCTCATTTAACATGGGAATAACAGGCTGCAAAAGACTTTCCTGCCCAAAACTCCTCATGGAGGAAGAGCCTAAGAACATCTGTTAGACCTGACAAGTCTGTTCTTTTGCCTCAGGAAGAGTTTGTGTAATTATTTAACTACATCCCCCAGTATGACATCAATGAACCTGTAAAGGCACAATCTGATAACAAGGTGCTCTAGGATGAGTGCAGGGGACAGGAAAAATCTCAAGACATTTTCCATGTTTTGCATTATAAAGGGCCTGAGTAGTTCTCAAGAAGTTAAAAACCCATTTCTTATCATGATCTGATAAGCTACCTTGGAGCTATTAACCCACAAGAGAAGCAGGACAGCTCAACTATATACTCTTCCTTTATAAGTGAATTACCTCGTATTTCCCGGTGACTAGGAGTGCACATACAAAAAGTTGCAGCCCAGTTCTAACTCATGCTGTGTTCATTGAATGCTTAGTTAGAGCTCACATGTCATCTGGTATCTTGAGGTGTTATGGACAGTGTGAGCTGCCCATGAAGATGGCCAGTCCCAAGGGACAGCTCTGTCACTCCTTAGAACTTGCTCCTTCTCCATCCAATTCAGCTAAAAAAAAAAAAAAAAACAAAAACCTTTCTGTCTTCAGGAGCAGATTTGGTGGCTTGCTCAGCATTATAAGCCTTACCTAAAGCCTTTGCAAGCAGAAAATAAAATTCTCAAGCCAGTTATGTCGATGCTGTCAGTCATATTGGCCAATAAGCACATCATTGCAAGCTGGCTTAAACTAGAGCTGTGACATTTGGAAACAGAAGCAGGCAGATGCTTTAACAAGTGCTTTTTTTTTTTTTTTCATTTGGATTTTGCATGAAAGAGAATGTTAGTAAATTTCTAAATCTGGGAGGAGGAAGGAAACAGTGCCATGTTTTTTTCATTGGTTTTAACGAAAAGAAAATACATTTCTTCAACATTTTTCCTAACTTTGAGTCCTGAAAGATTTTGTCAAGGAGTTAGATTTTATTCTGAACTACCTCTAATTTTATTTATACAAGTACGGAATATGTGTGCATTTCTATCTTATGAACACTCAAGATAACCATATTATACTAATTCATCACATATCACAAACTCCAGGAAACACCATCACCTTAAATGCATGTTTCCTTCAGGAGCCCAGCTCATTTCCAACACAGCAAAAAAGGATGAAATCATAAGAACTGATAATCAAAGACACTTTTATGAGTCCCAGTGCTCCTGACTCTCCAAGTTCTCTAACAACAACAGAAACTCACTTAAAATATTGAGAACATCATTATTCTCTTTTCCTGTTGCTGTCATTTACACAGTCCTAAGGGTGCTGTCTGGGAAAATAACAAGAGCTACTACAGAACAGCTTGTTGTCAGTATTGAACACCAGTCTAAGTGAAACAGAGATCAACATGAAGTGCACTTTACAAAGCCCATCTTCAGACCACAGTTATGTGCTTGATGGCAGGAATTATTCTAACAGCTGGAGACATACGTGGCCCCCTTCCTGCTTCTGGCTGCTCCTCCCCACTCCCACACCACTCCCTGATCTCTGCAAACTGAATTGAAGCAGGAACCTTTTAAGCAGGTGCTATATCTGAACAATTAACACTCTCTCTACCTCTTCCTTCCTGCAGTATGGAAGATCCAGAAGAAATTTTTAGCTATATCAGGGCTAGAGGAACAAGTGGTATGTACCTCTTCTCTGCCAGTGGGATTCCCAAGTGAATGGCAGATGATCATTATTATCTTATGTTAAATGACACTGACAACTTCAAGTTGAATTCAATATCTACTGCATAGAAAGTTATTTTGTTGGACATGTCATGAAATATCCACCATGTGGCACATTAAGAGAAGCAGCAAGCCAATGCCACTATTCAGGTAAATCAGTTAAGTTTTATGCAGACAGTAAAATTGCATTATGGTAAAACTGACATAGCTGGGAGGAGAAAGACTTGTATGCTGTAGTTGACCTGCTAACCATATGTAGTTAACAGCTACTGTTTCACATGTGGTGTGTTTTTCTCTTCCATGTTCACAGAACCATGTGTTTCAATTTAACTAGTATCACTCCCCAGGTTTCAGATCTATGGCTCTTTGGAGAACAGGTGAGAGAAGCTGCTTACTACCCCCAGGGCATATTTTGGAGCACAAGCTAATCTGTTATTCAGTAAGTGCTGGAAAAACAAAGAAGTCGTCCCACTGAATCTCCCCCCACAGCCCTCTCTGCACAGAGGGAATAAGTTGTTGCACATGCCATAGTCACTCTGATACCGCTCTCCCTCTTCCATTGCTCTGGCACTTTCAGAAACTCTATATTAACCTTCAGGGGTCAGTTCACTTAATGAACTGGATAAACGGATTCATCAATTTGCTTTCAACTGATGGAAGTTACAAAAAATCACCTTTGTGAATTCATGAGTCCTTTCATGCTCCTCCTTATAAGCTGTAAAATAGGTAGTTTATGCTGCATTTACATAATTGTTTAGGTATTGGACTGCTAAAACCTTAAGAGGAGGGTGGATAAGCATGGGGGAGTGGAGGTGAGTTTATAGATATAAAAGACGCAGCATTTTCCAGGTCATCTTTCACTACCTGTTAAAACACTGCAGTAAATCAAACACCAGCATTTTTTTCATTTGCAGTTCCACATAGAAAAGCAATCAATTCAAGCGAAATTATGGAGACCAACAATTGGATAGTGAGTTCAAAACCCTATAATTTGGAGACAAGATAGTTTCTAGTCAGTGTGGACTTGCAGGCTTCGCTATAGACCACATGCCTCATCGACATGCCTCTCGCAACACGTCGGGCTGCCCTCCTCACCCCTTTGCTCCATGAGATGGGCTCCTTCCCTGCACACCTGTGTACTACACAGCCATCTTGTACCATATAGCATTTACGTAGTTAGAATATGAGCAACATGAGACTTAAATGGTCTGGTCATTGTTTAGGCATCACATTATTTCTGGGGGGGGGGGGAAGGGGAAGGTTAAAAGGGTCACAGTTGGACATGTGTTTTTCAGAGAGTGCATTTTCCTCATAAAGTTCAACAGAGACTAAAACCACAATCTCTGAAGGACTATACAGGTAACTCCTACTGATTTGTCTCCAGGGGAACCAACATCTCCATTGACTGCAATATTTCCTCCGAAAATTTGTGATTTCACTTTTCATCATCCAAGTGTTAAATGTTTCCTCAGAGTTGTAAACAATTTTGTTTGCATCTCATCTCTTCAATTTTGTCTGAAACTGTTCTTTCCATTTCAATAGCACATCACTTTAAAGTGTTTTGCTCGTGTGCCAAATGTACTCACAGGCATCAGATCAAGTAAATCCTTGAATATCCATATATATATAAATCAACCAATCTAGCATTTCCACTTGGCCAAAGCTAGAGTCGACATAGCCTTTCCTGCAGTATTCAATTATGATGAAAATAAGAAGTTTCTAGACAATTCTTCTTCTTCAACAATAGTAAAGTGCACATTCAGTTAAAACTATTTATCTTTCCTCCAAGTCTGCTGTACTTAACTGTCTGAAGTAGACTGAATAAATTTCAGTTGAGTACTCCCAGTACGTGCCTCATGCTTTTCTCAAAAAATTTGAATGAAAAATACATGTATAAAAATGCAACCCCAGACCTCACTTAAAATATATATTAATAGGATCTGAAGAAAAGAGTAGCATTTTTAAAATATACAACAAAGTGAACAGAATGTGAGCTCAGTCAACATTGGTTTAAAACTATTGGTTCTAACAGCCTTTAAAATATCCAGGACTAAAAAGTTTTCACTATAGTTTGGTTTTGGTTTTGTTTTTTGTTGTTTGTTTGGGTTTTGTGGGTTTTTTTGTTTGTTTGTTTGGTTTTTTTTTAATATGACTTAGTTTATTTGATATCCAGACTGACCTACCTCCAAAATGTCATAACTGCTCTATCTCTAAAAATCACTCCACTAAACAATTTTTCCCATGCAGAACTTGCCACCTCAAAGTTGTTGGACCACCATCTGATGTATAGAAGTGTTTATTGCCAACTTACTGTCCAGCCGGTCATAAGGCTGCATTAGCACTCAGTAAAGAGTTATTTATTGCCTGACCAGAAGATGGCCCTATACAGCCATGTCCTGAGGACAGCAGCGTTTTTCATCTTTCAAAATTAAGCAGGGACAATAACCACACCTGGGGAAAAAAAAGTGCAAGAAACAAGAAATGCCACCACTTACCTCCTCCTGATGCCTTAATTAAATATTGTCTTTATGAATAACAAACTCTGAAAGCTGAAGGTCTCTCCAAGGAGAAAACAGCAGAGACTTCTCAAACCTGGTTGATGAAAACATCTGAAATCTTGCAAGAGACATGGATCCCAGCCACAGAGCTTTTTATATGGGTGAAACTAAAGATAATGTGCAGAATATGTTGCTATAAGACCTGCTTTTGTCTCACTTGTTTCTGGCTGCAGACCTAAGCTTTGTCAACTTTGCCTTACAGTAATTTTTTTTTTCTTCTCTAGAACCACAATGTTGATCTATTAAAATGTTGTTTCAAATGAACTGGTACCAACCACAGGACCTGGAGGTCCCTGTTCCCAGAAACTGCAGACTACACAGAGGCTGAAGTTACCCTTCACAGATGTTTCAGAGGCATCAAGAGCACTCTATGGCTCATTGACTGATCAGCTGCTGACCACTTAGCTTTAATTTGTGCACTGAGCTGTCTGGGAGGATGGTATTAGCCAGGCCGTTATTGGTAGCAGCAGGCTATGACTGGAGTCTTTTAAGAAACTCCATTGAATTCAGCACCCTTTGAGAACCCTGGCTTCAGAAAACAGACTCTGCAAAGTTGAGAAGCTCTAAAAGAAGCACATACAAAGCATTTGGGTGGAGCAAAGCTCAAAGGTAGGGCACAGGTGCTACACAACACCTAGATGGACTAATTCACTGATTCAGTACAACCTTGAGGCAGTTTGTTCCTTTTGGCTTTCTAACGCAGACAAGGCCCAAACACAAGCTTTCTTCTCCCCACCGCATTGCATCTTCAGGTTGGTGCGTTGTGTGTATGATCTCATTTCTGACATGCTTCCCAGGAGAAGTGAATGGTAGGAAGTATTGCACTCGCATGGGTCTTGAACAAAGAGACAAACCATATACACACCCCATGCTTGGTACAGGGAGAAATAAGTAATGTAATTAACACATTCGTATTTTGAAAAAAGCACATAAAACAGGTATAGCATTGTCAGTAGTCTTTGGGACAAGAGTCTTTAGCGTCCCTGTCCGAATTCCTCTACAGGCATCCGTTTCCTTAGTTCTTCCCAGCTAGGAAATTGACTGTGATCTAATTTCCAATGTATGCAGTTTAATCCGTCTCCACTAGGTAAGGCGCACAAGACCAGATGAAATAACATTGGTCTTCCAGAGTAAGCCTGACTGCTTTCTTAAATCCAAACCTAAATACTAGTTACTGTGAAAACTAGCTCACAGGGAGGAGGTTATGATCAGCACTAACTTCACTTGTAAGCTTTGCTGCCGAGGAGAGTGGGCTTGTAACTGAGCAGAGACTGGCAGACAGTTCTTGAAGCCCCAAAAAGCACCAGAAGGCCCTCAAAGCACATTAGAACATACAAATCCTTTCACTGATTCCCTAAAAGTACTAAGTTGAAATTAGCTTGACAGAAAATGTGGAAGATTTTGGGAAAGGCAGGTTTAAACATGAGACTACTGCTGTGGCTGATGATGCTGTATTCCCTTCTGTCAGAGTGGCTTAACTTTAGAGTAGTCACTAGCAGTTTATGCGGGGGGGGAAGGGGGCTTATATTGAGGAAACAGTTATGCCTGCAATTTTTATATAATAAAATAATACTGATGAAACTACAGTCACCAATGGCTTCCTTAAATTTATGTTTGTTAAACCCACATGAACACACCATGTCTAGAGACATTCTGACATTTATTTCCATCATTTTCCTACTCTTTACAAGCAGCTAGAAACAGTACTTTTCAAACTAAAGGCAACATTGCTTATAATGGCCAGAACAAGACAGGAGGCAGCAGAGGTCACATATATTTTATAAAAGACCATAACAAGAGAGAATTAAAAAAAAAAAATATCCTTCAGCTACATTAAGTACACAGCATACAAAAAATTAGCTGAGTTGGGAATGTCTGCCAATTGTATGGCCAAATTAAATACATTGATAATTGGTGGTACTAAGTTAAACACCCATGTAAAGTGTTGTGAAATCACAGATGGGAGAAGTTAAATGAGGAGGAGGTATAAAGTTAGCCCTGATTATATCTTGTTTGACTTGACCATTTGAACAGCTAATCTTTTGCTAACATATCTGTTTTCAGAGATATCTGATTTTTATAAGGCTGAATCAGTTTTTTTGCCTAATGTTATATGCAGGATGGTTTTGATCTGATCTTAGGTTTGGGAGGTGGTGGCAGGTTGTTTTACTCTGCTTCAGATTTATGAATCTTTAATCACATTGATGGGGAAAAGTTAATAGAAAAATTAATGAAAACACAACATCAGTGGCTGTGATGTGTAATGAATAATAATGAGAACAACAGATCCACTCTGTTTGATGGCCCAATTTAAAATACTTCATGACCAATTACAGACACACTCATTTTCTATAAGGCAGACAGTTGGATGGGAAATAGATTATAATTTTCTGCTTTATGACTACTATATAGAATACCTGAGGTCATAAGCATGGATGATTTACGGAAAACAATAGTTCTCATAGGACAGATGTACAAGTAGCCCCACTTCCCAGCTGGCACACAAAGGTACAACCAGGAGGACCCCAGGTAGCCTTGTGAAGGAAAAACACCAAAGGTGAGTCTTGTTTTACAAAAATCACCACAACCAAAAGATGTTGTCCTTTAATTGCATCACCCAGATGCAGAATTCCTGGTTCAGCAGGCTGGGGTACAATCATGTCCTGCACAGCTACATACTCCCCCTTTTACAGACTTTCTTCTCTTCTGCAGGAGTTATGTCTGTCCTTGCTTCACCTTCACTGCTTCGTTTGCACAAGGGAAGCTTCTTCCTAGAAAAGAGCCAGCTGAAGGGCCTTTGTTTTGGTGACATCCTCTTCTAGATGTTCTAGATAGCTATCTGTCCCACTGGAGCAGAAATACAGTTCTACTTTACACAAGGAACTCCAGGATCGCCATATTGTCTCTGCTCCACAAACCCCCTCTGATTTGAATTATAAAATAGAAGAAAGCCCAACACAACTAGCAAAACCAAAAAAAAACCCATAAAATGAAGAATTATTCAAAAAGCAGCCACCCCATCATAAAAAGTCCAGACCAACCTGTTCAGTTCAAAATAGCAAAGTACAACATTGCAATTTCAATTTCTTCTACTATAACCCACAATTTGAAAATTCTAGATCAAATGTATCTGAAAAAAATTCCAAGTATACTCTTCAGTCCTCTGTTTTCACAGGGGTCTGTTCAGGGGGTGTGTGTATTTGTTTTGGGTGTTTTATTGATTTCATTTTTTTTCAACTAGAACTTAGTTGAACCTCTAATGAATTGGTAATTTTGAATGAGAGAACAGTCTGTTGGGAAATCTCTGGCTGGATATACTTCAGACCCCTGCGCAGCAGAAGTTCAATACTACTTTAGATAACCTGACATAAACCACTTTCTGAGTACCTTAAAAATCAGTTTGCAAAATGACGAAGTTCCTTCATATTAGTTTTATCCAGTAAAATTTTGTATAAAGGTGACTCCTTGGATTGCTGCTGGTATCTATGAGAAAAGTCTTTGAACCCAGTTATAACTGCATCTGCCTGTTGTCTGTGCAGGGGCAAAAAAACTCAGAGAAACAATTGTTTGGCTTATTAAACCCACCTGAATAGTGCTAAAGTGCAAGGTCACTGTTTTAACAGGATCTTCTTTAGAGACTTTCCTTCTTATTGATTTGGGTAGAACGTAAGGGTTAGGAGTGAAGTTGGAAAAAAAAAAAGGCAATATGATTTAAACTAAATTACTTTTGCTTGCTACCCAAGGCAAAAATATGATGAGGTCTGAAACAGGTCAACTCCTGTTTTATCAGCTGCCACCTTAAGCAGTCTGGATATGTGAATCTATTAACCATCCATGTGGCTATTTTATCTAAACTAGATATTCTGTATTATTGGGAGAATCCTTTTTAGATTCATGTACTTGTAAATAAACATTTTTGAAAGGGCCTAATGAGAAATGGGGTTTCTTATATTTTTCATTAGATGGCCCACAGGCACAGAACATCAATGAAGTCTTAAAACTATACATTACCAAACAGGGGTACTTATCAAGATTCATATCACATTATCTCACCTAGAACAAAGATCTTACTGCCAGTTAAACAATAACCTGTTACCTGCAGAGATCAAAGGAGAAAATGGACTGTATTGAATCAGAGCAAAGTCAAACCAGCACTTAGCTTTGTCTCAGACTGAGCTCTACAGGAAACGCTTTAAAGAGAGTTTAAGACTGGGAAAACTTATCCTGTTCCTTCTGCACAATAGTCTTCCAGCCTCTCAGGATGTAAGGCTCAGGAAACTTTTCAAACAAGAGACAATGCCTTAGTCTAAATATTATCATTTTTTTCTTCCAGAAGTTTGTCCATAAATCACAGTAATCAACAGTAGCATATAGTCAAGAATCCCACAGTTTCACTTCATATGATTAAAAAAAAACACCTCCTGGACTAAACTGGAAATAAAGAAGGAGCTTCCAAAAATTATTCCTAGATGGGAAACTGTGTACTATCAACCTCCCACTGGAGCTGCAAAATTTTATGCTCTGTGAAGAAATTACTAGCTGCAACATTAGAAAGAAAAGACAATATCAACTGAGACATTGCCTGAATAGCTCCTGCTTACTGGTTCTTGATAGTTCCGGTGAAACATGCAGGTCTAGCATAATCCATATATACATGGCAGAAGAACATACAGGTTCATCCCACAATGCTACATGTGCAAGAAAAAAGTGAATATAGATTTGCAGTCTCAAATCTGTAATCATTCATGCAATCAAATGCACACAGGAAGCAGCCAGTTGTCTCAAGCAACACTATTTCTGATGTTTCTGGGCGAACTCGCATCTTTGAAATGAGCTTTGCACTGCTTCTGTACAGTTTTTACCTATCAGAAAAAGCTGATATTTTCCAAGAGCAAAGGCACATGACCTAGCAGGACACAGGTAACAGGACAGTACTTGGTACACCAAAAATCGTAATTGCTGCAAAGTCTTTAGCAGCAACAGAAAACAGGCTGATGAAGAAGGTCCTGCTTTTCTGTAAAAGCAAAATATTTGGTCATGGACAACACTGAAGACATAAAACAAACCCACAAGCTTTATTCAACCCTGATAATCTTTCTAATATTCTCCTACCAGTGCAGGTTGTACTACTTGCATACAGCCACTGTGGCACTCACAAAGCACCAACACATCCTGTAGTTACCTCAGCACTCCTCAGGGCAACACCTTCCCAGCCATCTCTAGCAACAGAGTAGAAGTAATAGTAATCCTAAACTATGGGATTTACCACTCTCTTTTGATGGGGTGATTGGACACCCACTAGTGCTTCTGTGGTATGCGAAGAAGATACTAAACCTTCCTACATCAAAAAAACAGAAGCAAGCTTGGAAAATACTGCCCAAGCCTGATAAGCTGAAGGATGGTTCTGCTAGTAGGTGGTAGGATTTCTGAGCCCCTTTTGTTTTCAGTACAGTCTGACACATCCTGATGAAGAATAAAAATCATGCGGTTTTGGCATAGCATAGTCATATCTAACGTTACGGGCTTTTTTAAAGAAAGCCAGCTTTACACCTCTTTTGGATCATTTGCTAACCTCCTCTCTGCTAGCAGGGAGTAAATATCACAAGAAAAGTCAAAACTATATACACTTAAAAGTGTAAGCTCTGCTTCTAGTTTGTCCATTCCCTATAGTGAAAAGCTTAGCATACCCAGCAATCAGAAGGTTAAAAGAGAAGATGAGAAGCAAACAAACAAAAATCCCATATAGCTCTGTAAGGAACCAGCAAGCAGGAAAGAACTTCAGAGAACTGTTAGTAGGCAGTGAATATTGCTCACAAAAGCGATCATACCAATTTTTTCTACTGGTCATCACTGCAAAAACCCTTCTAGAGATTGTTCATTTTAAGCACTTGCATTGCTGGTGTAGTCATGGATTCTATTTAGCATCCATCCTACAGCAATAACTGCAGAGAAAGTTCTGGGTGACCAAGCCCACCAGTCCATTACAGCTGTGATGTATTTACCATCTATGCAGACATCAGCAACTCTTTGCAGCTGGATGCTCTGCCCAGCAGCTGGATTGAGGCAAAATAAATGGGAGCAAACACGCAGGGTCTGTACAAAGCAAGAACTTTGGTGTGTAACAGTTCAAGGACTAAGGAAATGGGGTTGGCCTTTGAGTCAGGCTACACAGTAGTAGGATTAGAGCAATGCTTCATATTGACATCTCACAAGAGCTGGAATAGGAGGACTAGGGAACTAGGAGAAATAAAGCAGGGATCCAACTCCAGGGAGCCAAAGGGAAAAGCTTTAGAATATACAGGAACTTAGTACCGCTGCTCACAGTTTGATCTCTCCAGCATGCACATTACTCCCTTCAAAGCATTTCACAATATTAGTCAATTAATTGGTTCAGTACCTCTGTTCACGACAGAAGGAAAAGCTTCTCTCTGTTGTACCAACATGGAAATCAATCCAAAACAATCACAACTTCTCAGATGCCAGAAGTACAGGGTACAGTAGCAACTAGAATTAGTACTCAGCAGGACTGACTCCCAGCACCCTGCTTAACTCACACTTTTTCTTCCTTCTAGGGGAAAGAATACAGGCTATCAGAAAGATCAGTTATACACAGCTGCCCCATCACCACCACCAATGGCTGTAAGTAATCTGCAGCTGCTGCCTAACAAAGCCAAGACTTAATCAGAGAGAATCAAGCCCCAGGTCCTCTTGAAATAATAACAAAACTCTTATGGATATTTGTGGAACAGAGACTCTGTCTGTGCTTCTTAGAATTCATCTGTGAGCTGTATCTGGTTTAGTTCATAGCCAAAAGCATGACAGTAGAGTAAGATATCAGTCCATCTCTTTCCGATTTTGGAGCATTCCTGTAAGAATGGAGCAGCAGTGTGTAGGGACACTAACACATTTGCTGCTCTATAAATATTTGTTTTCTTCTTCAGCCCCTTGTAGAAGTGCTTGTGGAGCAGGAACCACTCAGGAAACAACAGACTGCTGCATACAGGCTGGTCCTCAGCTTGGGAAAGTGGTTGTAGACAAACAGAAAAATATTAAATGGGTACAGGCTCCTGACATACCTTTTCAAACCTCAAACTGCACAATTCAGTTACTTAAAGTGGCATCTTTGAGGTAGCTAAACAGCAGCTATGACATACAGTCAGGAAAAGAGATTTGGAACCTGTTGCTACAGAGCCCCCACCATCCCTGTTTAATACCAGCTCAAACCTCTCTGTGCTACAGTCACCTGAGAAAATCTTGCCAGATGTTTGGAGATCAGGTGGTCTCAAACCACTGGGTGAGTGTGGCTCTAAACCATATGCACAGAGGCAGGGGGACAAAATGTCTCTATGGTTTTATAGTCATCCATGAATGAGAGCAACAAGGTGACACAGTGCTTTGGAAAGGATTCCTTGACACAGAAGTTCTCTTTCAGGCTGTATTTCCTCTGTCTTCATGCTTAGGTGTGTGTTTACACAAAAAACCTCACAAACTTTCAAGACACTTTTACTAATATTTTATTAATATTTCTGCACAGCTATTCCATGTACCCACAAGGACATTGACTTTGGTCACAGGCCCCACAGAGACTTTTGGCATGTGTGTCCATGTGGGAACATCATGGAAAGATGAGACGAATGAGCTACCTAAGAATGACATTAGTGTACAGGAAATCCCAGTGAACCCACTCTCATGCTACAGCAAACTGAAGACACAATTTTCACATACAGTATCCCGAGGAGACTTCATGTGCTTTATGTCCTCCAAACCTTGCCTTGTTGAGGAAATTTAATTTCACAGTAGGCCTGCTGAGACAGGGGTGGGGAGTGAACCTGATGTTTTTCAGCCCTTCTTCAGGAGTATAGATTAATGTCACATCTTTGTTGGTCCTTCCTTTTCAGAGGACCTAGGAGTGCAGCATTCCTGGGCACACAAGACACAACCTTATTTTGTTCTGTCTTGCAAGAACCTGGCCAAAATTTGCCCCATTTTATGGTACACTTATTTAAATCTCAGCATACAGGATAACATAGGTAAAGCAGGAAGTCATGTCCCGTTTTCCGTCCTTTAAGTGACTGTCTGCTTTTTCTACACCACAAGTCTAGCAAACCACATTACTGTTACTGAGATGAACACTGGGGCATACAGAGAAAAAGTTATTAAGTGATGCACTTTTGGCTCCACCAGCTCTTTTCCCATTGCCCTGAAGTCATACAAGGGGCAACAAGCCCTGCTTTGGAAATGTCTCACCCCTTTACCTTCTCTTGTCCACAACCAAACTTTTCCTTTAGCAGGCAAGCTCTGGATGTGACTTCACTTCCATCTCACATCTTGACTTATTCTGCAAGGGATCCTGGAGCAGAGCCTGAGCAAAGTTTAATATTTGGTTAGACAGGACAGCTGCACTGGTTTTAAATGAAGCCACCTGCCCACGTAGGCCAGATTAGTTCTTCTGCCAGAATCAGTACCTCTTGCCTCATAGCCCAGGGTATCTCCTGTATTCTAACCATACCTGTCCAAAATGCCCAGACCTACCACTCAAAAAATTATCACTAGCTGACATATAATATAATTACACTTCCTGCAGGGACATAACTTTTCTCTGGCTTTCTTCGGTTTTATATGAAGGAAAAGGAAGGGAAAAGAGCCCACAAAATGTATTGGTCTGCATTTAAGCAGAGACATAAGCACAAAGCCTCAGGAGAATCCCTTTTGAATTAAAGGCACCTCCATCCTGCTTCTTGCATGCTGTGTTTCAATTTACTTGTACAGCCATGTGCACCTCAAAAGTATTTCAGAATTGGGTGTGATTTCATGGGAGTCAGGAGACCTGAAATCTGTTTTCATCACTGCCACTAAACTGTGGCTTTGGTTGGGTCAGTTCCCTTCTCTTTCTTCTCCTCTTCCCAACTTTTTCAGATTAAAGTTTTTTTTCAGGGGATAATTTCACAAACCAGCTCTGATGCTGGATGGAACCATTATTCCCACTGCCTTACCCATAAAGTCTGTGAGGAAACCATGGTGTTGACCCTAGTTAAAACAAGGTAGGGTTGTTTGTTGTGGGTTTTTTTTTGTTTTTGTTTTGGGTTTTTTTTCCTGTTTTTTGGGCTGCTGAGGGCCTATATTGGGGGAAGGACAAGGGCAAAGGCAGAAATCTTGACCTGCACCTTGTCTGACAGAAGCTTGCGAAAAGACTGCTCACACATCTGGTCTGCAGCAAGAAGCAACCTCCTAACCTGCCTGCTCTGAGCTGCTCTCAGATGGGAGCTCACAGCCAACAAACCTGGTCTCTGCCTGTTTTTGGGTTTCCTGCTTTATGCTATGCCTCCATGATGCACTCTTGCAAAAAATGAGGAGTCACCACTGGGTTGAGATAGCCGTGTTCATGCACCTTGAAAACATACCCAGATCAAATACTTCCTGGTGACAAAATGCAGTCAGCACCTGGAGAAGGTTCACAAGCTGTTGAGGTGCATAACCCTCTCCCCATCCTTTCTGTTCACTGAAGCTCTGTTGAAGAGGAAAGAAAAGGTACAAGCACAGGAGAAACTTGCTTGAAATTGGACAAACCCAAGATACACTTCAAAGGCTTCACAGTAGCAGACAGAAATAGTACAGTTCAGATGTATTTAACATCATGTTAATACTCAGCCTCATACCCTAATGAGAAGCACTGTGACATTATTTATTTATTCTAAAATAACTTATTTCTGTGATGGTGAGACTGAGCTATGGCTCCAGCTGAATCTTATTTTGCTTACCAGCTGTAATGAAGTTGGTTTCACAGGAGCACTCTCCCAGTGGTAATGAGCTGCCTGTCTCCTGCCACTACAATCCAGTGAGAGAAATAAGACCAGCTGAGAAATACTTTATACTTTGATCTGTCTCAACAAATCAGTTCAAGAGCTCTAAAACAGAAACCCCAGGGAGAGGGAAGGGGAAGAGGATAAGTTCAAGCAGGGAAGTTTTAAAGCTGTATTTGATTTGTTTTACTAGAGCTGTGGTAGTTAAAAAAAAAAAAAAATCACATCTGCCCTTCTTTTTTTGAGCTTTCTCAGCTTTCTCATGCCCTACCATGCTCCAAACTTTGGACAACTTTGTTTCGGTGATAACCAAAAGAACAAGTACAGATATATATCTAAAAAAATCCCCTGACATCTTGAAAAGTCAGGTTATATAAGCTGTCTGAGTTGGATTTCTCCTGTTGCCAATATATCAACAACCCTGTTATCCATCTCTTAGGAGAAAAAATTAATTGAGCAAGGAAGTACAGTAAGAGAAGGCAAGGGTTGGACCACACAAATTTTGCTCCTTGCTTTTGAAGTTAAGCTGCTCTGAATGAGCAAGGCATGAATCCTACTTCTGAGATTCATCATGTACCCTCCTCTGCAACACTGAGGACAAGGAATTCATTACAGCCTTGAGCATTACCATGCTGATGTCTCCTAGTTTTAGCATCAGCTACATGGAGGAACTTTGTATTTGCCTCGCACTCTTGCTCTCTTTTTGTTTTCTGTTTTTTTGTTGCCTCCTGACTTGCTGCTTGATCTTGGTCAAAACCCTTCACCCAAGCAGCTCCATCTGCTAAGAAATGATAAGACTAGCATCCTCATGCAGGGAGTTTACAACGAAACATCTGGGAAAATTATTATATAAAAAAAAATAGTATCAAGAGTTTGGTGCTGTTGGAGAGGGTTTCCTATATGATCAGCAGTTCATCTGAAAGAGGGTAGAAATTTTAAGACTTTTAGTAAAAGAGCAGGAAGAAGTGGATTTCAGTCATGAAGTTCTACATTATCAAATTCCAAAACTATCACCATTTTCCTGTATGGCGATGTCACTACTGCTTTTTCTAGATAGCTGCAAACACTAGAAGTAGAATCTGTGCACAAGGATGGCCATAAGTGTGCAAACCAGTGGCACCTTAACGCAAGCTCATGTCTCTAGCTTACAGTATTGCATTGTATACAAATGAGAATTGTTAGAACTTTGTAAATCTGGTCCCTGAGACGGCAGTTTTCCTGCCCATCTGTGTGTTGTAATGGGCAGCTCTACTTCACACATTCAACTAGAATGCTTTTTTGAAGAGACATGCCAATTAAAGTCATATTTGGTATCTAGCATATTTTAGCCAAAAGCACATTAGCAAATTTGAATGCCAACAGCGTGTATGATAACTTATGCTAGGTGGAAAATATATTTTCCAATGTATTGGCTGCTTTTATACGTCGAGTACAACATTCCATTTCCAAGAGCATTTTGTGGCTATGAAGATCATTCTAAAGGAAAGAAAAAAACAAACCATCAAATCAAAACAACATTTTAACTTTAAGAAATAATGAATTTAAAATCTACAAAATACAGAGAGAAATTCAGAGGTGGTGACATTGCTTGAAAAAATAATTATTTCCTTCTAATTGGTGTTCAAAGTTCAATAGCATGTTAAGAAAAATGCACACTTGAGAAAGAAAACATAAAAAGAAGGAAATAAAAATGAGCAAATAAATAAAAAGCATTCAAGTACAACACTAAATTAGCTAATTATTTACACTTGTCCTTGTTTTTTTTTTGATATTTGACACTATCTTATGTGCACTGATAGTGGAGATGTAACAAAACTGGAACACAACACAAGTTTAATGAGCTAGGTTTTCAGAATGACTTAGTGTAAAACAACTTCCATACATGTCATACCTCTCTATAGAATCACATTGGAAATGAAAAGGGTAAAAAAAATGCTGCTACCTTATATAGTAGCATCCAATGCCTTAAACACGAGTGTGCCCCTTTGCCGTTCTCACCCCCCTGGCTTGCAAACTAACATTTCAGAGGGGAGCTAAAGCTGTTGCTCTCTGATCAGTAGCACAAGCTTATGTTTAAAAGCACAGAGAGGCACGACAGGAGCCCAGAAGTGTGCCTGTGCAGGAGCCTCTCAGGCCTGCCTTGCCACCAGACCCGAGATGAGCTGGACCCATCAGGACACCACTCCAGTTTGCAGGAGAGCACACATCTTCAGGGAGGACAAGTCTACTCTGATTGAGGTTGGAAAAATAACGCTGGCGAAGTTGTACTGTCCATTCCCTAGAGGGCTCTGCTTCTTTTAAAAGCCGAGTGTGTGAAATATTTATATGGGGCCATATCAGCTTACTTCAGGGCTGGACTTTGCCAAGCAGTTACCAGTGACGGCTGGGAGGAGACAACGTCACCTGCTCAAGCGCAGCTCCAGATTCCAGCGCCACAGGCATGGGGGACTCTTAATGCCCAGTTCAGCTGCTGTAAGTAAGCAAGAAACAAATGCAGGATTAAGTGTCACGGAAGACTACTGAGAAGGATGCCTGCTTTATCATGACTCTGAGCTTCAGAGATGCCAGGATGGCTTGGTCATCACAAGTGACCAGAAGGTCACATAGCTGCGTGTCTAGGGCCATTGGCATTAGGGACTTATTTGCAAGCTAAGTGTGGATGTGAACCAAAGCTGACTGACAGGAATGTGCATCTGTTGAGGCAGTTAGGCCAGCAGATGACATTTCTTGCTATCTGAAAGCCACCAACAACATGGATCTCTGCTATCAGGGCCTTAACTGCTGCGTAGGCTGGCGTGAGACCCAGATTCTCTTACATGCTGGCAGCCACCGTTTCAATCTGAAGTGGCCTGGCTGGGAGGCCAGACACAGATATATGATTGTTGAGAAGAAATACAGTGAGTAATAGCCTGAAAAACAGAATGGTTTTGACCTTTGGTACTCTGGGATTCAAGACAGTGCAATGAATTGAAAGCCCTTCCTCTGTTATCTGTTAGTGTCAAATATATCCCAGCATTTCCTCTCGGTCGTCTCATGGCTCAAGATTTTACTAATTGCAAAGAAATTAATAATTCTGTGATAGAGCATCCCAGACCTTCAGGCTTTTTCTCCAGCTACTACCCATGAGACACACTGCATTGATTCATGGCTGTGTTCCACTTTGGTAAAATATTGGGAGGGTTGGAGGGGGAGAGTATGTGTTTTAATGATAGTCGTGCACAGGGCGTTGGCAATCCAGTAGCTGTCATTGGTCTACCTGGAATGATTTCCATGTCATGGGTATCATTTATCCCACTTCTCGCTGTCTAGAAGTTAGATGTCAAGCTGCACTAATTATCTTGCCCCCCTGTTGTCAAAAGAGAGAGGAACAGGGACTTGCACAGAGCGATTCATTCTACCCTAGAATATTGCATCCTCACTGATATGGATATGTCTTTATCATAAAACTCTGAGGAAAATAACTCTTCTTCTAATGCAAGCAGCAGCAGCAAAAGGAAATATTATCGGTTGGTAGCACAGGCTGAGAATCTCTAATGGTGCCTTTTCTGCCTGCGTTTCTGTACAAGCTCAAAAGATTGGTCCTCTCCCACAGAACCATTCCCATAGTGTGGTTATTAGCATCTGTTTCATCTCCCTTCTGGATCTCAGGGGTGCCAGAGCATTAGGTATCCTTTTTCTACTCATCTTATACATATTGCTGATATTAGAAATTCTCTCCCTGGCACCTGTGTATGGCCACAGCTGGCTTTTTCATGCCTCCGCTGTACAAAGAGCACTACAACACTGACCAGAATAGGCACAGAGAACAGGCAGCCAGGGTGTGACTTCGTTTCCAAGCTACGGTGGCATCAGGTCACGCTGGTGCTGGCCTGCCTTCACAAGCAAGCATGAGTGCAGGCTCCTTGCTTCAGCCAGCATCTTCAGAGGCTTTGCTGCACTAATCTCTGGGGGAGCAGCACATGTACTTGAAGCACACAGCAGCATATCATTGACTCTGAACCTCCTCGCGTGCTCCCCAAAACTAGCTGCTATCACACCTCTCTCACTGAATCTGCAAGCCATTTGTTTTCTGTGTATGTCGTTTCAGAGCCCTCTCAGCCCCAGCTCACAGCAGCACAGGCTTCTTTACCTGGAACAAAAGCGGACTGCACAAAGAGGAAGGGAAAAGGGGAAAAAAAAGCAGCAAAATTTTCTCTTTTAGCTACTCATGACTGTATCAGCATTCACAGAGCTCATCACAGCAGAGATGAGCAAAAAGGCCTTGCCACTGAAGCTTTGAATGCAGAAGTGTTCAGTTCTCACAAAAAAAGGTGTATTTCTTTGCACGAAAAATGTTTTCAAAGAGCCACTGGTACCTTTGTAGTTAAACCTTACCCCTTGTTTTTAAACAAAATATGCTTTAATAATGAGAAGAATGGTTCTAAATTACAGTTATACCAGAAGGATCCCGTGGTGGAGGAGTGGTTTGAAAAAAATGGCACTTCCCTTTACACACTTATACTTGGACAATGCCAGTTACTCTCACTAATAAACATTTTTGCTAAACAGACACATACATCTGTTCGGACAATTAGCCTACCCACTCAAAAAATAATTTGGTCCAAAACCCAATTATTTCTTAATCAAAGAGGGGCGATGCTTCTAGTTCTCTACCACAGAACATGGGCTGTAGAGAAAGGCACCTTTCTAAAAAATACAGCCCCAGTCCAGGGGAGCATAGAAGCACATTAATAAGTAAAAGAACAATTCTCAGATCAAATTTTTTCCTATGCTGTATGAATGCTTCACATCCAGAGCTCATTCTGCTGCTGTGTGACAGCTCTGATGTCTGCAACATCTTTATTCACACATCAGCAGTAACTCCTTCCACCACACACCAACTATGTACAATCTTCAAGTCCCAATGGACTGTTCAAGAAATACTTAAAACAGACCTTTTTTTTCTTCCCCCTTCTCCATCCCCAGGACAGCAGGAAGGAGCCAGATTTATTCATATAATTTGGACCCCTTTTGTAGTTTCTGAACCACTCCCTGACAATTTCAGCCCAGTGGAAGATGGCAGCGAGCCCAATGACATGTGGTTTGCTGATATCAATATCAATAAGAAAAGTATCAAGCTGTGCATAGCCCATAGTCATGGGAATGTGTTGCCCAACAGGCTTATGCACCCAGTGGGAAGCAGGACTGTGGATGCCTGAAGCAGTTCTGAGTTGCCGCACGCTGTAAGCCTCAGTGTTTCATCTGTACAGATGAAACAAAATGAAAGAGTGGCCATCAATGCACACATGAGCTTGGTTCAAGTGCCACACGTGAGCTTCATGCAGATGCATTCCTGCTTGTTCCACGTGAGAGAAAACTCACCTCAAGCTTAAGCGGAGCCAAGACTTGACCCTCACTGAAAATTTGGGTCAGGGAGATTCTGGATGCTCGTTGTCCTCCATTACTGTTAATGTGATTAAGAGTGCATGCGTGAATTGTTCTAAACTGCTAGTTAGAGGAAACTTAGCTGATCTCCTGGACTTCACAATGGGTGGCACAGTTTGAGGTATTGAAAGTAATTTCTTTTTATTTGTGTTTTTTTTTTTTTTTTTCCTGTAGAAATATTCACTAGTGTATTTGAAAAGTTTTTATCTCAAAGGCAGAATTTGTCCAGATTTACCATTTAAGGTTTGATCTCAATGTCAATTTTCTCCCTTTTTGGTTCTTAGATGAGATAATTTGTTGTGCAAATAACTACAGCAAATTTTGCACATCAAAGGATTGTTAATGAGACCACCCACCACCTGACATCGTGTCCCATGACTAAATCATGCCCTCAATGAATGGGCAAAACTTAGCTTGGAAAACAGGTGCATGGTTCATAAGAAATTTTTTAAAATCTTTGTTTTACTTGAAAAGCTTTAGAAAAACAAAACAAACTAACAAAATGCACACAAAAACCAACCCACCAAACAATTTTTTTTTTTCCATCACAAACATTTTTCCTCACATACATACACACAGAATCATAGAATCATGGAACAGTTTGGGTTGGAAGGGACCTTCAAAGGTCATCTAGTCCAACTCCCCTGCAATCAGCAGGGACATCTTCAACTAGATCAGGTTGCTCAGAGCCCCAACCAGCCTGGCCTTGAATGTCTCCAGGGGTGGGGCATCTACCACCTCTCTGGGCAACCTGGGCCAGTGTTTCACCACCCTCATTGTAAAAAATTTCTTCCTCATGTCTAGCCTGAATCTCCCCTCCTTTAGTTTACAACCATAACTCTTGTTCTACTGCAACAGCCCCTGCTAAAAAGTCTGTCCCCATCTTTCTTACAGCCCCCTTTTGAGTACTGAAAGGCCGCAATAAGGTCTCCCTGGAGCCTTCTCCAGGCTGAACAACCCCAACTCTCTCAGCCTGTCTTCACAGCAGAGCTGTCCCAGCCCTCTGATCATTTTTGTGGTCTCCTCTGGCCTCTTTCCAACAGGTCCATGTCTTTCCTGTGCTGAGGGTTCCAGAACTGGACACAGGACTCCAGGTGGGGTCTCAGCAGAGCAGAGGGGCAGAATCACCTCCCTTAATGTGCTGGCCATGCTCCTTTTGATGCAGCCTAAGATACAATTGGCCTCTGAGCCGTAAGTGTGCATCATTGCTGGACATTGCCAGCTCATGTCCATGCACAGAAGTCCTTTTTTTCACAGGAGCTCCACCTGGCATAAGATTTAATTGTGGTGAGATCAAAGTTAATAGGAGCTAAGTAGAAAATTTCCAGTCTTGGAAAAAAAAATAAATAAAGTGTTTCATATACATCTATACACCTGTTTTCTGTGCAGATAAGACGTCTTTTTTATGATGGTGGAGTTGATATGGCATAGATTTGCAAGCAAAACCTGGATATGGCAAGAGCCTTGATTCACACCCGTATGATTCACCCTTAGGGTTAAGAAAAAAACATGTAGCCTTGGGAACTGTGAAGTCTGCTTTTTATCTCAAGATACACAGCACTTTTTGAGGGGACCTTTTTAAAGCATTCCTCTAGGGATATATTCAGTAGAGTTCAATGGAGATTTCTGTGCCAGGAAGCATGTATTTTTACTATAATATTATCCTCTCCTTACATTTCCTTTTTACAACTGTCTTTTGTAAAACTGTACCTGCAACATAAAAGGCAACGTTTTTTTGAATTATTTTCCTAAATCTGCAGCCTCCAAAATTTTTCCTTAAAAACACAAGGATGAACTGAGATACAGACCTTCATTAAGCATGTGTGTGTTTGCAGCTGATCTCTCCAAATGAAAACCAAGGAGGAATCCAACACTGCTTCCAACAAGCCATCCATAAGATTACCCAGAACACTTGTTATTCTTCAGCTTGAAAGCTGATCTCAGGTGCTCTATTGCTGTTTATTCCTGCAATTCCTGCATCAATTAACCTCTGTTCAGTCAGTGACAAAACATTATAAAACCCACTCTTAGTAGCAACTACACCTGATGGTCAGGAAAGCCAGGACTTTTGACATGAAATAACAGCTTACATGGAAAATGCCACCTGAAAAAAAAATTCAGTTATTCTTAACTAAAGCAAACAACTCTTAGCACAAAAACATTGCTTGTGTATAATTAACCTTTGCAACAGTAATGAACAATTATATGCTACAAAGAAGAAATGAAAGCTGATTAAAAGATCATGAGGTACTTCCCACTGGAAGGTTTATTTCATCCTCAACATGGTATTGCATCCTACTCTGAACAGCAGAACAAGCAGCTGTGTAATGCCAGTCAGTTACTCACACAGTCAGTGGCACCTGACACTAAACAAACTGAATAAAATTAACCCAGGGTTAGCCCTACCTCCTCCTTCCAATCCTTCAAGGTTTTTTATAGGATGGGCTTTTTCAGATGATACTAATTATTATTATTATTATTATTATTATTATTATTTCCTTACCAAGTATTGGGTAACAAATATTGCTTTACAGAACTACCATATTGGGTCGGGTCAGAGGTTCATCCCCAATCCAATACTCATCTCTGATAGCATCTGGAGAAAGGTTTAAGAATGGGGCAATGATATGGCAACATTTCTCTGGGCTGTTCCCTGCCTCTGTGAACTAGACACTGTTTACCTGTATTTAACAGCCTTCAGTACAACTTTCTTCTCTGACCTTGTCCATCTGTTTCTGAAGGCACACCTAACATCCTGCAGCAAGGAATACCACAGGTTGTATACACTCTGTGGGGGGAAAAGAGCTCTTCTCCTGTTTTCTTTGTTTTAATATGATTTTTTTTTTCCTCTTACATCTTCTTGTCCTTATATCAGGAGAGGTAACAAGGAGTCGTCCCCTTCCACAGTTGGTGAGATATCGTAAAAAGGGCGAGAAGGGTGGGCTTTGATTTTCCCTTCTGACATGCACTTGAAAGCAGTATTTTTAGCAGTATTCAAACCAAAGCTGAACTCTGCAAAACATATAGCAGTATAGCAAAAGTTCATGTCACTCACTGAGTGCTGGGGCAACCATCCTCAGAAACACTGAGCGGCATTAATTATTTAACCATCAGTCCACTGCCTCGAAGGCTCATTATATCCACTTTTCTGAAGAATGAAAAGAACCAGCAGGGAAGAGAGTCAATTCTTACAGCAAACCAGGGACAAAAATTCAGTCAGAGATGGGGATCTCTTGCCCTGTTTTGGGAGCAGGCATCCTCAAAACTGCTGCAACAGCTGTATTATGGTAGGCACAAGCTGTGTGCATGTGATGAGGCTTCTTCCACTCCAAAAAACTCAGTGCATTTCTATAGCCTGCCAGGCAGCTTTGAGTAGTGCTTGAGCATCACAGGATTTCTGCCCAAGCACTAGTCAGAGCTTGTCTCAGCGTTTGCCCTGAGCTGGCCACTGTCTAAGACCAGGTGGTGATGTCCCACCTCAGAAATGTGGTTTCAGATAACGTGAGGTAAGCAGGTGTTGAAGCTGTGAGCCTTTCTGAAGTCTCTGGACTAAGGATGGGAGACATAGTCCTGGGAACTAAGGAAACTAGTCTTCCTCTGAAAGGGTTGCCAGGCATAGGTAACAGGCTGCCCTGAGAAGTGACTGAGTCGCCATCCCTGGTAAAAGATGCACAGATGAGGTTCTTAGGTATACGGTTTAGAGTTGGACTTGACACTGTTAGGTTAACAGTTGGACTCAATTATCTTAAAGGTCTTTTCCAACCAAAATGATTCGATGATTCCATGATTCTTTACCAGTCAAGGGAGGAGCCTTGGGAGACAGCAAGTCAAAGCTCTGAGACCTGGCCAGGCATCACCCTCCACCAGAGCCTCCCCACTTCAAGTTAAAGCAGGAAACTGGTTTCTCTGCAGTTATTCCAAAGGGGCAACGCATGTCACAGCTCAGCAGCCTTGTGAAGGAGAGGGCTGAAAGGAGACTGGGCAGTGCACATTTTGCATTGCTTTTGGGAATGCTGGTGAAAGAATCACACTGAAACACTCAATGTCTGTTGCAGGGCAGATCACCGTGCTGCAGAGCAGCTAATGGGACAGAGAGCAAGATGCTCTGGGCGTATTGTGGCCTCCTGGCACATTTCCATTCCTTGCTACTGGAATAATTTATGCAGCCTTCCTTCAGTACAGGAAGCTGTTCACACGGACTTAAACAGAAACATAAGGGAATACAGTTTTAGAAGGAAATCATTGACTTCTCGGGCAGCACAAAGGGCAAAACAATAGCAAATGGCATCTGGCTTTTGTTAGGATGTACAACCTCTACAAATTACAGCCCAAATGAATTACACCCATCCAAAAGGCTGATCAGTGTCATCTGATGCAGTCAGCTTAATTCAGGATATGCCTCTTTGGTTTCCCAGTGCAATATAAATTAAAAAAGAAAAAAAAAAAAAGAAGTGGTAAATTAAATACGTATGGGGCCTTGGGAGAACTTTCCATCAGCTTCAGAATATAAAAAAGAAGAAAGCAATATACAACTACCAAAGTGAGTATGCAGCAGCTAAAGAGAAAATGCAATGAACAGTCCCTAGTACCACAACAGGGCTGCCACAGAGGTGCTGCCTAAGCCTGAGAAATTCCAAGGGAAAACTAGAGAAAAACAAGCCCACAGTGACAGAGCAATGCTATGGGAGAGGACCATGGCCTGTAAATCATTTCACTACTACAAGCTGGACTCTGAATTGAAGGTGATCAGTTGCTGAGCTGCTTGAACGAAGTTTGGTCAGGTGGGTCTAAAGCACTCCTCTTACAGAGAGTACCTACAGGAAGAGGGGTAACAATTTTAAACTAAAAGAGAGGAAATTCAGGTCAGACATGAGGAAGACGTTTTTTTTATAATTAGGGTGGTAAAGTATTGGAAGATGTTGCCTAGACTGGTGGTAAATGCCCCAGCCCTGCAGACATTCAAGTCCAGGCTGGATGTGGCTCTGAGCAACGTGATCTTGTTGAAGGTGTCCCTGCTCATTGCAGGTTGGACTAGATGACCTTTGAAGGTCCCTTCCAACCCAAACTATTCTGTGATTTTATGATTCTAGTTCAAAGGACTGACAAAGAAGCGCTGAGATTCACCTACCCATTTTTGTTATTTGTATTTGCAGGCAACTTCTTTTGTCCTCCTCACCTACTGACAAGGCTGAAACATCTCTGGTTTAACAGCAGAAGGCTGCTAAACAATCCAGCTTAGAATATTTTGTTAACGAACAAAAAGTTTTGGAGACTTTAAAATATTGTATGATTAAAAAAAAATGAGAGAATAATTTATGTGCTTCACTTGATACAGAAACAGAATTACTTAATTTTCTTCAAATACAAATTCTTCCAGAATAAAGCAAGTATGTGCACCACCACATGAGATATCTCCCCCATGTATATGACACCTTAATAATTAGGGCATTCTCCATAGCTTAGGGAGATGAAATTCAGTTTTCTCATATGCCTAAGGAGATTCAGACTCTTTGGAGAGTGAGACAATCAGAAGATGAAGGTCATTTGGAGGTGAGTGGCTGTGACCTCCTCCTGAAATTGCTCAGTTTTACATAAAAACTTGAAGCCTCACTTCAGCAGGAAGGTACATGAATGTGCAGGTAGGTGCTGCTGCCACAAGGCTGAGAGCAGTCAGTCAGCGGGATCCCTGCTCCCAGAGCCACGTACATGTTTGATACAATCTGGTCAAAGAACGGGTAGAGACAGGTAAACTATGGGAACTCACAGCCATGGTCAGTTGTGGGATATGCTGTTTGCCAAGGGGATGTGACCAAGAGCAGTGTAAGGACACAAGAATGTATCTTTACAGAAGCAAGATTTGTAGACTTTGCTTTTCCACTCCCTTGTCCATCCCTGCTGAGAGCAGCTACAGGCCAGCTTGCCCTTGCTCTATGATAGTGAGGGAAGATTTGTTTTTACCAGGCAATTCATTCATAATTCTCTGACAAGAAGGAAGATCAATAAGGTAAGAGTAGTGCTTCAAAGAAGAGAAGAAACAGGAATTGAACGTGGTGATTACCAAAGGGTCTCTTCACTCCACACACCGCATGCATGGAGGTTCATCCCCCTCACGGCTCATTCGGCCTGGCTACACACAACCCGTCCCGGGCAAGGCCACCTGCAGGTCCTTCCTGCTGGACTCTGGAGCCTTGACAGAGAAGCACGGCCATCAGTCACCCAGCAGCAGCAAACCCAATTATGTCTCATGACTGATTGTAACGCTAGGAGAAAAACCTCCATAGTAGACAAAAAAATAAAATGAAAAAAAACATACAAAGCAGAGCATCTGAACTGAGAGCTCAGGGTCACAGCCAAAATTCTAATGCAGTATCTTGATATAAAAAAGGAAAAAAAAATAATTAAAAAAATCAATCTGTAGGCTCTCCCAAGGCTTTTCACCTCTAATTGAAGAGTGAATTGTGTTTACTTACCTGTTCTTGACTGTCTCTCAGCAGATGACTCGTGATTACACTACATAAAATTCAGTGTTTGGCTTTCTTATGATCCCACAGGACTGGATTCAGTAGAAATTCTGCACTCTAAGACATGTATATAAAATAATACTGAATCCTGTTTATTGTATAGAAAAGAAAAATATTTGTTTAAATATGGGCTGTAGCCTTTCCAGTTCCTGCTTCCACAGCTGAAGAGTGCAAAGAAAATGCTACCCCTCTTAAAGGGAAAAGCTGTTTCACATTCAGTTTGACAATGGGCAAAGGCATTGTAGGCTACTGTCATTCTGACTGTACCTAAAACCATTCTATGACACAGGCAGATTTTACACATAGAAGGATCTCAGGCTTTTTCATGATGTACATGCATAATTCCAGGGTGCTCAACTCCTACCTATTTTAAAGGTGTTCAAAGTGATCAAAAATTCGGCTTATTTGAAAACTGCCACAGGCTTTTGCCTGGTAAACAAATTTGTGACTCAAATGTTGTCATCACTGAAACCGAACGAGGAACTCCATGCAGCATTTATGGACAAAGAATAATTTAGCAGAACAAGTTGCGAATTTGAGTGAACATGGAAGTATTATAGCAATGAGAAACACCACAGAAGTTCAAAAAAGGGTTCTAAAAACTTCTGGCAAACCACTGTGCTGCATATTTTAAAAGCCAAAACCCCAACGTATTGTTTATCCCCACTACTTAAACATGATGGGCCAAGTTCTTGAGCTGTCATCTTTTTGTTGCAAAATGTCTTTATCACTGGAGTAGCAATAACCGGGTAGAGCAGAAAATTACTGGGTACTGTGGCTGCCACATCAGTAGCAACTGATCTTCTAGTCAGTTGACAGGATATCACAGGACATCTATGTCGTCTTGTACTCAGCTCTTGGTTGGCCTCTAGAACAGGTCTAAGTTAGTAGAAGCTTGTAGCTGTGGTAAACTGCATTTGTGACATTACTGGTCCTGGGGACTGGAAAAGCACAAACTCAGTTTAAGATGATCTGGTACATCATTCATTGGATGCTTTCTGGGTGGCTACACTACTCTTTTTAAGTGGCCTCAGCTGTTACAGTAGTGCATGCTAAGACACAGGTATGTTTGCCTTCTCTTCAGACTCCCATAAAACCATCAAGCATCATTCCTCCCTTAGCTTCACCTGAAACAAGACAATGCAGAAACAAAGGGATGTTCACTCAGAAACAGAGAAGAGACCAACCAGGTGGTAGAAACATGACCTTTCTCCATGAGGTCAAATAGCTTTATTGTGATTAAGCACTACAATACAGTATATATCCATAAAAAAACTCTATAGTGTATATAAATTATTCCTTCCATTCAGTAATTATTTTTTGTTGTTTTCATTTTTTTAATTTCCATTACAGCTTTGGTACAATGTGATTTTATTATATTTTTAAATACTTTTAGCTTCACAAACTCAACACAAAGTACAAAACTAATCCGAATCAGGGATATTACAATCTACACAGTGGTGTTCAGTGGTAGGAAAAAATCTTACCTCAATGAATTCATGTCACTAGCTAAGCTATAAAGGCATACCTAGCAGACATGACAAAAATATGCACCATTAACCAGCAAACATTTTTTTCAAAATTGATTTTATTCTTATTTTTTTTACAGATTTTTCCAGCAGCAAATCACTTGAGCAGTCAGTACTTATGTCCTCAACTGATTATCCTGTTGTGTTCCTCTTCATTTGAAGGCCATGAGTTATTTGTCAAATAATGCACCGCTATCCTCGTATATCCACGCTAAGCCACAGTGTCAGTATTTGACCTGCCACCCTGCATTGTTAATGCTCGCACAGTTTGTCCTGCAGCTGGCAGAAATAACTGGAACGTTATTGGAGGGGCAGTGTGGGGCAATCAACCGTAGGTTGTTCTGTGGGGCAGGAGGTATGACATTACAGTAGACAGGCATTCCAGTGGCTGTAAGTGTTCCTTGACCTGATTGATTAGGTAGCATGATTGGTTGTTGATATGATTGTTGTGGCAATCCTTGAGAACCCTGGGTCATTGGCACCTAGATAGGAATACAGAAAGACACAGGAAAAAAATCCCAGTAATTAGTAAAAGAAATTAAAGTAGGTCTTGAATCTTCCTTCTAGCTGAATTTGAGTAATCAACATGTTCTGCCAAAACGTATCATTTTCTCCTGCTCAGAACTGTTCTCATCCCTGAGGATTTTCATTGTTAGAAAAGGGTTAGAGAGAAATCCCTCAGCTCCTGGTTCTAGTAGGTGGCTCTGTTGTGATCTAGCTGAGTATGAATTTCTGGGATAAGTGTAAACAGAAGAATCAACCCTGGCATACTTAAAAGGTCTAAACCTTTAACCTGATCATTAACCTTTAAAGCACATTTTCAGTACAGTAATTCTGAAGATGTAAGGGGAAAATTTTACCCACAAGCAATTCCCCCATTTCCATCTGGGTTGCTGTAGTGTTTTCAGAGAAGTCAACGGAAAAGATGAATGGCTGCTCAATCAGTGCAATCTATTAATATGAATTAAATATCATTTAGTTTCTTAACTTTTCAGAAGGACCAGCAGGAAACATAAGGACAGGCCACCTCGTAGGCTCTCCCAGGCCCTTAGCATATCTCAGAGAATTCAGGTATAAAGTTGGGTAACTTAAGGACTTGGTAAAAATCAAGCCACTTTCCTTTCCCCAAAATCCACTAAACAAAAATCTATCTGCTACAGCTTGTTAGAGAAGACACAGTGAGATACTTGGCAGGAGCCTCCACAGATGAGTAATTTTTAACTGGATCAGGCAAAGCCTTCAGCTTCATTACAGGAAACAATATCGCACTGGCAAAAGAAATAAACAATGTTCTGGCTTTTATTCTTTTAAATTCATTTTCTTCACAGGAAGAAGTATAATTACTTCATCCTTTGTGACATTTTACCTGCATTGTAAGCTGTAATAAATAGTTCATTTAAATTATTTCCAATTCAGAATGAAATTTGGGAGTATTAAGAATACGTAAACAGGAAGCAAAGAAACCAATTTGACTTTGAAGTGTATTTATCAGGAGGCCTCCTGCCACACACCATCCTAATGAAGTAATAAAAGACCATTCTGTGACAGGAAAACTTAATTCAATTAAGCACTCCCCAAGAAAATCAGTCTTTCTCTATAGCTTCCAAGTACCTGATAAGACGACATGGCTGGATACTGCACCATCATGCCTTGCACCTGATTTCCCTGTTGATTATTCATCAGGTTCTGGCTTTGGGGTGGCTGCTGCATTCCCATGAGACCCTGGAACCCCTGCTGCTGGTTTGGCAGGACAGGCTGGTAACCTGGAAGAAGAAAGCCATCTTCAAATAACCTGTCAATCGCAGTGGCTAAATTAAACTTGTTCTAAGGAACAGCAAATGATCCCATCATTTCTCGCTGCATTTGTCAATAAGTTGCTCTACTTTTAGAGAAGCATTACTAGAAGTAGAAATTGAAGGGGAATAAATGAATGGTGTGAGTTGAGAGCAGTCTAACGTAAGTGAGCATCCTCATGCTTTTCAACCCTGTGGCGCAGACCACCTTCAGGGATGCCTGGTTGTGTTCTTGGATTGTAAAGCCCCAAGCAGACACAGGGTGTTACTGGCTCCTGGCTGCTTCCCCAGAGGCAAAACTCCCAGGGCTTCAACAACACCAGTATTTGGTCTTCATAGTCTAATCTGGTAGTTTTCTTTCAGGTCATGTTTCTTATCTTACCCTCTTATCTTTCATGTAATGCAGCTCCCTAGGACAATGTAAACAGAGAAGGCTTTATTTAATCAAAGAGAACATCTGTATACACACTGGCTCCTCCTTGCAAGGCTTTTTATACGATTAAAGCATATTAGGTGTGATATTCCACCCTACTAGTTGCATATTTGGCAAAAGCAGAAAATCATAAATTAGGGAGTGTCTGGTCCTTCCCGTTGCTCGGTGCAAAAGCTGATGACACACAAGTGACTGCACAGGGATAAGAAGCTGGTGCTTCTGTTTCAACCTGTGATTGGCTCTGCGTTCAAAGTCAACGAAACATTGCAGGTTTTCTGCTGGCATGGCTCCTCTAGGACTGATCGAGAAATGGGCAAAGTCTGGATGATCTGGAGGGCAAAAAAGCTGCTAAAGAGGCAGAAGCATGGATGGGAAGTGAAGTGTGAGCAGTGCGGTGCACTGCTTGGCAACAACATGATCCAACCTGAGAATGAGCCTCATCAGATGGAAGTTGGCTGGCTGGGTGATGCTACTATTTAGAGATGAAGGATTCTGCAGGAAAAATGGGAAAGGAAATGAAGATGCAAGATCGTCTTGTCCTTGAAAAAGGCAGCCAGCCACAGTCATCATAAATATATGAATAATTTCTCCTTAAGACATTCCATGCCCTTTTGCACTTGTATTTTTTAACATGCAGTTATGCAGTGAACTATTAACTCCGCAGTGATGTTCTCAGAATAAGCATATTTCAGGCAAAGAAGAATTATCAGAAGCAGCAACACTGTTATTTTTAAATGAAAAATGTGTGTCACGTCTGCTCAATTTATATTCATGAATACAGTACATGCTTCAATATACTTCACGAATTGGAAATCATCACCTGGGCATTTCTTCATTATGTAAGAAAAATAAAGTAACCAATGTCTCTGTTTTTGCTGGTCCACTGTCAGCTGATAGCTTTCCTTCAAAATATTTTCTGATGCCAAAGAAATGCCAAGTATCTCTGATCGATTTTTTGGCATTAAAGATGCCTTTCCACAGATAGGAGATTAATATCTCTAGTCAATTGAGCAAAATAAGAAAAAAAAGAGTTCCATGAGTGATTACTTCAGCTGGGATATAGCATCAAACATCTCCCAAATGCACCAGATTATTACACATTCAAATTTGCTCTTTTTCTATGCACAAACACAGTGTCAGTGTATTTTTTAATCACAAAATTACCAACAGCAGAAGTGCTGTAACTGAGTTTATTATTGCTTATATAGCAATAATAAAATTGCAAGTCCTCTCCAGCTCCTGTATACCAGTCATGGGGGTGGGGGAAGAGGAAGAATCAAAAAATTTAGCACTACTATTCTGGTATTTGCAAGACTGGAAGTTTAAAGAGAGAGGAGCCAAATGACAGCAGAAGCAGCAACAGACAATTCATCTCATGTCACTTGCAGTTGTCAAAGTAAGTTCCAGATGTTGCAATGAATGACAGATCGATGGTGGGCAAGGGACCAAGCAACATGAAGTTGGGGAGTACAATCAGACGTCAGATCTGGGCTCAAAAAGGTGGACCCTGATGCAGTGACACAGGGTGGTGACCGCTGTTCTACCAACAGACAGACACACACACACCACTGGGGCCAGGAAGGGAGAAGCTCTTCTGTTATCTCTATCAAATATGACTGCATCACCTTTACTTTAGTCAGACTACTGCTGGTACTCTGCTGTACGTTTGAACATACAGTTGTCTCTTCACCTCAGCTTTGTGTTCCATATTCACCAAATACAACAAATTTATTGCCCAATACAGGCATAAGTATCAAACTGAAACAAAAAGTTAGGGAAATGACTAAGTATCTACCCTTATGCTTGAACATGTAGGCATTATCACATGGGGGCGTTACCTCTGGCCTGAAATCCTCCTCTGTATTAACAGACAAACACTGCTAAGTACACAGCTCAGCCACTCCACACTTTATGTGCAGGAATACAAAAAGAGGACAAGTTAGGAGCTGAGGTCCACTAGATTTATTATTATTTTAAGGAACTTATTACTCTTCAAGGACTTCAGCAATTTCTTCTGCCCATAGGGCATGTGCACTCCTCACACCCCTGTCCCCACATGCAGAGTCCTGCTCACACCCTTGGGTGTTTGGAGAAGACCAGACTTTGCTGCTCCCTCTGTGAGCCCTTTATAATGCTCTGTGCACACAGAGGGGCCTCAATACAAACAGAAAAAAATACCTCACATTCACTCTAACGCAGTTCCAGTGTGGTTAGGAGGGAGCAAAGAGGTATTGATGTAAGAATCTCATCATGTCTCCTGAGTGTTCTTTGCCGTTAAGAGAAATTAAGTCACATCATCAACCCAGAAAGAGGTACTGCAGCCTCCTGACCACTGGATCCCTTCACTTGTGGGTGGAAATTTGGATGCTTAAGAAGTTTACTGTCCTGCTTGTATCCTTCCAAAGATGCTGGTTGTCATCTCTTCCTCACTTAATATTCTTGGACTTCTTTTTAATTATTATTAGTACCCTTTGGAATATAAAGTTATGGATGTCAGACCTTGCTGCAGAACCCCAGTAGAGCAGGTGGTCAAAATCCAGCTTCACCTCTGAAGCTCTGCAATGTGAGTGAAGCCACTTCCCTTTATCTGTCTGACCCTTTACTATGTTGATTGCATGAAGAAAGATATAAGTTCACCCATTCCTTTTGAACAGAAAAACCTGACAAGGTAGAAAAATATACTACAATACTGCAGAGAGGGTACAGACTATAAAAAGGTGAATTAATTTCTTTATCTACAACAAGCTATATAACCAAGAGGAAAATGCTGTGAAAAAACAAAGAAGGCCAAGCCTGTTCTGCTAGATGCCTTCTCTCTCAGCACAAAAGAGGATGAAATGTGCACTCCACATGGCAATCCATTTGAACAAGAGGTTGTTAATATCAGAAATCAGCTGCTCTGAATTTTCTACCTCCATAGCCCAAACTTTGCAACTCTGACTCTGCATATCATGTAACATTTGAAATGGGTCCTTTGGTGTTTACTGCGTGTTGGTGTCTTCACATGTTTTGTACTGGCCAGAAAAAGAACAGAGCTGGGAGAAGTGAGGCTCTGCATAACTGATAGTCTTAATATATCAACCTTTCAGCAATATTCATGAAACTATATCATTCCAGCAAATCTTTTTCTTTTTTTTTTTCCCCATGAGGGCACAGACTATCAGAGATGGTTATTCTCCCAAAACTATTTATTTTGTACACACACATCAGTTATCAACCCTTGAACTCAGCTCTGCCGTGCTTTTGACATGCTATTTTTTTTTCAGTGAAATTAAAATAATCCAGTATTCTCAAAAGGCTTGGGAATGGACTGCAGTGCACAAAAAGCCATACATTGCTGGGCAGAGATGGATGTTTTGGAGCTAAACAGGTGTCAGGAGATGAGTGAAAACAGGAATGCTTTCTGCAACCATAGTCTCCTCCATACTTGCTCTTTTGCTCATTAGCTTTCATACTACATAAAGTGTAATTCTTAAAAGCCTCTTTACTGTCCCCTGAGAACATACATACGTGGGTTATTTTCTAATGGCAGCACACATCAGATGAACCATCCTATTACTGCAAGCTCCAGGGCCTCTTTACTGCAATTATATCATCCTGCTCTATGTTATCTCTGCTACAAAGGAGGATTTTTTAAATCAGGGCAAACATGAGAGACATTGTTAAACAACCAGAGGAACAAATCGTGCGCAGAATTTCAATGAATGCCTCAGAGGAAAAATGAGCCTTGGATTGCAGTTGAAATGGAAGAGGCCGTCATACCATCAAGGTAATTCTCTAAACCTTTACAGCCTGTATCACCATGCTGACAGTGAGCTAACTTAAACATCCCATGGGGAAAAAGACTGCATGAAAGACCCACAAATGTTTTAATTTCTTGATGAGGCGACAGATCTCAAAAGATAAAACGCAGTGGTCTTACATCTCTGCCAGTAACATCACCCAGAGCTGTAATTAAAGAATATTTGGTGCTTTACTGGTCTCAGCATACATCCTTCATGAACAGCACATCCATGTTTGGAGGGACTCTTTCATCGCTCATTTTAGATTAGAAGCATATATTAGCAAGATAGCTTTGTAATATGTGTATCAGCACCCTGGGTAAAAAGTAATGAGCACTTTGCCTGACAAGTGTGGCAGTCTGGCATGAGTCCCTGAGCTGAAAATCTTAATGTACTCATATTGTATTCTCACCACTTGAACAGTGTCCTTGCATTTAAGCCCATCCAATAAAAATGCATAAATTCACGGTGGTTTTGATGTGAAGTGATTGGAGAGCCTATCTGCTCCCTTCCCGCTTCACTCACAGTAGTGTTGGGAGAAGCTGAGCTGTCACCACCAGCAAACCCAAAACACAGGAACCTTGGCAACACACTGCAGTGGCTCAGGCAAGCAAAGCCCAAAAGAAACCTCAGCAGGGCTAACTGGGCTGGGTGCACAAATCTGGTGCCCTACGGCCCCAATACAGACCAGCACAGCCTCTGCTGCCACCGAAAGCACTGGGGAAAAGACTGAATTTGAGCTCCCAGGAAAAAGCCAAGGGGAGCAAGCACCACCTCTGGGTGCAGACACCAGGGAATACACTGTGGTGTGCTGGAAACAGCATAATAGCAGATTCTGCACACAGTCTTGAGAGCTGTGCTCGCTGCAGGGGCTCACATTTGCAGAAGACTCCCCGAAACCAGTCAGGGCTGAGAAGAGAGCTACAAAAATGATCTGAGGTCAGAAAGTGCACCTCATCTGGGAGACCTAATGAGCTCAACTCTGCTCAATTTATTCAAAAGATGAAGAGGTATCTGCTGATAGATAGTTCTCGAACAGAATAGAAAACAGTATAATAAAACTATGTGGTTGGAGGCTAAACCTAGAACTGTTCAGATTAGAAATAAAATTCAAGGTTTCAACTGACTCTATAATTAGCAAGGGGGCAATTTACCCAGAGAGGAAGCACATTTGCTATCACCCAAAACCTTTAAAATGAGGATGGACAGCTTGCTAGAGGATATTCATCAGTTCAATACGACGTTCTGGGAATAAAGATAAGATTAGACTGTGCTCTGTGTCCAGTATTATTCAGAACATTAAATCACATGTTCAGACTTGAAATACTTATGAAAATGTCACCCAGTTATCTCTTAACACATTTTCTGTCTTCCAAGGAAAAAGACTGATCTTATGTGAGACAGGAACCAGTCTTTCCTCTCTTTGACCACATACTGGCAATGCCACCCAGTTCGCTCCACAAGCAGAGAGTTCACCTATGTATGGTGGATATACTATAGGCTATTTCTGGCCTATTTTAGTTTACTTTGCCCTAGCTGGAGTAGTGCTCAATAGGTTTTCTAGGCTGAAGATTATGATCAGTATCTATTCCCACAGTTTTGCTAGACTATGTTTTCCTTTACATTTTAAAATAAGCTATGGGTGACGTATTAAAGTGGTTGGACGAAGCTTTTACTCTATAATCATAGAAACTTACAATGCCCACAATAAGTTACTAATCAGAGAAGAAAACAACGTTCTTGTAGAACTGCAGTTCAGTCATGCATACATTGGTAAGTTGGGTAAAATTTTTGGCAACTAATTTGCCAAAAGCTCTGAACTGGTCTATCCCAAAGGACTTGCAAAACTGGAAGGAAGAAAAAAAAAAAAAACGCAGCAATCAGTTTGGCAAGATCAAACAGTGTGTCTTGACACAAAGAGCCTTGTGATGTTGCCCATAAAATATGAGGAAAGGAAGACATTTCAGCCATTGCATTTAGGACCGTTGGCCAAGCTGTAGCCGGCACATACTGAAATCCCTCCCCAGCACAACTAAGAGCAGGAATTGGAGGCAAGGGGTTTCTAGCAGCCAGAACAACCCCCTCCCTGCTACAGGGGTCCATGAGTCCCTCCTGCCAATGCTCCTCACATTGTGTGATATACTCAAGTACCGGGTTGCAACCAGATGTTTCACCTCCTATGTGAACATCGTTATCACCAGCGACAAAATGTCCAAATATACTGCTCATTCTAGAGGAGCACTGCCCCAAGGCGCTGTGCTCGGACTTGGCTTCTCACGTCCATGTGTTACATGTTAGATTCGGGTGGCTGCTGAGGAATTTTTTTTTCTCATTATGTAGTTGGTCATTATGTGGCCATTTTCACCACAAATAATGGACTAAAAGTCTCATGGAAAACATAAAATTAAGTGATAAATTTAAGCTGATTTTGACTTTGGCCTCACCCCGAAGTGCGTGCAGTTTGGAAGACTCCCACAGAGGACACACTAATGAATGTTTCCCCACTGGTGTGTCATTTTCTGTGTGGGTTTGAAGATTTAAACTGCATCTTGTGCAGCTGGAATCCAAAACACTTTTTAAAAATTTTATACTTTAAGCTTGGATCTAAAACGCATGGCATGCTGCAAACCAAATCTGCTGCAGTTGATCCATCCACTCCTCTGTGTCCTACTGTGACACACAAAAATGTCTTGACCTACTAAGATATTTGTGCTTTGTGTTTCACTTGAAGACATCACAGAAAATTTATGAGTGTGAACTGGATACCATGTGACCTAGAAAGACAAATACACAATAGCTTGATGCTAAAAATCCATCTCTTTCCCCTCAAAATGTAAGACCATGCAATTATTTTACTTAGTTTTCACACACGTACAAGGGAAAAAAACAAGAATACCTATGTCTGAAATAAAGAAGTCTTAAGAACCAACAGATAACGTGGAGGTCTGAGGTGGCTTATAACACACATAAAACAGCACATGTGCCAAAAACCACAACAGCACACAGACCTCTTTCCCCATGGCACTCCACAGGCTCAGACCCTCAGAAACATGGGAAGCCTTTTAATGTAAGTTACTTACAGTCTGGCTTCTTTCATTTCATGTAAAAGCACATCCCACTCTGGCAGCACCACTTGCAGGCGAAAGCATGGGGTATTATGCTAGTTTTGCTTTCAAAATTTAAAACTAATGACATCGATTCTTTCAAGTTGTGCAGGGATCAAAACAATTTTTAGCTAAGGGCACTCCAGCTAAATTCACTGAAAACACATAACACAGTAAATATATTCCTAAATTGATTACAATGATAGTGACTCGAATAATTCTCTGCAGAGCTGGGGTTATAAAACTGTAGGATTTTGAACTTAGAGGCTTGACACATAATTGCTGCCAGAATCGTAGCTCCCTGGCCCCTAAATTGGCCATGGCTTTGCTAAGAGCACATTCATGCTTCCTGAACCTTGTCACAGATCAACAGCCACATTTGTTGGCAGACTCACAGAGAGCTACATTCAGCTGCATTAAGGAACTCAGCAAGATGTATATGCATCAGAGATATGAGCCAGTAAGATTTATTATCACAAGAGAATGAAGAAAAATCCTGGTTGGAAGACAGCTTGTCTGTCTTCCCCACCCTTCTTTCTCTCTCTGGTTTACAGAGTTACAAATCCCAGAAAATCAATAGTGCAAAAGTATCTTCATCCAGCTTCATAAGAATAAAAAAAAAAAAATTTTGCAAGATTGCTGCAATTTTTCATTATTTCAGAGCAATTTATCTGATGGATTTAGTAAAAACTTCTGATGAAAATAACCTGACACACAAGAGATTTTTTAATGGATAACAGCTCTGAAATCCCCCACCTGGCTAGTCCTATTCAACTGCTGGAGCAGGATCTAACTTATCTAGCTCAACTGCCCCTCATTGTCCTATTCATTTATTCTTCCTCAAAAAGCTATATGAAATCCCGGTTTTACTTGTTTTGCAACCCCAGGGGCTGGAAGAAACGCAAAGCACAGAGCATCTGAAGCATGGAGGGCACTTCTTGGCTGCTAACAAAATGAGAAAAAAAAATAGGGGAATAAAACAACTCCCCTAGCAATGCAAACCCCCCCAATCCAAAAGATGTGCCAGATCAGGGCCTTGCTAATCTATTTTCGTAACTCTGCTTGCCCTATATAAACCAGAATAAGCTACATCTTTGCAAAAGCTAAGAGGGAGTGTTTGGTGCACAGCCTTTTCCTCAAAAATAGTCACTGCATAAAACAAATGGCCTCACCTGGATGGCAGAAAGGATCCTGTTGTGGTTGTTTAGATTATGCCAATGAGAAATGATGAAAGTAATGCTGCATATCACATGTGAGATTTAGAGCTTCTTACGTGTCAAAGAAATATCCATTACATTTTCTTTTACCCTTTTTCTATGATGCCAAGTGCCAACTGCTAGAAACAAGAAATAGCATTATCTTTTAAAAACCATTTATATGCGTGTTCGCTGTCCCACGGGGGGGAGAATGTTTTCACAAAGAGCACTGAACTGTTATTTGGAGCATTATACTTCGTCATCCAACCAATACCTTTAGGGCAAACGTGCAAAATCATGGATACAAGGAATTTATGAATCATTTAAAGATGCATGCCCATCCCTCAGTTACTTTCCCATACCTTAAAAGAGTTGTTTTAAAACTTGGTGACCTCACTACCAAGTAAAAAGGCCCAGACAAATAAGAAGTATGATTAAATATTTTCATTAAATACCTAATGAAATCACATACTGTAACACCTTCTGAGACTAAAATTTTAATTAAGGCAGGTTGGCATTTTGGCTTTTTTTCGCCCCCTGTGTTCCAGGGAAACAGCAGGTAAGGTCAAACAAAAAGCTTATGTGATAAAATTGCGTGAGAGTGCTCCTGGGAGACCTGGCATTATTAACAGGAACATGAAGAAGGGCACAGTTGAACAGTTCAAAGATAAACGATTGCATTCAGTTTACTTTTCGCTATCAACTAGAGAACCTGAGAGAGCTGTTATTTGACAAGAAATGTATATAAACAGGCATTAAAAAGAGCTTGGATCGATATGAATACAGGAGATTCAAGGCTCAGGAAATCTTCTTCTTTGGTTTGAAATCTGGACTTATTATTTTACTCCTCTACACAAAGGATTTCCAAATTATAGGAACAGGTTCAAGAACAACTTGCTACTAGTAAGCAGCTTGATGCTGAAAATAAACCTGTTCTTGCTGAGAACCCAAAACCATGTTATTATACGACACTTTAATCACTTATTTTATCCTCTTTTCAATGCACTTTTATGTTTTGAGACCATTTAGCACTGTTCCTGTTCTTCAAAAGCTGTGACAAAAATTATTTGCTCTTCTACTTGAAGATAAATCTGAATAAATGGAGGGGCATCTCTTACAGACACGGTATATAACTCAAAGCTTCTGTAAGATTCAGAAAGGAAAATTCTATTTTTAAGACAAAATCCTTTTATCTCACTTCAGTAAAAATATAGGGAGAACAGCCAGCTGCAAGCCAAAATAATTGCAACAGAATAATGCAGGGCTCCATTACAGCAGCATAATTCCAGTAAAGCAGCTGATCCAGGATCTTGGCACTTAACCAGACTCTGGAGCCTGACTTAAATGCATTAACCCAGACAAAGCATGTGCAGCTGTTTTGGTAATCTGAGGCTTCTGAATTTTATTGGAGATTAAAAAAAAAAAGAGAAAAAAAAAGAAGTCACTAAGCTAGCAAATGACACACGTGATCTATAGAGAGGAAGAAAGTATTTTATTATTTTGAACTAATTTAATTCATGGAGTCATGTGAACAAGCTTGACAACTTTGGGGAGATGGGCTTTGGAAAGCACTTCCCTTTGGGCAGCACAATGAGCCAGGGTTTACACTGAAGCAGCGTAGCTGCCCAAAGCCAGCTGAGGTCACTGCGGGACCTGAAAAACATTATTCTGAGAGGAGTGAAGTCTTCTCATGCCCATGGAGCTAAGCCACTGAAGGCAAGCATTGCATGCGGGTGTGCAGTTGTGGTGGCATCAGGGAGGTCCCAAATAGCCCTACGAAAAAGCACAGTACAATCCTTCTGCTCTTGGCCCCTGCCCACCAATCCCGCTGACGTTAACAAGAGTTAACACAGATCCATGGGCAGGCCAATAGGTCACTCCGGAGAATTATGGGGTTGCTCTTGAAAGCTTTACTGCTTAAAGACTAAGACAGATGCAAATCTAGTCATAGCCCTTACTAAGGCCATAGACTTATACTGCTGTAGTCGGCTACAATTCCTCTTCATGGGATTTTTTGGATAGCTAATACACAACTAAAACACCAAAGTAAAAACTCATTAGTGTCGGTATGCTGTAGGTCTCGCCTCACATCGAAAAGTGGCATCTAGAAAGATGCCCTTGCCAGCAAAACATTATAGAAGGTCTTAATCTGGAATGACTACACAAGAATGATGTGCAGGATTTGGCTGAATTCAGAGACAAAGTGTTCATACGGTCTTGCAGACAATCTGAATTTTCTTTAAAGCTAAGATTTACAATGAACTGTGAAGAAATAAAGCATACAAATAAGAGCGGCTGGAAAGCTGCCTGGCAGAAAAGGATCTGGGGATGTTGATTGAAAGCTGGCTGAACATGAGCCACCAGTGTGATCAGGTGGCCAAAAAGGCCAACAGCATCCTGGCTTGTATCAGGAATAGTATAGCCAGCAGGACTAGAGAAGTGATTGTGCCACTGTACTCAGCACTGGTGAGGCCCCACCTTGAATACCGTGTTCAGTTTTGAGCCCCTCATTAGAAGAAGGACACCAAGGTATTAGAGAGTTCAGAGAAGGGTGACGAAGCTGGTGAGGGGCCTGGAGCACAAGTCTGATGAGGAGCAGCTGAGGGAACTGGGGCTGTTTAGCCTGGAGAAAAGGAGGCTGAGGGGAGACCTTATCGCTGTCTACAACTACCTGAAAGGAGGTTGTAGCATGGAGGGTGTTGGTCTCTTCTCCCAAATAGCAAGTGATAAGGCAGGAAAAGATGGCCTCGAGTTGTGCCAGGGGAGGTTCAGATTGGATGTTGGGAAAAAAATTCTTCACAGAAAGGGTTGTCAGGCATTGGAACAGGCTGCCCAGGGAAGTGGTGGAGTCGCCATCCCTGAAGGTGTTTAAAAGGCATTTAGACGAGGTTCTTATGGAGACGGTTTAGTGCTAGAGTTAGGTTATGGTTGGACTCAATGATCCTGAGGGTCTCTTCCAACAGAAATGATTTGATGATTAACTGTTTTATTACTATTGTTTTCAGAGAAAAAAAAAAAAAAAAAACACAACAAAACCAAAACTATGACTTCGGCTGAAAACTACAAGAACAAACTGTTCTTATCTCGCTACCCAGAAAACCGTACTTGCAGAATTGCAAAATTTAACCTTTGTTACAAATGTATTCTTTGTCTCATGCGACTGTTTTTCATGCAAAATGGTAACTTCTTGTAGTTCAGGGCAGGAATATCAATATTGAAGCTGGTACAGACTTACACTTGGTGTAAACTCAAACCCTTATTAAAAAAAAAAAATCGGCATTAACTCCTGGTATGCATACACATGCACACACCCGTATCCGTATCAGTGGAAACAAGTATCAGCTGAAATGGAGAGCTAAAAAGTTAAATAGTGGCCCGTTCATTGTAAGCACTGTGCTCTAACCATGTGCAGGGCAGGTAACAGCTCCAGATTGTGTGATGCACTGGTCCAACACAAGGAGGCCCAGGAGAGTTTGTAAAAATAATGAAAACAGTCAAGTAACACCAACCCAAGATAGTCCACCAGAGAGATTTTTCTTTCTCTGATTGCATCTGAATGATTTCTTTACTGGAGTCAGGTGGCAATACGATCACTTTCCCCACTGAGCATAACGAGCCTGGGCTTTCCAAGGGCACCAGACTGAAATTACAGCTGTTACTTCCAGCCAAAAGTACCTGCAGACACGAGTGGCAGCAGTCAAGATATAGGAAGATAATAATAAGTGTCCAAGTTACCGATCATCAGCTGTGCTACATGAATTGACTGCACACAACTGCTCTGTGCTGAATGCAAAGCAAAGCAGGAGATGGATGAAGCCTTTGCGTATAGAGCAGGCTGGAAGCACATGTGGTCAATGTAGCTCATTACACAAACAGAACGCTGTGTAATATTTCCTATAGATACACACGTGCCTGTGTCTGCATTCTGTTATGTAAAACTGTTCCTGGCCATAGTATAACAATCATTTGCAATATCCATTGTTTTTTTAGCCAATCCGTAAGAACTGTGTGCAACGGGACAGTGAGCCCCGTGAAATTAAGTGTGATTCTAAAAAAGAACAAATACAAAACCAGCATGATCAGATCTTCCACACAAGCTGTGAACCCACAGATTCACTGAATTTCAGCAGGTTCATCTCCACATTACACTAGTTTGATTTTCTGGATTGCCCCTAAATATATGACAGAAGCTCTAAGCAAACACACTGTTGATCCCTCATGTTGATCTATAACTTAGCTCCCAGTATTGCTGAAATATCTACAAGCACAAGCCCAGCGTGAACCTCCATCACACCAGCTACCACACAAACTTCAAGGAATAGCTGTGGTTCCTGCATTGAAGCTAGCACATTCTTGACAAAGACAAGACAGCTGGAGACAGAAGAATAAGCACCGAGCATAAATAACCTTCCCAGAGAAAAACAGCAGAACTGCACAAAACTCTTCTTGAAAATACACCAAAATCTCTGTGCGCTGCCTCAGAGAGCAGTAGTACTTAGAGCCCCATCCCACGCAGGGAGTACTCCAGCAGGTTGCTGCTCAGGTACAGGCTCCTGCCCACATCCTATGTATTGGAGGCAGACTGTGGTGTGCTGGTGATGCACGACTCACCAAACTGTGCTGCATTTTACTGAGGGTAGAATGGGGTAAATTTCTGCTGGCAGCATAAATTCTCACTAATGATCTACGCTTTTCACTCTCACAAGCTGGGCTTTGTTTTGTGGCTCAGCCTCAAGTAGAGTTTTCATAAATGCAACACCAACTGTAAATACCACCTGCAGCAAATAAGGCACTTTTCCTCCCCACTGCTTCTGCGTACACCTATAGGTTAACGTATCAAATCACTGAGGAAAAGGCCTTGTGCTTGTTTATTTGCCTATAACATAAGGCCACAGCAAGTTATGGGCTACATCACCCAGCTAGATGCAAACATACGCAAGGATGATACTGAAGCCAACAGGACTTTGATGGAACATATGTCTGTCCATATGGGTCCAACTGCAAAAATCTCGTATTTTCCAAGTGCACCCATGCAGAACGTAATTCAAATACTACTGTGGTTAGCAATCAACTTTAACCAGCTTTACACCACATTAGGAGCACTCACCTGCAACACAGTGATTACTCTGGCCCCTATACAGCAGAGCCCTTAAGAATTTCCTTAACTTTTAAGCATATGAGCCATTTCTTGATTTCAGGGCAATGATTTACAGGCTTGAGTACACTTCTGGACTGAGGCCAGGGAACTCAGGCCCTTGAAGGAAGGGATCTCCAATAGGAGAGATATTAATACATTTATTCACATTTATTCTTAGCATCCTTTAAAAGGTTTATGCAAAACTTGACCAGTCAGGTACCAATCAACCTAAGGAAAAAGCGGCTCCATTCCAGTAAAATTTACTTCTACAATATATGAAATAAAATAATTTCTCAACTCTCCTTTTGCACAGCTACTTCTTAATCCACAAGCTGGAAAGTGAGGCAAGATGGGACTGAGTCTGCATTCAAACATGGCCCAATGCACATATATGTACATATATGCACGTGACATTAGACTAAGCATTGGCTATGCACCAAGAAATACTGGCAAATAATAAACCAAACGGCAACCAGGGATGAGTCTAAACTATTTACTTCCATGGCACAGGCACAGTGCTCCCAGTCATTGTTATCTTGCAAATAAACCCTTCTAGTTTAGTAGTAGACCCTAATTTATTCTTAACAGCTCTTTTTGTTTAAGAAAGATAAGAGAACACTGGTTAGGCCTTTTCTGCTACTATAGCAATCATTAAGACTCTTCGCTGCCATTGCGCCTTGAAGTATAAAGCAAAAGTACCTACATGTGCTTTGTATCAACCTGTTCTAAGCATTCACTCCATTCTGTATCACTGCAGAAATGCAAACGCTGATTTCAGTTCTGCCATAGGTACAAAAGCAACACATCAGATTACCGCACTAAAACTGGGTTGTATATTCCAGCTAAACCTTTTTCTTGGAAGGAGGTAAACAGCAAAATCTACAGAGGTTGTCACTATAGTGTGCTACAGAAGCCTGGTTAGCTTCACCTGTCGCCAAATCTTATGAAGGAGTGAGTAAAAGCCAAAAATGCCTGAAAAAGTAAAACATTCCCATCTGACATTCCAAATAGAACACTAATAATCTATAACACTTCAAAAATTTTGTTTGATCTACATTTAAAAAATATTTTCAATGAAATTAAATGGTTTTATTGCCCATAGGCAACTTAAAGCCTTTGCTTCATCTTTTGGTTTAAGAGTGGGGGGGAAATCATCTCATTTCAAAGGAATTTGAGAATTTTTCTGTTCGAATTGGCCAATCAATCTGCAAAATAACTCACTCATACAATTTTACAATCTCTTTTGATACACCAGGCAGCTAAATCCACAAAGCATGCTTATCTCCATATCACAGGCAGCCGTATTTTCAGCTCTTGCATTGGGTGAGCAGTATAATGTGAACTACATTAAAAAGAAAAAAGAAACAAGGGGATGCACAATGTGTGTAAACTTTCACTTTAGCCTCTTCAAAAAAGGGTTTAGTGGCACTTCTGAAAACAAGAGTATTAACACCTGGAGACACAAGTTTCTTGTTTATTCACAGAAAGAAATGAATAGATTTGACACTGCCAGCAGCAAGTGGCAAGCTCTTCTGCACACCTGCCCCAAGAAATCTGGGCCCAAAGAGAATGTGAGAAAAGGAAAAGGCAGAAGGAAGAGAGAGGTGGCTTCAGAAGCAACTGCTTGGTATCTACATTGATTTCCAAGTCTCTCTGCCAAGTTGGCCAACAGGCTGACAGCAGTTCTTGGGACACGGGCAGACGTCACCCCGCCAGTCCCAGTCTCACTTGCACTAATAGCGGCTTTGCTGTGAGCTCAAGTGAGCCTGGAATCAGGCCTATTGGTCAACAGATGTCAAAATTGTCAGACAGAGAAGGGTTTAATTCAGCTACATGAGAATAAACCACTCTTCACCCTTGCTCATCCCCAGCTTTCACTGCAGAGCACATTAGCTGGAAAACTCCCACTGTAGCTGGTCCAGTTACTGGGCAGAAAGATATTTTGGTTAACCAGTGCGACAGCCTGAGAAGGCTGGTATGCCAAGCAAAAGCGTTTTATGCAGACTTGTTCTGTAAAACCCATCAGTCCTGATCCCCTTATCTTCCCTCAGGGAATCTGAAACCATAAATGACACAAAATTTACTTTCATTAGCAAAAAATTAAGCACAGCACTAATTTAAATGTAGGAAAGTCTCCTGAATACTTGTGCTTTGCCTGCTGTGGGTCTCTCCACGGCAATGTCTGCTCTCAGAAATCAATGGGGCAGAACTGCTATGGAGCATTTGTTCCCACACAGCACACTGTTACTAGTTTGCAACCCCAGCAAAGCTGCGTTTACAATCCTCACGGCCAAAGGTATTTGAGAAGTCTGAAGTCATGAGCAATGCTAGCTAAGCATACAGAGCTATGGAAAATGCACACTAAAGACCATAAACACATGGAGTCTTCAACTCAGTATAAGTACTGAAGATTAGCCTGGGTGTGTGGTCAAGGTAGATTTGAGAGCTAGCAGCAGAACGTTTTCCTTGCATACATCATAAATACTGATAGCTTTTTGCTTGCCTGGGACACAGTACATCCCGAGTGCATTACTTCTCCTTTCTGTATATTAGTTTTCTCATCTGTAAAATAAGCTCCTTCATTTTTTAAATCCAGCAGTACTGACAAGTGCTGTATACTCAACTGATAAAGTGAATGGACAAACAACTGATCTCCAATATATAATATGAAGAGACCTTTGAGTGTTGCATTTGCTAAGAGGTTCACACAGAGCTTTCCAAAATTTTCAGTTGGATGAAGAACCATACTTTGATCCTGGTAAGATTTTTTTTTTTCTTTTTCTTTTTTTTCCTGTCAGCACCTGCAAGAGTAGGGCTGAATGCCCAGAGCCTGAAGTCTGCCAACACTGGCAGGAAGGAGAAGAAGAAAGCATGGCAAGAGTCACTTGCCAGAGCACAAGTCTTAACTACAGATCTCCGCAAATCAGAGATTTGCCAGCGAAACAATACAAATGGGCATTTTGAAATTAACCTGGAAGGGTCTGAAAAGCTTTGCAATACTTGATAAAAGGCAACTGCCAGCTCCCCAGGCTCAGCTGAGGTGGGAGATATGTCTCCTGTGGGAAAAGCAGGTGTCTTCGTGTTTTTTCACAGAAACACAAGTATTCTCCATCCTTAGCTCCTTTGACCCTATGAAATGATCTATGCATGTGGCCAGCAGTATATGTGCATTCCTACACAAGCAATCACTGAACTTAATGCAGCATGATCATCCAAGTTGACCTTAGGCTAAAATACTTGTTTCTTGCTTACGTGGTCTGGATGGTGTAACCGATTTCATATACTTTTTCTGGGGCTGCTCAAAGCCAAATTGCAAAGCAGCTGCCAAAAATGTCTCTCCATGTAAAATTTACAGCATGCATTTCTGAAGTGGTAGCTGATGTGCCTGGCCAATTTGTCGAAAATGTCTGTGCAGCTAAAATTTTTGAAAAGAGAAAATCACAGGATCTGCAAACACATCTGCAAAATGTTCTTCAGCAACTACTGCTCATTCTGAGTGCAAACCTTGAGAATAAACACTAACTTCTGTAACTGAAAAAGGACAAATGTAAGTCAAACCTTTAGACTACTCCTTATGACAAGAAACTCAATATAGGCCTATAAAATTTCCTTACAGTACAGGCATTGTTCAATTTTAAACAATTAGCATAACCTCTTCAAACTCAAAACCAGATGAATACAATCTTCACATTTTAGTAAATATATCTGCTGCAAATAAATAATTTTCTAATTATAAAAACTGACTACTTTATAGACCTTGTTCTCACATTCTGGAATGAGCTATTGCATCAATTAAAAGAAAAGCACTTCTTTTCCCATCATAGGAGAAGCCATGGCAAATTGGCTCATATTCACTGGTATTTTAGCAATGGCCATAAAAAGGAGACATTTTATTGACTGTCCTGGAAACAGTGCATCTTAGAGCATCCCTGAGAAAGGAGAGCTGAGGAGAGGCTCTTGTTGCAAGGAGCTTCCAAGTAACGGTGAGGTCCTGAAGCAGCCACAGGTCACACTCATAAAAAGATTTATAATACCACTGTGGCAGAAGAAAAATACGATGGATGCACTCGTGTCTGTCCATACCTTACAGTGACGTTATCAGGAACGTGCCTGTTGGGGTGGTCGAGCTAGCGGATGGGAAATGTCCTAGCCAACGCACCTGGGACAGGGCAGGCAGACGGCGTGAGCGCAGTTGGTCCTTGCCCAGAAGAATAGGTCTGGATGCAGGTTTCAGGTAAGAAGGCTTGTCTGCAACTGCTTTCCAGATGTGAGGAGGTTTTTCGTTTTAAATCCACACATTTGATTACGGTGGTGAGTATTCTGCACAGATAGCAAATACACTCTACAAGGCAGGGAGGTTCCTGCATCTCCCCGCTGTTCTATTCGCAGAAACTCCACAGCTCTAGATGGCTGTGTAGCTGCTCATCTACACAGCAGAGCAGGAGAGCAAATAAGCTACAAAACAAGGCTGCCCCAGCTGCATGAACTGCTTAAAAGAATGAAAATTAACAAATTCAAAACAAACTGCAAGTGTTCTTAGAGCTAAAGAAAAGCAGTCTGAGGGGAGACCTTATTGCTGTCTACAACTACCTGAAAGGAGGTTGTAACATGGAGGGTGTTGGTCTCTTCTCCCACGTAGCAAGTGATAGGATGAGAGGAACTGGCCTCAAGTTGCACCAGGGGAGGTTTAGGTTGGATATTAGCAAACATTTCTTCACAGAAAGGGTTGTGAAGCATTGGAACAGGCTGCCCAGAGAAGTGGTGGAGTCACCATCCCTGGAGGTGTTTAAAAAACATTTAGATGAGGTTCTCAGGGACATGGTTTAGTGCTAGAGTTAGGATATGGTTGGACTCAATGATCTCAAGGATCTTTTCCAACCAAATTATTCCGAGCCCATGATTCTAATTAATAATAAAAAACTAATAACTACTCCTATAAAACACATTCCATAAAAGTGCTGTCCTCATTACAAACCAAGGCAAAGTTGCCATTAAAAAAAAAAAAAAAAGTAAAAAATCTAGACTGCTCAAATAATTTGATGAAATAAGTTGTGATGTGTTAGAATTTACACAAATAAAAGTCCAGAATAGTATCAAGATTATAAAGCATGAAGATAACATATTGTTCTGGCAAGAGATAAAACTGCTCACAGTGACAGCAGTGATTTATTGGAGCAATTCAAACACACTTTGAAAGTATATTAGCTTCGCCTCTGCCCACAAAGGGCGCATTTTAGCAGGGTAAGCCACACCAGTGATAAATTACATACCAGCAAGAAGTGAAAGCAATTGGCAACATCAGATGCCCAAAGGCCCTGAATTACTGTGATAATGTGTTTTTCATGATAATACCTCAGATGCAACAGCATCTGAGCACCTAGAGGAACACATCAAAGCTGTACTTTCATGGGTTTTTTGGAAGATAACGTCATGATGGTGAGAGTGGATGGGACTTCCCAGCTAAAGTTGACATGCAAAGCGTTTACAAATTGGCTCTGGAACAAAGTTTGGCTCACAAGGTCACAGTTTAGATGCTAACTCTCAGGTGGAACGTGGAAAATAACTGCCTCTTGCTTCCAGGTTGTAGGCACTTAAGTCACGGGCTGCAGACCTACAGGCTGTCACCCTGCTGTAGACCTTGGCTGCTGTATGGCTTCAACAGGGTTAATAAAGCGACCTAAGTGCTGGCATGGTACAGTTGCGCTAATACACAAAATGCGATGGGGACTTGGCCATATTGCGGTCACCATGGCCATGCTGGCATCTTTATCACCACTTCTGTGAAGGGAGCAAGTTACTGGGCATGTTTGTTAACTGGCAGCACCACTTCAAACCTGCAGTAAGAGCCAGGTTCTTCCCATGGCTCAAGAGTCACATTGGAAAAGGAGCATAGAAAAAGCGTGACGAAAAAGTCTCCTCCCACAACAAGGCTTTACCACTGTAAAAACATTGAAAAAGTGTTTTATTTTAAGAGACTTTGGGCTAAATTCCACCCTCTGACATTCTACCATTGACCAAGACTGACATGACAGTCAATGTGAACTTCAGAGGGCATCCTTTGAAAATAACGTGTCCCTGGACAGTGCCATGGAGAGCCACATGGCAGACTCGTGATAACAGGGAAAGCTTAACAAATTGCATCTGGCTCTAATTATTGCAGTCCTCCCATTCTGACACACTAGGAAGCACATCTATGTGTCTTTACAGCTCCTGCAGCAACAAAAGAAGTTAATGACTCAGTCAAAGAAGTTCCATCTTGCCGTGGATCAAAATAAGTTTACCAGAAATTATACTGCAATCGGCTCACCTCCAAAAGATAAAGCACATTTAACAAAGAGCTTGTTTCTAGTGGGCATTTTTAACTTCTATTTAACCCAAAATACTCCCTCGGGAAGTGACAACGAACACCTATTTATTTGTATGATACCCATTACCGTATAACCTGAGGACCTCAGACATACTGCATACTTACAGAATGAGTTTGCATAACTTCTTAGAGGAAGCTGGCCATTTCTTGAGTTTATGCCAGTAACTGCCTGAGAGAATCATATTTCTATATTTACAGTCTCCATATGAAAAATGCTCCAGTGACACTGTAACTAAAATGGCATAAAACACCTATATACAGATTGATACTGTAAAAGTAAGGTAGGTAAACACTATTCCTACAGATGGAGACTCAGAGAAAATGAAAAAGTGGCAAAACTTAGTACTTTTTTTTTTCTGTTTCCCTAAAGCATACGGGAAAGAAGACCTCAGCATCTCTTTGAGCCTGCCCCTTTATCTATTTTTGTAGTCTAATCTAATCATTAGAAGAAAGAACATTTCTTCCTTGAATTGAAATTCTGGGTTGTACAGATATTACAGCACAGTGCAGGCTATCACTTCAATTTATTTACAGCTCTGCAGCACCATTCTTCTTTGGAAACATTTGCAGGAATTGAATTGATTGTGTGTTAAGTGTTATTCTTAATAGTTTTTTCATTGCTAGTTAATGGAAATATGGATTCAACATTATTTTAAGGTCAATGCAGTGTAAAAGAATTAGTTTAGTACACTGTAATTATGATTTTTTTTACAGCACTTAGAAGTACAAGGCAGAAATAGATTTCTTCAAGCAAGGGAGAAGAATGAGAGCATTTTTGTTTCTTCAGTAACAACAACGTGAATATCAAAGCTGTAACAAAGAAGTCATTCCTCCCCTTTCTTTTCCTTGTCTATATGCTTCAGACTTACATTTGTTACTTAAATAAAGAAGCGTGCTTGCAGCATCCTGCAAATTCTACCTTACCAAAAGACCAGAAATATTCTGCTAAACTTTACTCCTGATCAGGAGATGGATTCTCCCCTCTCTACTGCAAAGAATATCCTTCCTCACACTATCACCTGCTCATGCTTGTCATTCTGAAGCAGCAAAATAACCCTCACAGCATTCCAGTAATCGGGGCAGTAAAAGGGACCAGAAAGTATTTACTTCTATTCTGTCTACCACCTCAAACACAGAAAACAATCACTTAATCCCCTGTAAAACGTCACTTGTATAAGTTCCAAATCTCCCTCCTTCCGAAATACCCATTTCTATGTTGCAGTCTTTGAAGCGTCTTTCAGGATGGCTCCCCTGGAAGGTTAATTCTCAGTATGGGCACAGATGTTACTTTGCCTGAAAAGCCCAATTTACTGGAAAAACTGTTCTCTGTCTCCATGTCCTCTGACAGTTACCCAGGTTCTCCAGGCTGCACAGCCAGCCCAGCTGTGGCAGGAGCAGCTCATTTTTCTTCCAAAGGGAAAACAAAGATGGTTTCCTGGGCCTCTGAGATCTCATTACAGAATCTTTTAACACAGTGTGTGATGGACTTATGATTTCACGACTCTCTGTGCAAGAAAAAGACTAAACAGCGAGCATCAGGAAAAGGAAAGGGAAAGAAGGTGGTGTCTACTCTTACCACTTGCTCCTTATGTCTCCCTTTCCCCATTTTCTCTATACTGTGCAGAAACTTGCTGAGGCACACAGTCCTTCCCACTCCCTCTTCCTTCTAACTAGGTGATCAGTCATACCTAACCATGGCACTACTCGAGGGTTCCAGCAACTAGGGCAACACAAACAACAAGTTAATGTGAAAACTGGAAATGTTCCATGTATGTCAGGTTCTTTAGGTCTCTGAAGAAAATAGTAGCAGGATTCCCAGGCTTGAGACAGTGGTTCTGGAAAGCTGCCATAAAAGGTAAATACCATATAAAAGCTGAGAGTATTTTATCACCTGCTTTTACAGCCTAGTAACTGTAAAGTGTCTTTTTGCAGTGTTGCCCTTCAAACGAAAGGAAAATTCCCCCCTATAATAGGTTCAATTTTTCCGTTTCTGTTATGTCAATATAACAATCTTTTTAACAAGAAGACAAAAGCTTCTCCATCTTCTTGGGATCAATACTATTGCTTAAGCAAGGACAACTGGTATCTCTTGTTAAGGTTCTATTTTCATGTACTGACAAAATACAAATACAATTCTAACTCATCAGATAATAGTATGCTTTTCAGACCACAGGCTGAAGTGGTCAGGATGGAAACCCTACACACCCTTTAGTCATGCAGAACCATTCTCTCCCAAGTCCTGCACACAAGAAATCTGATGGTGCAGGATGGTCTGTGCAAATGCACGTGTCCCAGAAAGTTACGCGCCACCAGAAAGTTACAATCTGAAGTAAAGAGAAGTCCCATACCCCTCAAAGTTCCAACCCCGCTTTTCCATGGTGTGATCACAGTAGTTTCACGACCAAAGGACACTCCAGCAGGAAGCTGGAGTTATTACTAAAGCTAGGGATGCAGGAACTGCAAGAAAAAACTTGAGGAAAAAAATGTGGAGCAAACCAGACATAGACTTCTGTACAGAGACAAGCAGGCCCCCAAAATGAAAGTCAAGCACTGAAAAATGTGAGAAATCTGTCATTATTGAGTACAGCTGCATTGTCCTAAGGGGTCACATTTCAAGCTCTTTAAAACAGCAACACAGGTCAATGCATTTGTGTCCGTATGGCCCAAGAAAGCACCATGGTGGCACGGTTAAATAATTAGAAATCAGAAAAAGGCAATTCAAAAGTAGCTCCTACAACCTTAATTCCACCTACTTAGGCATGTGTGAATAAGATGCAGTATTTAATTACATAATAATCCCAGGTACTGCAACAGAATTTGCCCTATACATTGCTGAATTGTCCCCCAGAAGAATTTCTAGTCTTCATATTTCCTATGTTGTGAAACAAAGGATTTCACACAGGACTTCAAAATGGTTTTGAGCATGAGAGCTCATAAAGCCTTCACCTCAGCCCTTACACAGGTCTAGACATTCCAGCACACAGATGAATTGGTATACATTGCTAGCAATTTTCTCCAGATGGATCCTTTGCGCGTTGTGAGAAAATTCCCATAAGAAGTAACTGAGTAGGTGAAGTGAATTTTGAAAGATCAAGCCTCAGTGAAATCTGCATCTGCTTTTGCTGGGACACCTCAAAAGGGCAGTTGTCTTGTTAAATGTTAAGCTCCTGCCCTGGGGAGAGTTGGTGCTTGAAGCCACAAGTTTTCTTTCCTTACCTGCCTATGCATATTCTCCAGATCACTCAGAAGTCACACATGTGGGGCTTTTGTTAACTGTAAAAAGTATGTCCATCTTTGGAAAGAAAGATTGACACAAAGCATAATGAAAAATAAAAGGGAAAAAAAGCTCCACACAAACTTATCTGGTCTTGGGGCCGTCTCAAAGCATGGGTATTGAAGATGTTACAGTATCAATGGCTGGTCACTTGGGATCAGAATAGAATCCACTGTCCCTTAGGAAGCACTAGTGTTCAGTTCTGCTCATGCTCTTGCCTCAGATACAGGAAAAAAAAATCCTTATGCAGGAAAGCATTTTAAACATGTAATCAAGTCCTACTGAGCAAGATGGGGCTCATAACCCTGAAATGATTACCTGGACAGGAATGGCTGTAATTATGCATGTCAGTGGCCCACAGCTCCACTGCAGAGTAAAAAAAGGGACAAGTCAAAGAAGGCAGCTGGTTTTCACATTAAAATAGCCAAATTGGGGGAACAATTTCAATAAGCCTTGCCTATTTCACATTTCCTTCTAACATACAGTGACAGCTCTTAACCTCACAAATTTTTTTCCAGGAAAAAAAAAAAAAAATCTTAAGTACGTTTTAAACAAGATTGAGCTGCTGGTACTAGGAAGTCCCCAACATTCACGCAAAAAAAGGCAGCTCTCAGGGCCAACACAATTCTTCCCAAGGACACCAGCAGCCCACAGGCTGCGTTTCTAGTATTACAGATACAAGGAGTTGTAGAAATTGCAGGTATTTAGAGAAAAAAGGTTTTAAAAAAGAACAGCATTTTCTTCTTAGTTCTGTCCTTTGGACATTAGAAAGAGATAGAAAATACTTGGATGGCCACTTTTTGAGCAAGGCTAAAAATCCAGCTGATAACACTGAATCCCGAAAGAGTGGTTTTAGTACCTTCATTGTGCAGCAACACTAAGTTTTTCAAGCAACTCATGGACATTCTTGGAAAACTAATATAGAATTATCCCTAGTTTCAAAAGCCCTGGAAAGACATGATCCATGTCCTTGACCTATGGAACTGAACAACAATTTGGAAGATTACGGCTTTTGCTCATTTACAGCACAACCTAACTACGAAATTATACACGACCCCACCTAACTGTTGGTCTTCTGAGTTTCATTCCAACAAGCTAGTTCTTAAGATTTTTGAAGTCAACTCTTACAAATTAAGTGTGTAGTCTTCTGAGGGCTGATTCCTGTAACACACACACACACACACACACACACACACACACACACACACACACACACATTCCCCTCTTTTTCACATGCAGGAAGCTCTGCCTTCCGTGCAAACATCTTTCTCTAACCACGAAGCTCTATGGACTTTGTACTAAAGACTGGGAGTCCTTTGACTTGCAGGTATTAAAAAATAAACCTCATTCCCAAATTGCTGGAGAAGAAGATAAATGAGATGTTGCTGAATCTACTAAAGTAGAACCCAAAACCAACCATCTGCACAGCAGATTTACCAACATGCATCCCTGTTCCACCACCAGTGTAGTGTGAACAGCAAAGTCCTGCCTCTCAGTGTGACAGCTCTTTCACCAACTCAATACATAGAAAAATTCAACTAGGTCTCATTTTTGATGATGAAAATGTCCCCAGATTTTTCAATTACTACAATGTGTTGTAAAAACAGGGTTATCACTTGTTTCACCTCCAGACCTAAAGATTTTCAATACACTGTAACAATGTTGCTGCAAAACGGATGTTCAACATAAGCTTTTGACACTCACTTTTGTGCTTAGTGAACTGAGCATGATTAGAGCTCTTACAGTAACTACCAATGTACTTGTACAACACAACATAATGAAAAGAAGATATAGGAGAATGTGTGAGATCACTTAAAGAGGAATCACAGACACATTTTGTTTAATCAGCACATTTTTCGTGCCATTGTTCTTCTTGACCCACCTGAGCCTCCTTCTTGGTACACAGTAACCCCTGCAAGTGTATTAAAACTTTAACAAATTCATGAGAAAGGAGAAGTTCAAGATTTCTTTTCAAAGTCAATGTTGCGATCACTCAGTAAAGCGCCCTACTGGGATTGCTTCACAGAAATACAACCACTTTGCTCACTGGAGACTCAGGCTTTTTCCCCTCTCATTTTCTCAGTTTCTACTTGATGGATGTGCTGAGTCTGCTCATTTACAGAAGGAAACTCAGGAAAAGAGTTCTCGCTGATTAATTATGGCCTACTTGGAAACAGCTTTTTACTAGTCAATTAGAAACAACTCTCTAAGGCAAATCGTATTTCCACGTGCTCACACCTGTTTCTACAATAAATCATATCATTCTATATTTACACAATGGGCCATATTATAGCACAAATGAGCTGCCTGATGCATTTCAAATGCCACTGTAAACTCATGTAACATATTAATCAGGACTGAGTAGAAAGAGCAAGCAGAAACTGAACTAACTGTGCCCTCCTCCAGGCTTCAAATCAGTTAGAAGAATTGTTTGTTTGAGGACTAAAAAGACTCCATCCTACCACATACTGCTCACCTGACTAAAACTCTTAATAAAAATGAATAGCTCTGCACTTCCACTTTGCTCTTTCTAATGTAAAAAAAAATACATCACCGGGGAAAAAAAAAAAAAAAAGGTAAAAACCCCAGTAAAAGCTACAATCCCTTTATTAGCTTTGTAGCCATTTGGTTTGTCTCAAATTTGCATAGAAGAAATGAGGAGTGTGTGTGCAATTACACATTTCATTTATCATTACATATCCATAGCTCACTATCAACACATGGAGAAAACAAATAAAATCAGATGAGTATTTATCACTGTAAATATTCCACCACAGAAGTATAAATATGGTTCACTGCAAACATATGGTATCTCCTTGAAAACAGTGGGACTAGCATGCAGAGTCAATAGGCCTCTGGACAACACCCTACAAACTCACTGCTATTGCTAGCTATATTTTCCAGGAAAAAGTTTCTTGTTCCTTTTATTGCAAGGTCATATTTCTGGGAGACAGAGATGAGAGAATCGAAGAAGAGCAGAAAAAAATTTGTATTCTCTTACTTAGAAATGTTTTCTTCATTAAAATGACCCTAACATAAGAAACACCTGGCTTCCCATTTTCGTGGGGTTAGTTAGGGACTGAATGGCTCCTGCCTATTGCTCCAGTGGGCCAGTATGCTGAAGCACACTTCTGGAGTAGAAAAATACAGCTCATTCTCTTCCTCCTGCATATTTTTTTTCACATTTCCCCTCTCCTATGAGAGCGTCCTGCACACAGCTCCGTGATACGAACTGATGACCCATATCATACACATTTCATCGATCCTTTCACTGGGCAGCTACCACTAAGCTGTCTGAAAAGCCTCCAGGTGAAGTGAGGTCAGCAACGCGGCTTTGGGAACTGCAAGGCGTGCATGGGAGCTGTGAGGAGGAGCAGCGTAGCACCAAGGGGAAAGGTGTCCCCTGAAGCTGCAAGGGCAGGAGACAGAGGCTAAAGGTAAAGCAGCTCTGACTTGTATATTTTGTCTCCTCAGCGGCTCACCACAATAGAGCAGAATATGATATAGAATAATTTCGGTTGGAAGAGACCCTCAGGATCATTGAGTCCAACCATAACCTAACTCTAGCACTAAAATATCTCCATAAGAACCTCATCTAAACACCTTTTAAACATCTCCAGGGATGGTGACTCCACCACTTCCCTGGGTAGCCTGTTCCAGCGCCTGACAACCCCTTCCGTGAACAATTTTTTCCCAATATCCAATCTAAACCTCCCCTGGTGCAACTTGAGGCCATTTCCTCTTGTCCTGTCACTTGCTACTTGGGAAAAGCAACCAACACCCTCCAGGCTACAACCTTCTTTCAGGGAACTGTAGACAGCGATAAGGTCTCCCCTCAGCCTCCTCTTCTCCCTCATCAGGCTTGTGCTTCAGACATTCCGTCAGCTTCATTGCCCTTCTCTGAACTCTCTCCAGCACCTCAGTGTCTTGCAGTGAGGGGCTCAAAACTGAACACAGTATTCAAGGTGCAGCCTCGCCAACACTGAGTACAGGGCGGATGATCACCTCCCTAGTCTTGAAAAATGGTACCACTGCCATTTGATACAAACTATTAACAGAGCAACCATTTTGAAGTAGCACATTGCTGCTTAGAATTTCATATATTTCCCTTCTGTACTTGGGAACCTTAAAAATTTAATTTGCTAAGGTTCCTTTGTAGGACTTGTAAAAATCCAGTCTTTTGTACCCCTACAGCCTCAGTACCTGAGGAAAGGTAGCTTTCAACAAAAAACAAAGTGGAAATGCAGCATTGCTAAGCAGATGCTATTTGAAGATGTTCTGGTTTACCAGCATGCTACCTGGAAGCCCTGAGGACAGTGCTGAAGCATATAACAAATTGTTTTGATAACACAGGCTGACAAAGAGCAAGGATACATACATATATATACAGCCTAAATAATTGCTTGCTCAGAAATGGCTGCTTTTCCCCCACCTCCTCTCCCCACTTAAGTAATGCCACAGGGCTAAAGCCTTTCAGAAAGAAATGTTTCGCAATACGCAAAAGACTGCTGAGGTTTACAGGCAGAGTCCACTAGCCACTTCTCATGATGGTTGTGGGTTTTCATGGTAGAAGCTAATATAAGGAATACAAAGATTGATGATGATAACGTCAAACACTTGCAAAAACATTAATTATTCCAAATGAAGTAATATTTAGGGAAGTACACTTAGGGATCCTGCACGTATGATCCCAAAAGCAACCTACTGTTTTCAGAACTCAGTGGGAACTTTGTGTGCCCAGCATTTTACAGGTAGTGAATGCATGAACAGCTGCCACAGTAAAAGCTTTTTATTTCTTTTTCTGATTTATCTAAGCTGTCTAAGGAACTTTTTAGAGATGGGCAACAGCCCTGAATTGGATGACCACTATGGTACCTGCCTTAATACTCTTTTAGCCGTGGATGGAAGCTCTACGTTGCATCTCCGCGGTGAAAAAGAAAATCTCTTTATATATATATATATGTTTTAGCACAGAGGGCTCTCAAGGCTAGCTGTAGCTCCTTGCTATTACTATGGTACAAAAATCACTATTGCACAGATTAACCTCTTCTCCTTTCCTTCCTCTTAAGCACTTGTATGATAGTAGTCAAAAGACTGTATTTGTTGCTAACACATTAGGATCCTGGGAACTGCACTGAAAACAAAAATTAAATGCATAAAAACACAGAAGAAAAATCTGTGTTAAAGTGCTTCTAATCTCAGCTCCCTCCAGATAAACTGGGGTAAAAGCTTATCTAACTTCCCACTATTCAGATATGGTTGGGTTAGGGATTCAAACTTCTAAAAAACACGTTGTGTAAAAAGGAATTCCAGTTCAACATATTGAGTACTATGCTTATTTTTATCTCCATCCTGAAAATAACATTCTTGACGAGGATAAAGGCATGTCTTGCCACCAGTGCGTAAACAAAAGCAGAAACAGAAGTTCTGAATAGTATTAACCAACCTCTATTTGTCAGTTCTGGAGTGAATTAATGTAAAATGACTCACATTTACAGCTAGGTCTTTAGTGTGACAGCAAAGGCCAAGTAGAGAATCCCCTCTTTCCCTTCTCAATCTACATCCTATCAGACATGAAGGAGCCCTCACTAGAGTCTGCAGCAAGAAAACCCGCATTTATCCTTTTTGTTCATAATGATAAATGTCAGTGATACCCACTGGAAGTGAACCTCAGCAGGGACTATGTATCACCAGTAATAACAGAAATAATCAAGTTGTTGTTAGAACCAGACACTCAGACAGCAAATTCAATTTTTTTATTTTATGTCCAATACCAGTGACAGCTACCAGCCACCATGCATTACAATTAACTCATGCTGCAGGAATGCTATCTGCTCTGGTGTATAATGAGCGAGCTGCAACAGGGAGCAAGACCTGGGAAAGAGGTGAAGAACTCTTTGGAGAGGTATTACATACCCACGCCTGTTGCTAAGGAAACCAGCTCCTTTCTTGGGGAAGACTCAAGGCCTGTCTCCTTCACACACCCACACTATCAGCCATATTTCACTCACAAAAAAAAAAAAAAAAAAGAAATGAGGACAATTGCTCACTTGTTATATAAATGCATACATTATATATATCTACTGTTGGTGAGTCAAACAGAAAATGTCCTTGCAATTGCAGACGGATGCTGTTCTTGCAGCCAGTTAAGGCAAACAATAACTGCTTGTAAGAAAGGTTGATCAAAATACAGGTAAAGGCACGAGGGTGTTTTTATATATTAGGTCTGGGCAGCAGAGCACCACTTAAATTTGTGGGACATCGTTCTTGAGTTCCTCTGCCTTAACACTGAACACATGCTGTGGCCCTTCTTCCAGTCACCTCAAACTCACACGGATTTCTTCTGCCATGTTCCAGTCTAAATAAGTGTCTCACTGTATCAGGTTTTACAAATGCAAAGTGTCCTTCGATTCTTAAATCCTCAATCAATAGCAACTGCAAGGCAAACGTCGCCCCTCCTCACACAGTGCAGCTCTCTGGTGTACACTCAGATCATCTCTTCAAATATTAGCTGAGACCCAAAAGGCCTTCTGCACTTCTCCATCCCATTTCTGCTTTCATCTGCAATAAAGTTTCAGAAAACTGAGGCTCAAAGCCTACAGACCTACTGTGAGCAGCATGCCTGAAGCCGAGCTGGAGATGGCCTCTGCCCCTCCACAGAGGCCTTCTAGCATTTCTGTTGACGGTGGGGCTACACTGGTTCTAGCAACGGCAGGATGGTATTGGAAAAGGAAAAATTCATTAAAAGAAACAAATACATAATTTTTTTTAAAAAAAGGAAAACAAAAATGAAATCCGACTTCCCTCTCAAGGACTACAATATAAACCTGCCAATTACTGACTGCTGGAAAATTCCATTGCAAGAAACGGAAGCACTGTGCATTGATCCAACACAGAATTAGCAAGAGATGATGTATGACTCTTTTTGGCAAAGACAGAAATACAAAGATTCTTTAGAGACATTGTCGAACACCTTAGAGCATTCCCTACATCTTAGTGTGGCCTCTGCAATTTCTACAGAGGCTATTTTGAAGTCCTATCTACTGCACAATGCTGTTAGAAATCTTTTCTCTCTCTGCTTGCTCCTGTACATTAACTGACAAGAGATCATCACATACTAATTGTCTTTAAAAAAAAAAAAAAAAAAAAAAAAAAAATTAGTGTGAAACCCTAGGGACACTGTCAGAAATGGCTTAGATGTTAATTAGTGCTAGAGAAGTCAAACAAAACTTCAGAAGCCTTGAAAGAGAAAAACAACCCAAACAGATAAATGCCTGTCTTAAGATTCTTATGGCTGTCAAGTTTACTGGTGTTCTCTTCCCTCAATATTTGCTTTCTCTTCATGTGAATGCTGAATAATTTAACAAGTCATTTGAGGAAGAACAAAGGTTTTTGACAAAAGTTATTTTTTTGCCTTTTAATTTTCAGAATCAAGTACACTGCAGGAGTATGATAGTATTAATTCTGCTATTACTTTAAATTACAGATATTCTGTAAAGCTGAATGTTGATTATGTACTGGTACAGCACAATTGCTTAATGTCGTAAGGACAGTAGGATTAGCCTAAGACTAGAAATTTTATAACTTTTAAGCCCAAGTCCTGGCTCTCCCAGCAAGCTTCTTAAATCTTGAATTCAGTCACAGACTCCTCCTTCAGCAGTAGAGGAATAAAATCCAGGTATGATACTCTAGGTAAGAAATTTGCTATGGGTAGGCTAATAGGAAACACTAAGGAGGTACATGGATCTTGGACCTAATCTTAACCACACACTATACAACAGTGAAATACTATAAAAGCAAGACCTTAGTTTCTTGCTTTATGCCCTTCTCATTCATGCACTTAATTCTCTGGTCCTTCAGACCTTTAGAGAAAACACTGTAAGAAAGATGGGGAACATCCCTGAACAGCAGAAATCCCAGTAAGAATATCCCCTGCAGTGCACACATGGGTTTAAAGCCCTCTCAGGTCAAGGCATCCAGGTTTCTTACACCATAGGAATGCCTGAAGTTGGAAGCAGATCATAAAATCAAATCTAAAAAAAACCCCACAAAACAAGGATCCCTTCACCTCCAGATGCGATTCAAGAAAACTGAACTCTGCCTTGCAGATGCTCTTGGTCCAAGACATTTAGTACTGTCAAAATGGAAGCACTTGTAGGTAACACCTTTATGTTTCAGCTGCTCAGAAATGTAAATACTTGGACAGAAACTAATATCTGTGTGGATCAGTTCAAGATTAAAATTTTCATCTTAGTCCTCCTAGTGCTACTGCTGCTAACTCCTTGATCTGATCCTAGCATTTCATAAAATGCTTTGAAATTACAAAGGCTCACATCAATGTTAATGAACATTGCTTAATACACTATGCTTAAGTATCTAAAACAATAGCACTCTGTCCATCTTGTTCCTGTCAAGCCCCTGTAAAAAATTAGAGACACCCCCCTGCAAAGCTTTTCGGGAGCACCAGTATCTGCTGAAAAAAGAAATATAGCATTAAACACAGATGGACACCTCCAGAACAAATCTGTTTCAATAATGCAGTAAGTAATTATTGTAGAAGAAATAGTTTCTTCAGATAATTAGATACTTAAAAATTGAACTTGTTTATGTTTATATAAGCACAAAAATTATAGATGAAATTATGCAAACAAATCGTCGACCGTGAGCTCTTGTCAGGTTGCTAATGAAGGTAGAAAGCTGCTTTATAAGGTTCTCTAATGACCCTGATACCAAAACAATTTTTTTTTAGTGCTGCACATTTCCCTTCCCCCATTTTTTAACTCTCAGTATCAGCTTATGGCGAGAAATGCTTTCAGAAGACAAAGACGAGGTCTTGGCTTTATTCTCACAACACCAAGTTTTACCTTACAACTGTGTGATAAACCAAGCTGACTGCCTTTTAGAAGCAGACCCGAACGAGGATCTAAGTATTATTTTATCCATAAAATTTCTGTTGCATTCTGAAATTATCTCGAACACAAGGCAGACATAAAACAATGAACCAAAGTAGGAAAAAGTCATGAAGTCATGTAATTTCTTGCAGCTTGTTCATTTGTGAATGGCAGTAAGAACAGTTTCATATCCCAAAGTAACATGCATGTAGTTATCCAGCTCATGCTTATGAATCACTTAAAAAAAATCCTCAAAGTGCACAGCATTTGCTACAGTGAATGCAACTACAGAAACACAGATATAAAATAACCCATTGCTGGTATCCTCTATCATAGTAAAATACAAATCACTACTGATTTATCATCAGTATATCTCTATTTTCCTATTCAAGCACAGTAACTAGGATTGAAAGCCTTCAAAGCTACAAAAATAGGGATAGTTACTAAAGAATTAAATACTGATGATGTTAGAAGTGCAATTTATAGAGTACTGCTAGATGAGAATACAGAAATAATGTTTTCTTCTGTGTGGTTACAGAACTGGGCATCCCACAGTATCCTAAATAGAGTACAGAAATGAGTAGTAGCAACATATCCACACAGTTTGAAAAATGAGCATAATGTTTTTGAGAACAGCTTCCTGAACATACCCAAAGAATCCACCTATGATGTCCTACATACTCCACACAGTGGGACAGATGCTGGCTTGACCCTGGCCCCATTCAATGGCAACACTTTGGAAAACTCTGACTTGCACAGGACTGGACACAAGAACGGTGGAGAAGAAGCAAATGAAAAAGAGCAACAATGGTACGTATCTGAGTGAAATGAAGGTATTTCTGTTTAGAGACCATGATAGTGTGCTGTCAGACACCATATTTTTTGCTTTAACAGAAATGAACATAATTCAAATGGCAGAAGTTTTTATAAAAACTTCATAGACAACTCCCTCTGTAGCAGGGTTCTGCCAGAAGGGGGTCACTTATATTCCCATACAAACCAGCAGTTAAGGAAAACAAATAAAACTAAAAAAGTAAATAAAAACACAAAAAAGTTCTCCTCCTTCCTTCCAAATGATTTATTGCTGCCAGAGCTCTAATCTAATTTTAGGTGAGCTCATCTTTTTTTCTGCCCTGGAGGCATTTTAACTTAATATTGCTCTCCTTCCCGAGCCACGAGAGAGTACAGGCTCCCTTAGCCATCACAGATGTTGTGCTGACATTTTACTTTAGCCGTTTGCTGTAAAAGTCATCAATATCGCTCCACTCCTGAAGAGACCTTTTCTAAGAAAAATCAAAACAAATTGCCGGCATTAGATCCAACTTTGACCTCTGCAGCCCCAAGTGGCGAAAGTAAGATCTGAACTCCTTGCTGCTGCTTTGAAAGCTTCCAAAAGCTCCTCCAAGCAGGAAAACTTTTTATCTTTTCACCTGCCTCCTTCCCACCTCTTCCCCCCTTTCCATCCTCAATATTCCTGACCTGAGCTAAGTTTTGTCAGTGCTATTCTCCTTCATGTCTTCATTTTCCTGCCCCCAGTTTTCCCCGGCTCCTGCACATTTGCTCATGTGCTAACCTGAAACTAAGTCTGCATGGGAAGGAAAACTGCAGTCTGAAATGCTTCCTCGTTGATTGCTATATTCACATCACATACAACTTTTTAGGAAGATTTAAATGTTTTCTTCATGTTTTTTCTGTGTTCAGAACTAGTTTCTGAAGGAAAAATGAGTGTGATTACTCTTGACATTTTTCCTCAAATAACCCTCAGAGCAAATTTTTGAGCTCTACATCTAATTTCTATCGCGTTTCACACAGAAGTGGAAGCTGCAACGACACAACGTTTCAAAAGTTTCCTCAAAATTAGCGGCTTGAAAGAGGAGAGGTGCGCCCCAGCACACCCACCCTGCTGTCAAAAGGCTGCAGCACAAGGTGGAAGGTATCTGCTCTCTTTTGGTGCCACTAGCCCATCTACTGTGGTACCGCAATGCTGTAAAAATTACGTGGCTTTTTGGAAAGCCAGTTATTTTCCAAATGACAATGGATGCAGTGGAACATAAATTCGATTGATCCTTACACCATCTCCAAGAAAAGATCTACAGGAAACGGCGAGCTGCTTTCTGGAGTGCCTAACACACACTCGGACAATGGCTATGGGAAAGGATGCATCTGAGCCCAAAGGAATGAACCATCTTGGCAAATCTGTTCTCAGCCAAGTCTCTAGATCTGAGAACAGCTAAATGCTTAAAACCATCACCACAGCAGGGAGTTTAAACCATAGTCACAATGTTTTCATTTTTAAACAAGAGAGAAGAATAATGTTTCCAACTGAGCAGGCAGCTGGAAGAGCGAATTGCAGGAGAAGACTGATGCGTTAAATATTTTACACAAATTCCTTGACTCATGTTTTCCAAACATGTAAGGAAAATGATGTAGTAAACACAGAAACAAAATTAGCATCTGCATCTCTGCATTGCCTGTACTCAAACATAACAGCTCCTGTGCTACAATATATTTTTAAAACTAGGATTTCCTCAAGATCAAATAGCTGGATCTTCTCCAGAACATCACTCAAGTGCTTCAGACCATCTCTTATGCACTTCATTTGCCATAATCTCCACTATGCTGTGGATACAGCATTAAACTGATAAATACGGTTTTATAACAATACAGTAGACTCAGATAATGTCATCTAAGTTGATTTGCACTTAAGTTATAGAAAGACAATAAATATGGTACCAGACTGTCAGGCAGGAAAAGTCAGAAGAGACAGATGATCTCTGTGCAATATCTCACCCCTTTCTCTCCCAGGAATGTATAAATACAAAGTTATGAAAGCAGACACAGTCACCAAGACACTGACCAAAATAACACGCATTTTATTAGAACATAGAACAGCTTTTTTTTTTTTAAAAAAAAAAAAAAAAAAAGAAGTAATCAATTGCTCAGTTATAGCTGTGTTTGCCACGTCTTTGTTGCCCTGAGCGCCTGAGAGAGCGTGAACAAAATTGCCAACAGTCGCATTACACAGACAGGTTGACGGGCTGGATGACCCCATAAGTCTTGCTCATGTCTCACGTCTGGGCTCTTGACTTGCATCTTAAAAGACTTTCATATAAACGTCTTTGCAGGGAATCTGCTTTGCCATTCAGAAAGATTTCTGCCAAACTCAGACAGAAAGATGAATGCTTTGTCCTACGTGGCACGTCTGTAATTGCATGCCCTATTGGGAAACAATACCCCCACCCACCTTGGAGTTACTGTTTGAGACACCCTATGATTGGAGGTGTGCATTAAAGAAACACATGATCAACAACTTTAAAAAAAAAAAAAAAAAAAAAAAAATCTCCAAACCCAGAACTGTTTATTCCCTTGAAATGCGAGGATCCTTTCACGAGCACAATCCCTGCCCTCCCTCAACACACACCATCCCAACTCTGCCTACATCCCTCTTACTCTGGTGTCATCAGGAGTGGCAAGACACAGTAGGAAAAGAGACCGGTTCACTGTGAGACCTGCTACTCACTCTCTTACAGTGTAACGGCCCCCCTTCCAGCTGCACATCGCTGCGGAGAGCTGGTCCTGACAGGCACCAACCACGTGGACCACCCTGCTGCTCCTTGAGCTTAGGGAGAGCAGAAGGTGGTGGAGCACAACCAGCCCCTCCTGCATCACTGTTCACTGTGTAGTCTTAAAAATGCTTGGGGAGTTTGCATGACGAAGGACAAAGTACAAGGGTTGCCCTGAACATGCAATGTGACCGCCCACACCAGTTCCCTCCTGGCTTTCTCTGTGCCCCATCACGTGGAGCATCGACACTGAGGACACGGCATTGCACACAGGACAGCAGTGCTGGAGAACACAACCTCTGCTCTTCCATTGTTCCATATCAACAAGCAAAGGGTTCATCAATTTGTAATTTTCACTCTGTTTTCAAACAGAACAGTGACCAACTTTCTCCTCTGCTGTTCAAACTCAAAATTAAAACACAATCAATAGGTTTCACCAGCAAGGGCACTGCGAGCAGGTGAAGAAATGAGTAACAGATGTAAATACCTGCTTGTTGTGCAGTCTGTGGGATCTGCTGACTCCGCTGTGCGTTGTACTGAACTGAGGCAATGGGTCTGTACTGCTGAGTTGTTGAGGTAGGGTACTGACCAGATGGGTAATAATACACTGGCATCTGCAATGAAAGAGAACAGCAGCTAACTATGTACTTTAAAGATCAAAGATTCACAAAATAAAACAGAACTGGAAGGAGAATGAGTTAAAGTTAAGCATATTAGCGGTAACAGTAAGAGGAGAGGTTTGCATTATGTCTCTTCAAGAACTGCTGCTTGCTTTCAGCTTTGCTAGGAAAAGGGCTATCAGTGTCCAAATTTCTTCTTAGATACTTTAAGAAACAGAAGAAAAAGAATTGCAATTAAAAGAGACAAAAATGGACAGGATGCATAAAAAGCTACATACATATACCAAAGAAATTACAGTAAAATATCAAATGTCACAGAAAAACAGCTGCAAACACCATCTTCCATAACAACAATAGATATAGGTAGCATGTCGAACCATAAAGTGAACTCTGGAAAAAACGGTCAATTCTAAGCAAAGAATGGCCTGGAGTAAAAACATGTAGAGGTGAGATAGAGGGAAAGGCGGAGAGTGTGTGCCCATAACACCTGTAAGAAACAATTAAATTCACACTTTTGTTTAACAGCTTCCTCCTTCCTTACATGAATGTTTCCCTGTAAAGCCTCTCTCATACTTGGTATGAATACAATTACAGTTTAAAAAACAATCGTAGTTGTTTTCTTACAGGAGCTGAGGGTAGGCATTGAGTCAGAAATCTGTCAGGTAGGATTCTTTTTTCTATTATTATCGCCATTATAGAGCAACGTGTACTACATCACCTTATCACGGAGATGAACATAGAAGTCTGAGGGTGACTGGAACTAAAGGTTTTTCCCACACATGCTATACCACCGCTACTGAGACATTTGAGCGAAACAGTTTTCAACTGACCCATGGCAAGTTCAAAGCACTCAAAATTTTTCATTTTCAGCTGCAGTGGATGCTGTAGGTACCTGACAGAGTTTGGCAGCATATGCAGAAATACACAGGCTTGGGGGAACGTTGCTTCTCTCATGACTTCTGCAACATCTGTCAGCATTCCTTTATAAATCACACAATATTTTTTTACTTTCTGTCTAGCATTTACCCTACTCAGACACATGCACAAAGACAAATGCTGTTGTCTTTTTTTTTAATATGAAAATAAGAAGTGCTTTTGCCACTTTTATGCACATGGAAGAAATGCTCCTGGAATGCCTCATTCAACTCGATCACCCAGAAAGTATTAACAGAGTAAAGGTAACTATATCCTTTTGTAAACTGCTAGGACATCGTAAGAGAGACCAGAAATTTTCCTAGAGATTATGTCAGATGAAAGAGAACAGGCATAGATACAAAAGAACAGGTGAGATGAGGGTATAGATGGCTAATTTGGTAAGCAGAAGATTACTGAATGGGTGACTGTGGTGGGAAAAGTATCAGGATCAACGAAACCGGACTCAGCCACATTGGTGAAGTGAAACCCCCAGACCAACTGACAGTCAGCATCATCTGTCAGTCCAGAGCTTGAATATCCATTTATTCTTCCAAGGTCTATTCATTTGCTCTTGAATCAATGGAAATATTTTTTTCCCTTCTCCCTGCCCTGACCCCCCCAAGATAGTATCAGCCAGATTCAAATGAATACCAGAAAGACAATGTTTGACTGGAAAATGTTGTAAACTAACCTTCCTCCAGACAATACCAAGTGACGCCTAATGGCTATTAGAGACTAAACTAACAAAAGCAAAAACGCCTCTGTAAAATTGATAAAATCATTACAAATTTGTTTCCCTGCAAAGAAAAGCCAGAAGGTATAGGAAAGTTGACCCCAACATTTAAGGAGCAAAAGTCACTCTTTAAACATCATAGCAAGGTATTAAGGGATCAGGCAAGTTCAGTGTGATTAACACATCTTGTGGAAACCTCTCAAATAAAAGATATGAAAGCAGTGAGAAGACTCGGCCTAAGTAAAGTCAAAGCTGGGGAACAGAATAGACATCCTCTCAAATATTCTTCATTTTCTATTATCATGTTCTACAAATTTAAAGAATATTAAACCCCTCTGGAAATACTCTCACTTCTCCTGGCTGCAGCTTAATCTCACTTAAAGGATTTAAATTTATTTGATTTATCTTCAACTTCCTCATTCTCCAGGCACAGGCAAGCCCCTGGATATTTGAAAATATAGGACCATATGAGAACAATGCAAATTATCTCTTGTGGAAAGAGTCTGTAGGTTTTAACTTTAAAACACGGCATAAAGAGTATAGGTTTTGAAAGGAGATTCATAGTTAAACATGCTTAGCAAAGAATATATACATACACTGAAGCATTCAGGCTAATTTGGAATTTTATCACACAGATAATATACCAGTTAGTCAAAGGATTTTCTCCCTCTCATTTTCTCAATTCAATGCAATACATTTATCATATACTCCGTTTAGAAGCTTATCACATGGCAATCTATCAAGGTGAAAAATGTTAGTAGTAGGAGTTCTGGGGAGGAAAATAATTTGATTTAGAAAGATTAATGGATGAATTTGCTAGTAATCATGCATACACGACTTCCAAAGAGGAAATGTGTTTTTTTTCTAGTTCATTGGTTGATTTTTTGTGGGTTTTTTTTTGGGGGTAGGCTTTTTGTTGGTTTGTTTTTTGTTGTTGTTTTGTGTTTTTTGTTTGGTTTGGGGGTTTTTGTGTTTTTGTTTTGTTTTGTTTTGTTTGATCTTTAAGATACTAGACATCAAAAGAAGGGCTTGGTCCAAAATATGCACACAGAAATTTTGGGTGTTTGGTGGTTTAAGGGTCTGGAAGGATCTATTTTCATGTGTCTTGAGTATATCTCTATGCCAATAGTTGAAATGTTATTTATCCTTTCTGATATTACTTTACTGAAGGGTGGAATTAGAAGGATCAGAGATAACAAGTATCACTTATATTGTCTACTCTGACCCTCTTGAATTTTTTAGTTTCTCATTACATCAGTGTTACTAACACCTCTGTTTATGTGCTTCTCAACAAAAAAAACATTGCATTTCTGTAACAGCTGAGCAGCTGACTGACATGTCAAATTATATTTGAATTACTTTCCCGTGTGAACGAACCATCTCACCTTAGACCTTCTGCTTGTTTAACACATTTCATTCGCAGAACCAGGAGGTTTCCACTACACTAACAAGCATGCCAACACAGCTACATGGTTATTCAACAAAAGAAGCAACCAACCAACCAACCAAAATCCCTGAATTTTTTAAAATGTGCTTCTAAGACCACAACCTAAATAAATTCTGCCTTCTTTAGTCTAAAAGCATTGCTTCTTGATCATAATCGTTGACACTGTGAAAAATCCTCCTCTTTAATAAATACCATTAAAATAGTCCACAGATGGTCCGTACCTCCATGGATATTCTTATTTTGAAGGTGAATACCCACCTAATTTGTAGGCTGACCATTCCAACACATCTGTATTTTTCCTCTCATACATGGCATTTTCTTTATTTAACTTACACTGTAACAGAACTGGGCACATCACTTCACAGACACTCATGAAATGGCACAAACAGGCATTACTTTTCTCTTTTTCTGCTGTGCTTTGTCTCTAGATGACGGGCAGAGACTTAATACAGCGTCAGCTTTCTGCTTTGTTTTGCCCACCTACAGTTCAAAACCCATTACCAGGCTGGGCCTCCCTTAGACTGCTCTCTAACAGCATCCCTTGAGTCCACAGGTATGTTGGTTATTTCCTCATGGAAGACGATTACACACAACTTTCAGACTGATATTGCTTGCCTAACCTATCTCTCTACTGACTTACAGCTTGATTCTGCCATCAGACAGGTATCCCACCTTCTCTTGACATCACTGACAATCAGCTGGGTTTGGATGAACAGCTTCATCCAGTTGATCAGTGATGCTGACACTATTGCTAATGGCAGCTACAGCTGCATGAATGGGAATGAAGGTAACACACACCACAGTGATGTAAGGACACATGGAGGTGCTGTTTCTTCCCAGTATCTGACTGGGATCAGTCATTCTTTAAGGATTTTTCTCTTCCCCTCCCCTACCCCAAATCCTCCATAATAATTACAATAACAGTAACAAAAAAATAATGGCCTGTGCACAGCTTAAGGCCTGTCCTTCAATGTCATCTTCTGAGATCATCAAGGAAAGACCCAGCCACTTGCAATGACTCCCCAGTCTTTTCCATAACAAGTTTCCTAGAAGAGACATGCTATGAATAAAGATTTTGTCTTATGGCAGTTATGCACTCTATAGGAGGGGGCTTTTGCAAAGAGATGGTTAAAATGATGAGACAAAATTAATTCAGGTGAAAAAATCCCTCAACATGTGTATTACTTCTTCCAGACTCTCCAAGAATTCATGCCACCTCATTTGTGGACATCATTTTGCCAATGAGTCAGAGGTGAAAAGAACTTTAAAGGGAATGTATGCTTTCCCACTGGCACAGTACTCACAGTTTTCCCATTTCTTCACCTGCAGAGGCAGAGCAATGACAAGCACCAATGAGAGGGTCCTGCAAAAACCAAATGTGGACCCTTGTTGCAGAGCCTGGGCCCAAAAGTGCTATAGAAGAACCATCAGAAAGAGAAGAAAATGGAAAACAGAAGAAAATAAAGAAAGATGTATGTTTGCTATTTGTGATACAGAAAACAAACAGGAATTCGCTGCTAAAAGTTCCGTTCAATAAAACCAGAGTAATGGTTGGTTTTTGATGCTTTGTTTTGGGTTTTGTGTTTCCCGAATTGGATGAATGAAGATAGATCATTATTTTCAGGTTATTAAATCACAACTCTGCTGTCTATCTGGGGAACAGCTGTGATGAAAGAAGCAGCAAAAGAAATGGAAGGAGTCCTCTTGCCACTTCTTAGGCATGACATTTCAAACTCAATCTGCTTCTGCTGTGATACAGGCTGGGAGAGAGAATCTTGGAGAACAGCTGTAGAGCAACATTTAATTGAACTTTAATACAAAAGCTAATAATTTAAATAAAGTACCACTGGGTTTGTAGGCTTGGAGGGCATTTCCTTCTTGTCCTTTCAGCTCCCAAAGGAAATGATCATACTCACAGGACCTCCACCCAAGTTCCCACTGCTATTTTCCAACAGCATACAGGGCACCACAGCCAACCTACTAGAACATTGATTGCATTGCACTGATTAATGCATCACAAAATGTTCTGCATGCTCTACCATTTTTATTGCCTCCCCCCTCTGTTTTTTTTTAAGCCTGCCTTGGCTTTGGCATCTGCTTTACTATTGCATTTAAGCCCAAAAGAGTACAGGTGATTGAGGTGGCTGACAGTGCCAGAGTGAAGTTTTGCCATGGGCAAGACACAGAGCTGGGGTCTAGCTGCCCTGTGCAGAAAGCTGAACTGTTAACAGGGCAGAGGAGCTACTATAGCCCAAGGTTTCGCTCATCTTTTTACAAGAGGGATCCCCTATTTGCTGTACACGTGCTACAAGTAGTACCCAAACCACCATGACTCATTCTAGGGCTGAAGAGAATGAATTGAAACGTTGATCAGAAGTTCCCATTTGCGTACACGGATGTCGAAAGCTCCTGCCCCCTCACCCTTCCAGCAGATCAAGACCACTGCACTTTCACAGTACAGCCACACAGGCAGCAGGGACTGACCCCCACTGCACCCTCTGCCATACAGGTATCTGGATGAGACAAGGATTTTTTTGGAATAGTGATAAGCTGGAGCTGAATGGTATGTATGGTGCAGCAGATGCAGAGGAAGCTGACAGCACTGAATTTCTCACCTTTCTACACCCTCTGAAGACAAACCATTCCCCAGCAAAGTAACAGAAGTTGCTGCAAACCCAAGAGATATTTTTCCGCCCTCAATAACTTTCCACTTTGTTACAGTGTAGGAGGAAAGTGCCCATACATGCTGTATTTGAGGTATGGACAGACACATGGGGCTATTAGACACACCAGTACTGTACTGGTTCAACAGCAGCCTATACATGAAAAGGCTCCTTCTCCTCACTTGTCCTCCGAAGAAGTTAATCTGTCCCTCCAGTAGCATCAGAGTAAGTATTAATCGGAGAAAACAGTTTCACAAAGTTAACGCTATGCCAGGGTGCTGCATGCCCCTTCACTCCTGCAGCAAACCCCAGCCCACAGGGCTGGGAACCACATCACTTCGCCTGCTGCGGTGACAGCTAGTAAAATGGAGGTGCTTGCATTTGTCTGGTTCACTAGAAGTGTCGTGAGGTTTGATTAAGTGATGCCAGAAAACACTGAGGGCACTGGGGAGCTGTACACAGGGAGTGAAGCCTGGACAGCCTCTACTTACTCACTTTGGAGACACGGTCTAAACGGGGAGATGGATTTATCAGAGGATTCTGATTCTGCTCTTCATGTCATTTTTTCCTCACTTTTTAAATTTTTTTTTAAAGTGCTACATTTGGCAGAGAAATCTTTTCCTAACAATATTTTATTACAATCACATTATATTGAACTTCACCTCCTTAAAAACTATTTTTTGCAAGCCTTCACTCTGAAAAAGTGCTGCAGAATTTCTTACAGAAAATGGATGTCACAGTCCTCTATGAGATGTGAGCATCCAGATTTCTTCTATTGTTAATTAGTGAACTAATTAACTAGATCTCTAGCCCACTTAAAACATTATAACAGTATAAATTCGTCATTACTGTGTCAACACAGAATCCCATTAACAAACTCAATCAGAGTTCTTCAGTAAGAAGTGGCAAACAAAAAAAACAATACAGTTTACCCTACTTTTACATTAAAAGAAGTGGTGAAGTTTTTTCACTTTATGTTTTATATATTTTCTTCCTGCTGCCTAAAAATGAAAACAGGAGAAATACTATTAATACCATTTTCAAGTAGAGTTTAAATAAAGTCATCTATAATTGGATAAAGAAATTTGGCTTTTTAAAGTGTATGCCTTGAAAATGGACCAGAAAGTCATCTGTGCATTTTACTTCTTGACAGTAATCACTTTCAATATTCCGTAAAGGTACCCAGGAGACAAGTAGAGATGTTTGGTAGTGAACAGTAAAACATAATCAGTCTTCAGGAAGAGAGTTAAAATTACTGATCTGTGACATCTCACATGTTCGAGTCAATTAAATATGATTAACGACTACCTGGGCTGATGTGCATGTTGCTCTTTTGGTATATAACATAGGCAAAAAGGACTACGGGTATTTATTCACCCTCTTCCTTCATATTCATGTGCAGATGTGTCCTGGAGTATGAACATATGTTCAGAAAACGGTTTGAGGATAGAGAAGGAATTGCCGAAACCCCGGAAACGACAGTCTTCGCAAGTTTCCTGCTGCCTAAAAATCTGCTAAGCTTTTATCAGGGAGGGAAAAAATAAATAATCTAAAATCTAGATTTATGTTTTAATATTTTCTTTCTGATGTCATAACAAGCACCCTGCCAAACTGGCAGCGAAGGTTTTGCCTACCTGAGCAGGTGGTGGTGGCTGTTGCACAAAGCCCTGGGGTGGTGGTGGTGGCTGCAGCACTTGCTGGGATACTGGTGGACCTGAACCCGTAAAGCCTCCTGGGGGAAGCTGCTGGCTTGGGGAAGCCATAATGTAACCCGGCTGCTGGGCAGGCTGCTGCAGGAGAGGCGACGGGTAGACAGGACCAGAAGGCGATTCGGAGTTGTCTCCTGATGATTGACGACTTAAGCTCATCTGGTTAAACTGTGTTGTCATGTCATCTCGCTGCGGGGTAAAAGGCAGTAGGAAATGATGCAGACACGATGTTTGCAGTAGACACGCAAAATAGCAAAACAAAACAGGTTCAAACAGAGCACGTGGAGGGGAAGGAATCGCTCAGCTCAAGTATGTTCCAAACTTTGCATGGATATCTACAAAAATGGAGGCGACTAAAATGAAAATCACTATAAATGCCAAATGACAAAGACTTCCAGATTGAAGGGTGAATGGCATTGCTCAGCACAGAAGCCCATTATTTTGGCTTTTACTCTGCCCCCCACTTTTATTCTAAAATGACAAGTGAACTTTTACAGTGTTCAAAAGAAGACATTTTAAACATAAAGGGCATGAAAATAGTATGAATACCTCTTCCCACAAACACAGAATTCCTCAGCCAAACACATGCTGCTAATTTCACCTGTGTTTCACAAGGATCCCAAGAGGAATTCAGTAGGATTCAGGTGGAGACCTTTTCCTTTTTGGACTGTTTTGAAAATCCAAGGTTGTGAACATAGAGAAAGTAAAAAAAGCTAAGCCTTCTGTTGCTATTTCAATGATTTTTATTCAGAGTTTGAAAGAAAAAAGTACTTTATTTGACTGGAAGGGGAAAAAAAAAATCTATGGCAGGATGAACATACCAAATAAAGTCAATGGACCTAAATCTCATTACATGCTGGTAATGATACAAGGATTCTAAACAGTATCTGTTCAGTCTCACAAAAAGATCCATTGCTAATCAATGCTCTCAAGTATATTCTGTGAAGGTCAAAGACTTACAAATGTGATTCTGTGCATTTTTGTTTGTGTCCACATCATGTGATTTTTAAATACTCAAGATTAAAACATACACTATACAGCAATAAATCCAGCACAGAACTCCACTGTGTGATAATATGTAGATTACGGTCCCCTCCTGATACCTCCTCAAAGATAGGGAATAAGGACTATGAAAATGCTTTCCACTTAGAACATCCATGTAAGTTTTCAAAAAAGAGCCTCTTCAATTTTGTTCACATCCCTGTGGTGGTCACGCTCCCAAACCACCCTGCACAATGTATTTATTGGCAGGAAATTTCGAAATAGAGAAAAAAGTTTGTTTATGGGAAGCACTGCACAGACACTCACACTACCACTCTGAAAGCAGATACCATGGGCCAAAATCTTAAACACTCCTGGCACACCTTCAGGTGCTACAAGAAATAATGCTATTAACTTTATAATCCTATATCAGGTACGTAAGTTGTTTATTTAAAAAGCTAGGATACTCATTATCTGGATAGCAAATAACTGTAAAGAGATTCTACAAGAAACTTCACTGAGCCTGGAATGTCTCTGGATTTTCAAAACAGAGACCAAGAGCTTTAAAATCCTGTAATCTAGACATTGCGTATATAATGTAATGTACACTGAAGACATTAATTCAGGTGAAGTTCCATTATTAAATTACCAACTAAAAATACCAGCTTTCTTATGACTGTCACTTAGAACAACCTGGGATGCCTACAAGACACTTTTGAAGATAATTAGCACTGAGATATGCAATTTCTGTTCAGCAAGGAACATTTTTTTCTTGTCCTTTAAATGGTACCACTCATCTACCAGGCATTAAGAACATTATTTTAGCTGCAAGGATCCATTCAGCTTTGTTTCCATTTCTTACTATAACTACACAACATCTCTATCTTGGGGGACCAAGAGAAAAAAAATAACAGAAAAAAAACTTGTAGTGCCTCTTAAAATGTCAGCTTAATTTTACAACAGTATAATCCTAGCCCTGTAAGCACCAAGCCAGATTCAGACTCCCAAAGAGTACTCTATTTATTTTTATTATACATGTACATCGGCGCTTTGTCATGATGAATAGCGTACCACACCTTCTGCAGCTGGTTCACCACTACTCTGTTTTCCAAGTGTGCTCGTATCATCAAGGAATAAATCCAGGCAGTGGATTTAGTATACTAACAAAGCAATATAAAATAAAAAAATAATGATTTCTAGAGGTCTCTTCTCTGGTCCTTGAGGATATAAAGCGAAATAACCCAAATCTCAAATGCTCAAGCTAGCAATTTAAGTTCCCTCGACATAAAGTGCAGAGACACAAGCTCCTATCGCAGGCACAACAAAACATTTTTTTCTGGAGGCTCTGCTAACCAGGTAGAGTGCCTTGCTCCTAACATTATCCTCCAGATTATTTAGTTAACCAGAGTCAGTACGGGCGCTCTTACAAAATGCTTGTTAGTACCAAAAGTGTTAAGACAAAGAGGGATCTAGATGAGGGTCTCATATGGGACACCACTCACAGTGCTCCCCAGAGGTTCTCCTTGGGCATACTCATGCTCACACACACAACCTCAAGGAAACAAACAAAAATTAGTACCACAGAAAACTGCTGCGTTGGAGAGACTGGCAGGAGATGCTGGGGAGGATAAGAAACTGCTGGATACTGGACTGACTGAGAAGATGGCTGCATTGCCTGAACAGGCTGCAAAACAAACACAGTGAAAGACGATAAATACAACCTACTTAGAGATAGATAACAACAACAACAACCACCTCCATTACTGAGAACAAAGATCACAAACAGCTCTGAAAATGCAGGTGAGTCATTGCCAGCCCAAATACAAGAGGTCAAATACTGCGACTTTAGTCTTCATTTTAGCTTTATACTAAACAATCCCTTATCACAGATTTTTCTGCCTATTTTCATATATTTGATGGCTGTTTGATCAAATGAAACCACAGCTAGACCTTCTTCTTACAGATGTGAGGCAAAGCCAAATTATGATTCTACATTTAATTTACAGAGATAAAATGGAAGAACAGCACAGCGTAAGTGTATATTTGAATTCTGCTGATAATGATTGATTTAACTCCGAGTGTGTCATAGGCAAAGGAATAATGATTTTAAAGCTGCTTTGGCAGAACACAATAGCTAAAAAAAAAAAAATATGACACAGAACAGGTTGTGAATAACCAACAGAGACAGGCCCATCAGCTCAGAACAGATGTTCATCTAAGTGAAAGAATAATTCTTCCACAGCGCTATTACCTTGGATTAGCTAGTTTCACTACTCCTTTCATTTTAACCTCTCATTTAACTTGAGTCTTACACAGGTTTGGTACTACCTCTATCTTCTGAAACTGCTAAGACCAAATCAAGAAATAAGCACACTTAAGTCCCAGTAAAATCAAAGTAACTTCACTGAATTTAAACATTGTATTTCTGGGTAGCCTGGGATGAAACTGTGCCAAATCACAGAGCCACACAAGAACCATAACAGATCTTGGCTGCTCTGCAACTAAGCAGCACGTACGATCCTTGCTTGAGTAGTTTCGCCACCTGCTCTGCTCTGAGAGAGCAAGCTCACAATCCACAGAAGTTTGAACCAGACCCAAACCCTGCTGCCCACGTTCAGCTGCATCTGGCCACAAGCCACGGCCTGGCCAAAGGCCAAAGAGTCGACGTACAGTGGCATCGTGCCCAAACTACGCTGCTCTGCCCTTCCCTCTCCTGCGGTAGCTCCAGAGCTTCTTGCTCAGAGCAGGGTCACCAGCCAGAACATGGGGTGCAGGCAGAAGACTCACGGTCTGGGGCAGGAGTGCTTGGAAAGTAGGCTACCCACAGCTGAGGCTTGATATAACCCGACACAGAAGTTTGTAGAGCCCTGCATTGTACTTGAATCTTTCTTTTAACCCCACTGCTGTCTAAAGGGACAAGGAAAGGTCCTCAGCTCTTTGGACAGAGAATTACAGACTGCAATACTTTGAGCATGAGTGCTTCAGCTTTCATTTACGGGTAATTTTTGCAAAATAAATTTATGTAGACATACAGCAACTCGTTTAACAGTCCTTTTCAAAATGAAATCATCGTTTAGCTGGAACTGAAAAAGGAATCTTCCTTCCCCATCTGTGTCATCCACATTGAAAATACAGTTCATAGGCCTCATTTGTTTCAAAAGAAAAAACATCTTGATATTTTGCCTAGCCACGTCCTTCCCTCCCACCCTTCAGGTCATCCTTCGTATCCCCTGAGAGCTTCTTCTCTTTTTCCAATGGCCACTGCACCTACCTGTGTGACAAGGTGACTTGCCATTTGCTGCTGTGGCTGTTGAACCTGCTGAGGCTGCTGGGATGAAGGCTGCTGCTGAGACTGTCCCACCATCTGGCTCCTCATCGTCTGCTGGCCACTGGGAGGATTGTATATTGCCGGCGTCCCATCAGGATTTACAAATGGTTGACCTGAAACAAAACACTCCACCTTTGCTGAACACTTTAAAGAATGCACTGTTTTCTGTATGAAATCATACAACCTTGCTTTAAATGATTACTCTTTAGCTGACCTGCTACAACAGTAAAATGCTTATCACTCTCAATGCCTCATTACAGTCTCCACCATATATATATATATATATATATTTCTTTTTGCAGGCAAGGCAGACAGTAGATATTTGGTTTGGCAGTATGGCCTTCCAAGGAATGCGTGGAAGGTTACCATGGCTATAAGATTATTCAGGTGTTATGGTTACTTTTAAGTCATTCCATGATGAATCAATTAATACTAAAATTGAACTCTGGAGCAAACACCGGAGGTACAGAACATTCATGTACATTTTACCACTACACAACAGCAGTCAAATGTACATAACTACTCCTGACGCACTGTGGTTTGCATGGAAGGGAAAACAAACAAACAAAATCACCTTGTTACTAATTTATTTACACATTCTAATAACATAGTGCTATCCTTTTGAGACCTGTAGCCTATGTAATTAGAGGAGGCAGTGCTGGAAGTTATCAAGGAAGAAACAAGATGTCTTTGAAAATCTCTTATATATGAGACAAGTTCTGTCCAGTGTTCTACTAAGTTGCTGAATTCTTTTTGCTTCAGATATTGTAGCTGGGGGAAGTAACCTTGCAAAAGTAATGTTTGGGTTTTGTTTTTTTAAAAAAGCTTACCCAACTCATTGTCTTACAATGAAAAAAGAAATGGTATTTCTTTGTGGGGAAAATGTTTTCCATGACCTTGGTTTTCTTTTCACTTCCATCATAAATTCATAAATCAAAAGAATTACAGATGTTTCCATGAGGAAAAAAAAAAAAAAGTAACTTTAGCAATGAAGTGATAACATTTAAAGTAGGTAATTGAATTCTGAATATCTGAGATAGGAGATCTGGAGGAATTCAGTGACTGAGAGCAATAGCGAAACAGTTAACTTTTAATTTGTATACCACGAGTTTCTCTACCTGTTCTATCTACTCAGCCTTTCAGTTCCTTCCTCTTAACTATCATGGTCAGAAACGTATGAGGAACATCATATAAAGAAACCTCACCTTCCATCTCTAAAGCACGAAGGCTTTCTCGATGAGGTTGCTATATTATACTGGACTAGTCTCACACTCCCAGTGAGAAAGGTCATGATTAGAACGGGTGGAAGAGAAGTATGGGGCAGTTCTGTCCACTGCCCCATTTTCTCCTTCTTGCTATGAACGCACTAAGTGGCAACATTATAGACTCCCAAGATTTGGGGGTCTCAGGCTCCACAAGTCCTTTAGGAGACTGGGGAAATCGTACTGAGTGAGTGGGATAACAGGGTCCTGAAGCCCAAGCCAGACATTCAAGGGAAGCTGTAAAGAGCAAGTCCTGTGGCTCAACGGGTGACAGAACTGAAAGAGAAAAGGTCCAGCAATGTTGGAAAAGACAAACCTTTCATAAAGAAACCTTGAAATAAGAAATGAAAAGGAGAGATCAGATGGTAACAGGAACGACATTTGTAAATTGTGAACTGTGGCCTTGATAGAAGGGCAAAAATTGCGATGTCATTTAAAGGAGTAAGAATGAAACATAAATGCCCTTACACTGTCAAAGAGGTTAAGTCAGAGAACTTGTCAAGAGGAATCCTTTAAAGGGTAAAACAGACTGGTAAAGCGGGTGAAATGGAGAGTAAAACAGCACAGCCACATAAATGGTGCTTTCCCAAAGCAAGCAAGAAGATTCTCTGTCTGGTGAAGGAGAAGAAACAAAGGAAACTGTGGATATGGAAAAGAAAGTGTGGATTGTCAACACCTGAGAAGGAGCTGAGAGGTATAATCAGAGCAGGGAGATACTGACAGCATATGTGGATGTCATTAGAGGCTTGCACAGTCAGTGACTATGTCACGTGAAAGGAAGCAACGGTCTTTAAAGCACACGGTGTTATGATCAAAAGAGAAAAAAAAGATTGGAAATAGTCTCTCTGCAAGAGGAAAAGAAAGAACTAAAGAATGGTGTTACATAGGGAAAGAGAATCTATTCATTAGAGGAAACAAAGCTCCTTTTTCCTTTTCTTTAAACTGTCTTCTCTTCATCTATATTTCTGACAGCATCCATCACTTTGATAGCTGATGACAGCATCCAGCAATCTGTCTCCTCCCTATGGAGCGTCTTTTGTAACGTTACTCTAATAAGATGCAAAGATTCTGAGCCCAAAGAGTGACAAATTTGCAGCATGTATTTTGCTGCATGTTAAAACCACAGTAGATGCTACAGTATAGCCTGACTTCTAGCACAGGTAGCAGTGTGAAGCTATAAATCTGAGACAAGAATTTCTGTCTTTAGAAGAGTCTGCTCCCTTCATTTTCTTTATTATGTGTGTATTTACAAGGGAGCTACAGAAACAAAACATGTGGTTTTAAAGAAATGCAAAATTTTATGTACACAAAAGCACTTACTTCCTGAATGCTAAACATACTGACACACATGGAGCTTTTGATAATGCCTCTGCAGACAATGAGGCACACCAGGAGTGAAGACCAGGTACTCTGGTCTAGTGACAGTACTGAAAGGCATCATATCTGTGGTAGACAGACTCCTGGGGAAAAACATGAGCCATCTGCTGCAAATTGCTAAATAGACAAAGCAGTTGTAGGAGATGTTCCTCCTAAACAGTTCTTCTGGTTTGTAAGTACGGTGAACTGCAGCCTGTGCCCTTGCCATGGCTGGGAACAAGCACAACCTCTCAGCTGTTCGTGGGCCTGAAGCAGCAGCGATTCCTTTCATTTGTTGTTCTCAGTCCTACTACTTGAATTATAGATGGACTTCTCCCTAGGCCTGCTGACTTCTGTATGGGAATGGACCACATAGCACATAAAATGTGGCCTTCTGTATTGACAAAGAAATTCCAGTGTTACAGACAGAACTGTTAACTACCAGAACAAAAGAAATTACTAAATTAATAATTATGGGTTTTGTCTTATGCCCACCTCCCATTTTATCTTCTCCTCTGAGTAATTTTAAGAAATCACTAAAATCTCCATTTATGCTGACAGTATTAGGTTCTGATGTCCATAACATAATAGCTTGAAAAAAAAGTACACATAAATAGTAAAGGCTTTAGTAACTTGCACAAACATGTGCTTTTCTACGTAATCTCTCTGGGAAGAACTTATCACATCCAAATCTAACCGAACAAGAACCCTCCCTGATACGTATTGATCAGCCCAAGATACTACTATCTTTAAATGTCTGTGGAAAATTAGGTTTAGTAGTCTGTCAAGGCCATGTTTTTCTTAGACACTTCAACTTTCATTTTTTCTTGACCACATTCTGACTAAAAAGTATTTTTAGCAGTGGACTCACAAATAAGTTTTAAGCATTTCCATCAAAATATTGGAACACAGGGGTATAATATAAGTAAAATGCTGGTTATAAATAAAAATACCCAAATAAAAAGCTCCTGAATGCTCTACTACGGACTTTGAAAAAGTATTTTGGATTTCAACTCTCAAGTCCCAGTATAATGCAAAATACATCGCACTGTAGGCTTTGTTATTTTAAACCCAGCATAACTCAAGCTAAGATTGACAGCACAGCTAGTCGCGGTCACTGAAACAGTCTAATTCACTGCAGAAGCATCACACTCTCAACCTCCCACAACCTTTTTAATGTTGCCAGTACAACAACATGGGGAGCAATAGCATAACATTATCCAGACTTCATCTGAATGAAGGAGGAAACAAATTGCCTTAAATTTTCAGCAAGCTCTCAAGGTCAAGCTGAGTGGCTTCTGAAGTGTCCACAGTCCTTGGGTGACTGTGAATGCCTCGTTCAAGTGCAGCAGTGCTAATAACTACCAGGGCCACGATGCGGAATTGAAGAGATTACGACTTTCTCTTATCAGAAAAATTTTAAATATTGTGTTTAAATACAATTGCTAATCACACAGGAAAATTAACACTGAAGTACTCATTCAAATGCAGCTTCTAAGCCTTTTGAAATTCTTCTGCTGTTAAGCACAATCTCTAAAACTTTGAGCATTGTATTTCAGTTGCACCATATCTCAGCACGCCTGATAAGGAAGAGGGTCTGTCCTTACTGAAGCTAATGGGTTCTCAGAGGATTCACAGCCAGAGGGTGCCAGGACTTTACCAGATTAATATCCTGCCTGGGATCACACCAGCATGCTTTGCATCACTTCCCACTGGCTGTGCCACGACAGCCTCAGAAAACCAATCCAGCTTTGCCTACAGATTTGAAGAAAACAACCTGCCAAATGTCATTTCTACGTATGTTTGCCGCTTGCTTCCTCATAAAGTGCTTCCAGGAAAATACCTCTAGAAACATGAAATTTGCCAGTTCCCCAGATGACATCAGAAACACTGAAGGGCAGGAGCAAGCAGGAAAGCATCATACTGACCTGTGTGCGGGTTGAGCAGGATACTGCCAGGCGGTATGCCTGCAGCTTCAAGTGGAAGAATGATATAGCTGGTGTTGCTGGGGGCCACCTGGCCAGTCATTCCGTTCTCAGGGTAGGACACGTTGCCTGAAGAGCTGGCCGTCACCCCAGGGACAAGAGATGCACTTTGGAGAGGCTGATGTATTCGTGACAGGGATCCTGAGGAGCCAGCGCTGCTGGAAGACTCTGAGCCTGACAGGGAGACACAACCGCAGCAATGGGGTTACAAGGAAGCCCAGTCCCACTGAGACACAGCACGTATGTGAGGACAGACTTCACAAACTGCAAAGGCAACCACTACTAGGCTGGTAGGAGCGGGGTTTTCACTCCTTACCGAGCTCAGTATCCAGTGGTATTTCTACAATTCAAAAGACCACTTTCCTCCCACAACATCTGCTTCCCCCTAGCCAGTAAACAGCTTTATCAAACAGAACACAAAATACTCAGCATGTACTTATAATGCCAAATTATTGGTTCATAAGGTATAAAAACGAAACATGTGGTCTGTAAATGAAAAAATTTTTAAAAACCCAAAACTACACACACACAAAACAGCAAACATTTTCTGAAAGAGCTGTTGGTCAAGTAATAAGGTAGTTGTGTCATATGCCATGTCCCCAAGCCTGACAGTGTTCAAGAAGAGACTGGACAACACGCTCAGACACATGGTGTGAACTGTGGAGTTGTCCTGTGTAGGGACAGGAGTTAGACTTGATGATCCTTATGGGACTCAATGATCCCTTCCAACGCAGCACATTCTATGATTCTATGTGTATTAACCTAAAGCTACCTAAGATACTGAATAAGACTTTTGCCATTTTGATTTTTCAGCACCTAGTTTATTAAAATTGATCAATCAAGATAAATCAAATGTGTTAAAACACAACGTGCCTGGAAGGATGGGGAGACACATTATTAAAAAAAATAAAATATAATTTCAAAACTACTTGATTAGATTTCAATTTGCTTCATGTAAAAAAGACAAGAAACTCTGAGAGTGTAAGGCTCAGATCAATGGTTTCCTTAAAGCAGGATGTTAAGGCAAATACAAGGGAGGTATGCAAGACAATGTCTGCATGGATGCTTCCTTCCAAAACTAAAGGATAGCTTGAATGCAACTTCTTTTATTTCACTTCTCTGCAATAACTATGCATCTTATACTAATTTCTAACCTCCTTAGTGAACTCTTGCAGATGTAGACTAAAAGAGAGAACTCAGACTTAGGTTCTGGCAAACATTTTTCTTCTAGGGCAAATTACATCCCTTCGTATTTGGGCTATTACAAGAGGACCCTGCAGTAGATTGCAAAGAGCCTCAGATTCATTTTCAGTCAAATCCATATTGGAATTAATTTATTTCCCCATAATTAGAGCAAAACAAGTTTCTTTTGAAGAAATCACAGCATCCTGTTACTTAACAAATAGAGGGTCTTTCCACAGATCACTGCATATTGCTATGCAAAACACATTTTTATCCATCTTCTCCAGACTTCATATCCATACAGCAGCTACTACAGAGAAAGTCCTCTTTATCAACTGTGCACCATTTGCCATCAGCCTGACCCTAAATCTGCTTCTCCAGTATCTATTCAGGGGAGTAACAAAGATTTCAGAATAAAGTTTTAATTTCTATAAATACACTCCGAAATTGTATTATAATAGTTGCTGTATTTTTCCCCTCCTTGTAGACTAAGGTTGGAAATTTAGAAAGATTTTTCCTGGAGGGATAGTTCTATTTGTTGGATCAATTCAGATTTCAGCGTTTCTACAAAGTGCTTGCAAATCATCCTCAACAAGCTGCAAGCAGCATTTTGCATCTTCCTCCCAAACGTAAATGCAACCACATAAGTCTAATTTCCTTTCTACAGCAGTTACCGGGTCCTTTCCTGCATTTCTCTGGTCCTTCTACATGCACTTCATATTGCTTCTTTTGAGTTTTTGCTTTACTTTCTCCTCTTTTCCATCACCTATTGAAGTCAAGGGTTTAAAAAGCTACCTGGAGACTCAGGAGTACAATGGTTAGATTTCATAAACCTCCCAGTATTATTTTGAAGTGTGTATGTAGTGCCAAGCCTGAGTTCAGACTTCTCTACCCCAAGTTGTGCTATTGTGAAGAAACGCCGTTAGTGTAAAAGACAACTACTGGAGCTCTGACATTTAATTCTTTTTCTTATTTTCCCCCTTTCAACTGTTTTTATGGCAGAAACATGGATTGATCTTTACCAGCTTCTGAATGTTAAAAAGCCAAAGGACTGCAATGAATTCAAATGTACTCATGAAATGGTAGGCAGAAAAAGTGGAACAACCTCAGGAGTTATCACCACATATTGGCCAAGATGATAGCTTTGAAATGCTCTGTGCTCCCATGTAAGTAGATCAACTTGGCAATTTTGAAAAAACACAAATAAGACACAAAACCATTTCAGTAATTTTCTGAATATGAAAAAAAAATTCCCAGAGATTACTACTCAACCAATTTTGCTACCATTTATCCTGTGTAAGATTGATCTACTTAAATTTTTTTCAACCACTACAACTTATTTCCTATCATTTTAAGTCTAGACATATTCAGCCAAGCAAATTCCAACACTAATATTTGAAAATTAACACCAATTAATCTTGTCTTTGTAGCTCTGATTAGCTGTTTTCATGATGTCTAAATCTGGAATAAGAAATCACCACATAATGAATTCAGTACTGTAGCAAATGGAATAAAAAACCCAAACCTATCCAACTTCCTTCAGATTCACTTTAAGAGACGTCTCACTAAAGACTTTTGAATGGAACTATGACTAAATGATGTATTTGCCTGCACTACACAATCCAGCCTCTTTTTTTTTCACTACGTAATGATGGGTCCTTCTTCTAGATTCTTCTGTAATTCTCCTGCTACTTCACAGTTGGTATAATAACAACCTTCATATTCTCATCACTTTCCATTAATATATTTTGAAAGTATTCTAAGAGATATAGCAGTTCAAAGAGTGCTAAAAGAAAAAGAGACAGAAAAATCACCACAAAGTCTTAATAGCTTAGAGGGTTTGCAGAGGGAGAGCATGGAGGTCCCATTCATTTTCCAACATCTTGAACACTAGTGAATGATGCAAGACATCTTGCTCCATTTTATTTGGGTCAGCATTCAGTATCTGACGACTTTGAACATCTCTGTTCATCCCACCTTCTACATTGGAGGTAAATTTTTTCTTTCTTATCAACTAGACTCTCAACTACGTGCTCCAGACAGTAAACTTTTTAGGAGCAGTACAGTGCTGATCACCTCTAGAAGTATTTTTGTCTGGGTTAAAGTTTCTTGGCTTAGGAATTTTTTTTTTTCTAGTTTTGTAAGTCGCTTGCATTTCTGTATGTTACAATGTATTTAGGGTTTTTTTTATAATAATGGTACATACTCATTTGAACACAATTAATCCTCTACAAGTTGCACATCCCAAAATAAGATTAATAGTTCAGCACAGTCGGTTGGTAGGAACAGCATAACTGGAAGCAGTTGGTTCATGATTTATCGCCCATACATCAACATTCCTACAGTTTCTCTTGGACTCACGAGATCCATCAAACTAATGCTCGATTAAAGAAAATCATAAAGAAGCAGAAATCCAGTTCCAAAACTCAGAGACATAATTCTAATTTACAGGATACTTTATATTAAAAAAAAATAAGTTAACATATTGAAATGACTGCAGTATACTTTTCACAACAGGGATAGCAATGAACACCTATAACAGGAGAGATTAGATTGTGGCTCTGATTACTTGGAGGCCTGCCAAGGAAGTTAACGATCCCTACAGATCTGTGTCAACACAGCTGATAACCCAATGCAGCCAGCTTGTCATAAATGGGAGGGAAAGAAATACACTCTAGCAGCTGTGCATTGCAGTGAATGGAAGACCCATTAAGAGAAGCTAAAGATGCAATAGGTACATCTTTTAAGTCTTCCAACAATTACTTTAATAGATATGTAGATCCACAGAGGACAGTTCCTTGAAACATGTCTTGTCTTCCCTCCTAATGATGTCTCTTAAAACCTGCTGTAACGTGTCAGTGAAAATAACATGGTAACTGATAACCTAGATTTCCTCTTCATGGGCATATTAGAGACTAAACAGGTACATCTTCGACGCCTACAAGGACATCTATTTCACTGAGTCAATCCTGGAAAGTCTACTATATTACTGGAAATAGAAACTAATCAAGGTTTTGGATGATGTCCTAGGTTATAGGAATGCAATCTGATTGTACTTTGTTCCATTATAAACTCCCCACTCAATATTGAATTATAGCATAATACAGTTCTATATATCTACCAAGCTTCAGAATAAAAGAAGAAAACTTTATTTCCAATATACAGTCTGTGCTTTTTAGTGGAATGGGGCTATCTAAACAATCAACAGTAAGATAACCATGTAATGGGTTGCAAACAGCCCCTTTTGTGAAGTTTGCAAGAACGAAGTAACATAATTTCTTTGCTAAACTCTGATTCCTGTGCAGCTGAATGCAATTGAAGTCTAAGACTAATTGATGCTATTGGATTCTACTGAGGGGACTGTGCATACTATGATCTATTTTGGCCTAAGGGGAGTCTAACATCTTTCTGTGTTTCAGTTTCTGTTTGTCCACTATGTACCATTACTTCCTGATTTATCACAAATTAAGATTAGGAGCAGAACATTTGATTTTGGTGACAATACTAAAAATGCTGCAGAAAGGCTACAGTGCTAATATTGCATCACTATATATACTCTCAAATGCAGCTGTGAGCCACCAGTGAAAATTCTTGAAGTCTTAGTATTTCCATGCTCACGAAATGTGTTTGACAATGCTTCTGGATGAATGTAATATATGTAGAGTAATTTTCACATTTAAAATGGCCACAAGCATTTTCTGTCATTTAGCCAATGAAGAACATCTTGACCAACTGCTGACTTCAAACTGATTTCATATATAATATATGCAGGTCAAAAATGCTTTGAATCTGTTAACATGAATCATAAAGTTCTTCAGAGAACAGATTAGTACTTTGTGCAGAGGAGAACCAGGACAGAATTGGTGCCTACCAGGCTCTGACACTCTACCAGGGCACCGGACCTAATGTTTGTAGCTACACCTCTGCAATCCCATCTCAATCCCTGTTGTAAAGACAAAGGAAAAAAAAAAATCCACCAAATAAAAACACGATTAAGCTTTACAAATTTATTGAGCCATGGAACGCCCAGCTCTGCCTATGACTGGAGTACAGAATGATGAAGATCTAATGCAAAAACATGCAGAATGAAGCATTACTTGGTACCTCATGTACCTTAGAAAACACATGCAAATAGCATGTGGGGGCTCTGACAGCTGTATGAATGCACTCAGCATTTTTTGTTGAAGTGAGAACACTTTATCAAAGCATATTTTCCCATTATTTTTGAACAGCCATTCTTTTCTGCTTTAATGCTATTCAGTAATATTTCAGATTGAATGATAGAAATAACAATTCACATATTATTTCCTTTGACTTTCCTCAGATTGACTGACAGTTTGACTTTCTGTCCTGGCTTTGAAGGTTTAAGTCTGTTTTGACATCCAGTCTCGCTCTTTTTCCCCACCTTTTCCTTTTCAACTTTCACTCTTTTTGTGCCTCAACTAGCTTTCAAATTTAAACACTTCACTTAAAAAAATGCAAAGCACTTACAATATGTAATTGCTCTGGAAAGAACATGGAATTTTAGTATCACTGATGTTTAAAAAAATGTGTTACAAGAGCTTTCAATTTAAAGCAATTCTGAGTTTGGTGCATATAGAGTGTAGAGGCATTTACAACTATTGGCATGCTTCAGAGATCTCACTTTCAATATATTTTCTAAGTGCACCCTTTAGTATGCTTGATTGTAAGAATAAAACAGCTACTTAAAAGTATTACTCTTCTGCAATTATGAGTCTCAATTCTCCAAATTAGATTTCCCTGATACTATTCTAAATGCTCTGCACCTGTGCAGTACAATGTTGGACAGAAATACATTTACCCACACTCTACTGAAGGTGCTGATATTTAAAAAAATATAACAGGAATCTGTGCCACCTCCCTAGTTCATGCATATCAAATGGAATTCTAATGCAATGGAAGGATCCATGGGAGGTAAAGAAATCTGGAGGTAAAACATGGACTACTGCATGCTTCATGCCCCACTGTATAGCCTATTCAGCCTTTATACAAATAAAGAAAACTGGAGAGTGTATTTTCAAAACTACATACACACTGGTTTTGCTGTGCTGCATATGGTCATGCTCAGGAACAAGCCATAGGTAAGCAACTAGACCATACTAATTATCAAAGTCAAACTAATGTCTTAATTCCATACAACTTCATATACATAAGGACGGAGAAAAACTGAAAGGGAATCTTAACTTAGAAAGAGATCCTTACGGGTCCCTTCAAACTTGAAATATTTTATGTTTCTATGAAACTTGAGATAATAAACCAAAAATTTGTCTAAGGTCTCAAAAGAAACATAAAATAGAAGTATGAAGAAAAAAAGGCAGGATATTCCAAAAGCTCCCAGCAGCTTTATGACCAGCAGGGTTTGAAGGAGTGGTTCTCCCACCAGCTGTGTTCCTTTACAGCTGTGAAATATAACAAAATTTTAAACTACGTTCAAGATCCAGATGTTCAGAATGTAGTTATGAAATCAAAGGTTTTCTTGATTTATTCTGAATACTCCATTCCCCAGCATCCTGAATCACAGCAAAGGCTATTGTACAATTTTGGGAAAAGGAGTGAAATCTGACCAACCCAGGTTTGATAAACGGTTTTTAAACTAAGCACTGACTATAAAACACTCTCAGGCTGAAAGTGCACTAAGTGCTAAATATTGATTACTACTTGTCCTGTACTATATTTATCAAATGAGCCAAACTGATGGAATCATCTGATGGGCTCCTTATTTATTATGCACTTTTACACACAAATATAATAGAGTAGTGTAATGGCATGGCTTGAAATTACTTAGATTCAGACCCTGCAACTCATATGGTAATGTACCCATGAAGTTAATGCAAACAGATACAGAATTCCCACCAGGTCCATAGTCTCCTTAAATGGCGTTTTTATTTAACAGGATCTGAACAAGGAAATGGAGAGATTGTGGGATCTCTGAATTCAACGCTTTTGCCTGCCTCCACCACAGCACACTGCCTCATCTGCCAGTAGCGAAGGAGAGGCTGTACTCCAAAATACAGATGGTCTGCATTTTAGCAACAACAGCAAAATGTTCCAGGATTTCTCATGAGATATTTGACATTTAGTTCTTCATGATTCAAAAAGATTAAAATTAATAAAAAGCTAAAGTCTGTGGTTTGTCTGAAAGGAGTGCCACCTTTTCTGGCCTCAACAAGTGAGGACAGTGTTTTTACAGGACATGCACAAACTCTGCTACAGGAAAAGTCTACCTCACCTATGACTTGCAAAGCTCAGACACTGGTTTTTCTTCCTGATTCCTAAAAACTCAATGCCAGGTACCCACATTTTAGCATACATAGATGGACATACACATTTGCTATGCACAGGGAATACAACTGTTCGTGTAATTTGCCACATGGTCCAATCATGACGGTTGGACTAGGTGATCTCTAACGGTCCCTTCCAATCCAAACCATTCTGTGATATACCGTACTCAGAAGTACTGTGAACCCAATACAGTACTAGCTACCTGTTTTAGACAGTTTGCCGGTACTTCTGTTACTGGATGAGCTATCTCCTCTTGTCAGGACGGTTATCCCACCAAAACTGGCTGTCTTTGTTATGGCTGGCTTCAAATTTCGATTTGAGCTGTCCGAGTCTGTGCTGCTCCATGGTCTCTGGTGGTCTGCCCACTTCAAGTCATTCTCCGTACTGCTCTGTCGACTGCCAGATGCCTTCCCCGTGCTGTCTCTGTTACCCCTACGGACATCAAGAAACAAAGATTTACACGCACACAAACAAAATCATGTCAAGGAAGAGTCTATCTTTGAGCACCCTGTAGCAAGCAAGAAAAAGGAAATGCTCTGCATTTACAAAAAGCATGCCTGAAACAGGGGACTTGACTCCCATACTTATCTGCCTTCTGCAAGTAAACACTGCTATTCCCTTTTACATGCACAGCACTTACTACTGCTTTCCTTTTGCATATATCCTAAGAGCACTTAATCGAACAGGGCTGACATAGCAATATCATGCAGCACTGACACAGAATTTTTATTGCGTGTTGACTTGTCTCTTCCCTCAGTAAATATCATGTCTCTTGCTGCTTCGCTGTCCATCATCTGTAATGCTTTTCCCCACTAAATTCACCTGTCCTCTACCTTTGTCTTCATATCCATCCTCCTTATTTCTGTTGCACATTGTCCCCACTCATCATCTGCTCTGTAGAGTCACCTAAAGTCTTCCCCTAAATATGTGTCCTCCCCCAGACTGTCCAGTGCTAATGCTTCACTTAGAGACCTACCATTTGAGTGTGTTTTTTTTTTTTTTTCCTCTGCATACAGTAATTGCAAAAAACTGTAGGATAGAGGCTGTTTGTCCTTTAACAGCTGCAGAGCATCCAGTGTACTGTAACAACACAGTAAAATGCAAGCAGAATTTGGAGGAGAATTTATGGTGAACTGCTTATAATGCACTGCTAAAATGACAAAACCAGCATGCCTACCACAGCCTAGTGCACCATGACCACTATCCCAAGTGATGCTAAGAATACTGGCTTTTGGAAGGCTTTTAGAAGACATTTTCCACTGCTCTGTCTTATTTGACAGTATAATACCTTGCAGGTTCAAAGTTCTTTGTACAAATTAAAAGATGGAACTGCATCTATGGTGTCACTTTGGTGTTGTTTTTTTTGTGGGTGTTAGTTTAGTTTGGTTTTTTTTGGTCCCCTTTCTCTTGTGAATGTGGCTCCTGCTTTTTATTTGGAGAACCCGCCGAGGTGTGTCACTCAGGACGCGAAGGAGCAGCGTGTCAAAGACAGGATCAGGCTGGTGTGGTTCTTGCCTGTGATCTGAGCCTCTCACAGATGTGACCAGCAGTATTAACCTGTTGACCTTTGCTAGACCCAGACAGTGGGAAAGCACGAAGAGAAACAGCACAGAAGAAATAACATAAAAAAAGGAAATAGGTTTCAAAAATAAATCTTCCTTAAGATTTAATTGGAAAGAAAAAAAAAAAAGTATATTATTTACAGTCTCTTTTGCATTCTTGTGCTTCAAAATTAAACAATTCTCTTACATTTATATTCTAGTGGAAAAGAGGAGGAGAAACAGAATGCTTTTTTATCCCAGTTACCCATGGGTTTTGGTTTCACAAAATTCTTTTTTGTTCCCCAAACCCATACATATATTAGTTATTAAGAGTGTCTGTGTGTAAGATGCCTCCTTACTCCTGCATACCCAATACAAGACTCCCAGATCATCAAGGATAGTCCACAGCATGGAGAAAAGTTTTTCTGCCTGCTGCCTGTGGCCATGGGACATGGCTCCAGAAGCTCCAGTACTGCTGCTTATCTGGTGCAAGCTCAGCATCTTCTCCGTGGCAGCTGTGCAGACATGCACAGTCAGCAACCGCATGCCAAATAATCCTGCATTCTTTTCTCCTCGCAATGAAAAATTATATAATATAGATGATATAGGTTTGAAGTGACACAAACTATCACTGCTACTTATGCAAATCCCAATGCACACAGACATCTAGGGATCACCCTACTTCTGCCTAGCTAACCACATGTCTTAATGGATGAAGGACACGCTTCTGAAAGCATTCATCACTTCTGCCTATTCTGCTTAGACTCATGGCAGTTGATTGACTTTAAAAACAGGATGGCACACTCAAGTCTGGTTGATTTGAACTGAACCTGTGGGAGCTCATGGTGTGGGAAGAGAGCTATTTCTAAGTCTCTCAGAAGAACAGTCACCACCAGGTTGGGTCTTCCACTGATCCTGTGTGTCAACGGACAAAGATGTTCTCCATGAAAATATGGACTGACTCCTACTGATTCCCTGTGGCTTGGGATGTGATCTGGGATACAGAATACATCTGAGTGTTTTCTGGGCAGAATAAGTTGGAGTTTGGAAGACAAAGTTCACAAAACTTCAAAACACTGCTGTCTTAGATACGGGAATTTCAATCAGTTTCACCTCATCATACTTTTACTTCAGCTTTTAATAAACCAATGTAAGGAGAAAAGGTCAGTCTGGGCACTACTCTGTGAAATATGCCTGTCATAGATACTAAAGTAAAATGAACTTCCACCAGTCACAATCACCCCCAAATTGCAGCAGTCCAAGCAGCAGGAAATCTCATATAGCTCCTGAGCCAATGATCCATAAAACCAAAGGAAAGGGTCCCATTGTGACTTCTCCATTCAGAGAGCGTGGGATGAGCCAAGCAGGAACTCTGTTCTCCACACTCCTTTCCAATCAGAAACATGACATACCAACACCTGCCAAGTTTTCCCTCAGCAAGGACACAGATAACATAATGAGCGAGTTACGGGGAAATGAATATTAAATAAAGTCATACAAACCTAAACAGCTGTCTTTTCTTATGGGTTTCATTGCATATACTACTGTCTTCCAACAGCCTACTGAAAAATGAAAAGAAATATTATGATAACAGACATCATAATTCAAATTTCTCTGATCTGTAAATCTGTATTTTATTTTTAGTATCATCTTTCAACTTATGCTAGATTCAAATTTTTAAAAAAATACAGTTAAAATTGCCCCCTCTCCCCCCGCCCCTTCCATAACTGTGCACAGTCAACTGAACATAAGAAATATCAGCCAGGGAAGCTGAAGGCCATTTAACATTTCTTGTTACGAAGCAAGGTAATTCTCAGAAACCAAGGAACCATACATCTACATCCAAAAGAAAATTCATAAAAATATCACCCAATAAGAAAATAAAAAATGCAAGCCAGCAAAATACTGCATATATAATTTTAAGCACTTGCTAAGTCGCTTGGAAATGTCTGCAGCTCAGAGAAACGCTCAGGTTCTCTGGTGAACAGAAAGGTAAAGCACTTAAACACATACCTAACTTTCAATACGGCAAATCAACATGATTGCTCATGTCCACGGAGCTAAGTACAAGTTTAAGTGCTTCATGTGATCTAAAGCTGTAAGGCACGCAGCAAGAACAAGCCATGTTCTGAGGAATGCAGCTGAAGTCACCCTCCTGACAACAACAGTGCAGGCAGTAACAGAAGCCCAGTTTCCAACCTGCCGTTTTACTGGTCTCCACTTGGGTATGCATCCTCACACTGGGACAGCTGGTCAGCCAGCTCACAGGTTTCAGCAAAGTAAACCGTGTGCCAACACCAGAACTGGCCTCATTCTCCTGCATGCAGGTGTGGGATTGAAGGCATAAACCAGTGGCGGCCTGGCTGTGAAGTTCATGCTTTATTCCATAGAGGTCTCCTCAAGAAGCATAGTGTCTGAGCACTTTCCATACTGACTCAGGAACGTGAACGGATATGTCATGTTTATTATCCCAGTCTCTCCAGAGACAGAAAAGTAGGTTTATGAGAGCATCTGCTTTTTGCTCTTCAGGTTCCTCTGTTGTAATTTTGATTTATTTTCATATCTCCATAGTCATGATACAGAAGCAGCAGCTGAGGAAATATCCTTGGCTCTCAGAATATAAGGTGGTTAGATGACAGTGGCCATTACCTCCTGAGAGCCTTCCCTCCTTGCACTTACAGGACTGTCCATCGGAAAAGCTGGTTTGTACCATTACTGGGGAGTCATTTTCTACATGAACAGTCCTACCCATCAAAGCATCTCACAGATGTAAGGATGGACAAAGATAGAAATACTGTGAAAGATAACCTCCTGTTCTTCAAGGGGATGATAAACAGGTTTCAAATCTCCACAGGACAGACTTGGACTAGCACTTCTGAAACACTCACCAGTGAAATTCCCAGTGTTTTGTTTAAAACGCCTATGTGCCCCAAAGGCACACAATTTCTAAGATTTTCATCACGGTTAAGCTAATTTATGGCTGCTATGAAGCCAGCGCGGTTTCTTCTTCCCTTTGTTTAAAGTGTATTCATTGTAATAATAAGAACATCCGTAAGAACTATCACACATTAATGCAAAGCAACAGGTGGCTCAGATGTCACCATTTCATCACATTCACAATGCAGCAGCAAAGCAGGTTTGGTCTGGGGGACGTGCGAGCCTTCACAAGCAAGAAGTGAAGTCAGTGCTGCCGCTCAGCCCCACGGGAGAGCAGGTTAAACAACAGAAACACAAGTGTGGAGTTTCATAAATACCGTCATCCAGACACTGCTAGAGTGCTTTTTAAAGATCAATACGTTAAATTCTAAAGGCACTCCAGAGACAGGTTTGTCATTTGAAATGAAACCTTCGGTGGGCTTCTCCTCCCTCCCACAATCTGCTTTTTAAACTGAAATGCAAAGTCTTGGGAAAGCAGCAGTAACACCGTATCTGTTCAGAAACAATAGTACAAGGCAAACTCTCTTCATTCCTCTTAAAGCACAAAAACACTGCAGATAATATCAATTACAAATTTGCTCAACAGTCTTCGTATTAGGATAAACAACTATAGAACTACAGATAGACAAAATAATAAGGGAAACAGCTAAGTTCAACACACACACAAAAAGCTATTTTTTACCTGTTTTCCACAAAAAGGTTTTCCTGGGAGCAAACTGACTGAAAAATAAAAAAGGCATTGTATCAGACGTTCTAGATATGCTCTGCTGTTCCAATTCCTTCCTTGATTTTAGAATTACCTCCCCTGTTCAGGCTTAAGGGGATTTCAATTCATGCATCATTTGCATTTGCAGAAGACAAGAGGGGGAAAAAGGTCAAGAATAAGGTCAGGCCAGTAAAATGAATTCCATGCATTACAACACTTTGCCAACAAGGGGTCTCAGTTTGCAAACAAACTGAAACTTCTCAGCCCTGAGATAAGAAGGCGGCGGTATGTGCAAAATACTGACAATTCAAAGGGGAAAAACATTTTTCCTATATAATAAAAGGTTCCACTGGTCTGCCCTACCACCTCAAAATAAGATTGCAGAATAGCACAGAGCTGCAGGTAGGAAGGACAAACAGGAGGAAAGCATGCAGAATTGACAAAATTCTTCAAAGGGAGAGAAGACATTGCAGTACTTAGAAATACTGTGTGATTTTACATTTTACAGTTGGAGAGGAAACAGTCATGCCCACAATGAGAGATGAAATTATGATAATAATGTTTATAATAATATTAACAATAATTGTCTATTGCAAAAAGGTTCTCTGCTGGAAGACTTAGATCCTGAGAAAGGTGAAGGGCTTGGAAGAAATAAATCCTATGGGCAAGTGTATAATTCTTTTAGCATTGCTTAATTTTGTATGCAGAGAAATGAAGCTGTGCTCAATTTCCCATGAATAATTCTCTCTCTTTGATTTTTCATATCCCTCCTATTTCATGTTCACTACACGAAGTGCTTCGTAGCTGTCATTGGATTATATCTCCATGAGGTACAGAAGAAAAGACAGTCAGTACTTGTACTGAATTTAAACAAAAGGCAGGCAAAGGGAGGAGGGTACCGGAGATCATGCCCATTACTTCTATAAAAGCAGGACTCATCAGTTCAAAGAATAATGCAATGCCATCATTAGCTGTGTCAAATTTTAATGGTATTGGATATGCACGGATTTGGGGCGTTTCTGTTTTGAAAAGGGTGAGCTAATGACCTGCTCAAAGAGCGCTGGCCAGCGCCGGAAGCAACACCCTGCTCGTTTCCAATGCTCCAGCAGATGCATGGGCAAGATTCTTGCCACTGCATCTAGTGCCATCCCATCAACTTACACAAGGAAGGAATTTAGCTCTGAGAAGGCAATGCGTTTTCTCCTTAAAACTGTAACTCACCCACCCAACATCCACATCAGGGAACATCTGACAGCTCTGTGGGATTCCCAGGTGAGCTCCCACCCTGCACTCCTACTACACACGCAAGGCTCTAGATTGCATCCATGGCAAGCGCGTCTCTCCTTAGCGCAAAGCCTTGGAATATCAGGAGCAAGTCTGCCATTGCGAGGGACCAAATTCCCACCAGCTACAGCAGACACAGGGTTTCACTCCAGGCTGAGAGGAGACACAAACTGTTCCACCTAAAACTGCTGGGACCCTTTGTAGCACTAAAACACTGCACCTTCTCTCATTTTATGTACCTTACTCACAATGTTTCTTTAACAAATGTGGCTGTACAAACTTCAGCATAACTACCTACAAGCATTGCAAAAACACCCCAGGGGCTTGTACAACCTCAACTTTCGGATTGTGTCTTCACTTTGAGGTTCATGATAGGAATTTGTGCATTGACTTCAGTCACATTTCATAAGCAGTGTTATAGCTATGCTTCCAGGACAAGTGAGTAAAAAACCTTTGGTTTGACCAGGGTACTGGTCTGTGTCCCCACAAAGTTACAAAAGCACAGGCACATGTACCTTCTTTTTTCAAGCTTTTAAAGAGACTGGGGCAAATGGAGACGTCTCCTCCCTTTTCAGTGTCTCAATGGGAACCACTATCAACTGCATTATAGACTTAAAGACAGGGCCCATCCTAACTCCATTTATTTTCCTGGCTGATGATGCTGGTGCAGGGCCACACAATCCCTGGAAACCATTTTTGAGTACAGGCGAGAGGTTGAGAGGCAGAGAAGACAGGTTCTTTTTTATTATGTTATTCTTACTGTTAAAAATCAGATGGCTAAGGAGCTCTGGATAGCAATTTAGCTACTACAAGATCAGGACTCACTTTCCTGATCTATAGCATCAATAATGCCCAATTTAAAGCACCAGCAAAGCTTAAGTACACAGCACAGCTGTTGTGTAAAACATTCTTAAAAGGCTTGGCTCATGTATGCTCAAAGACACTGACAACAAACCTACAAAGGAAAAAAAGTTACATAAGATTACCTACAAATTCGCCTCCTCAGAGATCTCTGCATGGAAGATTTCCATTAGGGTGCTCTGTATGACTAATTGACATTTATGAAACAAGTATTTCACTCTTTCAATTTCCCAGAACCTTTTTAAGTCTCAACTGGAAAATGTGCATCAGCTCTGCCAGTGCACTAGGTATACTGGGGGTTGCTGTTCTTTTTTTTTTTTAATTATATTAGCCAACATAGATAACTATTAACATGCAGCAATATCCTGCAGTGGATACCATCAGGTAATCATTTTCATGTCAGTTAACAAGACATGATAGATCTCAGGCTTCCAACTAATGCTTATTACTTGATCTGCAGCCACAAACAAAGGCTCTGTATAGCAAAACAGGCGTTTTAGTATCTACAAGTTTATGGTAGCCAACATGAGGCATGTCTTTGTTTTGTTCTTATTAATTTCAAACACTCTTCTTCCTAATCTTTTCCTACTAGAAGGATAAGACAGGCTGAAGCAACCTTTTCAAATATTTCTTTTGTGACTCTCTTTAACCAGAGAGTGATAAAGATCCTCAGTGTTTTTTTAAACAGAGGAATCATGATTTATTTTATCTAACAGATCTGGCTCCTCAGAATAAACTCCTTAGTCAAAAATAGCCGTTACAGTTAATAACAAAAAAAAGACAAAGCACGGTCTATTTCCTTTAATAAGTTTCACGCGTACCATGGGCAAGTCTAGCATTTGTGTAAGTAATAAAACATCTACATTTTTCAGTGAATACACAATAATTACTAAACAATACATTTATGAACAACGGATGGTCCTTACGTGATCATGCCTCATGAGGTTATACATTGTGTTAACCTTGAAGAATGAAATTTCCTCCATATAATTTGATTGCTAGTCTTTAGAATCAATTTTCTGCATGCTTAGAAGCCAAATGTAGTGTACCATTTACACATACATCTGCGACTCTCTGTTAAATCTACAATTTGCATTAGTTCACAGGGAAAGAACAACATATACTTTTAAAAAATTCTTCTAGATTGTTAGTTGCCTTTCTTGGACAATTACTTTTCAACCAGCTAAAAGCAAGCAAAGCAACTCAGACAAGAAACAATTTGTTTGCAAAAGCCAGATATGCCAGGTCCTCTGCTCCAGTGCACTTGATTGCAAAATTCACAAATTGTTGTAAAAATGAGTTTCCAATAAAAACATGTTTCAAAAAGAAAGGCTATAGGCTTTGCAACTAAAAAACCAAACAAACTAACCCTTGAAAATAGCTTTGAGTATAACAGAGGTCATGCAGCACTATTTCACTGTTAGCAGCCTGAAAAGTTTAATGTGTACTTTTAAGTTCTTACTTCAGTGAGCTGGAACGATCACATTTATTATGTATTTACTTCTTTACCGATCCTTTTATTAAATTATCACATTAACATGCTTCTTAATCCCTGCCACTTGCTATGACTCTACACATGACAGGAGTCATTAAAACCTCCAGCTCCCCTTGTCAAAATTTATTAAAGCCAACACAGCAGATGGAAAACTTGTCAGAAAGTATAATTTAAACTGACTAATATCAGACTAATCATCATAAGGACTATGATAATGATGGCATTATTCATGAACATATTTATTTTGTTAAAACCTTCCCACTTGGAAACAAAGATATCTGGTGTACTAGAGTGCTGTAAAATCAAAGGAAGGGTAAGCAAACTCTCTATTGGCTGGTATGTGAGGTCCAGGTTAAGACATTTTTTGAAACATGCACAGTATTTTTTGCTCCTTTAACCAGACTGCCTTTTCCTCCTAAATTTTGTTCAAAGTTCTGACTCTTGGCCTGATATGTACTGAAAGAGTTTTGGGCACCTCAACATGTTTAGGGAGGAGTGCTAGGTCCAAAATATTCTGGAAGTTCTGTCTCTTCATGCATACTCTAACAAAAAGCAAAATATCTATAATCCATTTGCTGTGGATCATAAGCAAGGCACCAATAAAGGTTTGACTACAGCAGTGTAAACAGTATAGAGATAATAAAAAATACCACATGATTAATCACCTCTTGTCTCTCTTTCTACGTTTGTAATTTGCAGCACGACAAGGCTTAGGTACCTACCTCAGAGAAACCTGGGGAGAACTGGATTAATTAACAATTGCAGAGGGCTTTAAAACTATAAAGTCTTCCATGCAGTAAGTGGCTACCTATAAAAGGAAGCCATTTCTCTCTTTCCTAAAATTGAAAAAAATGACATTGTCCACCACCACAACCACTGACATCATCCTAAAAACATCTCGTATCTGTGAGGAGTGCTCCACTCAAAAAAGCTCAGCTAAGAATATATTCCTGTTAATATTATTAGTACAGCTTGCTGAAATTCACTGCACTACGATGCTCACTAGCACCTGCAATAGCAGGGAGAGAGAGCAAATGAGAGGATATGAGAGAGAGAGGGAGAGATACCTAACATTGCCCGTCTTTAAAAACGCTCACTCTCAATCAATTTAAAACGCCAGCCACAAACTATGCTGTTACTTAGGCCTTGCGAGTCGGAGATGCTAACCCAGTGGACCACAACAACCTCCTGCTGTGGGCAACTGAAACACCCACCGCTTGCCTGTCTTTAACAAGTATCTAAAGATGAAAAAAGCAGCGCATTGTGGAGCGAATTTCAACACACTTTTCCAGCCTGGCACTTCTAGCTGTTTCTTGTGATAGAAACTGCATTATTCTGGCAACAATTTTCCATATTGTATTTTTAAACAACACTGTGCTTCATTCAAAGCCTGCTTCAAAACCCAAAGATTTGTTGGTTTTGCACAAACTCCTTTGTAATAAGCCAGAAACAGAAACTTTCATATAGGAAATGGGTTGCAAAGAGGCTTTTGCAGCTCTTGAGCGACTCAATAACTCTACAGTATATACTGTGACAGTATTTACATCTGACCCACATGCTGAAAGCAAAAGGTAATACAAAGGGCCTCTACCTGGACTTGAATTGTCTCAGTCAAGAAAGAAAAGGTCAGGCTAAAAATACTTATATGTGGCAAGCTACTTATTAAAAAGTGAAGTTACTTTTCACAAACGAGACAACGCACACCTTAAAACTATATAATGTATTGTGCTGAAAAAGAAGAACTTGGATGTGTCCATCTCCAAAATCAGAGTTAAATAAAAGGATATCTAAAATACTACTATTAGCCCTGTAACATATGAGCAGCTTTAATTTAAAAGGACACTGCCAAATATGATTTTCAGTAATAGTTTTAATTTGGTTTATTCCTATATTCCTTCAAGTGGAAGAGCTCCCACTGAGATAAGAGATAAAACAACAAAATGTTGATTTTTTTATTTTTTTTTTCCTTTTAGGACCCTGTCATTACAGTATTATAGCAAAGTTTTTCCTTTTTCAAGAACATTAAATATTGATCACAGATGTTTCAGATTTAAACATTTTCTTTTGGTAACAGAGCAAGTTCTTATTTTTTGGTAAAGGCGGGAATTATAATGCCTGTTTCATATTATTCCTTTCGGAGTAAAATCATCAACAATATGACCGCCTCTTTCTGATGGCAGAAATACAGTTCCTTAATTGGAAATTTAAAAAAACCTGTGCAACCTCCAGCTTTTCTTTGTTTTTAGTGAATTAGTGCCACTCATCAAAAGAAACAAAACCATTAGAAGGCTGTGCAGAAGGACACTTAAAAATTTTATTCAGCTTAAAACAAAGTTGAAATAACACAGCTACTTGAAATTATTGAGAGCGTCCATTTAAATCACTGCTCTTTGGTTGGTAGAAGAGAAGGAAAAAAGAAGGAAACCTAGACCACACCAACATTTAAAAAAAGGGGATGAGCACTCCCTAGACAACATGCTGGGCCTCATCTCTCCTCTGCCCTTCTCCCTGCATCTCTCATCACCTCCTTTTCCATAAACTAACCTTCTGTGCACCTCTCAAGCTGCTCTCGGACCCTCTGTGCCAATCATCCTTCCCTGTCACCTCCAGCTCCACAGGGCAAGTCCAGCTGCGGTGTTTGTGTTGGAGGGGGGCAAGACTGTCTGACTACCGGCAAAGGTATGGCACTAAAGAGGCAATTAAAACAACTACTCACATCTTGTGCAAATATTCTCTCCCTCACTCTCTGATACTCCTCTTCTCTCTCTTCAATTGATTTACTTCGTCTGTCATCTCTAAATGGAAGAATTCTGTTTTGCTGAGCAGAAAGAAAACCAGGAGGGTTATATAAGTTGAGCTGTTAAAAACTGCCATTAAGTAACTGTCAGCTGAGAATAATAAATGTTCACTTAGACAAATGAAGCATGAAAACGATAGCTGTCGTTCCTGCATGAGGCGCCCTGTGTGGCTGGGCACCCGAGAGTTTCAGGTTATCCAGTTAGATACTACATGCAGGTTGATAGAGGAACTGGTCAAAACGAGGCTTTCTGCATGGCTTTGGTGGACCTGTTGTCCTAAAACCGGGTGTTCTCAGACCAAGCCTAAGTGCCATTGCTCTCAAATGCTAAGATTTCTCGACTTTCCTACTGGCTGTGTAGGAGGGCAGGCAGTGCTGCACTACCTACGAAATCGAGGAAGAAAAGAGGGAAACTAGGTGGTAAGACCTAAGCTGCAAACCCTAGAAGAAACCCACTACATGGTCTACATGTACCAGGAGGAGAAGTCCCAAATATTTGGCATGACAGTTTTAATCATTTCCACACCATAAAGGAACACTCAGCCTTAGTTTTGCTGGGAAAAGAATGGCCATTTGTGCCTCTCTGTAAACCACAGTGCAGAAACTGACTGTGCCATGGGAAGGAGGAGAGAAGAGGACCCCCAGCAAGAAATGCTTCACTGGCCATTGGGTTTCAGGTACTGCTCCTTTCCCCCCTGCACCCCAGCAGCTGGTGAGCTAGGCCATGCTGCTTTCCTTTGGCTGATTCCCAAGCTCATCACACCTTGAAAATGCTTGGAGTTTGCTTTCAAAGCCAACTCAGATGTAGCATAACTGGCAAGGCTGCTATGTACAAATGAAAGTCAAGGAAAAGAAGGTGATATTAAAAAAAAAAAGGAAACATCAGTCCTTTATTGAAAACACGAAGGAGAGTATCAATGAGAGACTCACTGGCACGTCCCTCTGCAAATATAACCTAAGCAAATAAAGCACATGCTGTCTTCTTACCTGTGAGAACATTCTCATAAAAGTAATTCACATTAGAACCGTTTTGGATATTTTTTTGTTTTGTTAATATATTCCACATACATAGCTTGCACTGGATTGAAACAGCACAACACCCACTTTTAAAGGCAGCACAAACACATTTCCCTGGCACTCCCCTACTCATCGGGCTCACCTAAGGTAAGCTAGTGTTATGGCACAGGCAACACAGAGGGGTAACGTCTGCCACAGTACATGCACAACAAGCAAGTTACACAGACAGTAGAAGGTGGTGAGGGCACAGGAGGAGGGAGGGAACTAAAAGATGAAATTGATTTATTTTTGGTCAAAACTTAATTTAGGAAAGTTTTTTTAAGAAAAAAAAAAAAATCAGCCTGGCCTCACCATCACATTTGTTCCGGACATTTTTTTAATTATTATTGTTGTTTTTTTCCTCTCTCCTTTTTGGGCTACACCAGTTTATCATCAGTCCATACTGAAATCCAACTCTGAGTAGGTTACAAGGGAAGGGAGAAAGCGGGAGGGAGCGTCACGATTGCCATAGTTAGGCGAAACACTGAGAAATGCGACTGACACATCCTTCCACGCAGCCCAGAGCCGCCGGCATTCCCCCCTCCCGTGGGCATGCAGCAAGTCCTGCGCCAAGCAAACCGCCCATGCAAACCCACACACTGCCACGGCTGAAGCGGCCACGCCAGGGCTCGATGCTACCCACGGTGGGTGGTACGTACGCCAAAGGAGGCGGGGAGGGGGGCAGGAGGGCAGGGGAGGAGGAGAAAGAGAGCAACAACAAAAGAACAACAATAACATCAGTCAGCCCACCTTCAAAAACAGAACAAATTTCAGCAACTCTCGAACCGAGAACCAACCTGATTGTCTTCTTTATCAATACTAGAGTTATCTCGCTTCAAGATAAATCGCTTCTGGGATTCTTCACCTTTTTCATCTTTTAAATGTTCAGAAAACCTTTGCTCTGGTCTGCCAGCAAAGTAAAACATAGCAATAAAAAAATCTTTCTTTTGGTTTTGCTTTGATCTTTGTTTCTCAGTGCTCTTTGTTTTCACAGAGGCATTCAGTGCAAAAGCAGTTAACATTTGTGGTCATGGTGAGACGCTGCCTATAGCTATCTGAGGCTGCTGTATCGCTGCTAACTGTTATTGCTATAAATAGCTTTTGTTGTTGTTGTTGTTGTGTAGCAAGGAGTGGGAATCCGAAATCTCAGTCACTGAAATATTTAGACACTCCTCACTGTGACTGAAGGACAGGAAAAACAAATTAACATATTCTATGTTAATTTGCTTCCTTTGGTAGCCATGCCCTCCGGCAACATGGCCACCTAGTGAAGCCTTTTCGATTTTAAAAGTAAGGAAAAACTGATACACATCTTGAAAACCAAACCTAAGAGTTTCCTCACTCCTAATAAACAAAATCGATAATTCGAGGGACTGATGATGTTTTGCTTAAACAAAATATTATCTCATCACCTTTAAGTCAGGAGGATACTCCAGAAAGATCAAAGAACATCAATTAGCTCAAAAATTTAAACCCATCCAGATTTTAAATTATTTTTTGAACCCAAACCCCAATGGTGAAAAGCTCAACATCTTCAGGTTCTTAAGCTGAAGGATTCTGTTCCATGTTCTCACCTTGCACGAAAAGCTGCATCTTATGTCACTTCACCTTGCACAAAAAGCAAATTTTAAGAAGCATCTGCTGTCACTGCCAACACCTCACAGCTCTCAGTCTCCAGCCTGCAGCACTCTCAGACCTAAACCTGTAATGTTTTAAACCTGTAATGTTTTAAGCCCCACAGATGTTGATAGAGTGACCAATGGCCTGAAGAACCAAGCTTGGGTTCATATACTGCTATTACCCAACTGGGACTGGCTAATGCACAAGCTGCTTTTTAAAAGCAGTAATAGGCTGTGTCACGCGTGAGGTTTCTATCAGGGAACACAAACCTTACTGTGTTGAAGGACCCGCTAACTGCAGTACTGGTAGGAGATGCTCATGTCTAGAGACCTACATAAACAAGACAACAAAGCTTCCGCTGACATCAATGGACCAATTGTGAAGAAATGAAAAGGTAGAATTTACAGACGTCAGTGACTTTGTAAATAAAAGTCCTCTACAAACTTAAAAATAAAAAACTCTGCTTCATCTTATTTCAGAATGAAAAAGTAAACCAGATATGTAAATCAGCCACCATTTTGTTGTTATAGCATTCAGATTTGCAGTTAACTAATTAGCAATGGAATTCAAATCAAAATTCAGCACATATTCATGCCATAATTACAGTCTACTACGGTTCATTGTCAGATGCGCAGGAAACATTTGTAATGAACTGTTAGAAATACAATATTAAGAGACAGCAGCTCTCCTGCTTCTTTCTGTATGAATTTGAAGGACTCTAACTTCTGCTCGCAATTTGTATTTTTATGACAAAGCAACAAAACATACCAGCCCAATTTCCACAAATTTTGAGAATTCAAGAAGCCTTTGTCCATCATCTGTAGGTGCAAGCAATAACAGATATATGGCCTAACAAGTGAAAGTCAGGAGACTCTTGGGATGCCCTACTAGCCTTCTTTTGGGAAAGGCCAGAGGACCGTGGCCCTCTGCATAGTTTTCTAACCTAATGGGTCATTAGTGATGTTTCCTCAAACAGAAGGGCTACACAGCCCCATTAATGGATTGCTAGGTGGGTTGTTCTGCCTTTGCTCCCATTAATGAGCACTGTGCCTGCACAGCCAGATACGAAGATTCATTCCCTCAAATACTCTGCTTTGACAGGACCAGCTGAGGAATATTACTTTTCTGGTCTTACATGCTAAAGCACAAACAAAATTTCTGCAATTGAATGATCCGTGTAAAATTTATAGTTGTAAACTATCTGCTGAGCATCTAATGAACTATGTATCAGGCATAACAAATAACTGGAATTTTAAAATGCAGAGGAAAAGAAAGTAATCAAAAATTAGAGAGAAACAAAGCTTGAAAAAGCAATTTGGGAAATTGTCTCCTCCAACTACTAACTTATTTAAACAACAACACGGTTTCCATACTTCATAGCATTATTTTCAGTTTTTAATCCCATTTTCACTTCATTTACTATATATAAAACATTTCCACTTGTCAGAAGATAAGCGTTAGATCAAGCCATGAGCCTCAACTAATGATCCTGTATGTGCCTGTTAATAAAATTAATCTACAAGCCCAGTAGGTGATTAATCTCCAGTTGTGAAAAACAGACTCTGCGAATGTGCAGAGCATTACAGAGTGCCGTGGTACCACCAACACAAGAAGATCCTTCTCGCCCAGTTGTCACTGCAACTCTGGGTCACTGTTACCAGTGAGGCTCCAAACAGCATGACCATCTCAGCTGATAAGGATGCAAAGCCTGAGGGAAGACTGTCTAGTGAGAAATGGGGTAGCAGAGCAACAAACATCTTCAGGCATGTCAAGCTGCAGGCCTCCGTCAGACGTTAAAAATCCGAAACGGACATTTAGTTGAAAGAAATGTAAATTATTTTAAAGAAGACATCAGAGTTCAGTGATATTTACATGTGTCTGTGTTTTCCTTCAATACTGTTTACTGCACTTTCTTTTTTAACAGTTACTGAAAAAAAGTATTATTAGTAGGATATAGATGGCAAACAATGTTTAAAACCAACAAGTGGAACCAAATGCTCTAATCACTTCAGTAGAGAAGTGATGGACTCTGCAGAGATTTGGGTCTCATCCTCTGATGGAAGACAGTGCAAGTTCCACATTCACAGCTTTAAAGTTCCCTATAACCATATAATGCATTTGCTAAAAGAAAGCAGACACTTTTGTTGCATTAGCGTATGGATTTGCAGATTAATCAACTGCTTGAAAAGGGAAAAATGATACGTAATTTTGAGTAAAATTGCAATATACTACCAATGTACTAATACAGTATACAATTACAGTAATACAGTAGATACAGTGGGATTCATCTCATGGGAGTCCTAAATTAATAACAATCATATTTACTTCTCTTCTAAGCTTTTTTAGCCCTGATACTGTCAGTAGTAGAGTCTGCACAATACACCAAATTGTGTTCATGCATGTAAGGGAGTGTATTTATCAAGTTTATTTTCAGCACTGGCATAAATTAAGATCTTACTCAAGTCAAAGCATGGTTTACAATTATTATTACAAACCCATGTGAAACCAGGAACTTATTCACGATTATCACGCTGCTTACCTAATTTACACCTTAAAGTCCTAACCACACCTCACTTTAAGTGGTAAAAATTGAATTTGCATAGCCTTTTTGAAGAGAGACAGAGTATTTCTGAAGACCTCATCACTAACTCAAGTACCCTAAGTACTTAGGGATCCTATGCAAAAACAAACAAACCAACCAACCAACCTACAATACCTATCCTATATTGCTGGGTTGACCTTGGCCACACAGTACACCCACATCTACATGCTAACAACTGTGTGCAAGAAAACAGACGTGCAAAGGTAGACTTAGAAACAATGCTGCCCACCTGTATGACATTCAGCATTTAATTTAGTCCCCATGTCTGGAAATAGTGGGCCACCTGAGAACCTCAAACTCAAAAAAAGCTTAAGCAGGAAATACCAATTCCCTTTCAAGCTAATAGGATTTTTGCAATTTGGAGACTGTACTGAGAAAACCAGAAAATATGATCCGATTATGACTTGAAGACTCAAAAACCAACACATGGGAAGGGGGAAATCATACAAGATAAAAAAATGTAAAGTTTGGTGTGTTTGTTTGTTTTCTTTTTATTTAATATAACCTTTTGATCATCCAAATTTTTATTACTTGACAGTATGAGTGGAAGCAAAACACCTGTGCCATAAAAATGCAATTTCGCAAAAACACAATCACATATGAATTCACTTAATTCCTAAAAGTTTTCAGGTAGCTTAAGTCACCATTCTGGCAACACATTTCAGAACAAAACACACAGCGCATTTCCTCCTTCCTTGTAAAGCTTTGGATCAGCTGCTATGGATATTTAAGAGAAACTGGATCTCGGAGTAAGCTAGAGCTGTTTGCTGTGCATCCCCCAGGCAGCTCTACAGCCCCCTTCTCACTCCCAGATCTGCCAGAAAGCCTCGGCCCTTCCAGCAGCCAAGACAGCCTCTCTTCTCCATCCTGCCTCGCAAGGCAGCACCATGCTCTTCAGGTAGGTGCCACCAGGATTACCCACTACAAGGAACCAACTTCAGTAGGTGTCCTGAAGCACCCAAACCTTTCACCATAAAAAGCTTCATGAAACTCTCTGAGCATTTGCAGACTTCTCCAAAGCCTGCTCCCATCGCTCAAAATCTTTGGAAACATTCTCCTAATCCATTTTCTTCCACAGTGAAAAGAGGGAAAGGCCAGATTATGAAACAGCTTTTTGGTGAGTGATCAGTTTACTCAGTTTACACACACAGAATGTAACAGGCATCATTAAGCTTCCCTGGTTTGGGAGCACTTCTGCATACTTCAGTGCAGTATCAGGCCCAGACTTGGGGAGAGTGTTCAGGCAGAACCTCATCCCAATACTGCTTTCCCACCTGTAGTGGCTGTGCTCCTTCTCATGCATCATTTCAACTCTTTCACCTTCATTTTCATGTTGGGAGATCATGACAATGGTAATTTCAATTCAAGTTTCTTGTTTCTGTGCTTTCACTACGAGAGTGACCAAGCATGGTCACAGGTTGCCTAGAGAGGTGGTAGAGTCTCCATCCTTGGGATGGTCCTAGGCAACTGGTTCTAGGTAGCCTTGCTTTAGTAGGGAGAGCTGGCCAAGGTGACCTTCAGAGGTCCCTTCCAACCTCAACGATACTGTCATTTTGTGAAACACTGAGTCAGATATATAGTAACAAATCTACAGCAGAACAAAGCTCCATCACTAGCCTCTTATAAATGTTTTTTGTGCCTGCTTTTTCTTTCACAAGTTGGTAACTATCATTTACCTTTCTCATTTTATCATTACTTAAAAGCCGTCTGCAGTTCTTACTTAAGCAAGGGCCAAAAAAACACTTTTCTGCACTCACTCCATATACGAAGCCTGTATTTTGGAAATGGTAAAGCTGGAATAAGCAGCAAAACATTTATGTGTGTCAGAAATGAAAAAAAAAAAAGAAGTTAAGATTCTGATAGCAACATCCATTATAAGGTTTTTTTCCTACTATCTTTATGGTGATTTTAATGTGAGCTATTTCCATTTACTTCAGTAGAGTTCCTCTCAATTTATCTCGTTATGACAGAAAACAGAGTTTACTCCTCAGGCACTTTTATTACATGGCCCCTTTAAGAAGAATTCCCCATTACATGCTCATTTAATGCTTTTGAGTCCAAGTCAACCGTTTTAAGTAGCAATGAAAAAAAAACCGTGAACCCTAAGTTCCTTAACCAGGTATTCACAATTTAATCAAATTACAGATTTTCAAAACATATTGCAGAATGGTAAAAGCTATCAGTATACATGGACTAAGGAAGTCACAGGGCATTTGCTTGTGTCTCCCATGTTTGGAAGCAAACTAATGCAGTTTCATAGACCTCTGTTTGCATGTGAGATAAGAAATGGAATCCTGGGGGAAAAAACCCACACTCATTTAAAATTAAGTTAATTAGCTCTGAAATAGCTGGCTAAGAAACAGGAAACACAGATACCACACCAAAAGGACAAATGGAAAGAGACAAGCATGAGGTTTGAACATTATGGTTCTGAAGACTGTCACTATAGTAGCAGAGCACACAAACAGTCTGGGATTGTCAGCGCTGACTTATATACAGCACATAAATCTTTATTACGAGGCACATGCTTCTGACAGCACCACAGCGCACAGGCTGTTGCAAGATGCCTTTCAAAAGAAGCAACAACCTCACCATGTGTGGAAAAGATGGGTTTGCCAATACAGCACCTGATGTAGTTATAAAGTCTAGCAAGCACTGTAGTACATCATCTGCAAAAGCCTCACAGGTAATAGCAAAGCAGCTTTTGGAAGGAATGCAATACAGGAAAGTGAGTTCAAAAGCGGAGGTAGCTGCGGTGTGCAAGAGCCTAAACAATGAACTTTGCATTTGTAATGCAATGTTCATTCCCTGCACATAATGAGGGACAGACAGTGTGTTAATAATCCTCTCCTGAACGAACGGCAACACAGAGAGGAAGACTGGTAGGGTAATGGGGCTAGGAATGGACAAAACACCACTCCCACATAGCCACACGATCATCATCTGGCAAACAAAATGAATCACTGACAAAACCATCTGGAGAACAACAGGATGGTGAGAGCAGGGGAGAAGCGCTGCTGCCAACAGAGTTCAGAGAAGTTGTGAAGATTTAAGGGCACTGTTATGCAGGTGTTCTGATGGTTTAATGGTGTTTTCTTGTTATTTGCACTTGTCTCTAATTAAACTGACTGCTCAGTCCAGCATCACTTTGGCCGCTATTTTGAAGGCATGCTGTGACACAGTGTGGTGGCTTTTCTTGCTTTGCTAGTTTGCGAGTATCTACTACATCTGCCCGCAGTGCTTTTTTTGGTTTTATGCTGGAGGCTCTCCTAGGGCTTTGCATTACTGTCATAGTAAAAACTACACAAGCATTACTGTTTCTTTGCTTTAACTTGCAGGCCGAAACGCTATTATCTGCAGTACAAATGAATGTTTTGATCATGGAAGCATGGGAACATATTCTGAGAGTTTGAGAATTCACAGAACTTGGAAGCAAATACTGTCATTGTCAACAGGCCCCAACTTAATGATGAAAGGCAGATTTCCAGCCCTCCAGGTTAAATTATTTTATTAAATTCTCCCAGAACAATGCTTTTCAAGAATGGGGGCCAAGAATTACAGCCTTCAAATGGATTTTGGGTATTTAGGGGCTGATGGATGCTAAAACACAGTTTCAAAATGTCAGAGTGGAAATTTAAATACAGATAATTGTTAAAGTACAGTGCAGTTATATTATCACAACTGACTACTTAAAACCACTCAAGATGGCATTTCAAGTATTTGAAGGTAAATGCCTCATTAACAGATTGCTGCTTTTATAGTATGAGTCACTAAAACCTTCTGCTATGATGATAAAAGCACACTGAAAGCCATGGAAAAAAAAAATAAACCCTGTACAAGACAATTCCTTCAAGATGCTGCCTACTCTGCAGCACGGAGTCAGGGAAAAGCCCTCAGATACCAAATGCTACACCTTTCCTGGTTGAAGACTATATTCTTTACTATTTTTCTCAGAGCAGCATCTGGATTCTAAACATGTTCTGTATTCATTACTAAACAACAAGGATGTGAAACGTCTCAAGTTATTTTGATGGGCATTCAACTCCTCTAATTAGGGTTGCAGATAACTCTGGCAGGACTGAAAGGAAGAGCTGATAATGCTACATGGAAGCTACGCCCCCCTGGGTTTTTTGTCGAGAAAGAATGTGGTTAATTCTGTCACTCTCACCCACCCCTTCAAGATGCTCAGTCCCAGTACCCCAGCAGCACAATTTCAGTGGAGCTGGCACCAGTAGCATTTCTCACGAAGAAAATGAGAGCAAAGCTGAAGGATGCAAGATGGATAGAGTAAACGTACACCGAATCTCTTCCATGCCAAGTCACTCTGTGTGTGGACCACACAGAGCGCCAGATACTGAAGGCTTTCAGAATATATGGTATGTAAAGAACCTGATCTAATGTTGAGGTATCATAGCACATCTCATGATGTTCACAGGCCCTCCCAAAGCTTAATTCCACAAAGTCCTCCTGTTTAAGTCTATGGACGCAAAACCATAATACATCTTGTCTCCCTGAGAGTCCATCTGAGTACAGGCTTCAATATTTGGCCCAGTATTTTGGAGCCAGAACATGAGAACCTAGCTCTAAACTTACAGGAGGTGCTGGCAGGACAAGGGCAGCTCTTCTGCTACATGGGGCTGAACTGCAAAGCCTTCTCTCAGTCTCGAGGAACCTCCTTCTCCCACTCTCCTGGACTGGATTTAGTTCTTGATTTTCAGGGTGTCTATCAAGACTGAACAACTTGCACAGCACCAATTTATTTCCAGCTAGTAGAGGTTTGTAAGTGGTAGCATAGTTTATTACAGAATTCATGAATATTTGATTTTAAGGATGTGGCATACTCTGTAAGTGGCTGAAAATTACAGTGTTGCATAACTGATATGATCTATTTAAAATTACATTTTTCCATCTTCGAAGTTCAAAAATTAACAAGGAAGAGAGAAAAAGGAAGCAAATTCAAGATTTGAAGAGTACCAAGGAAGGCAAGATACTTCCCCAAAAGCCAACCAGCTAATAAAGAAACTGTCAGTCCTCTTAAAATGCCCCACACATACAAATCAATACCATAGCAAATTCTTGTGTTTACTTCTACTTCAGGCCATGGACATTTTACTTGTCTCCAGCAGGAAGACTTGTGGATCAGAATTCATCCACTGAACAATCATTGGTCTGAAGAAGAGTGTCTGTTTTTAATAACTTGTCAGAGGCTACCTTGGAAACAGCAAGCAGAAACAACTGACTTTGCTTACAAAGAAAAAGACTTCTCAAAAGTCACAATACTTTTTTCCATTTCTAGTGATCATGCCACATTAAAGACAAGGAAGGCAACAGAACAGTAAAAGGCAATTACTAAAACAAATTTGGACCACCTCGAAAACTCACTTGCTCATCTGTCAGCACGTCATTTTTGAAATGCCCAGATTTAAAGACATTATTTCACCTATTACTGACGTAAAGTTACCTCTGAGGAAAGTATAGGTGCCATTTCAGGTTCCAGATCTGCTTCCAGTGATTTGAAAGCATAAACGACCAAACAGTAGCTTGATTAACAGGCACTTTCCTGCTACAGCTCTTTTCTTGGGTAACCTCCCATCTCCCCACAGAGAGCAGGTGATGATAACCTTCTAGGTTTATCAAAACCTATATTATTAAATGCTGTGATTTTAAGGATTTTTAAAAAATAGAAAAAGAGAAATACCATAGATGTCTTCTGATTAATGCTTAACTGATATTTCATTACAGTATAGAACAGCAGTAAAGTATATGTCCACCTTAATTAGACATAATTTAGTTCTGATAAATTACATTAGAAGAAAATTTAATATTGGAGCTATTAGAACTGGTTCATTAACCCTAACATCTCATTTACAGACTAAGTCATTTCCACGGGTCCAGCATATGGCTTACACTGATCAAAGCAAGAATGAAGCCAATATTTTAGGCTCAAATTCAGCTCAACTTCAAGTGTACAAAGTTGTTGGGTTTTTTCTTTCTTTCTTTTGTGTCTTTCACGTGAAACAGGTATGTGAGTAAAACAACAGAAAGCTTGCTCAGAAAAAAAAAGGCTGTCCTAGTTTAAGTATCATTAAAGACAACAAACATTAAAAAAAGACAACAACTGGGAGAAAAAAGCTCAGTCTCTTCCAGATGAGCATCAAGCAGTCAAATTGCGAATATGCACAACCTCACGTAATGCATTTAGTGGAACAGGGGCAACTTTATGTCTGAAACAAGTGTCTGTACCATAATATTAAGATATTGCTAAAATTCCTACCAGTAATGCACACCCTGAATTACTTCGCCGATCACCATGCAAACGGATAAAAGAAAGTCAATTCCTCCACATCAGGTGGCTTTCTTCTGCGTCAAAAAGCCGAGGCAATGCAGCACATGAGGAGATGCAGGCCACTGCTGGAGGCAGACATTTCCTGAACCTCCATGTGAAATGTCTAATCGCCCTTAAATGCTTTTCTGAAGTATTTTTTTGTGAAGTTCCCCGTTCCTCTTGGATGTGTAAGCCTCCCCCTGCTCGGCACGCAGGGATGTACCACCCAGCGCTGGGCTGCAGCTCTGACCGCACCAGAAAAGGCCAGGAAGGAGCTAAAGGCTAAAACCAAAGCATCACAACAATGACTATGGGGACACTGGCCTCTTGAATCCTGGACACAATTACTGCTGCACCAAAACAAGTTTTGGTTTTTTTTCGACTCATGTTCCTAATTTAATACCAGATTGAAATGAACAGGGGTTCTTTTGTATATTTTTTTTAAAATAAATTAAATCCATTAAAACCAATATAATTTGTTACTTCAAAGCTACGTTACTATGTAGATACATAAGCTCATAGTTATTATTATACATAATTGCTTTATTATGTTCTTAGTGATTTCTTAGTTGCATGATGTATTAATTTATCTTACACTGGAACAAAATGTCTCAGACAACAAGTGTTACTTCTCGGTTATATAGTTCTTTTCCATTTTAGTTGCATAGGATTATTACCCTTATATTTCTTTATGTATTTGTAACATATGACCCTGCTATACTGATTGGGCAATAGCAATTGTAAACCAGAGGGAAAGTTTCTTCTTATTCCTTTTAGTCAAGGAACAACTATTCTGTAGTGGAGACGGGAAAGAGGTAACGACAACAGGAAATAGGAATGGGCTCCATAGTCTCTTGAACAACAAAAAAATTAATGCAAGGAAATTATCCAAGGAAAAAACAAAATAAAACAAACAAAAAAAGCTCACAGAAATAGTGGTGTTCACATCTGTTTTCCTCCATTATATGGCTCATAGAAGTGATTCTACACTCATGAGATCATTACTCTGCGTACATATATGAAAATCAAGGAATGCGTAAGGTGCTTAAATGCAGATAGCATACATCAAACTATCTGCTGGATAACTAACTATTCCATAGTACAATGCGGCAGGGGGGGAGGCGGGGGGGGGGGGGACATGGGGAACCAAAACTGTGTTTCAAACTCTCTGGAAAACATTTAATTGCTTTGACTGAGATTTTCCAAAATATAAGATAAATGCGTTCAGGTACACAGTTGTAACTACCACCATATTCCTAACTAAAAAAGAGTTGTTTCCGATTGCATGTGGAAAATGTCCCATTTTTCCCATCCTCAAACAACTGCTTAAAGAAATTAAAGTCATTTACACTGAATACATTATTCAGCCAAGGGGAAAGGTATACTTTTTTGAAAGCTTCAAAAGTACTTGGCATCTCAAGGAAGTGCTCTTGGCACTTCAGCCTAGAGAAAAAAAAAAAAAAATCTATAAACTATTCCTCATTGAAATTGCCAATGTTCGGTGAATGCTATTTTACTGACATGTCTGTAGGATGCTGTACCAAAGTTCAGATTCTTAAGATAGTGAAATTGGCACATCACACCTCTACTAGCATAGAAGTTAACTACAACAAGATCACTCACTATATACACAACAAAAACCTAATGAGAACTTTTCTTCTCTGTTTGTGATTCAAACCACTCTTACACAGAGGAGACAGAATAACACAGATTGTATGTCATAACTATGAAGGTCTTGTAGGTTATTTAACATACATACTATACATGATGTCTCCTCCTGCTGATACAATTCAGTCCCTGATTACAAGGAATTCCTGTAACACACAAAACATCTCAGTATTGCCCAAGGTTTCTGATGCGTCTCAAAGGCACTAAAAACCTTCCAGCTGGGCCAGTAATACATTAACATTTACATACTAACAGAGTAAGAAGAAAAGTAAATATTACAAGAATCATAACTCATGATGCTCTTGAAAAAAATATTAGTCATAACTGAATATGAGTATTAGTATGAAGTTCATAATAGATATGTTACACCCTCAGAATGTATGAAAATGTCTAAATACAACCATTCTAAGCACTCTACCTTCTCAATTCTGATGAGCCCTGCCACTCACGCTTATATAAAAACGTACATGAATGCTTGTGTGGGTTGTAGTACAGACATACTTTTCACATGGGTGATGATCTCAACCAAATGAAAACCCTTTTCATTTACCAAGCACATCAAACACACTTCCCCTACATTTCTCCCACCTATCTGCAGATAATCAAATGAATGAATCTGACTGAATTTATAAGAGTAAATGTGCAAAAAGCTCAGAAGTACTTCCAGATGTTTGATAGGAACTATGAAGAATAGAAGGTGGTACATAAACTTTTTTTTTTCCTCCAACTTGGGATGCCCTAACATATTGCCTCAATTCCAAACTTCTGTTTATATCATATTTCACTGTCTTAAGTTCCCTACACATTTCAGTATATCTTTAGATAGATGACAGGCAGACACAGATGACAGACAAATATACACCACAATGGTGATACAAGAGCAGTTCCATACTGAACAAAGTAGACTTCTCTTTTTAAGTAGTATTTGAACTCTTTGACTACAAAAACAAAACAACAAAAACCCCTCCTTCGTTTCCTGATTTACTTTTCTCATATATACTGCTGAGAACAAGATTTTTAAAAGTTGGACAATTTCGTCAGGCAGGACTTTGTAAGATATGAGACCATGAAAAATAATATTTATTTTTTTGAAGTTGTTCTCCTTTTTTAACCTAGTCTTAATTTCAAAAATTATATGGAAAAAGAACTTGTTTTTAAAATCCACTGTTCTGTAATGAGAGCTAGAGTGGAGACTTAACTTTATGAAGGTTAACAAACACTTGGGTAGCTGAGGTCACTTCTCTGTGGTTTAAAATTTCATTTAATTTCATAAAAAAGCTTCAAAACCAGAATGACTTGTTCACATTCCAATAAAATTAAAAACAACAAAAAAAAGGCATCTTAGACTAAGCTCCTCATCAGAAATAGTCTTCAGATTGCAGAATTGTCATTGTGGTCTGACTATAGTTTTAAGAGAGACTTCACCAAGAGTTTACTAAAGCTCCAGGACTGCAATCCCAGAGACATGAGACTCTGAGTGCATTTTTACCATTGTCTTTCCCTCTCTATAAAGCAGCATGGTTGGCCAAACAAGCCACAAGCCCCCCTTCCACCTGCAACCTCTTCAATAAGCACTTTCTCAGATTCCAAGCCCTCAAAAAGCAGGTATTTTTTTAAAGGCACAGGTGCACAGAAGGAAACAGATGTTGCCCTAAGATGGCCAACTGATAAAAGAAATTAAATTACCCCCCCACACTCCTTTCATATCCTAGTCACCCGTTTGACAGACCCTACTCCTTACTGCACCACCTCTAAGGGAGTGTTGTCGCAGCATCTCTACAAGTAGCACTGTTACCAGATTTTCCGCACCAGTCCATTAATCTCAAAGCCATTAACTCCCGTGACAACTGTGCCTCCAAGCACCTGTGGGCAGCCAGAACGAGAGATCTCTGCTGAACAGGACAAATGCACCCCACTGCCTGGAGCCAGGGAACAACTCGTCATCTGCAAGTGTGTGCAGAGATGTGACACAAACCTTCACTCAGCCAGAGAAATAAGCCACACAGTGCTTATTCAAAGCCCACCTGGTGACTCCGCAAAGTCATATGCTCTTCCTAAACAGGCACACACACACAAGTCACAGCTAGTGCAGAATTTATGAATTCTTGAGTATGCAAGACTATTCTTCTCCCTCCACAGTATGCAGCTAAAGTACTTTGGAAACCATATGCCGTGAAGAGATAATTTACTGTCAAAATGCGAAACTTCAGAATATCCGCCTACGGGGCCTCTCCATAAATTCTCATGAAATTATCAAGGCTCGGGCTTACAGCATAACCACGTTGAACAGTGTTTCAGCTGCTCTCTAGATTCTCCAGTATTCTGGATACTGCCCAAGTAGTAATTAATAGAGTCAACACACTCCCAGTACTTGGTGTTGATTCTGAACCACACAAAACTGTCTCCTCTGAGAGCACTGAAATGCGGAACACATGAAATCACATTGGATGCTTTCAGATGTGGAACTTACACAATATTTGCTGTGGATAATAAAATCTCATCAGCCCTTATTCAAGCTGGATAATAACAACCTATTTTCTGTCAGAGCCAGCGACATTTAAAAAAAAAAAAACAAACAACCACAAACTATGCCATCTCCTCCAGTTATGAAAAGAAAGAGCTACTTCTACAAAGACTTATTTTGCAGCAGTATCAAAATAAAGTAAATAACAAACTGGCAGCACCATGATGCAATACAAGCTTCATATAATCCAGTTACCTATCACCAAATCACTGCAGAAGGCAAAAAAATCTGCAGTTTGTGTGGTGCTTACAGAACAGCTGTACTCAGTCAACAGTGGGGCAAAGCCCTGTTTTTATTTCTAGAAGATCTACAGAGAAACACTGTCAGAACTCAATTGTCTGGCTCCATGCCTCACCTTCAGCTGCAAGGTCACAGCTGAAAGGGTCATTCGATTCATTATACCCCTGCAACATCCTGCCCGCTGAGCTTGCCCACAAGGTTGCCAGTTCATGCCTGGCACCACACAAGAAGCCACAGTTTCACCAGAGCACTCAGATAGTTTTGACTGTTGAACAAGACTTCAGTGTCCTCTCCAGAAGTGTTGTGCAAGCATTTCCAACAGTGTTTCCAGTGCTACACATCTCTGTGATGCATAGACACAACTGAGCGAGGTATTATCTGATATTAATGTGATATTATCACATTATCAAGTCAACCAGGAGAAAGCAATGCTGTGAGGAAAAATCTGTAGCAGTTGGTGCACCACAGAGATGACACAGACGGGAACAGAAAAGGGAAAACTGTAAAGATCAAGGACTGCCTAAAAAGCATTCAAATATGATTGACTGTCTTTTGTTTGAGACTATTTTTTTTTACTCATTTACAGCTCAACAATGAACACTGGTTTGCTGCATACCCAATTTTTTCTTATTCATATCCAAACATAGTCCTTGTACAGGGGCAGGTATGACCAGACCCTGAGGCTAAGCCTTAGCAGCCTCAGTATTAATTTTAACTATTGAGCTACTGTAGTTTTCTTGACTTCTGACAATCAGATGGTCAGTGCACGCTTTCTTCAAACCTTTAAAAATTAATGTCCAAATGTTATTTTACAGATGACTGAGTATCTCAGGGATAGCCCACGAAAAGGATCTAAAATAGTTTGTCCATGATCTTAAATTTATGTCACACACACAGAGGATAGTCAGGGCTCAGTGAAACAACAAACGTCAATGTGTTTGGCTCACGTTTTGATCTTGCAGGTAGTTCCTCTAGCTTTCTAAAGAAGATAATAACATTAAAAAAGAAAAAAGACCCTTTGCGACTGCATCTAAGTAAGTCATCTAACTGCTGGATATGCAAATGAAATAAGTGTTTTTATTTCTCACACTAATTGAATACAGGAAGTACACAATTTTCAAATGTGGCTTCCCTGTTCCAATACCAGATACCAAAACTTCATTACCCAGTTGTAATTACTTCCCCTTCATTATGTAGCTGATAGGTAAAGAGGGAGAAGAAGGCTATGGTTCCATGATGGTTAATACACACGTGGCACTCAAGAGAACAAGTGATGTTGATCAGGCAAGGACACATGACTGCATCTTTGCTGAATTAGCCAGGGAACTTGATACTGAGCTTTTGCTAGATTTACACAGGTTCACAGAGGAGAGTATAGAGCATGCCAGCATAAGTTTAACCTGCCAAGAATTTTGCAATGCATTTGAACCATCAGAAGGAATTTATATCCCACAAAAACTCTGTGGTCAAATGATGAGATTTGAAGAGAAAAAAAGGGGAACCAGGAGATGAAAAGAGGAGGAAAAGGGAATGAATGGTGGCAGGTGGTGGACGGGAACTAAATCCTAAATAACCAGGTTGGGCAGAAAATGCCTTTTGAAGCAGGGAGAGCCAGAACAAGGAAGAGACAATCTTCCAAATATGTTGTTGGGGTTATTTAGGAGTACAGCCACATGGTATCAGGTGACATATAAAGCAAGGAGTCCATTTCTGTAGTAAAGTGGTGGCATCAAGGATTCAGGGAAAGAAACATTCCAAACTACTGTGTTAAATTTCTTGCAAGACACAAATTAGGCTGATTTCTCCTTGTGCATCTTCATATCCCTTAAATAACCTCACAATGCTAGCCCTGTCCTCCCCTCCCACCCTGGAAAGGGATAAACAACACTCACCCTTGCTAACAAAAAAAAAAAAGAAATTACACCACACAGTTATGGTACAAACCAGCTCTTGTGAAAGGGAACAAGGGAAAACACAACGGTGTTGCTACTTACATTCTTGTATTGCTGGTCTTGTTGATAATTACAGATTTTCCAGTCTGATCCACATTGTGATCCATTCCAAAGTAAGCTGCCACTCTGTGCACTAACATCCTCTGATAGGAGGACATCTGAGGGAACTTTTTATAGTGATTACTGGAAAAAAGAAAACAAATCACACCGATAATTACATTTCCCTCTGAGCTATAATTAAATGAAAATAGCAATACATTTGATAATTCAGTGGACAGCAATCTAACTGAAAACTTCTCTTTCGTGCATTTACATATAAATGTCTGCTACAAAAGGGCAGACAAGAGAAAGCAATTCTATTTTGAGGTTCTCATACGCATATTTCTATGCACTATGTTGGAACAAACAAAGCTCACACTTCATGGCATTGACTGAGTATTCCATATTTTGGAAAGAATTCGCCTCCAGCCCCACACACAAACAATTCTGCAGATTTGCTGAGACACTGACAACAGCCTTCTGGTTTTTTCCCAAAGGTCAGATGTCGGGCAATGCTGGAAGGATCTGGGTTGGTAAATATTCCTTTTTTCTCTCTTTCTGACAAAGCATGTATTTCCCATCAGCATAACTACTTCTTCTGCACCTATTTTAACTCTATTATTTTAAAGTTTTATTATCAAGAGCATGTAGTAGCAAGAATCCCTCCATCCAAGTTCAGTTTTATTTTCCAATACATTAGAATAGCATAGCACCCAGGGAAACCCACGAGGTACAATATTTCACTGTCCTCTGCACCGAAAGCTTTACTTTTGCACCTAATGAGATGAGCCAGTGGAAGCCACTGAAAAATTCTGACATAGCAAAAAGCGAAAGGTTTTTGTTTGTTTACATCTACTGTATTTTAAGCAGTACCACTATATGTTAGGAAATAAAAGCCTGATCTTGCAGCGTGTCAGTAACAGCACTCAAGAACACTGTGGTCCATATGAGCTTATCCCTCACACAGCTCGTGTTGCTACACACACACGTGACTTAATAACCAAGCAGGGAACTTGACTTACTTGTTGTCACTAATAAAATCAATGATTTCCTGTTCCATTTTCAAGAGTATCATTCTGTCCCTGTCAAAAAGAAACACAAGGATTTGTAGCATGAACTACAAACAGACATTTCAGATGAATAAATGAATATCTAATTGTTTTTAAAGCAATTTTGCAACTATTGTCAGCCACCTTGATTAAAAATTAAATTTGCTTTGCCCTGGTGCATTTGGACAAGACTGCAGATTTAGCTCTTTCTTGAGCTCAAGTATGATCTGAGAGGGCTTCCAGCCACACCTGGTTGTGATCAACACCTTGCATAGAAAGACCCTGACTGCTATGGAAAGCTTTGGTCCTTTTTCACACTTTTTTGAAGGAAAACGAAAATTCCAGCTAACCTAACTCTTTCATAAGGAGAGCTGCTAACACAGAAATTTTCAACATTTTGTCTGAGACAGATCTTCCACGAGGCATTGATCTGCAAGAGAGAAGACTGGGCACATCTAATCTAGTTAGAGAGAGCACAATGGAGAACAACCCCTTTGAATTATGGCTGCCAGGAGGCAAAGCCACAGCAGGTCTCAGATGTTCCTTTTCCCCACCGCTCTCATGCCAAAAACATTCAAAAGTTCTCCCAGCATATTCCCCCATATACATTTATTTCTAAGCCTGAGAGAGTCCATCACTCCTTATTTCTCTTGAACTTTCTCATTTTGTGCAGATAAAGCAATTCAGGGACCTTCCGTCATCTATACAAGAGGTTATGCAAGCTGTTAGGTACCCAATTATTCCTAGTTCTCCTATAACTGCAGAATTATGTGGTACCTATTTAACAGATTCAATTAAAACGAACATTGAAAATCACAACACATAAAAACATTACAGATCCTTCCTTGGACATTTAGCGGCAAATTTAATGACGAGATGAGTTTGCTGCTCCAAATGAAAACTATGGGAATACCGAGAGCAGAATTTGGCATTGTGCACAGGATTTTAATTGTGTACAGCACTGCCAAAAGAAAGCTACTTTATATTCATACACAAGTCTCCAACTGCAGTAGTTATATTACTGCTAAAATCATGTAGAGCTTTATGCAAAGAAGGTAAGGACAAAGACCAGATGTCATTGAAAGTGAAATTAAGCAATGGGTGACTGAAGAGGGGAGAAGCTGATGTTTTTTTATAGCTTTTTGCTTAGTTAACAGCCTACCTCCCTTACATTTTCCCTCATAACCATCTCCAGAACTAATAAAACTTAGTATACAGTTATGGAACTTGATGATTACCAGCTATAATTTCAGGAGTGTCAGCCCTAATGCAGAAAATACCTACCTGGGGTTATTCTTTAATGTATTAATGAGAAACTCATGCAAATCTATGCCTGTTGAGTCTGTATACTCTTGACTGCAATCTGAAAAATAAAAACAAACACCCCTGCACTCATTTATTTCATTTCAATAGTTACGATTAACCTATGCTATAAATCAAAATCCATTTTTCCAATAACAATCCAAAAGCATATGCTCCGAAAGAAAATGTTCATTTGGAGTTCAGCCAAGAAAGACCCACACTCAGACACATTGGGTGGATTTTCTTGATTGCTCTGTACTGTTCTACTGAGAACGTGGCATCAAAACTAGACACTGACAGAAAGTGCTTGTCATTTGAAAAATCACTTAAATGCCACTCAAGACTCTGCCAAGTTCTTCCTTTAGACTACTAAATAATTTTTTTTTAATTAAAAAAAAAAAAGGTTTTATTCATCAATGTCTCTTTGCATCACTTAATATATGCCGTACACATGGGAAATGAAGCATCGTGCCAGTGGGAATTCTATTTGCATGAACAGACTGAAATCTAGTGACGCCTGAGAGTGGGCAGGTAACAGGGATGCGTGACAGAAGTCAGAATTAATTTTTCAGCATTGCTATATCGCCTGACTCAAAAGTACACACAGATCCCCAAGCTGGCGTGAACTGTGAGAGCTCCATTGAAGTCAACTGACAATTCACACCAGCTGCGGATCCACACCCCAGGTAGGCAATTATTATTTTTAAGAGATTACAATGCAACTTTGTACCATAGATAAGATTTTTTTTTTTTTTAATACCAAATTTAGATACAAAATCTTTTCTGAAGAATGCTTAGTAGGTGATAAAGTGGATTGCAATGCAAGCTAAATGTCACGGATGGACTTCCTTACAGCATTTAAGAGAAATTCTCCATGAGAACTCTCCAACATTGCACAAATGACATGCCAATATATTTATCAATCCAGAGAAAAAAAGCATACTAGAGTCTTACACTTATTTTATAATCACACATATATTTACATATATATGTGTTTACACCAACACGGTAAAGTATTCAGAAGACTTACTTTACATTAAAGAAAACTAACACCCTGCAATACCAAACCTCGGTTTGGAAGGTTTCTTCATTTTCAAAGCCCAATGTTTGTAACAAAAAACGCTCTCGTGAATATGCATTTCAGGTTCTGAATTTTCTCAATATATGAAAACACTTCTGTTTAATTATACACAAAGATATGCATGCTTATAAAAACACTATCATTTTTATAACAATAACAATTTTAATATTTTTAAGTTCACCTTTTGATAACATTCTGATCTTTTTTTCACTGTTTTTATCTTTATTTTTATCCTTCTCTTTTTCTTTCTCGGAGTCATCTTTATTAGATTTATCTTCTTCTTGCAAGCTAGGAAAACTTGAAAGCTGTAGTTGGATTGACTCCTGTTGGGAAAAAAGAGAGATAAATTCAGGGCCAGATTCAGTAGGCTTCCCATGGCTTCCAACCTGCAGAGATTTGCATTAAACTACGTGTAGCTAGAAAAGCTGAAGCCAGATACATTTCTTTCCTATTTGAAAAATGGTTTTTCCAGGAGTATAATGACATTTTAGAGGCCAAATTCTAGCAGTAAGTGGATTTCTTTCCTAATATTTTAATCCTATAAACTTTTAGTCTACCTATATTAAAGTTACTATATTATTCTACAATTCAGTAATTCTCACTTAAGGCTTATTAGACCAGTGAAATAAATTTTATATTGGCTTTCTTAAGCAATTCTCTAATTTAATCAGTACATGTTAAATGACCATCAATGGATAAATGTCTAGAAAATATAACTTCTCTCCCCTCCCTAAAAAATCCTGTAGGCTTATACGAACTATTTTGCACATGTAAGCACAGTATCAGCTAGACTGAGCTTTCAGGCTCTGACAGTAGAAGACTGAGCAAATTCTAAACTCAGTTGTATATAAGAGTGCTTACTAATTTATCAGGTACTTTGTATCTAAAGACATATGCAAACATGCCTTTAGCAAAAGGGGTGAAATGTGCACTGCAGTTTTCAAACAAGTTGTGGTAAGTGAATTTCGCCAAGGCACCACAGGTATTATCCTTAAAAACGCAGCATTTCACAGACCATGAACCCCTTTGAAAGCATGCTTCAGCTTTAAAAACTTAATTAAACTGAGAATTTAAGCTGGTTTGTGTTTTCCAATTTGCTCTAAAGAACTTGCTATTTCCTGGCTTACAAGATCACTTTATTTTGGCTTTGTTTTAACAAAATACAAATTGTTTTATTTTGAAGTTACCATGGTATAATTTATATATTTGAAGAAATATCAATCTGGTTGGACAAAATTGAACGAAGCATACTTCTATGTTCATATTTTTTTGAAGAAAAAAATGGCCAAAATACCAGTGTAGGCTTAAGTAGCATAAAAACACACATTTGAGTTAAGCTTCATGAAACTCCCTGGTAATGCAGTTTTCTTAATAGAGTCCTGCATGCATGATAATTTTTTTTGGCATAATGTTAATGAAAACCAAATTCACCCATACTGGAGAAATCAGAGTTTCTTGAAGGCTAGCAAATTCCCTTCCTTTACAATTTTTCAGAGAATACTAGCATACCAAAAGATGAATTAAAAAAAAAAAAAAAGTCAGGGGTTTCTTTTTTTTTCCTTTTAAAGCAACCAGACCATTATAATTTCAAAAGTTGCTTTCCAGAGTTATATTTTATGTTTTTGATTTTTTTAAAGAACTACAAATCAGCCACCACAACACATGTAAGACAAGATCCTAACAGAACGAGGTATCAGCATAAACATGCCACAGTAAGACAGAAATTGGGCCATTCCTCAGTTTAATCATTATCGACTTTTTGTGAGGTTCAAATGTGGCACAAAAGACTTGAGATGAAAAGCACTATAGAAGAGAAACAAAGCCCTAGAGCCAAAATTTAACCTGAACTACCATCCTTATCCCCTACTTCTGGTAGATTTGGCTGCCACTATTGGTGAAAAACTAAGCATACAGAGGGAAAGAGCGGGAACTCCTGGTCATTTGAGGTAAGGATAGAGAGAAAAATGTTTGCTAACCTGCTCAGTTGTACTTAGAGAACTAGTGTTCTGCCTGCTTTCTTCCACTTCCAAGGGCAGTTCATTTTCTCATTCAAACAACAAACTTTGGATCAACCACTATCAAAAGACCCCGAGGGATAACTGAGATTCCCTGCACTGCCTCGAGCAGAGTGACTGTGCCGCTAACTTTTCAAAACAGGAGAAAAATGTAACTGGCCATGCTATTCCCAGGACATTAATCCTAACCCTCTGCAGTGGTTGGTAAAATGCACTTATGAAAAGGAAAACGACAGACTTTACACATAAGCACACATATGAACATACAGTAGATACTGTCTTACATATAACATAATACTTATATATTTGCACTGAATAAACACACAAAAGGGCTGTAGAGTCGGGAAAGCAAGCTACTGTATATTTTCTTAGATTTTTATTGATTTTTCTCAATAATAAAATACAATGTTAATAAATACATTGATACAGGGAAGGTAAAGTGAACAACAAAATAACTGTTCAAATTGCAATAATACACTTCTTGGTCACTAGTATAACATTAAAGGCAACATTCCTTTTAAGTAAGGACATAGTGAACCATCAAGTAAGCGTTCAAGATCAAGTAATACAGGTAAACAAGTTTTTTTTCCTATACAGGAAAATGAAGGCAAGTATTCAGATATAAATACAAACATCAAGTCTGCAGTACAATCCAAACTCAGTAGTTCTGGTAATGTACCGTACATTCTCTGGTAATTAATTCCCTGTGCTTTGTAAACCATTAAGATAAAATAATATTTTTTTAAAAATCCATACTTGAAAATAAGCTTTTTCTCCTCTAAAGTGAAGCAAAGCAATTCGGTTAGCATAAAACTTCCTGTATCCTTCAGCCAGTCCAAGGAGGAGCCTGCAGGTCCAGCTTTTCCATGGCAAAGCTGAGCCAAATTCATTAGTAAAAAGTCAGCAACAGTAAAAGTGCTATTCCTGTCTCATTAAATACACCAAGCCAATTGTGTCTTTAGGAAATGGATGTTGGGGTCCAAGGAGGCCTTTTGTCTCCCATAAATCTTTGCCACAGCTGGTCAAAGCCAGTTAAGACCAGAGGCTGCGCGTAACAGGAACCTCTCCTCTGCCTGGCATCGGGGTGCAAACCAGGCAGGGATTTTACCTCAAAAACCTGCCAGTCTCTCTGATGTTTCATACAGGTCTTGTGCAGTACATTATAAACTACCATGCGATGCTTAATACAATCTTTTCATATTATTCTCCTTTTCATTCTCCATTAAACAATAGAAAATACAAATGAAAGCAGAACAAGAGTAACACATCTTGAGTAACGCAGGTTAAGCAGAAAGCGTATACCTACAACAGAACAACTGATAAAATAACCCGCTCATCTACTGCATAAGCATCATCGTAGAGCAGTAGAACATGTAGATACCCCCCTGCTAAACAACCTGGGTTTTGGTTTTTCGGAAAAAATTTAAAAAGAGAAAAATCTCTCCATGCTTGTGAGCTAAGAGGAGAGCTGGATTTGTTTTGTTTCAAGTCAATAGAGGAAATGGTGAGAAAGTACACTTAATGTGATTTTTTTTGTGCTAAGCTTATAAGAAGTCACTTGCTGAAGCTCTCTTGATGGCTGATCTCATTTGCACATCTTGTAAATTATAGGCAGTACTCATGATATTTTGGGCATGCTGTTTTGTTTGGTTTGGGTTTTTTTAAGCCTTGCTCTTACCAGGCAAGCAAAGAAGAGTATTTGAGGCTTTTACTTCTGCTTTTTGGCATGTTTTTTGAAGTTAGTTTCCAAAAAGTGTTATTGTCCAAGGTCAGATGTGCAGGGGGCAGAACTCTTACCAGCTGCTGGGACTACAACACTACCAGTACAGATAAACGCAAATACACGCTTTTCAATACCGGAAAAATCCACACCAAGAGTTTAAAAAACAAATGCCACTCAGTAGGAGGCATCCTTGGCTCTATCAAGATATTTCAGAAAGCAAAGGACCTGCGAATTTTATGTGAAGGGGGACACTGATATGAACTGGAGTCTCAGAGGAACCAGAAACCAGAGCATATTCGTAACTGTATCTGGTGCAGCCTCGAAAGAGATCGCCTTAGAGAAAAGAACATATTAATATTCTTTTTGATTGTTACTATATTTTTTTTTAATTTTAAAATCTGAATTCTTTTGAATTCTTTTCCATTTGCTGAAATTTTCAGGGGGTCTGGAAAAAAAAGCAAACAACACCCTGTGATATAGTACAAAATTAATATTTCAAAAATAAAGTTCACGCTAAACCAGATAACTTCATAAAAATGTTTTCATTGCTGGATGTAATTTTTCCCCCAAGAAAGACATCGTTAAATGCCCAATTAAATAACATAATCATGCAAGTTGAACATAGAAGGCAACCATGCAGCTAACAGCAATGATTGCAAGCATACCTGATTATCATGAAGATTTTCTGCTCCTGGGCGAGGGGATGTCTCTTCACACACAGCAAGACTCCGGACAAGTTTTCCTTTAGCTCCTGACTGAATAAGAGAGAGAAAACAAAACAGAGAACACTACTACTGACCCCAAGTCACATAAGCTGCACACATCAGCTGCCCCTAAATATGCCAAATAACAACTACCCACCCAGCCAAAAAAATTGTATCTGCTTTTGATGGGGACAGAAAAGATTCTAAGCAATGAGCCATTTGCCACACAGGGGAGGTGCTAGGTTTCTTTTTGCCTTTAATCATTTCTGCTACAGTTCACTCATTTCCAGCAAAGATCATAACAGTAAAGAATAGATAATCCAATACTGAAGGTAATTTAACATAAAGTTAAACTCAAAGGTTCCTTCTGTCATTTAGGCTTGGGTTTGTTTGTTTGTTTTGTGTTGTTTTCCCCTTCAGCACCCACCTTGTTCTAGTAGTGTTATATCAAAGGAACACAGACAATAGATGAGCAAGTTTTATGGATCTGTACTTAGAAAATTAAAATAATATTTTGTGGGTGGTTGCTGTGTGGTGGATTTTTTTGTTTAGTTTGTTTGTTTGGGGGGGGTTTGTTTGTTTTTTTGAGGGGGTTGTTTTTTGTGGGTTTTGTTGTTGTTCCTAGAGGCTCCTTTGCCTACCGGCTCCCTTAGGGACCTAGTCAGTCTCTGCTTATGTCAAGATTAGTTCACTAAAATTAAATTCAAACAAAAACATTAATTACTAAAGCAAAAGGAACAAGCTTTTTCCTTCCCCAGTGGTGCACACATGCTATCTAACATGAGCACACAGGGAGCCCAGCAGCATAGAAGTATGATGGATAAGGGAAGGGGAGCCTGACATGTTTCACCTACAAGAACTCCCCTGCCTTTGTGCAACAAGACTATAGAGTAAGGGGGGGAGAATAATACATAAACAAACAAAAAGAACAACCACCACATAAGTGACAAAAGGCCATAATTTCAATCGCAGACAGTTGATTGAAACTCATCATCCTACCATGACACGCAACTCCAAAACAAGACAGACCCTCACCTTGGATCTCTTTTTCTGCTGGTTCTGATTTGCACCTCGTTTCTGGGTACAGCAAAAAAGAGAAGCAGTTATCACTTCAGTGGAAACTCTACATGGCAAGAGCATTACCAATAAACAAAGAGATTAAATGACTCCTAAAATGAAATTTTAATCAGTTGTTGACTGCAAAACAACTTCCCCAAACCCAGTCTGGAAAGCAGGGAAAACCAAGAATCATCTCTGTTCATTTTATTCATTTTAAGAACAGGTATAAACAACAAAAACAGTGCACAGTGTTCTGTAATTTTGCATATAATAAAAATGTAAGAAAAGGCATACTTAAGTAAATGCTCCCCCTCTCCAAATTCCTCTTAAATTGTAGTCTCCCCCTTTATTTTTATTTTCGTTTGAGCAAAAAGGATTAAAACCCCCTCATCGGATAGTCTTCTTATCAAATTACCTTCTTAGGCTTTGCATTACAACTTTTTGTTGGCAGTAACACCTACAAACCAAACCACACATTAAGGAATTATTCATTAGTATTACCTGTAAATTCATTAGATCAAGGTAGTTTTCTAAATCCCCAAAGAGGGAAAACAGTCAAATATTTCACCAAACTTTAACACAGACATCTAGGATTTAACTTCTCAGAAAAATTAATAGCATGGACAGCAGCCGGAAGAACTTGAAAGGTGTAACAAATAACAGCATTTATTTTATAGGGAGATAAAAGGACCAAAAATAAAAGAAGGATAAATAAAATTAAAAAAAAAAAAAAAAGAAAAAATAGATAGAGTCTCAAAATTATGAGAGAAATAATAGGGGAAGTGTAGACAATGAAAACAATCACAGGAATGGAAAGGCAATGGTAACACATTGCTATTTAACGTGCCCGGTCACTGTTCCTTTCTTACCTGGAGCTCTGTCTTGGCATCGCTCAGCTTCTCTTCCTTCTCCTCTACTTCTGAGCTTTCAGATTTACTGAGAATACAGTTGTCCGGGTTTGCTTCAGAGAGAGCAGACTCCTGCTCTTTTGCAGTTTCTTCTGCCGTCTCCTCATTCAATTTACCTTGCTCAGACATTCTTCCAGACAGAAATGAAAATAACAAGATTTGGTGACCTGAAAGGTCAAGATATCACGACACAAACACACACACAAAAACATTGGGGGTGAATTTTTTTATATATATATATATATATATATATAAAAATATATTATTTTTTTAATTTCCAAGTAAGTAATTTCATCTCCTTTGATAAACAACCAAAATGCGCAGCTCAGGAGGGGGAAACTGTGTATGCCCCAGCTGAAGAGATGTACTGAATTGACAATATTTGGTAACAGCAGAATTGTGTCATCAAACAAGCAGAGCTCCAATCTACACAGTCCTGATGGTGAGCAGATTTAAGGCAAGGTGCTGCGATTTTCCAACCCTAACTCTCTCAGCTCAGCCCCAGAAGAGCAGCAGTGCAGGCAGGGACGGTGAGGGACTCTCCACTACAGAGCCCAGCAACACCAGGCAGGAAGGATTCATTCAGACTTCCAGGTCTCTGGCATCTCAGTGCTCCCTTCCTCTAGATTTTTTTTCTCCTTTTTTGTTTTAAAAAACAAAAAAGCCAAACAAACAGAAATAAAAACCAAGCATCAGCAACAACACTGTTTATAGCACTCGACCATGGTTTTTGTATATAGCAGAAATCCATGGTACTACGAACTTAAAATATATATATAATATTTATATATATATATATATATATATATTTGAAGAGGCAATAATTCCATATAACTATGAAATCTAAATTTGGCAATAAAGCTCTCCGGGTCAGCATTTTCAGGCATCAAACTGACAGCTCCACTATTAAAATCATAAGCCTCTTCCCAAACCCCATGTCACTCTCCAGCACTATGAAAATCCTACAGGAAGTTCTTGGCAGGTATTTCTAATGAAGATATCTTAACTGAACTGCATTTACCCTCAGCTCACAATGGGTTGTTGTACAGAAGCTTTAAAAGGCTTTTCAAAGTTAAAGCCTATTATTATTTTCTCTCCCTTTCTCTCTCTCCCCCCAGCTTCCTCCTCTTCAAGCCTCCCCCACTGATCAATTGTTAAATGAGGCTCATGAATAATTTAACTTTTCTTTCCCCATCCATTTGCCTTAAGAAGCATCTTCAGGAAAAACAACTGCGGTTGAGAAAGGGATTTATTTCAGAAAGGGTCTTCTGCAATACCTTGGAACTTCTCAACAATGAAACAATGGCTATTAAGCAAATCCACACTTTGCCATGTTTCTTTTTACAGCTTGTAACTAACATTCAGCAGACCTGGTATCACTCACCTTCATTTCTTTTTAAGCTATCTTTTAAGTGAAAAACCAAGACATACTGAGTTTTAAAAAATTACTTCTTCCAATTTTTTGTTTTATTTTGACAATGTAAGCAAATAAAATAATAAAACATTTCCTGTATAATCTTCCCATCCAAGAAGGATTGCGGATTTCACAAGAAATGAAACTACACAGTTCATAAATAAACCGGCTGGAATATGAAGGTCACCAATTAGCTCACCATAAGCCAAGTGAAAGTTTGGGTTGGTCTCTTTCCTCCATCACCTTCCCCAGGAAGTCGCATTGTATTGGCTATTCTGCCGTTACAAATGAAACTCTAACCGCTTTGCTAAAAATTCAAACGATGATGAATGGCAAGACCTGAAACTGCTTTGATAAATAACCCTTAATTTGTTAAGGATTTTCATCAAGAAATGCACATGCATGCAGAAGTTATTCACTGGCATATTACCCTGCATCTCAGCTACATGCTTGCATGGTGCTCACAAAAACAATTACACTTAGAGTTTATCAGGTGCACTAACAAAATAATTTACCTGAAAAACTGCTATAATTCCCACTGTCTTTCTAGCGTCTTCTGTTGCTCGTCGCTGGTTAAGTCCACGCAAATGATAAATGACAACGTAAGTCCCATGTCCCCATTAACAGTTCAGAGTGCCAATCTCCATGCTGGTCCTTCAGAGAGTTTGACGGATCATAGTCAACCTGGAAAAAGACGAGAAGTAAATAACAACAAGGGTAACGATCATGGCACAAGGTAAGGATGCAATAGGTAGGACCAGATTCCTAACACTAATGACCAGCTTCAAGCAAATCACTTTCACAGCTTGATCCAGCTCCACCTGTCTTAAAACTGCCTCCTGCTTCTCTAATGAAGGCTAGAGCCGGCTGTTCAAGGCATAACAGCTCCTACGCAAGGAGCTAAAATTAACAATTGCATTATGCACTGAAGATTACTCACTTCAATTTTAACCTTTTTTAGTGAATTCCAGCACTTTTCATTAAAAAAAAAGCATATATAGATATTTATGTATAAACTCATCTGTTTGCTCCAACAGAAATCAATGAGGTATGAGGAAAAAGTACTTGCCTGCTTTTTAACTAGGGCTTCTGCTCCAATTAAAATTACAATAGTCAAAAACTATTGAAAAAGAAGCTAGGTGGGTGCTTTTAGAAAGTGACCTCCTTTGCCACGGTAGTGAATCGAGATGTTCATTTAATAAGCCAAATAAAAGTTGCAATGATCAAGAATAGAAAAAAGAAGAAAATCTATTCCCCGAACAACGGCCACCAGAAAAACTTTCTTTTGAGGCACTGTGTGAGGAGGAAAAAGGAGATCTCCAGGTTATGGTTCAGAAAAATCAGCCTGAAGAAAGAGTTGCCTCAGCTATGCAATTTATGCTGTTCATCAGGCTTGTGTTTGCCAGCTGAATAGCTGATCTGACAGAAGAGAAGCATTTTTGGGATGAGTTGGACTGATTTACAAGCTGTGGCCGTGTGCCGAACTGTCTCGAAACGACAGGCACCACTTCTCAAGGCTTGCATATGAATCATGGTTGAACCAATTAGTGCAAATACACAAAAACAGACATTAGGAGGAAAGATATATCTTTCTACCTGGTGGGGGGAACCAAAACTGAAAATCAACTCACTGGAATATTAGACTCCTTGATTCTGAGGCACACTTGAAATTGTGCACGGCTGCAATTGCTGTGCAGTATGTGGCAGTGCACTGGAACTTACTACATTAAAAGAGCTTAATTTAATGCATCAGAAATGAAATTTAGCCTTTCACAAAAATCAAGTCCTGCTCTCTCCGGGAGCTTGAGCACATAGAGGAGACCAAGCACACAGTTCTGTAAACCACCACTGCTAGACTACAAATTTATATACATATTTCTTTTCCTCAAACCACTTAATGATTTGTACAGAATAATATAAACTATGTCTGTACAGAGTAATACAAAGTCAGTCTTCCCACTCACTTTTTTGTTATTTCTCACAGGGCATTTTCAGAATTTTTATCTCATTGACAAACATATTTACAGGATCATGATGGGAGTGGAAGAACAATAAGGAAAATCATGCCTAAGCACTCAAGCACATGCAAATTTATTTCATGGACCCAGTATCCAGAGAGAAAAGAGTGAATAAAGCACTCACTGAAAAATATTTCCTCATAACCATCTTCAATTAACCCTTCTCCTCACACTTTCAAAAGAGAGAAAAAAAAAAAAATCAACCAAAACCACCACAAACCAAAAAACCCAAAGAAACACAGTACATTACAGTCTCACCTAGAAAACAACCAGCCAAGGGAGAGACCACTGCAATCAAAGCCCTCCAAAATTAACTGAGAAATCAGAAATCTGTGCCAAAATCAGGATACACAAAAATCATTTCAGGATTCTTCAGTGTTACCATGTGCTGTGAAGTAACTATTCATAAGACAGAGCAAAACAAAAACCAGACACCAAACCAACCAAACAAAGGGTATCATATCAGCAAGTGAATAGATCTGCCAAGGCTCCAATAAAGAGAATTTCTGGTCTTCTCCCACAGATGCTCAACATAATCTTATCATGCTTAACCAAAATCATATTTCTTCATAAACTGAGTTCTGCATATTGTTACACTTGAGAACACCGATGCCAACCTCATTTTCCCTTGGTAGTGTATGAGAAAAACACAGAATCTTAAATTAAAACAAAAAAAACCCCCACATGTATTTCCCCAAGAAAACACAAGCAAGTGGAAAATAAGATTATGGTGTACAGGTACCATTTTTCAAACCTGCAATGACAAATTTTCTTAGGGTGATTTTTTAAAAAAAATAATCCTTCATTATTTTCTAGGAAAAAAAAAAAGGGTAGGAAGAACGGAGCCGTATAGCAGTCATAATTGAGATCTTCATCTTCCCTCAATATAAATTTCCTCCTCCTCCATTAGGCAGTTTACAAGTGATGACTAATCATTTACATACTACAATACGTAAAATACACTTCTGGCTGTTTGGGTGGGTTCTCAAACGGACTCAGGTTTCTATGAAATACTTCCGGGAGAGTATAAATAGCAGAAAAGAATCAGTCAGAAAAAAGCCATTAAGAGTGAGACATTTTGATTGAAAATATATCTCTTTTTTCTCACACATTTCCAGGATATCTGGTTACTCGATGATGAATGCATTTTTTACTATCGTCAGTCCTGCAGTGACAGCACTGCTATGGAAAAACATACTGGATTATTCTCTTTTTTGCACATCAACAGAAATGTCAGAGATGATTTGGCTATCAAAATTTTCAGTACCGAAGTGACGCAAAAGGCTGAACAAATGCACTTGAGTTTTTGATCCTCAGGTAGAAACCGCAAAGCTTGTTGCTAGGCAAAAAAAAAGCCTATCTTGGCAAGCAAGCAGAATTTCTTTGGGGTGTTGAGCTCTGTAGAAGCAGTCTATGGGAGCTTGTGGCAATATTTCACCCTCCAGTTCCTTAAAGCAGGTATTGTACACCATTATGAAAGAGAAAAAACGTGGGTGTCCACATCAAGCAATTCACAGAACAACCTTAATGGAAATATAATCTCTATAGAATTTGTAAACACCAACTGATCAGCATAGACTGTGGCATAGAAAAGCTGTGTTATTTTCTTAAATTGCTTTCTTTATTAACAGGATTTTGATTTTAGAAGCTAAAGGGATCACTGAGCCTGAGCAGCTACTGCCAGAGCTCAAGGAGACAGGGATGGATGAAGATACATATGGTCACATATGTTCATATAACACATACCACGCAGATTCCAAGATAAGTCTGTGGGAAGGAATACGCTAAATTTAATACAAGAGTTTAAATCCTATACCCAGAAGAAGAGCTGTCAAAAAAGCACAGAATAGAAAAATGAGCAAAAGCTTTAGAGAGCGCTCCTCAATGACCATCTGATAGACGACCGTCAACTTAAATTAAACAGAGACACCTCTGACAAAACCCTAAGAGCCCACCACAGGAGAGTAAGCCCTTTCTGTTTTACACATCAGGAAGCATTTTGATGATCTCAAAAACATGACATACTGAAGCAGGAATTTTGAGATCCTTATGGTCTCAGTAAGTATCAAAATGGTCTCTCGGAGGAGAGGATGAGCAGACTTTAAGGCCAAACAGCATATTCTTAACCAAGAGCAGGCAGCAGCAGCAGGCAGGATTGAACTCTGTCAGAGTGAAGTACAAGGGGTTTTTTTTCCTCCAAATAAAGCTGCTACGCACAGAAGTAAAATCATTTGAGCCTGAACAGGTCCTGTAACTGAAAACTGACTGATATAAGCGGTACCTACATGTCAGAATCCCTCCCATCCTATGGTGATTCTCCACTTGCATGAATGGCTTGCAGGTACAAGCCCATGAGCTGGAAGCAGAGATGTCAGTCATGATTTCCACTATGCAATATATACCTCATCCATATTTGTAAAAATAGCCTTGATTCATTATTGCTAACTCACTCATCAGATTCCTGGAAACCACTGGAAACGGACTATAGCATTATCTTAATACTATCAGTACACACAGTCCTCAGTGTTGCCAAACTTCCATGTCTTAAAGCATAAACTTCCTGTTATTCAATATTTACTTAAAAATTCCAATTCCTACCATCAAGAGTTAGATTAGGTTATGGTTGGATTTGATGATCCTGAGGGTCTATTCCAACTGAAATGATTCTATGACTCTAAGTCAGTCGAGGAAAATCTCGGGTTTCACACTGAAAACAAAGGCTTCAGCTCTTTGTGGTGGCTTCAACTCTCTGTGGTGGCTTCAAAGTGAACCTTGAGGATTCAAAAACTACTGTTCAAAAGAAAATACAAAACCAGACCACACCACAACACCCATTACCAAACACCCCCAAAAAGGCAAGTAAAATAAATCCTGGAGTCCTAGAGTTTCAGTTTGAACACACTACTAATTTGTCAGTCCTAGTCTTCAGGACCTACCTCATCAAACAGGCAGTACCGTGTGCTCCTTTCTTACTGTTTTCCCGCATTTCCGACAGAAATACACATGTTCACTTGGGGGCCAAGTTTACTGCTGTGTATTAGCATGGCAGGATGATGATCCACGCCAGCTCTCACATCAAAATGCTTTGGTATGAAAACAAATCAAAACAAAATAATATAAAATTTAAGGCTGTGAAATATGTGGAATCCTACAAGTTCACTGGTTGTCGAAAGACTGAAGACTAAACTTTAAAAAAACAAAGGCAAAAAAAAATATTTTAAAGGAAATACTTGAAACCTTATTTTATTTCCAGCCTCCTCTTGTCTTCACTTCATTCCCTTCTCCATCTTCACTACCAAAAGAGATATAGTGATTGCCTACATTTTGTGCTTCTGTGTGCCACGGACCTTTGCAGGTAAAAGGTTATTTAGACTTATTTACTGTTGGCACTTTAATGGAGACTATCAGCAGATGCAATTTTTTTTTTCAAGGAGTCACAGAAACACGAGCACCTATGTACAAGCAACAGCACAGAGGCCACTGACACATCTTAAGCAGGCCAGCAAACAATCATCAGTGGAAACGGTGGTCAAATTTTATGAAAACAGGGCGAACTGAAATATATTGTCTCAGATTTCAGATCTCACACAACAGCTAGTTGTCTTTTAAAAGAGGAAGGTAGATGATACAAGAAGCAACATCCCAGCTGAAACCTCTATCTTGGAATAGCACTGGTTTTCCTCCCAATCCGCACACAAAATCCAGTACTTAGAAATTACAGCAGGGATGAGAACAGTCTAACAAAAAACACACCACAAAAAACAAACAGAAACAAAGCAATTTTTTGTGGTTTACACCTGATTGCTTTTTTCAAAGGGATCCTCTTGTTCCCAACAGATTGGCACCAATATTTTCCACTTTAATCCCCTGTCAGAAGACCTCATGTCAATGTCATTATCTTCAGCCAAATATTACCGATGATGTTCCCTCTAGCTTGTTATATTTCTGCAGAGCTAGAAGCGTTACTGAGGAAAATAAATATAGATGGCCTATAGGGAGAGCCAGTTTTGTTGTAATACTTAAGAAAAGGCTCAAAAAAAATAAAAGCTCTTTTATCTGTCACTATGACCACTTGAAGTCTTCCAGGATAAGCATGGAAAGATATGAGGCTTTGAGTGATCTGGCTAATAAATGTCAATCACATAAGTTTACTAGGAACAGAGTAACAGCCAAACTTTTAACAAGCTAATCAGATGTAGAAATCTTCACCCTTGGAATGAGTTGCTTGCTTTAGCCCAGCCTTCAACACCGCCTCATGCATTTCAAACACATACCCCAATTTGTATCTCATTCCAAGACATAAACCTGACAAAGTTTCCTAAAATCAAAGCCATTAAACTAAGTAGTCTGACTGTTAGGTGGTGGAACACAGTGCAGCTCCTGTGACTCCAAACACGGAGACACAGTGGTGCCCAACCATCCTTTCAGTGCACACACGTTACCCTGCAATACACAATAGTCATTTTCCTCAAATCCTGTAATGAAAACAATAGCTGACACAGGCAAATTCAAAAGGAAAGGGGACTGAAACTCATCTTTCCAGATAATCAGGTCTATTTTTCAGCTATCAAAGATAATTGTATCACAAAGTCCTCTTTAGAGACTGATAGCTTTACTTTAGGATTAAAGGAGGTCTGGAGAGGATGCTCTAGTAATTTTACTGTAAGGATGTTCAAGAACCTCACTGTCTTGCCAGGACACCTTCTCTATTACCCCACTGTATACACCAAATACTTCGTATATTTTTCTTCTTGTGCCAATAGTTGTTCTTTATTTCAAATAGCTTTCCTGATTTCTCAATAGTTCTCTCTTCCTGTGAGAAATAACTGTATGTCACCTCACTATTTGCTGTTGGATTTCAAGAAGCCAATTCCTTTTAAATGCCAGTTAAAGAGATACACACTATTTCTATTGCTATCTACATCTAGTCTAATTTTTATCAATGGACCATCTGCTTCAAAATTTCCTTACATGTCTCTCACACTCTCCCTCCACCAGGAGTGCACTGTGTGCAGACAGACATTCCTTCACCCATTGACACACAGTGAAGAACATTAAAACCAGTTTAAAGACAGGGAACATCATAAGGATACACCAGCAGGAATACTCGCGTCTCAGTATGAAATAGTGATCAACAACACGGCATAAATGAGCCAGGGTGCCCCACAGAGAGGTCTCAGCAGTGCTGAGGGCAACCAGAGCTACTGCAGAGTCTGGGTGCTGTCATGGACTGAAGTGGTGGGACTACAGGTGTCCAGCACAGTCTAGGTGAGATGACTAAAGCGATTTGTGGTGCACCATGATGCACTGCTACACATAATAAAATCTGGAAGAATGTATAACTTGCATTAATTTTAATGTGAACAATATAAATATATAAGTTATTTAATACAGCAGTTCTTGAAACACTTCAAGTCAAGCTAACCCTATACTCCTCCTTTCAATGCCTTCTCTTTGACATTTCTATCCTCTCAGGTAACCATGGATTAAGTCAATTTTGCTTTACATACAAAAACTATAAGCTCACCTTTACCTAAATCTTTACTCAGTTCCTCCTAAAGCTTAAGGACTTTACTAGAAAACCCAGGCACTACAAGTCTGCATTTTGAGCACACACGCCAAGCCTTTGAAGACTTCGGTCTAAGCAGACTGCAGGTAAAACCAGCAGCCAGCTAAGCCATCATGCCTCATTCACTAATAACCAGTTGTGATAAACACAAACCAGTTGAGTCTAAGGGGGAAAAAGCAAAAGAAAACAAAACCAACCAACCAACCAAAAACCACCCCACACTAAACAAAACACAACAAAACAAACCAATTTTGTACATCACTAACATAATCCCAGCACAAAACTTTCTGGGCAGCTTCTCTCAAATCAAAATTTTTATTTATACTCATGACATGGATGACCCATAACTTATGACCAATTATTTTAGACATTTTCCAACATCACCAGTGGAGGGAAGCATAACCAGAATGAAAATGTCAGAGGAATGGATCAAGTATCACGAAGTCTCACATATGCTTTTCCTGATTTTTCTCTTTCCCAATTTATATAATGGCCCCTATATTTCATCCTGCCATTTCTTGACAAATTAGGTGCATTTTCACTAGCACTAGCTTAATTGGCAAATCCTGAAAGAAAATAATTGCCAACAGCAAAGCAGCATTATGCTGATGAAACAGAGCTGCACTTAACCACTAGAATTGCCTTAGCAGACAAACACCAACAGCAAAACAGCAAAAAGCTTTCACATAAGAACTGAAAGAAAAGAACATGCACTCTTTTCCTCCAAAAGCCTCTTGATCATGGGAATGAAACACAATAGATATTCCTGTTTCTTCTAATGCTATTTCTGAAACAAAACAAGCCTGCAGCTGAAGAAAAAAAAATAAAATCTGTATAAGGTTTTTGTTTGTTTGGGATTTTTTTTTCATTGGTTGGTTTTTGTTTGATTGCATTTTTTGGGGGGTATCTGTTTGTTTTGTAAGAATGTTTTATGCAGACAAAATCTCATCAAGTAAGCTTATTTTGCTAGATACCACTGTTCTATTTAAAATCTTGCAAGAGATCTAGATGAGATTTTGGAAGTTTTCAATCAAATCTGGAGATGTGTCTTGTTTTTAATTTTGAATCTCCTGAGAATGACCACTTTTTCTTGTTAGATCTACATCCCCTTGTTTTCTCATTGTTTGAAGCCCTTCCTAAGAAAAAGAAAATTAAGGCAGAGACTTTACCTTACTATCCGCATGTTATAGAGGAATTATAAACCCATAAATAGGTACATGTATCTATATGTTTTATATAAAAACTGTACATTTTATGTATTTAATTTATATATATTTACATTTTAATTTATGTATATTTGTATTTTATGTACATACATTAATCCCATTTTTTTGGTTCCATTTTGGCTGGTCTCAGGCAATGCAGTTGAACAGTAAATGGCACACATTCAAAAAAAGAAGCCGTAAGCATACTATGGATTGTATTTCATGCTCTATATTGCCATGGTTTTAAAGGAAAATGAAGAAACATGCCAATTATTACTATAAATTAGATGTTTAAATGTCTAATAATTAAACGCATATTATAAAAGCCAATGAAACCATTACACATTTCTGTGCAATGCTCCAAGCACTTAAGTGCCAGATATCCTCAGCTTATGTTCACTTGCAGAAATAACAAAGAGATCAACATTTGTATCTTTTGCCATCCCTAAAAATGTTGTTAGAGATCCTCCCCCTCTGTTAAAACCGATCTTAAGATACGTGCTGATATATATCATATTTCCTCATTCGCAGCATAGGGACAATATATTAGACATGGCGATCAGTTCCTGAAGAAACAAACAAATCCAACTATAAAATACCAGCCAGGTATTTTATACTGTCACCATAATGGCCAGTGAGAGGAAGAAATCCTCTTCAAAAGCAGTTACAATAGTCAAGAGAGAAAAGGCAGAACGCCAGGTTTACAGAACCAGCAGTGTCAGTTCATAGATTTGCAGCTTCGGCTTCTGAAAGGGTCTTGCCAGAAACCCCGTGGTTTCTGCATTATGTTTCCCTTTTCCAGCCAGTACTTCCAGGCTCCAGGCAATACTGTGAACAAAAGAAAAGGCAGAAAAAGTGCTTCCATGTCTGTTTGTGTTTTTCAGGGAAGAAATTATGACATATGTATGGGAGAGAGCTAAGTAGTTTTGTTAAAAACGTTATTTGACCACTCCACATATGCCTAGCCAGAAAGCTTCGTGACACATGAACTAATAAAACAGCAATGAATACAGAGCAGAAATCAAATATTCAAGCCAATGACTCCAAGGAATATGTCCGATTCAATTTAAACTAGAAAAATATATAACTTTAATCAAAAATGACATTAAAAAAAAACAGAAAAAAGTGATGGTTTTTGATCACTTTAAATCTTGTTATACAGATTGAAGTCTCTACAAGTTCAAATATGATTTTAAGAAAACTTCTATAATATCCAAAATTGTGTTTACCTGCTGTGAAACAATCTGTCTTACTTGGCACTAGAAACCACTAACTATATCAACAATCCAAAAATACTGAGACTTAAATTACAGGAGAGAAGTGTGGGACTGAAGTTCTATAGCCTGTAATATATTCAATTTCCATTGCAGAACGTCCATAACATCACATTTTTCCATTGCTGTGCTCTGTATCAAAGAGTAAATAAAAATATGATTATAAAGTACAACACTGAAATGGTAGAGGATAATACACTTTATGAAATTTGAAGAAGAAAAATGGAGGCAGTGGGACTTAAACATTACGAAAATTGGTATGTATCAAAGACGATTCTATGCTACAGATTTTCTAAAGATGTATTTCCAGGCTTGGGTCCCAGCCTGGATCTTAAACAAGACTGTTAAATGGGACCTTCATTTATTAGTCTTTGGAAGAAATAAAGGCTTTCATAAAAACTCAAGAAGGTACCTCTAAGATTTCAGAATTCAAGGAGTACTTTGGAACTTCAGTTGCCCTAAATTCTTTAACAAAAATTTCCTATTGGCTAGTTATGAATATTTCAGTGGTATTCAACCACTTAATCCAGTGATTTATTTTTTTTCCCTCCAAACATTTTAAAAAGTCCACCTGTGAATGAAGTATTTTTCACCTATTTAATAATATTTTGAGCCTAGGCTGACCTTCCCCATGGAAGAACCAAAATCATTTTTTTTGTGTACAACACAAAATCTGTTTGGTCAATACTTTTTAATGTGTAATGCTATGCTATTTGAGCCTCAGGATTTCTTTTGACACCTTCAAGATTTTCAAAGGCTGATGAAACATGACATAACAAGAAAGGGCAAGTCAATAACCACTCCTGTCACTGCAGGCCCAGTTCTGAGGAACTGCGATCCTTCTTGCAAATCACCCTTCCTAACAAAAAAGACCTCAGCCATCGCATGTTTTATTGTAACGTGTCAAAGTGCAACGGCAACTATTTATGCCCTTCCGATGTTAAAAGTGACCTGTCTGAACTTTCTGCAAAAGACAATAAAAAGTAAAACTAGCGAACTCTATGTTTTGCTCAATTTATGACACACTTTATAGCAAAACAAATTGATCAAATATCGATTAAAACCCTGTAACTACCGTAAAATTTGAAACACTGAAAAGAGGGAAAGAGAGGAGAATCACAGTTTCATACAGAATAATAAAGCAAAGGAACTATTCCACAAATAGTGTTGTTAGTGCTACAGTATCTCAAAATCACACAAAACAATTATGAAATTTGGTTTGTTAAGTATCAACACAAACACCGCCACCAAAAAACACCACAGAATCCCTAGTAAATGTACTCCATTTTAAAATGTGGTTAAAATGCCCAGGGACTTGTTTTATATGGGTACCAACTATAAGCAAACTTACATATATTCCAAGTTTTAGCAGATACCAGCAGAAGCAAGTATAAATAATGACACACTAGCAACTCTGCTGGAGAATCACGGGACTTTCAATAATGCATGACTTCCAAACAAATCTGTATGACTGAGTGAAATTTTTTACCCTGTTACAGAAATGAAAAAATCTCAGTCTAAATTACAAAAAAATTTGGTCACCATAAGAAATTTGTTTGTGACTGAAATCACTTGACAGTATGAAAGTTATGGCAACAACCTTAAGGGAAGACTTGAAAAATAATTTTATAACAAAACAGATTTGAAATTAGCCTCAGCTGCCTTAGAGTTTACTTATTTTCAAAAATACTTCAATTAAAATAGTTGTATCTCTGAACAATGCTATCTTTTCCTAAAAATTCAGACTTCCAGAACATTAGATGGATTTCTTTTTTGTTGAACAGGATGAACTGGGCTGAAGTTGTTTTTCTTCCTTTTACTATTGCCCAAGTTTCTATGTTGCATAGGTGATTTTTCACAGCTCTTACAGATGGGTATTGCCTTTATATACATGCACAATATATATAGAATAACCTGACAAGTTTTATTTTCTTCCCCTAGGAGTGCAACAGAAAAAGAAGCTAATAAACTGTTGCACACCTAAAACATATATATATATATATATGTGTATATAATCTACTAGTAAGTTCAGTGCTATAGTTTACCTTTAAGCAGTTCCCTAGTTGTCATGAATCAGAAAACTCGTGGGCACAGTATAGGTTGTCCTCTAAATATCTAAGTAACTCACCATTACAAAATTGCCATAATTTAGAAAGGACCAAGAACAGGCCCATCAACAACTTGTGTTACTGCACCATGTAGTCCAATATATTAAAGGCTCAACTAAACACCATCAGCAAAGCTAGGTTTGTGCCAAGCTGAGAATTGTGCTAGAAACGTCCTGATCCTCAGAAACGCCTGCATGCATGGAGACCTGAACTTACCTCGAGTTTATGATCTCAGTGTGTGTTACATCTAAGGGATACTTTTTGTGTCAGAGAACAACTAAACAGATAAACCCCCAAGAACAGTAATATTTCTCTCTTCTTTCTACCCCTCTTCTCAACCTTTGTTCTCCTAAAGAGAGCTGTTAAGACAGACAGCTCATGGAACACAAAAGTACAATTTAGGACCTTCCTGCTAGTATATGACCATAAAAAAGTCAACCTCATATTGACCTGTAAGGAAGGAGCCTTGGAGTTGTGGCTGTCAGAGCTACTGTCTCATGGTGCATCTTCCAACCCCAATCCAAGATTACCAGCAACTGCAAAGACAACACACACCTCTGAAACCATGAAAAAGCTGTAGCTGCTTTTCAAGTATTTCAGATAATGCCATGATTTTCAATTTGTCACTCTAGAATTACAAAATTAAATGGATTGCATTCTGTTTGGTGAGGGAAATACTTTTTCGTCTGTGTTTATCGAGCATACTCCACATAAAATTTTGACAGGAGCTGCTTGGACCTACCATAATACAGGAAACAAGTCCACCAGCTAAAACGAGACAAGAAGGTGGTATGTATTTTTAGGGACAAAACCAAATCTCTATTAAAACTGTAAAAGTTCTATCAGCATTCTGTTAATCAACATTAAATTGCAGTTGCTCAAAATATAGGACAATAAAGACTCTTAAGTATTCATTAACCTCCAAGGAAAGTTGGACACCAAAATATCATAGACCATTATGAAAATTCCAGCTTCTTATAATAATAAGTCACAACTAAGCAAGATTTCTGCACTTAACTCCAATTACAGCAAATTAAACAAAATCACTGTAAATGCAATACCCTGCTGTTGATTACAAACTATGCTGCTGCTCTGTACAAACTCCTCTTGATTTCAATGGGAGTCAGAAGAGGAGGATGATGGTTGTAAGCCCGAAGCACAACAGTAACGCTGCCACTGAAAATGAAGCTATCTTCTTCAACTGAGCGGAAACAATCAGACCTTTGCATGACCAGTTTCAGGTCAATTTCCTGGCTCTGTAAGTTTCACGGGAAAGTCTTCATTTGGTTGACAGCTAAAACATACAAACATCAGAACCAAATCAAACAGGATAAAGGATGGATGAGCCTGGAAGTAGGCTAGAAGGAGATGACAACAGCCCACAAGTCCCGCCACTGCACCAGAGGACAGACCAAGGCTTGCTATGCTGCCACAGCAGCTTTGTGACATTAGCTTCAGCAATTACTGTGTGTTTAAATTCCCCTAGTTCAGGGTTTTAGTAACCCCCGACATCTACATGGTGTAGCCTTGGCACGGGAACTGTTATTGTACAGCAGCACAGGAACCAAAGGTTGGCCAGACTGCAAAATGATACGACACTTACCAGTCAGCAGAATAGAAAGGTGATCTAAGTATCCCCTTACATGTATCTGTAAGCCAAGAAAGTAATATTTCAATTTGTTTTTCTAAAAATATTTATCAGAGATCTTACTGAGATGAAATGTGGCCATAATGGGAACTCGCTGTTTTACACTTTTCATTTCACTTCATGCTGTTATTTATTTCTTCTTGTATCAGTTTTCACGGCAAAAGCACTAAATGAAGGAGGACTGGTTGCTATGCAGAGTTCACAGGGATACCAAGATCGCATTCATGACCTGATTTTTATCACCAGTGGGCAAAGAAAAAAATGTAGATGCAAAAGGAAAAACTACATTAATGTTACATTTCGAAAGAGATTTTAAAAACACTGAAGTCAAGATTTGCAAAGTGATGGCTCCCACAGCATGCATAATGCGTTATGAGGAATATTCTGTATTGATGTATTCTATGTTTTATGCCTTAATACATACATGCAATTTAGCCTAGTTATGATTGTTGTGGGAACCGTAAGCAGCCATCCTGACAATTTCATTCTCAACTGCAATGTTGTACTAATGGAGTTTTGGTACTTAATCTCATTGTTTGTTTCAAAAATGAGGGAGGAAAAGAAAGGAAAAGATACAGGAAAGTAGAGCAAGAAAAAGAAGGAGGAATATTATTATTTCTGTGTATTCTAATTATTGTAGCCCATGGTGAACTTGGTATTTAAAGAGAGCTGAGAGCACCAAGTATCAGGAAAACCAGTACTTACACTAATACACCTTTAAAACACCATGCAGACAAATCCACTCTCCATTTTGAACGTTACTGTGCTACAGCAAGTCCAACATGCATTAACACCAACACAGTTAGATCCTCTTTATCCTGTGTTCCCAGTTACGATGCAGCCAGCCAAGAAAAGACCTATGTCTCTCAGCCAAGAAAAGACCTTCCATTTTCTATTAACAGGTCATAGTATGATCTTCTCTGTCCAAAGGGAATTTTTTTTGGTCTACAATAATACCATACTAAAAAATAATACTAAGTGACACTGAGTTCTGAAGATGGATGAATTCAATCTAAACGGAAACAATGTTCCCTGTTCCTTACCCTCCCGAGAACAGACACAAGGTCTATGGCCTAACCCATCCCCACGAGCCATACGAAAAGATATTATCTTGTAACTCTTATGTTTTTTGCTGCTAGGGGTTTATTCAGTGTGCAACCTCGTTACTTTGGCACCCCCTTTTCACCTTCTCAGTATAGACAAAGCCTGTGAGAAAGCATAATAGTTAAGTCAGTGGGATTGACCAACTCTTTGAAGTACTACTACAACAATTCTGAATACTAATCATTATTACTTCTAGCTTTGGAGACCATTCTCAAAAAACAAAACAAAACAAACAAATAAGCAAGCAAGCAAACAAAAAAAGTAGTACCTTTGAAGAACAAGGAATAGAGAGGGAATTCACTGTTCTTTTTCATTTTCTTTCTTCATCTGACTTTTCCCAGTCCTTATCCACATCATTGCCATCTTAAATCCAGACAAGTTTTTAGCCTGCCTCCAGTCTGACTGGAGATCTAAGAATAAAAAGGTCTGAGGCTCTTTACATTTGTATATGACTGTAGCCAAAGACAGGTGCAAAGGCTGCCAAATGTAATTGCTGGCATGTTAATTTATGCTTAATGTTGCATTTTTAGTCATTCAACCAAAGGTTAGAATTTGAAAGATTGATGGTCTCATAAAAGTTATTAACTGATAGAACTGCCCAAATTTCAGCTGTCAGGCTCAAAGGGCCTTTCTCCTTTCTTGGAAACCTTTGTTCTGGGAAACATTTAGACCTCACGAAATCAAAATACCAAGGCACTGACAGAGCAGAAAAACACTGAGACAGACTAACCCGCCTCCAGCACCCACAGTCGTCGCTTGACAACTCGGAATGAAGCAACGAGGCAGGACACTTTGGAGCGCTAACTGAATGAACTCTGTTCTAGCCATAACAGTGAATCAAAACCAACATATCCCAGTTGACCAACAAAACTTCTGCTTTTAGAAAACCAACATGCCCCAAAATACTTACCTCCCTATCCACAAACATTTACAGAATCAAGCTTCTTTCACTACAAGTGGTTTGTCAGCAGTTTAATAAAAGAAAGGATGGTCATGGTAGAAAAAAGGCAACAATGGATCTTTTCAATGACCGTTTTTAAACCAACAGTGAAGAAGCCCAACACCTATAAATATTCTACCATGTGTAATTCTGATCCATGCTGTTTGAAGCTGGTGAGACCAGAGTGCCACAATGAGAAGCTTTTCAAACATATCAGGATTGGCCTGATTCTTAGCTTTCTTATCTTCTACCCAAAAATATAGCGTCTCTCGTGTTCTGGCTACAATCAGAGCACGACAAAGATATCATTGCTCTGGAGGCTATGGCGATAGTCATTTTCATACTTAGGACAGCCTAAAAAATTAAGTATCTGACATTTCAGCACATAGCACATGCACAAATGGGACGTGTTAGTTTGCGATTTAACATGGCTGCCTAAAAACACTCTTGTCGTGATATAAAGAAGTAAGACTACTGACAAGAATACTGGGCAGTATTTAAACAAACAAATAACAACAACAAAAACACCCCAGGAAAGTAAAACAAGAGGTTTTAAAGGTATTTTTACTCCTATTACTTTCCACAAATCAATTAACAAAGTTTAGGTTCATCAATATCATAAGAAAGATATCAATTTGAAGATATACACTCATTGGGAAATGCTTTCTCACCCTCTGTTAGGAAGAATGCGACTTACTGTCACAAAAAAACAAAACAAAACAAAAACCAAAACAACAAGCAAACAACAAGAAAAAAACCACCAACCTCTGATGCAATGAATGCACTTGCCTCACATTCCTGTGCTCTATTTGGCTGCATGAACGTGGATCTCTGCCCCTGTTTCTTCACCTGCCTCCCACCTATGCCTCTTCAATACAAAGGAAACTTTTTTTTCAGTGTGTGGGACCAAAAAAGGAAGAGTTTAATAAGCCATTGATCTTGGTTGTAAACTCTAGGCCCAACTGCGAAGTACAGCTCTTACAGATATTCAATTAGGGAGGCTAGAATCAGTCTTTTAAAACAATTTGTGAGACTGTAGTCATCCTCAAAGGGCTTCTCGATACAAAAGTTTCCGAAGCATGAAGCCTCAGACAAAGCAGGGATAATTAAGAGAGGCAGTTCTCACATTTTTGGTGGGTACCACCACTGGCATTGTAACAACTAATAGGCTACTCCCTGCAGAAGGACAAAACATTTGGCTGTCCAAGCACAGTTCATAAAGCATTGTTAAGATGGCTGCATACTGCTAGTAGTGCACACACTACTGGAAGACCTCCCCTAGAGGACCTTCTTTCCTGTCCCTTCATTACCAAATGCTTTCCTATTACCCACTCTACTGTACAAAAGATCTCTCAAGCGTTTAACTTCTGGATAGCCACTTTTTTTTTGGTTGCAAAGGGTTAAAATGGAATAAGAGAAACCTGTTTCAATTTCAGTGGAAGTAATTTTCTCAATATGTGAACATTTAATATCTTGTAACAATTGATTCAAATATCAGACTGCACTGACTCCTTGCCACAGCAGAATTAGCAGTATTTCAGCTGAAGTTGTGATTGGCAAAGCTACTGTTCCAAACCTCCAACACCACAGTCCTGTGTGGCTGCTGGTTGTAATTCCACCCATGTATGATACACCCTATTAGGGGCCTCAAGATCAGCTTTCCTTCTTCTATACTGGAAATACTCTGCTTTCTTCTACTGATAATCAAGTGATTCTCATTTAAGTCCAGACATTAAACAGTTCGCATAAGCTCCCTGACAAAACTAACCAAAATATGACAAAGCATTTAAACAACTGTTTGAAATTCTCTGAAAGTAAAAGTGTCTGCATAATTTTCTTTTACATCCACTTAAGTTTTTATAATCTCTTATGAAAAAGGCTCGTTGATTTAATGTTAAACATTTATATCAATGCAAGTATGTGAAACAGACTGTACAAGAACAAATACCATATACCTAGTTGGAATCTCTGGCAATTCAGACAAACAGAAAAAAAGATAAACAAAAAATAAAATAATTACATAGTAATATGGAGCCTGAGGTCTAAAGGGATAATTTAAGTACGTGAAATTTATTTCTGTTTCAAGAGACACAACATAAAACTTCTTTCAATGGCCTTTAGTTCCTCTGCCAAGCACTTCTCTGAATATGTTCCAAACTCAAAATTACCTCCCAGGAGAGCATCTCAGGTTGGAGCTTTCTTTCATTGTTTCTGGGTTTGCTCCTATATTATAGATTATTGGTTCCAGATGTGAACTGGGGATGGTAAAAAGACTTAGAACTACCACATTTTGTTTTCTTGGTTCTTTAACAGATTCTATAGGAATGGGAGTCATTTTGTTTTTCATCTATGGACTCTCTCTTGGGGATGTACGATAAAACTTGCAGACCTCTTTCTCTCCTGAAATGCATGCTTCTGGACACTTCTTACTGCCCCAGTTTGGTTAAATCACCAAATATTTACATGATACTTGAGAGCCTCTGACTACCTTTAGAAAATAAAGAAACGAACCTGACTATGGCCTTTCTTTTTTAAATGAAAAGTGATATTACAATACTGATCTTTTGTTTTCTTTTTATTGGCAAACACCATATTACACATGTATGTAACTGGTGTGTACATATGATTTTTAAGAATTGGAAATGCCATTACTTTACCTGTTAAATTTAACCTAATCATTTTTATTCCTTCGTTCTATCTTAGGTCTATTTTATTGCTCATGACCACAGTGAATGCAAAATTTTAGTTGCAGTGAAGTACAGCTGAGCACTGTATATATACATATGCGTGTGTACATACAAGAAATCTACCCATGAGTAGAACAAGGCAAAACAAGGCACTGATCAATTACTGCAGTTGTATCTATTTTCACATGGTTCTGTGGAAGTTAACGTCTGCTCAGTATTATCCTATTGGAGACAAATCTAATACTAAAATATTTATAACTGTTTTAGCAGATCAGACCTAATATTTTTGCAGTATAAAGTTCTAAAGAAACATGCATGTAGGCTGAATAGTGACACACAAGGAAGACAATTTAGGCTTCTGACACACTTTGTATATAAATTTACGGAATGTAAATATACTTTGCTCAGACAATGGATATACATTCTCATCAGACAATCAATAAACTAACACAACAGTCTGTAACTCAATCTGTACTTCACCATAGTAGGAAAACATTGTCTTTTGGCTCTACTGGCTCATATAAAGGTTTTATCAGGCAATCTTACCTTTCAAAGCACAAATTAATGCTAAATACATTAATGCTTTACTGCTGCCACAGGCTTATTTTATTACCAAATTTGGCTTTGGACTTTATGCCCCTAGCCATCTGTTTTTTTGCTAAATTTAAAAGCACTACATGTTTCAGACAACATAAGAAACTATTAAAGAAGCAAGCAAATAATTCTGTACTACAGGGAAGCTGCTCTTGCACAGAGAAGACAGAATAGGAATAAGGGTGTTCCCTGGTTCACAGAGACATGGGAAATGGGTCATTTCACATGCAAAATACCAGAAAATTCAAAGGAACTCAAGGTCAGAGAAACAGGGTATTACTAAAAACAAAAAGAGAAAGACTGGCTGCAGCTAGCTGCAGCAAGGAGAAAACTTAAAATTTCCAGTAGTGGGAAAAAACTTTGAGACCAGGATAGGCACAATGTTCCAGGGCAGCAGGAAAGGAAAAGGATAACTCCCGTTTTAAATTAAATCCTTCATTCATGTTGAGAACAAAACTGAAAAGCGATTAACACACTCGTCCCAGCCATTCATCCATGGCTGGTACCTCCTCGAAAAATGGATAAGCAGGGGAACAGGGGACGCACAAAGGAGGGTACCTGCTGCACAGCAGTCAAAACTACACCTCAAAGTGAGCCTAGAACAGCACTAAAAAGACTGTTGAAAAAGCCTAAAATTAATGGCATGGAGCAGTTATATGAGAACTAATAAGTGCTTTAATAAGAAGTAAAATTATATTTTTATCCAAAAGCCACTGACTTAAGCAGCATGTACGTGTACAAGCCAGTGACACATAGAACTGGATACCTCGGTACATAAACTTCAGTGATATCCATGCCAAAACCCACAGTGAAACTGTGACGCCACAGAAGTCAATGGAAACCTTAAGTTAAAATCCAGGACCTCTCACATATACAGAGCCCAGCAAACCAGACAATGCCTGGTTTTATGTCACTTCTCTATGCCAGCCTCCAGAAAAATCCTGTCAAGTGAGAAATAACAGATTATAACACAAAGAGTCTCAAGACAGAAGTTATAAAGTCCAAACAAAGATGTAAAAGGAGATTAAATTCTTATGTATACCTACACAATCATTACAGTATCATACATTTTCATGATACACCTTACAAGGCTTTTTAGAAAAATATTTACGTTCTAACAATAAAACATATAGATAATGAAAGGATTCACTGTAAATAGTAGCTATTCTAGATTCACATCTGTCTCAAGAAAACTAGCATTTTTGAAATACTGAATGGAACTTAGCATAGAAAATTATATGTAATTGCTATTTATTAAAGGGGACTGGCCTTTTATAAACACCCAACACAAAGTGAAGATAGAGCACAAGAGGGAAATTCACATGCCTGTAACAAAACAGGTCAAGTCTACTTTGTAGTTTTTTCAAAAGCTTCCCCCTCAAAATATTTTCTCTATTAAACTTTGACCGTCAAAATAAAAATCTGCCTAACTGAAAGCTGTGTGCAACAGTTAGAACTGGCAATTGTGGATGTATTCTTTTTACTTTTACATATCGGGCGAAACAATCCAACCAAACAAAACCCCACAATATTGTTTGAAAAACTGTCCTTGGAAGGGCTAAGCCTGAATATGTGCTATATCTAAGCACATATTTCTAGACTTAGAATATAAAATAAACCAGCTGAAAGAATCAGTTCTATCAAGCTTTGCCTCAGGTACTAAAATTCTTAAATTTTAACACAATTCTGACTTTTTTTTTTTAACATATGGTGACTGTTTTTCAAATCCTATTTGTCTTGTACTTGTTCAAATTCTTCAACATTATCTCCTGCTAGAACTGGCTGGAAAATAATTGCTAAACAGAGGCAGTAATACCCAACACTGACTGCAGAGAGTAACAGCAGCAACAGGAAAGTTAATGTCTTTGTATTTTCTGTGGGTTCAAAGACTACACACAAATGATAACCGTTACTGAGCTAACTTGTGAAGGTACCTTAACTTCATTGTATTTGCCAATATTAGCACCACAGAGGGAAAGTGTATATTCCTGTAGTGCCTCTTTATAATAAATCCCTAAAATGCCGTAATCTCTAATTAAGGAGGAAAACACCACACATCTGGGGAATATAAACACAAAAAAGGTTACTGTCTCCTTCCAGGTAAGGATACTGAGGAAGAAAGCAGTTAAATGAGTAAAGAAGTTGGTCAAAACAAGAGCTAGATGGGTAACCAGCACCTTCTTCCCCAGGTACGTGGCCACCATTCTCCAGTGCCCCCTCTGCACCCTGAAACTCTTGTGGCAGGTAGGTGAATATGTGTGTATGAAGAGAAGCCACTTACAAAACTGTATGCATATTTTAAAACATTTTTTGTCTATACAAGAAGATACAAGGGATGTAACAAGGAACCCAGAAGTCTTGAATTTTTAACAATAGTATTAACAGTCAGGAAAAACCTTCCATGCTTTTTTTGTATGACCACCTAAAGCACATTGCAGTGAACTGCACCCTCTAGATCAAGCTGTTTCAGGAACTACAAGATACTACTACTACAAGATAGCAGGTAGGAAAGTGAAAGAGCAAGAGAAATGCTTTTATTTATGCAAAATGCTGTCTACAGGATCCACTTTGTTATAAATCTAATCAGACCGCAATAGTATTTACAAGTCATTTATCATAATGGCTCAGATTCATTTCCTAAGAGAAATAAACTCAGAAATAAGCAGTCTGGAAGCCTGCATCACAACACTGACAATAAACACAGGAAAAAACAGGTAGTCGTATCAGCATCTAAATAAAGTGATGACATTTTAGTTATTTACAATAAACGCAGTATTGAAAGTGGAATGCTCTCCTTCAGATTTCTTCTACTAGCCTGCTTAGCAGTGCCTACACTTCTCAGACCATCTTTCATATTTCACTTACACAGGAGGAGTACTTGTCTAGGATATCTTGCATCTCGAGTACGTCAGCTGTACACCCATTAAAGTACACCATAGAGTATTCATGCAAACTGAACAACGCGACGGGCTCAATTTCACTTGAAGTCTGCTTTCACTACCCAAGTTCAAATGTGCTCCCAGTGCTTTTCAAAGCCTTGACGGGAATATTGATTTATACCACGGGTTTTATCCTCACTGTCTACCATGTAGTACAACTGACACCCTATTGTACAGACACACTTTGGATCACCCCAGTTAGTGGCTGGACACTTTACTTTTTATAGGGAAGTGCAGATGATGCAGAAAGTGCATTTTTTTGTTTAAAATCTATTATTTTTTTGCTTTGTTTTCTTCCTCTATTCACTCAGCAAATAAATCTTTGTTAAGAAGTTTCACACTGATGAGAGATGTCTGACTGCCTATTCTCCTTCCCAGGGGACATTGATCCTTTTTAAAGCTGAGCATGAGGAAGGCGAAATTCAGTGCTAGAGAATGTTAGGGAAAAATAAAAAAATAAAAAATTGAACAACAGAGATTTCTGTTGCTCAAATATCTTTCTCCAAGTTCCTGTCTCATGGTAGACCATTTCCCTCTTGAAACTGTTTCATGTTACTCTCTCACATTACACCCATTAACCTGTCTTTGCTCTTTGGAAAAAGCACTGTCTGGAAAGCCATTTTCTATGAGGATATTGTTAAGTCATGCGGCTCACCAACTGATACTATCGGTAGCATTTTAATTTGTAGCTATTGCCACTATCAGAAAGGTCCCTTTTTAAGATGTAAATATTTTTAAAAGCCTTCACTGAAAAAGAATAACCCAAAATAATCCAAATAACCTCAGACAGGCATTTGGAAGTACTGAAAAATCTGTCCCCTTCCTGATAAAAAACAAAACAAACAACAACAAACAAACCAACCCCTAATACAAACCTGTCATGGTATTTCACTGTCTGTACCACAAAATACTCTTTAAAAGGCAGCAGCCCTGTTTATCTGCAAACACATCCTTTCATCCTCTCTCTTGTCAGACTAGTTAGACAATTTATAAAAGGGTTTCCTTCTGTTTCTTGAGGTAAACGGGCATTTTATGACTATCACAGCCCTCACTTATAGCCTGTGCAGGGCAGAGAGGAACAGGCCTCCGCTAGGCCATTACCACTGCCAGACTTGTTCATACACCCCCCACCATGCTACAACAGAGCCCTTCACAGCAGGAGTAACTAACCCAGTGTCATCATCCTGGCTTTCAGGTTCTTAGTTTTTGTTTCTTTGTTTGTTGGGGTTGGGGAGTGGTTTTTGATGTTTTGTTTGGGGTTTTCTGGTTGGTTTTTTGGTTGTGTTTGGATGAGGGTTTTGGTTGGCTTTACATTTTTGCCAGCCAAAAATAAAAAAAGTGTTTTCGACATTAAAGTTTATTTTCATTTTGCTGACACTAGTGAGCACAAGAGTGGGGATTGTAAAGACTGCATTTTGCATCTACAGTCACTCTGGTGGGCTGAAGAACACAAAGCGATGTTATTTTTATAGCAGCTTCCCTTCCTGCATAATGGCAGTTGACCTGTTCCAATTTCTGAATTTAGCAGAAAGCTGAAAAAAAGTGTTCTGCCTATCTTACAAATGGAATCCAGTTGTTCTCCTATCCACTACATTGGAAAGGCAGCAGACCGGTAATACAGTCATTTGGAAAGGAGCTCAATGCAGTTTTACTCAGAAATATAAGCATGGTAGCTAAAACTTAAGAGACCATAAAATATATAGATGAGCACTTCAGAAGGATATTCTAGCCGTACCAGTCTCCTGCTACAGAAGCATATTCCAGTTGCTTATTTCTCCAAGTTGCAGCAAGAGGGCTATATGGACTAACATTTTCATGCCTTTATTTGCAATGATTAAGACTAGAGAATTAAGTCAATAAAAGCAATAGTTTTCCTTCAACTTAAACATAGGCTACATGAAAAAACAAACGCATCTCACTGTGGTCCAAGTCTTCTGGGTTTCTAGAGACATGCTTTCAAAAATCACAAATCATCTCCTTGGCAACAACTGAACTCAATAATTCAATTATTGAGTACACTGAGGAGAGAATTGGCACCATTATTTGTGGATTAAACAACCTGTTAGTATGACATCCCTCTGAAACATGGAATGACTCCACACAATACATAATTTTTTCTTGAACTGGTGAGAGATTTCTTCAATTCAGCGCTGCTTGAGAGATGACTGAGCTGACTGTCCACCAGTCTGAAGATTAAAATTAAAAAAAAAAAAAAGAAAAAAAAAGTTCATAGCTACTATACATCATCTGTTCAGACTGCTGTCATTATTTCTTTATTAGGTTTTGGAATACTCATAATGGTACTTTCATAATAAACTATCAGAGTACAGCGGCACTTAGTGAACTAGGCACTAATGGCAATCAGATTACTGAAAAACAAATAACTGAATTAAATCCGTAACTGGCAGCTGAGTACAGGCGCTTCTCCTGCTATATCTCAGCAACAGTGAATTAAAAGAGGCTAAAAAAAACCACAAAAACAAAATATAGGAAAAAAAATTAGATTTCCAGGAAAAATAAAATACCAGCTTTCAGATAATGGCAGCAAACCATGCTCCTTCAAACACACCAGTTTTCCACTTCAGTGAGAAATTTCAGCCAATAGTTCTTCTATTTCCCTGTCTTTACAAGTAGCTTCTATATAAACATTTCACAAAAATGGATTATGTATTTAGTATAGGTCCTCAAATGTATACAGCTAGATGTCTTAGTTGGTAACTACCTTTAAAATCAACCAGTCTCCTCCACTTTTGAACGTGATCTGTGGCTAAACAATCATTATAATTGAAGTTATTAGACTATATAACCCTCAGCTTTTGGTGCAGTTTCCAAGCTTATTCAACAAGTGCACAGATACACAAAATACTAAATCATTCTCTACATAAGAACTCCATCGATTTTTCCTCTCTCCATTGCACAACCCAATAACATTACATCCAATGTAATGCATTAAGTACTACACTACTTGCTGGGATCTCCTGCTCATACCACAGACAGCAATCCCATCTGAAAGGTCTGAGAGTCAACTTGTAAAAACTCTTTGACAACAAACACACTATCGGAAGCATTTAATTTTATCTCATTTCCATTATGCTTTATTTTCTAAGCAACCAACTAATATGAAATTTATTGAAAATATTACTAATCGAGGAAAAAAAAAATCTACATAAACAGATGGGGAGTTCAAGACACAATATTTTCCAGGAGCATCACACATATATTGGATTCGATGGAGCTAATGAATTTGAATGGAGGATCCAAAGGGACCCAGGTACACTTATAAGAGCTGTACATGAAACTTCCATAGCACAAAGTCTTCTAGATTACACCACAAAACCTTTTGTTTCATAGATGAAATCAGAGCTGTTTTGGCACTCCTTTCTTAAATGCCAAAACAAAGTCCAAAAGATCAGGGCACCAGAATATTTGGAATGATGATAGTATGCTTTATATGACATGTTTTATTATAAACTCACTATCCAAATATCTACAGAAGTTTTAAGAACGCACTATTATATGATGAATAAATCAAAGCTTTCAGGCATTTCAAACAGGGGCAAGCAACTGATATAGAGAGAGGCAAGAAACAAAAGCTGGGAAACACGAGTAGATGATGAAAAACCAAGAAAAATCAGAAGGGTCAGTTTAACAAAGGGAAGTTCACACAAGGGGCACAACTTACAAAAGCAAATGCCCAGTAAGAAGAATGGCCAGACAATGTGAGGAGCAGAACCAAGACAACTGATGCATGTGTGGAAACAGCCAGAAAAGAGGGAGAGACATAAATGCTAGAGACTGCTTAAAATACATACATCAAGAAACAAAAACAGAGAAGAGTTTATATTAGGATTGCAGTGAATTTCTCTAATATTTCATTCCATGTCCTTTCAGCAATCTTTAAGTCAGGGCTATGGAAGATCCCTTGTTTGTGCGTTACACATAAGGATGCAATAAGTCTCCTAACTTCAGTGTGCTTTACTTCACACACTGGGCTGCTGCCAGAAGAATATGACATTAGCTCCCCTCTGTATTTTTCGTTTTCTCTGTTGAGGTTGTGAGGCTACTTGAAATTCCCTCCATTTTCCAATTTTACAATGTTTAATAACAACAGTACCTCAAGTTACTGGCCCCAGAATAAACCATCAGAGGTCAAAAATGGAGGTTCTGAATTCCTTTTATTAAAATCATCTGTCTGGCAATGAATAGACACTGAAATTGCTTGTACATGCAGCTGATGTTCTGAGGAGCACTGGTATGTTACACCGTCATCTGCCAGCCTCATTCCAACTATTCAGTGTCGGTAATAAATGACACATTCAAGAGGGACACTTAACTACGCATCGTAAGTATTGGGTCACTTACGGTCCTCCTTCTTTATGATCTCAAGTCAATGTAAATCTAGCAAACACATTCCTGTGCCATGGCATTCGCTTGTAATACATAACTGAATTGCTCAGTCTGCTGTCATTTTTAGGCCAATCAAAGAATCGAGTATTAGCACAGTTGCTCTCAAAGTACTGAAGTAATCAAAACTGATTTCATCTTTCTACATATTGAAGTTATGTTGTTTAATCAATAAAATGTTTTGTTAAGAAGTGCTGATATTTTATTGTCTGGTTTTCTGAACCGCTCTTCTACTGATGTAGTTTTAATACAGATGGCTTGGAAGTGTCTGACAACATTAATAAAGACGTGACATGTTATAAAACACAAGCAGGAACAGGTGCCAAATGAATCTACATTTTGACTTTCATCGCCTGGACACTGAACATAACAGTAACGTAGAAAAGAGCAGCAATTCTTTGAACATACAGTTCTCTAAGAAATTATTTGTAAAAGCAAAATTATAATTAGCCTTCCTGAGTACAAATTATGTTCTCTGTTCTGCTTAAAAAGAAACCCCAAAAAACAGAAAAAACAGCAAATCCTGAGGAATGACAAACACATCAAAGAAACGTGTGGGCTTTGGAAGAGGTAGGCACTTGCCGCATGTTCCTCCCGCATTGCGGAAATGATCATGACAAAAGAATAAGTGGACAGGGTGTCTGCAGGAACCACAGCCCCACGGCTATGGCTATACGGTTACCGGTAGCATAACCACAGGCAGTCAAAATGCTGCATCAAGATTTGTGTCTTAAGTTTGCTGTTTTCTGATAATCCTTCTCCAACACAAAGCCCTTTACAGAAAGGTGTGAATTGACGCAGTCACGGGGCACATTATGCTATTTCAGTAAATACCCAACTAATTTATGACATTATTGGCATGCTGAGACAAGAGCTATTAAGACAGAAACCCATTTATTCTCATAGAAGAACCGGCTACATACTAGAGAGCCCATGAACTTGCATTTCTCCCCAGGATTCACCCGCCAGCTTCATACGCTGACATTAAGCCAGGCTAAGCAGCATCATCCTAGCGCACACTGCCATGTAGCTGCCCTCAGAACCCGGCAACAATTTCATTATCTTCCTTTCTGTTCTGCCAGACAGGTGGCAGAGAGGAGCAATTCCACAACAGCAAAATTTGGAAGACACAGATCATTTACAGTTCCTACAGCCTCGGATCTGAGGAGATCAACTGTGATTGCAGTGGAGTACTCACTTTGTCCCAATCCTCCATGCAAAGATACATCACATGTATAAGGATTTTTAAATTATTATCATGTCTTATTATATTTATTATTATTTTAAAAACTGAAAATCAATTATATTCAAAAGACGCTTCACACCTCTGTATTTTCTCTGGGTGATCCAAAATTCCAATTACTTCCTCTTCAGGGAATGTCTCCTGAAAGTCCTCCTTTCCTTTGCTGTCCTTCTAATTCTGATGCCTCACAACCTGATTTCACATTACAAGCAGTACTACTGCTGCTAATCTTCCATTATGTACCTTACCCCACTACTCCCTTATCTCAGCCTCTAATTTTAAGATGGTTACTTCAAGAAGCGGGTCATTCAAGGACTTATTTCAAATCCTGTCATTTTCATCAGTACACAAATTAAACAAAAGTTACATTATCCATCAGTAATAACTCATTGCTTCATTATCTAAGAGGATTCTTACCCTGCTTGCCACAGTTGTTGTCACTAGACACCACTCCATTTTGCTGCTCAGATGCAGAACAGATTGCTATACCGAAGTGGAAAATCATGTTGAGATACATAAAGCTGCTAAATACAATGCATTTTCCAATTAAGTTAAACTTGTTGTTTATGAATTCAAGCTTCCCCAAAAACCGTACCTGAAGCAAAAATGGTTTTGTTATCATTTTCTTCAGTGTACTAGGTGTTATTAACACAGCACTTTAAGATGCCCTATGTGCTCATTATGCTTTCCTTTTAGATCTATGTCCACTCTTTTTTATTTTCTAGAAGAAAGCTCTGATTTTTTTCTAAAATGAACAAAAACCAAAAGCACTAAAGTCAGACCTCCTGACTTCAGATTTCATGGCTTATAAAGTACACAAATTATAAAGCTATCAGACATCTCCCGAGTTTACATTAAAATCTGTAGCGAGCCTTTAGAGTGGACCAATTTATTTGATGTGTTTCTCCTAAAGCTTTTATGACACCATAAACATTTCTGACTCCATGACAAATACTTTATAATACATTAAGCAAGCTCATTCAAATGATTCTAAATGTTATGCCAATGGCAGTGTATTTAGAAATGAAATAGTTGCTTGAAAATAGAGAAACCTTAAAGTTGAGTTTGAACCACTGCAATTTACAATTTACAATTTACTTTTGTGCAATTGAAGACAAATCATTTCAAATTAAGTTCAATGGCACAAATACCCAAGAAGCATAAAGTAGATATAACCTCCAGAAGCGCACCGTGCTGCACCAATTTCACATGAGAGCATCAACACTAAGGTCTGCTCCTCAGTAACACTTCCATTTGAATTCAATATTAATTAGTGTGGAGTATTTAACCGTACAACAATTCAATTGTGTTTATAACATGCTTCCAATCACTGCAGTTTATCTGCATTAGCTTCATTCAACCAAAAAGCCTTGCCATCCCTTTTATTTGGGAACAAATAACAACTTTGTTCACAGTAAATAAAGCATTACACCAGTAGCAGCTCTGCAAGGCATCCAAACCAGGATGCATGCACTCCCTGTAAAGACAACCACCACAGTCTCTCATATTTAATGAAGTAATGAAAACTTATAAAATGCTTTCTGTATTGAAGGCACAGGGAGACTTCAACTAACAAGGCAATAAAAATACAAATACTGCAACAGGATTAATTAATGACAAAATTATTAGCTGTACGGGCATGTTTTTGATGATGGAATTCAATTCCTAGAATATAAAACTGGCTCTGATGATTTTATGAATCCAGTAAAAAAACAAAAAAATCACTGCTCTGTGGCCACAAAAATTGCAATGAAATAGAAACTTGAAAGTAGTTGATTCGTATATATTTAATTTTTATGTTTTAGCATAGAATTCAAACAGACAAAAACTTCCAGAAAGAAAAACAGAGTATTTAAGTGGTGGAAGGGGGGGTTGGGGGAGTGGTTTGTTTGCTGTGTTTGGTTTGTTGCGGCTTTTTTATTTTGGTGGTGGTGGTACGTTTTTTGAGGTTTTTTGCTGTTGTTCTGTTTTGGAGTTTTTGATTTTTAATTCCTGACTATTTAACACTGTTCTGCTGACCATTTAAGCTTTCCTTTGACTGAAAGCTCCAAGGCAGCTTTATCAGTTCGAAGATGTTACTAAGCTTCTATAATTTTAACACAGATGCTGTATAAACAGCTCATAAATAAACCATGGTATTGCCTGAGACTAAATGAGATATATACCAGAAAGCATTAAATTACAAGAACACTTTTCACAGAACTTTTTTTTCTCATGGTTCTCTTCTTGTTAACTGTGACTCTTGGCTTGAAAAGATCAAGAGCAGACATCTAATTTGGAAAAAGAAGCATAAAATGTACCAGTTTCTCCGTGAACAACAGTTTCTTTCACTCACAAAAAATGCACTTCTCACCTTACATATTTCAACATATGCTGTGTGAACATGTCTGCCCTGAGAACAGTCTGACGTGGTTACTGCCTCCATATATTGCCAGTGACTAGAAAATACTCTAAGCCCCCTGCTTCAGAAAGTCATTGGATATCCAAATCATAAATTCCAAATTCCCAGCTGTCACTGCCTAACTACGCCTTCTGCATTTCAGCTAAGTCATGCTGTATGACATTATCACTCTCTCACACTTCATAGCTTCTTCAGTATTAACAGAAAAACCTGTGGACTGCCTAGTATTTTTCACTATGTTTATCACAGTAGCAATTATTTCATCTAAATAGCTCTTTCTAAACTCACTCCTGTAAAATATGTTTTGTTTACTCCTTGTTTCTCCCCACATCTTCCTCTCAGTATAAGGGAACAGGGGGGAGGGGAGGCAGGTACAAAAGTGATGTAACATTTTCATATACCAGCTTATTATTTATTTAGGAATCCAGAATGATTTCACACAGTTTAAAAATCTCACCATACACTTAAAACCCGATACATTTGAATGAGGAGACGTTTTCCGCAACACCTTTTTCCAAGGAACCGTTAAAGAAGTGTACTGATGATGGATTACCTGAAAGCCTGGGAACCACAACAGTGAAAAAGGAAGTGGTAGTAAAAACTGGTAACATTATTAACAGGTGGAAGAGGGAAATTGTGGTAGGAGAGTATGAAAGTATTTGTTCAGGTTTGGTTGGTTTTTTTTTCCTCCCCTAAAGATGAAACAGAGTGTGTCACAGACAATACTCTGCAACTAGTAATTTTGGATTGCAAATGCCACACATCTAGAATTAACATAGATCATTTATGTATTCTTAAACATTAAATTAAGGAAAAAACATAGACTTCTAAATAGGGAGCACTCTTACATAGGGTCACTGGCAATGCATCAAGTTAACCTACTGTAAAGCCACCGTATGAGGTAACACAGTCTAAAACTAGAGTTACTTCAAACATCTAAGAAAATGACGAGCAGTTTACCTCTTACAGCCTATAACTAAGTGGTTTGGACCTTCACCGACAAATCAGGACTTACTAGACAAGAACCCATCACAGATGTTATTTATCAAGAAATAAGTCTTAATTAAAACAAAAAGTATTGTAGTTTTATAGCGTAATGTCTTTTTTTACTTTTCTAATACATTGCATGTGTGTGCACACTCACGCAAACCATAGTGGCTGTTATTATGATTTGGGTTTAATTCTCCTTCTTAAAGAAGAACCCAAGAAAAACATATCCAGTTCTGTAGAGTAGCCAGTACATCTACATGAATTTACAAGCATGTTTAATACATTTCCAAAAGAAACCAGAGCAGATCTAAGACATTCCTTGCACTTGTTCTGAAGGCATTTCCTTGCTAGAAGCGTTTATCATTAAATTTTTACATAAAACCAAAATATTTTTAATAGTTATAAACAATTTAACTAAATCTACATGTTTCTGAAACTCATCATTTCTTGTACGAAGTGGAAAAATTAGAAAACAAAATGAAAACCAGCAATTAATCAGGGAGACATCATCCAGGAGTGACCCACCTAACAGTGGAGACCGGAACAGGTCTCATTTGTTGGCTGTCAAAAACCCGATGAGTGACCTCACATGGTTTGCATAATTTATCTGCAAGTCAATTTACCCAGCCTCCAAATGAGGAAAATCTTACTTACCTGGCTTGAATTTTGTCATCAAAACAGAACGCGCCCTAGAAATGCATATTACCATACAGATACAAAGACGTTCATACATAGTACTTTCAAGTCTTCAGAATCAAATGCTCTTCACTGGAACGTACAGGCTTTGTCATGTATTACTTGTTTGATGAATGTTTCAATCTTCTAGAAGAAAAAGTAACCCATTTGCTTGACTTACTACCTGCTGAGAATATTAATACAGAACTTCGTATCTAGTAAATGAATGAGCAGGGGACAAACGGATTTTGCAAGTTTATTGCACGGTAGTTACATCTCAACTAGCCAATCTTGAACAATATTTCTGAAAATAGGTTACTTAACACGAATAGCATTTCCTTTAAATAATCATGTAAGTGACAAATTCTCTTTACAACTGAGCAAATAAACTGAGCTGGGAGCACTCACTGGATCAAGCCATTCCTTTATGAGTAGTCCCTATAAACAAGAAGTTGCCAATCTGCCAAAATATTTTTCCTACTCTGAAATTAATGCCATCAAAATTAATAATACCACTCAATGCAAGTTACAGATCCTGTATGTTACAAGCAGAGGGGTGTATCATCAGCTGGTGTAAACCTATACTGTTCTTAAAACCAATGGAACTACGCCAATTTACAGCTGCTGGAGATTTGTCCCCGTGTCTGTCTTCAGCACTGTTAAAACCATTCAACCAAACCCTGACATACTTCCAAATTTAAAGCTCCCATTGACTGTAGTGGGAGTGATGCCTACAGGAGGAAAGGCAGACTATAAGTAAGTCATCTTAGAATTAGCGCACTTTCCCTTCCCCCCCATTGATTTCAAGTTTAAAGTTAGTTGTTAAAATCATAACCTGGGAGGAATCCAAGAGCGCAGCAGATTTTAAGACTTTGTAGGTTTCTTTTATGTACTCTCAGAAATTCTGTTTAACAACAGTGATTTTATCAGGCCAAGTTGAATTTACTGTAATCATGCAAGTAACGCCAGTAAAGCCCACAGGAAAAGCAGCACCACCAAGAACACACTATTTGGCCCACAATTTCACTCTAGTAGGATAAAGTTTAAAAGAGACTGTTGCGCTGTTCTTCTCTCTCTCCGAGACCAACCATTACACTTGTGTTAAAAATCTCATTGTCCTTCCTCCATCATTTTTACGTAATTTTTCCTTCAAGAGTACGATCCAGGGTAACACTCATCCGAGCAACCCTCACTTGCACACTTAGCCCTGGGGCAGTCGAAAGGACTAGAATATAGCAGTAGGAAATTATCGCCCGGAAAAGGATTTTGCAGGAGGGGTACTCAGCCGTTTTTTAGACCACCATCCTATAAAACTGTAGGCAGCAGAGAGAAAATACAATTGTTTTATAGAAGATATCTTTAATCAAGAGTTTCTCTATATGATTCCGAGTACATGGATTGTTGCAAATAGCTACTAAATGGATTTGTGACTACAGATACATGGAACTAAACAAGGCAGTTTTTCAAAAGTATCTACATGCATCCTGCGTAAAAGCACACACTGTAGTTATCTGTAAGTATTTTCCTTTACACACAGATCGCAACACGTTTACAGGTGCTTGCGAGCATCACATGCAACAATGATTTTTAATATCAACTGAATTAACTTTAAACTGCAAGGAATAAAACCTCAAAACTCCCACCTCAGGAGGCTACCAATAAGAACATAAATAGCTGATCAGTAAAAATGGCTAACGTAAGAAAAAAATTAGTATTTTAAGGTGTTCCTTAGCGCTACTCCATCATAAAACATTTCAACATTAAAAAAAGAACTATAATAGAATACTCTTCTTCGACTTAAGCATTCCCAAGTACAATCAGATTTACCAACGGAGCAAAATCATTACCTATCTACACCTTGTTTCATATAACTTTAATTTTTTTTTTTAAATCATTTTAGACAACAGAGTTTGACTTAAAACAAGCTAATCGATCACCTTTCTGCACAGCTGCATTTTCTTTCATTAATCTAATAGAAATATTTGAGGGATTTCTGTTTTTTACCTTTGCATTTTTCCTTTTCCAGTATCCATAACCAATCATCGCTCTGCTCTTCCATTATGCTTCGTATATTGCAGAGTGAGAAGCATCTTCATTAAATAGCATTAAAAATAGAACACACCCGATCTCCCCACCGGAGCATGCTCTGACAGCGCTGATAGCACAGCTCTCAAGGTAACCATGCCCAGTTGGGAACTGAGAGGAAAAGTCAGTGCGAAATTAGCAAAAGCCTAATAGTGCACACAAACTTGCCTCGATCAGTGACGAAGACTGCTAAAACAAAAATCATCGTGCAGTTAAATTATGCGACTGAAAAGTTGCAGGTCAGTTTACAGTATTCTTTTTTTCCTCCCCTCCCCATCACCCTCAACTACAATTGCCTTGTACTTGCCTAAAATTTACATATGTCATTTAGAAGAACGCACACCGGGCATGCATCTAGCTCAGCGCAATGGTAGAGAAGTCAAACAGGTGACCAACAAACACTTGTGCTGCTCTTTAATGCCTTTGTTTCCCCTCCCGGCACATTTACAGCAACATCACACGACAGCGGGATGAATTTAAGCAAAACCGCACACACCTGGAAGCGCAAAGACGAGAGGCGCAAAGACACACCTAGCATGGAAAAAATCCACCCGAAATTTCGGCGTGTTCCCCCCGCTGGCCGAAACGGTAAATGAATGCAAAAAACAAAACCAAAACAAAAATTAAACAAGACTGCGGAATGGCTGCACTGGATAAGCACATCTTGGTTAGATCTACAAGCGATATCGTTGAAACACACATACAAATAAGCAGAATTACACTAAACAGAGTAACATTAAGTTTTTTTTTTTAATGAAAACAGACTGCTAAGATACCTAACAATGTGACCGTAACTCCTGGACTGTGATCCTCCTTCACTGCATGCAAAAAAAAAAAAAAAAGACACGCTAAGGAAGCATCAAGTACATCTGTTACCCTCAAATCGCCACCCTTAAGAACAATGCAAGTCAAACAAGCCCAGGCTTTACCTCCAGCAAAGCACGGCTTTTAAAAGCGTTACCGTCGATGTTGTTCACAAATCGGCGAGTAAAAGTTGGGGTTTTTTTTACCGTTTGATATATTTTAGCTAAAAGAACCGCTGGGAGGAGGGAGATCTCCCCTCACAGCTTCCCCCCCTGTAGCGCTCCCCTCCCCAGCCTGAGCCAGGTTCCCGGACACCGGCTCCGAGACAAGGAGCACCGCCGTCACCCTCAAACCCAGCTCCGGTCACCTCACCTCCGCGTCCGAGCCCGACCCGCCGCCGCCCCGCTGCGATCGGAGGGAGCCGGGGGAGGCGGCGCGGCTCCCACCAGAAGCGCCTCCGGTCGTTACCGGCAGACGGCGGAAACTTTGCGGAGGCGCCAGGGCCGCCCTCCGCGGGGGCAGGCGGCCCCGGGGCCACGCCGAGACCCGCGGCTGAGCCCTCCTTCAGCGCCGTACCTGGCTTGCACCACCTCTGCCCTGCCGCTTCGCGATCCCGTGCGAGGCTCCAGCTTCAACACCGATATCATCCTGCCCCTCTAGACTATGAACGACATCCTTTTTTCCTCTCCCGCCCCCCCCCCCCCTTTTTTTTTTCCCCCCTTCCCGCTCTGGTAAATACCGCATCTTAAGAGTCGGAATCCTGCAGCTGCTATAAATAATTGCACATCGCATGTAATAAGCGCAAGCCCCAGCTCCATGCACAGCTCCTATTTCCCCTCTCCCTCCACTCCACATGCTCAAGCCGCCCTGACCTCAAAAATTGAAAGATCACGGGGAGGGGTGAAGGGGGGGATGGGGGGCGACTGACTCCAACGAAATGACAGAAAACACATGCTGGAAGGAAAAAAAAAAGAAAAAAAATCGCAACAACAAAGAACATCACGCCACACAAATGTCTACAGATTCTGCTTTGTTTTTTTTTCGGTTTTTGGTTTTGTTTTTTCCTTTTTTTTTTACCTTGCCTGAAAACAGGATCTGCCCCCAGCGTCTTGGTGGCCTGGGTTATTTTTTTGTTTGTTTGGTATTTTTTGGTTGGCTGGTTTGTTTATTTGGCTGCAGATAACGCTGCTGTTACAGTACAGTGCCTGTCTTCCTGAAATACATGGTCTCTTCCTTCGCCTCCGCCTCCTCCGCGGGAGGAGATCCGCTGCTGGCCCGGCGCGCTGGCCGCGGCGGCGCCGCCCGACCCCACCGGCCGCCTCCCGCCTGGGGCCGGCTCGGCTCGCCTTGCCTGGGCTCAGCTCGCCTCTCCCCGCTCCGCTCGCGTCGCCCTGGTCCGCCGCCGGGCTGCCGTCGCCTGCCCTGCCTCTGGCTGCTGCCTGTCCTCTCTCTCGGTGCCTGACTGGAACCCTTTCGCTCCTCTCTCTGTTACCTCTCCTTTATCTGTCGCGCTCCCGGGCTCTACTGTCTGTCTGCGAGTCTCTCCCTCTCCCTTTCTCTCTCCCCGCCCACGCAGCGTGGTGCGCCGCGGACCCGAGGCAGCGGCGCGTTATCGTTGGCGCTTCCTCGCCGGCTCCGCGCTCGCTGCGCGCTTCAGCGCCGCCGCGCCGGCCCGCGCTGGCTCGGCCGCGCCAACGGCCGCCTCGGAGGAGCCCTTGGCTCCCCCGCCATTGCGCCCTCCCCCTCCTTCTCCCGCCTTACCCCACCCCGACACACACGCCGACCGCGAACTGCGCGGCGGGACCGGGGCGAGGAGCTGCCCGGCTGCGCTCTGTGTCTGGTGTGTGGGACGCCTGTGTATGTCTGTGTGTCCGTCTGTGCGTGTGGCTTCCCGCACGCCGGCCCCTCCAGTCGCATTGCCTCCCCAACCCCTCCCCATCAGCCCATCCCCAGCCGGGAGCAGAGACAAAGCCCCCAAGCAGCGCTAATAAGGAGAAGGCTCGTTAGTCTGCTCTGATTCCTTGTTATTTGCTTCCACCCACTCCCCATCGCTTGCTTCCCCACACCCCAAAAAAAATATAAGAAAATGGGCCCTTGACTCCAGCGGACAGCTTTAGGGAAGGTCTGGGGAGGGGTGGTTTTAATTATTACTTTTACTGGTGAAACCTGACAGCATCTGCACTGCTCAGCTGAGCTGCTGAAAAGCGGGGAGGAGGGGGGGGGCGCGGAAAGACTGCAGCAGATTTTGGGTGGTAGCAGATGAGCCACTTAAAATGGGGCACATGATCCCCTTCCCCCTCCCCTCCTCTTTCCCAGCATGGCTCCTTCTAGGCTCTGGCTTGATGATGTTTCTCCAGGAGCCTCACCGCACACCATCAAGGCAGAGGAAAACAGACATTTCACCAGCACACGCATTTCCAATACATCAAACCCCCGCTACCCGTTTAAAAACCGAGCCTCGTCTTACCCAATTGGATACATCCAGGCATTCATTTTGCACCCAGCCAAGAAAAGGGCATTTACTTCTTTGCTAGGTGGCTATTAATATGCAGTAAAATTATAGCTGTACAATGCCAAATGTAATTGCCATAGATCATTTAGAGCAGATCCAGCAATTCAGCTGCTGGAAAAGCATGCTCTGTGAATAACCATGCATCTGGTACAATGCCCTCCACTACAATAACCTGAAAGGAGACAGAAGAGTCTGGTACTAGCTGCAATTAGTAATCGTATAGATTAAACATAAACAGTCAATAAGTACAAAGCGGCAAGGTACTATGAAGTATAAGTGATTGTTTCTGTCTACAGCAATACAAATAACCAAACTCTCACAGACAGACAATTCCTATTTAAAATATACAGTTAAAAATGCACTCCCTTCATTATGTACTTGCAGAAAGTCCTTGTTAGAAAAGAGAGTTTGCCACAATTAACGCATGTAGAAGAACTCATGTACCAGTCAAACACAGACAAATATACAGAAGCCTGGGAGGAAACGTTTGCTTTAGTAGGTATTATCCTGGCATCCTTGGAATCCGTCTTTCCCCTCAGAAGCAAACACCTGCTTTTACCAGGGACTGCTGACTGGAATCAGACTGGAAGAATACAGCAAGCAATGAACCACAACAGGGTGTGCATTAGCAGGCTCCTAGTGCACGCCTCAAGTGATCAGAGGCATTCAGCCAGGCACACCAAAACCTGTTCTGCTAATGCACCTCCTGATGTGGCTTACTCCTAGGATCGTCGCGTGTGGCTCCATCTACTTTTAATTTCATTATTTAACATATCCCCACACTGTGTGCTGCATGTTGGATCTGAAAGCAAAAAGACTGGCTATAAATGGCACCGCCATGCTACAGGGGAAGGACTACTTCTTTGGTTTTGAATTGTTCCTTTCAGCCATCTCTACAGTGGACCCAAGTTCATTTTCCTAAATGGCTGCCAAAACTATTTTGAACATGCACTGAAATGCAGAAGACTTCACCTGGCTGCTTCACAACATCCCCTCCCACCCAAGCAGATTGCCCAGCTAAAGGAGAGAATGCAGGCTGCATCAGGACATTACAGCAGTACTCAATCGTACCTTCACTAGATGGCTTGCAACTCACCTGCAAGGAGGAAAGGAAGTGAGGGGAGTGAATGTTTCAAAACCTTACCCCAGTAACTAGACACAATGAACAAGTAAAACAGCCACATGTCCACAGCTTGTCTCCCACCGTTGAGATATTGGAGTGTCTTCCGTGTGGGAAGCGCCAAAGCTATCCGTCAGATCTGTCAGCAGATAAAAATTCATCCAAGCTGTAGTCCTGGCAGTTCACTCCATACTCTCCTGTGCGGCAGGATGTGCTTGGGGCAAGTTACCAAATGCTAAAAGATGCCAGCAACACCAAAGGAAACAGGAAAATATAACGGTATCACCCCAGGATCGTGAAAGGTAATATTTCAACTCAGAATGGTGAGCAGCATCAAACACAGCGTGTGTAAAGAGGTGAAATTGCTTCCCGTTGTTGAGAAGTCACCTCAGACCTTCTCGGAGTCAGGTATGAATCTTAACACAATATGCACCCTACATCTTCTCTTCAGGACTTTTCTTTGCAGAAAGAAAAATCACAATTGTTACACAATCATAATATCTGAGAGATGGGGAACCATGGCAATGGTTTGCTGCTGCCTGTGCTGATCTGTAAACATGCACAGGGATAACTGTCCATTTAAGCTTCTTGGAAGTCAGCAGAAGCTGTGTGTTTAAGCAGAGGCAGAATTTGATAAAATCTTCAGACTTCTGACAATGTTTTCTGTCTGTTTCATAGCCAGACTTTGGGGATAATCAGAAAAAAAAACAAAACCAAACAAGACACAAACAAACCAACCCTCAAACAAACAAAAAACAAACAAACAAAACCAACCAAACACAAGACCTACTTCTGCAAATACCTTTACTTGAAAAAAGGATTTAATTAACCCCCAGTGCACTCTTTCTAGGACTTCGATAGTGCACGCTGCCCTTGTGCAATAGGAGCACCCTACAGCAGTGAAGCATACATGCATTATACCTATACAAAATTCCAATAGGCAGCACCAAACTCTTCAGCTTTAGGTATTTTCAAAGCATGACAACAAATTGTATTACTTGTTCACTGCAAGCACACTTTCTAACTACATTACCTCAATTGCACTTAGAAGTCAAGAAAACCTTAGTGGGCTCTCAAAAACCAACATCAGATTGGAAGTATGTGATGTCAGACAATCATACAGAGCTTCGTGCAGTTCTGCGATCACAGGAGATTCCTGTAATAGAAGGCATGCAGTGTTACTTAATCCATTAGTAAAAGCTCAAGTCATTGTTCAGTGCAACAAAGCTAGCATATGAAGTCTGTTGTGTCTTGGAGTTATGGAATGATTCAGACTGAAGCACAACAGTATGGGAGGCTAACTGTTGATGTATTTTGTCATAGCCTTCTGTAAAAGAGATCAGTTTTAGTTGTTTTAATTTTTAAACTTTTTTACATTTTTACATCCTATGTGTTACAAACAAATTAATCACGCATAATTTGTAGATGGATTTAAAAATACTGCACTTCTACTTAAAATGGCACCTTACAATATGTAAATACAGCCAAATTACTCTGGTTTCAAACACTTCTCAGGAGGGGCTAAAATATTTGTTTCAGCTACAACATCACAAGTAAAGGAAAATTAACCAAGCAATTTGTGTACAGCTTGTACTGGTAGCTCACATTTGATTAAAAAAAAGGAAGCTTTATGCTGTTCCCACTGAAGCCAGTGAGAATTTTGCAATGGGCTTCATTAGGATTAAGATCAGGTACCTAAACCTAAGACTCTCTCTTTGGAGGAAGATCAGTGAACAACGCTTTAAAAATATAATCTGTTGCTAAAGGGGCTGAGGAAGGTATTTTTTTCCCACTAAAAGCACAGCATCATTTCTTTGTGTTTGACATTTCAAATCCCCTCTTAGTTTCTTTTAAGAAATCCCAAAGTGTTTGATGTGCTGTATCTGTGTATCTTGAAAAGGATATTCCAGTGTGGACTTCCTCACCCCACAAAGAAAAAAAAGTCATCTGATCCCCCTTAAGACCAGAAATTGCAGTTCCTGCTCAGCTGTGACTCTCAAAAGAAAATTAGTAGGAATTTGAATTCTGGCTTTGACAGCTAGCATTGGTGCAAATGACCTCTCGTTCTTAATTTATGTTTATAGGCAGAAGGTTTGGAGGATTTTCAGGTTACAGCATTAGAGGGACCAGTGGACTGTTTCATGGGCTAAAGGGCATCTGGCAGGTCAAAAAGGATGTTTCAAAGTATTCCAGAAACCACACAGAGGGCTCAGCCCAGTATCCTTCTGACTCAGTCATATTGCAGACGACACTCAAAGAGCCATAACAGGTTGAGAAACTCAGGCAGCAAGCAGCTCTTGGTTGCTCTGGACAGAAACACATCTCTGATATAGGAACTTAGCATCACTGTATTTTTTTATAATATATATGTCCAGCATGCACATCAGAGCAAAGAAACAAGACAAGCAGTGATAGGAGAAAAAAGAGCAAGAAAAGGGAGTGGGCAAGAATGCTGTGAGCTGTGGTGTTAGCATGGGCCAGAGACAAAATGGTGAGAAAAAGGGGGTTGTGCAGTGAGTTGGTTATGTTGCAACCTTTGATTCATTGTGGAGAATGTGTGCTACTTACATATATTAGAGTACAGTAGGGAAAAAATCAAGCTGAGGAAATTTCAAAATCTTTCAATAGGATTTATGAGCTTTAATAACCCAACGGCTCAGGGTCACCTAAGAGCCCAGGAACTGCTTGGTTTACAAGTATGAGTGGCCCTAAGGAGATATATGACAAACACAGCATCTGCAGGGGGGAAGTTACAGTCGTCAGCAGAGGACCCATAAGAATCACAAATAACTTCACTAGCACAAAGGAGTTTCCTATCAAGATCTCACCAAGAAAATCCTTTATTGTAGTCTTTTATCTAAAGCAAAGTGTAAAAGCATAGCGTTCCTTCCAGCATACCTAGAGATTAGACAAGCTTTGGTGACAATTTTCAGCTACCATAGTAAGATGTGGGTAGTACAGGCTTTCAGAGCTACATGGTGCCTCTCTCACAGCTAAACCATCACTACAGGTGTTCTGACAGAGGGGAAGGTGGGGAACTAGGGACCTTCATGGGTGAGCAAGTGGATCTAGGAAATGACAGGGAGGAGAAAAAAGAAAAAAGCAATCTTGTCAGGAATCCCATTTACATTCTAGAATTCCTGTTGTAGCAATATTAAGAATAGCAGTAAAACATTATTATGGAGTTGTAGGCTTGGTTTGACACTTAAGAGCAACAGCAGTATATTTTGGAAAAGACCATCATCACAGCTGTAAGTAGACAGAGATGTATCATACAGACTATGAGGTATTTCAGCTTAGCTATTTCTTTCATGTAGTGAGAACTCTGAGTCTTGGTGATGTTGAACACATCTCTGTTCTGTGTTTTGGTCAGGGCACACAGATGCAACCCAAGGCACTATCTGTTAAATAAGCAGTGCCACTGTGTAGATCAGATACCATATGAAAACCTAGAGACTGCAGCTGTCAAATGATTTGGAGGTGAAGCACAGAAGCCTTGCTGTGCCAATCAGACCCTGTAAACCAGAATACTCGTCAGCTACTGATTTCTCCATTTGAAATTCCTCTGAACATGTTGCACTCTTAACTTTTGCTTCTAGAAACATCTAGCCTTCTCTGAAATACATGTTTTGAATATAACAACTTAAGAGAAGGCACCCAGTGACATCAGGCCCAGATCTACTTTGCAGGTATTTTTCACAAATAACTGGATGCCCCACTAGTATGTTGGTATTCTTCAATCAGATACCAGTTTTTTCCTTTAAAATTTTTTAGGAACAATGTTTATCTTCTCCCTTCAGAATCTCTAGAAAGGACTCCGTCCACGGCATCTGTTCAAGTTGGATGCATTAATTTCCTGCAGCCCACCCAACCTCACTGCAGTACACTCTGAAGTTCACACTGGCCAGGAAGTCAAAGCAATGACCTCCAGTGAGCAGAACCCAGACCTATATTAACCCTGGGTCTTGAAGTTTTCTGCTGCCCACAATGCCTAAATGTTGATTGTGTTTGAACAGTAATATAGAGGAAGCCAGCTGGGCACCTCCCAGAGAGAGAGGCACCGGCCTTGGCTTACATACAGCTGCTCCCACCTTTGAACTCCTGCGGATGCAACTGCAAGGCTGGGTTGCTAACTCAGGAACATAAACATGAAATGATGAAGTTTAGTACATCACTCTTTAAAGAGGCTTGGTAATTATTGCTCTTTTAGGATCCCCAATCTGAAGTCTGCTTGTAGAAGGTTGGGCTTTATTGCCTGAGTCTAAACAAGTATGATGGTTTCAAGATGTGGCCGCTAGTATTTTGGATAGTCACATCTTGAACACTATTATACCAGGAATAATTAAAAGAGAAGTCTTAAAAAAATATGTCTTACCTAAATAGGGATGAACCTGCCAGATTACAGACTAATTCTCAAAATCTGTAATCAATACACAAATTAATATAAAGGCTGGAATTACAGTAAAGGTAAAGAAAAGAAAGGCTAGTTCTTATTTTGTAAAATTGTGACCATCTGTGCTTATACCTCCAAGATTTATTAATCTGTTCAGTTAGAGAAGCAGCAAACAGCAAACGCTGGTCATGAATGAACACTTCGGAATCAACTTTTGTGTTGGCTAGTGGGCTGCAGAAAAGAGACAGTAAATAATGGATGACTGCTTGTGTAAAAATCAGGTCCATTCAACATGAAGTGATAGGGGCAGTATGAAACCCCATAATGCTGTACTTGACAGAGAGAATGCAACAGCTTAAGCTTCCAGCACTTTTTGGTCTTGGACCTTTCAGGTCTTAGGGTCTTAAGCACAGTTATTTCTGAGTCACTGCCCTTAAAATAATGCAGTCCCCCCAAATTTTCTCCAGCTGCCTTCTTTTTTGTTTCGCCTTGCCTTATCCACTAGACATATTTAAATTTTTCCTTTGTTTGGAATCTACATATTTTCACGCCCTAAAATTACAGTCTTTGCAATGCTCAATACTGTAGAAAGTCCCTTCATTGAAACAGCAGAATATGTTACAATTTTAGCATCATATAATTTCCAGCATAATTGTTAAATCATTTTCTTTCTTTTCTCCCTCCCCTCTCCTTTTTTTTTTTTTTAATTAAAAAAAAAAATCCAGAGAGAGACAGACAGAAAACTTAACATCCTTATAATACCATGCTACACCACACCTCACCTTTATTGCAACAATAGTCTTGCACCAATGACAGGGCTTTCCCTGTCTATTGCTTCCATCACTCAGCATTGGACTCTGTACTCTGCAAGGCACTATTTGTTCATAAATGCAAGCCTCCTTGTGTGTTTGTGACATTGTATTCCCAAATATCACATCATAAAAATATTAAAACAAAACTGTTCATAACATTTTCCTGTGCACCATCTGGGCCTTGTGAGAAAGCTGACATTATCTGTCAAACTAAAGATAACCACATTTTCTCTCTTTTGTATCGTTAATGTTTGTCATCGCAAATTTCACTTTAATGCTCCAATTACATTATGACATTCTTACAAACTGAATGGCACTAATGACTTTCATTATTATTTACACACTTCCTTAATTATAAGGCTCTCCCTCTCATTCACAACATGTTCTCCCTCATAACACTCACTCTGATATAAAGCTAATGAATTTTAAACTTTCTATTACATAAAAGCTCATGATTAATTACCCAGCTTCCCAATTTCTTTATGATGCACAATACAGGGCTCCCCTACAGTGATGCAGTGAAGGGAGAGAAGTATGGAACTTTTATTCCCTCCTCAGTGAAAGCAAATAGGGAGATAAATAGAGTATCTTTCTCTTTAAAGCAGCATATGCAAATTTAATTGAAAACAAATATACATCAAAACATTCCTCAGGAGAAATCTAAATCTCTGTATTAGCAGCATGCAGTAAACAGAATAATAGTGCCTATTATTATCATCTTTAATTTTACATGACAACAATTTTTTCATCTAGTTCAAGCAAATGAGACAGTAGAAGTAAAAATACATGGCTTTTACATAAGACATCTTGGTGTTGTATGCTGTATCACCAAGATCAACTATTTATGTGGTTTTAATTATTCACTGATAAAAAAGACAAGACAAGAAAGCCCAAGGTTGCACCATGCCAAATGAAGGAGAGTTGTGACAAATATAAATTACTGCACTTCAGACTGACAAAGGTAATACAATAAACCAGAGCTTATAAGACTTTGAAAGACATTGTGGGGGCACTGAACAGCCTAGCAATGAAATTCAGAGTTCAGTATTTAAGCACGGATGCAGGCTGCAATCTGCACAAGCTGTACATGTCTCAATGCCTGTGCTGCCAACAGAAATTGGATTCACGCAGCCAAATGTAAATTTGCTGACAGCCATGGGGAAAAAAAATGAGTTAATTAAAAAGTGTGGCTACTCTTACCCCATTTGCTGGCTAGTAAACTTAAGATTATGGGGAACCTGTGCATACCAAAAATTTATTTCCTGCCATTCCAAGAGAAGTTCCATTTTATGCCTCTCCTCTGTTAGTAAAGCAGGAGCCAATATCTATGCAAATATATACATAATCCAAATAGGGATATAGTCCTAAATGGGACAAAAGCACATCCTGTCATGACTGAATCAAGGGATAGCCAGCTCTGAATGATATATTTGCTTAAGCCAAGCACAGGACACCTAGAAAGATGAAGATTCATTTATCAGAGCCATTTACCTATGTGTTGCCTTCATATTAACTCTTACTGCTGATCTGCTGCTGGAACAGATAAGAAAATTTGCTTTGTTGTGAGAAAAGCCTGTTCTCTTTCAAATTCAGTTTGGTTTGTTTTTACTCCTGTATGCTTTAAATTTCTAATCAGTTTCCTGTGTCATGGAAAACCCTGGAGACATATTAAACTAAATAATTACCTGAAAGTTCAGTACAACACAACAATGCAGTGTAGCTCCAGCCTTGTGAAAATCCTGGGAGATTATAACCATGCTTTGGTCTGCTTTTGAACACCTCTTGATGAATATGGCAATTATGTGGTCCTATCAGAATATACAGCTTAAAAAATAAAAATTTCTCAGGGCTTGATCCAAGGCCCACAGAGTAAACTATACGATCACCTCCATTATCTTCAGTTAATATCTCATTCCAAGGCTGCTACTCATCAGCATTTCAGTTATGTGAATTACAAAACTCCCTAACATAAAAGAATGTTCTGTAGTTTATTAAAAAAAAAAAAAAACCAAACAAAACAAACCCTTGAAGGAAACAAGAATTGAACCTTCCACTCTCTTTAATGTTGTCTGGCATGCTGTGTATCTTACATAAAGTTACTAGGAGTACATTATGAAGCAAAAACTATAAAACACTTCTATTATTTCTTTAAATCTGTAGCTAGAAGCCAGGCTTTAGAGGGCAGGCAGGCTCTTGGCAGAAATTTAACAAATAGCAGAGATGGAAGAAAGAGAGACAGATGCAGCAAGAGAGTAGGTCTCAGAATAACATTACTTTTCTGATTCTAATAAAGTTCCTTTCCTCAGCATTCAAAAAAACTGGCAACTTCTGTGCTATTCTAGCTTTAACCAACATGTGATTCAGGGATTCATCATTTGCCCTTAGTTATTGTATAACTTCTCTGTGTAAATAGATAGAGTGCTCCTGAAATCCATTTTTCTCAGGATTCATCTGCTTTCTGTGGCTATTGTAGTTGTTCATCTTTTGTTGCTGAATTTAGGGTGAAGAGCACTGGACTAAGATATCTATAGGATATGTAAGTTTACATTCAAAGCCTCATGACATTTTGGACAGAGAGTGTCTGGATTTTACGAGGGGCCAGATTGTGCTGCTCAGTCACATGTACATGCCCATCAAGAAATTTCAGAACAATCCTGTTGAGAGTCAATTGAATGTACACACACAAAAAGTCCTTTGAACGGCATTAAGAGACATCCTATAATACATACTCTTGAAAGATTGGACCATGATCCTAACCTCTGTTTTATGTTTTGATCGTTTAGGTTGCAGATAAGCTTCTTTAAAGTATGATGGATAATGAACCACAGTAGCCATTCAACTTGATGATTGTTTCCATGTAAAATAGTTTCTGTGTTTAGACACATTCATCTGGAAAGCCTGTGCATTTTCCAGTGTTATCCAGCAATAGTTGTACTCTAAAGAAAACAGTGTCGTCCTTGGACTTCTTCATTTGCTTGACTATTAGTAATAGCACTTACACAGAAGAAGTGAGACATCACAGGGCAAGACACAAACATAATAAAACAGTCAAACTAATATTTCTACAAGGATATTAAAACAACTGGGGAAGGTTGATAATGTCAGAATAAGTAAAATTAGTCACAATTTAGTATGTGGCATGAAGGTTTTCAGTTACAATTTTATGGCCCCTTCCTAATGCAGCTGAAATTCATGATAAGTTTACAGCCCACATGATCAAATGATTAGTATGACAATTAAAATATAAATATATTTTAATGACATATGTCGTTATCCTTATGCTATGTAGCTTTCAACAATATTTTATTTGTTGTAATATTTATGTTATGAAATTCTAGTTGTATTTATATTACCACATTCCCCCAAAGAGGAATTAGACACTGGCCCTCTGAGATTCCTTATGAAGAAGTAAAGCTTTATGAAACAATTTGAAAGTGCGATGTCATGGCGAACAGGAGCCTTGTTTCAAATCCGTAACTGTATTACATGGCCCTGTGATCCACTGCTTATTTGGACATGTGAGGCACAAAGCTTTCTCCCTGTCTCGCCTTTTCTATCAATGTCAGGAGAGCCCCATGGCTCACAGAAGTAAATGACAGAGAGGGGAAGAGCTTCACAAGCATGGGGATAGGGCAGAGAGAAAGGCAAGATGCCACTAAGGAAAGTAATTCGTGGCAGTGGGGAGTAACCTGCTGAAGCTTCTTCTTGCAGTTGATTTTGTTGTTACACACTATGTGAGATCTCCACAACCCAAGAAAGATGCATCACCTTAGAAAGCTGCATGTGAAGAAATGTCATTAAGCAGGAGCCAGGTCTTGATTCAAATATCAGGGCTCTGCTCCTGATTTTACCTTTTATTTAAAGGATGACTTTGAGCAATTCAACCCATCTCCTGTTGCCTTTGTTTATTCTTCACACCTCTTTCTTCTGATATTTCTTATGGCTGTTGGAATTCTGGGGAAAGAACTATCAATCTTTATGTGTTTATGTAATGGCTGTCTGCAAAAATGTAACATCCCAGTCTGAAAATAGTTTCATCAAAGACGATGGGAATTTTACATTGATCTCAGCAGCAATCTCATTTGCCAATAATATCATCTGTATGTATTCTTTTAAAACGTTTGGTATTGATTAACACAGTTTTTAAAAGCACAAACAATAAATTATTCATTTTGATTTATAAAGTAGTTATAGTAAGTGTTTATCACAGGCAGAGTATTTTCATACAAATCAGAATACTTAGAAAATAAACCAAAAAAACCCCAACAGATCAGCTCTTCTCTGGATTATAACTGTAAACACTTTGCTATAAACATAAATAAAACTGGAAACCTCTTTCCTCAAGTGCCTCAAAAAAGAAATGAACCTTGCAAACGAAGAAAGCCAGTGAACCACATAAAAGATAGTGCCTTCATGGAGAACATCTTACTAATAGCTCAGAAATTTTTGATAGAACTGTACATCATTAGAGGACATAAATGAATTTGATTCAGGACAAATCAAGACCTAGACATTTGGAAATACTGTAAATAAGGTCCTTAAGTCATCACACCCTTCCATGGAGTAAAGCACACCTTAGGGAGATGAAATTTGAAAAAAAATAGGTGCTGCAGTAAAATGTTAGTTGTATGAGTGGTTGGTTGTTTGTTGTGTTTTTTTTTTTTTTCCTTGTGTCTATCATTTTTAGTATTTGTACAATACTTGCATTTACTGTGTCCTGCCTTTCTTCTTCCAGGGGCTGGCAGCTTTGAAGATTGACTGCAGTGATGGCGCAGGCACCAAGCCTTGCATATATGAGCATCACAGCCAAAAGTGGTGTGCTTATTTCCAAAATAGCGGCAGAGGAGTCACTGCTAGTAAAAGCATCACAAACCCCTAAGTAGCAGACCTCTTTCCTTTTAATTGCAGTGCCCAGCATTTTTTCCAAGGGTGAGCATTTCTCCAGTGTCCCCTGTAGGCTTTTTGTCAGCTTGTGTGCACTCTTGGTTGTTTTGCTGATGCTTCTCAGCAAACATGATTGCTGCTAAAGCCAAATGTGTCCACGCATCCATTTGAGAAATTAGGCAGAATTAAAAACAGTGTTTCAATGCCAGTCTTCTCCACAACTTTTATCGACCACCTGTAAGGAAGGTGGCCAAGAGCTGCCTCATGTCTGGAGCAAGACATCATACTAAGACTGTAAGAAAACTTAGATTTTCCAGTGATATTGAACTTCACTCACTAAGCATGAGGGTAGCATACCTTGTGGGTCCTCAAGATTCATGATTTATGCTGTCTGCCTCTTCACCCTTACCCTTTACCTCTAAAAAATAAGTTCTTTCAGACTTTCTTTGCCCTTCTTCTATTCCTCCATGTTCCTCTCCTGTGTTCTATGTGCTTTGCTTTCTCCTTTTCCTTTCCCTCTCTCCGTATTCATGCCAGAGGGTATATCATGATGAGGTTCTCTAATAAATTGTCTGACTCATTGCCTTATGGCAGAATATTGCCATGGCTAATGACTAATATGACTGCAGGATTTCCAAATGTCATCTTATAAGATCTTACAGACTGCCTATTAACTGTTTTTTAGCCTTACTAGGATTAGCTGGGTAGCTAAATAAACCAGTGTGATTTAGCACAGTAAGCTCATTTCTTCCAGCTGATTTCTATTTATAGGTATAGCCTAAATAAAACCATATAGGACAAAGTATTTCTGAACTGAGAAGTGCTCCATTTGTGAACAGCTTTTCCTGTGATACTCAAAGAGTTCAATTGCACAGTGAATGACAAAAAATAGCAGTTGAAACTTTCTAATTCTTGAAAGATGGCAATTGATGTTTACATTCATATTGTGATTCATTATAAAAAAAGAAACGTGTGAAGTTGCCAAGACAAATAGATCCATTATGTTTGTTGAATTTTATTTGTGCATACCAAACACTTTTTCCTCCATATCACAATTTTGTGATGAGTAAAGGTGTAGCATGGCACATTTTCTCTCTGCAACTCCTGGATCCCTGCAACTGAAGCTAATATTTGCCCTTTCAGTTAAATGCAGTTATGCTATGATAGTGACGTAGTTATATTTTAGATTAATGTGAAGGCAACAGTCACTTTCAATAATAAGAATTTTTCATGCTGATAAGGAATTACCACAAAAAGCAGTAAGAAGAGAACCATAGATGATTGTAAAATCTGACAATATACAGAGGATGCTTTGCCGCAATCCTAGTGATGCCTAAACATCTTTGGTATTGTTAACAGAAACATACATTAGTTCTGTTATTCTTTTCTTGCCACACCCATGTATATAGCATGAAACTGCAAGAACTTGCTAATCACAGGATTTTGATACTTCCTCTGGGCACTCAACTGTTAGACTCCTGCAGTTTGACCGCTCCTGAAAATACAATAATATAAAACCAGTTCTCTTGCACAAAACTAATTTCAACATTGACAAATTTCACAGATATCCATTTATAAATACGTTCTGATGCCTTCTTGATCAACTCCTCTGGTCACCTTCCCACTGACAGAAAAATGACATTGATGAGAAACGAACATTCTCAGAGATATTGCAAGAAGGGTGAAGTGCCAGGGAGTGCTGTTTTTTTGCTGCTGATTGTCAATGAATTAACAAGAAGCATTATCTTGGGTATAAAAGAACAGAGTCTATAGCTAGAGAAAGACATACAACAACAAATTGGGAAGCGTACTGTAAAGATTAGTGTGTTAGAAAACTAATGAATAATGTCACAAGACCTTAAACTAGCTAATCTCATTGAGGCAGCTTGTTAGATCAACAGATTGCCTAGCTGAGGAACCTGCTTCCATTACTGCAGTATTTGTGGTGTCAAACACAATTAGTGTTTCTCCAGATGACTTTTCATTCATTAGAGTTGGAAAGCCAGCTAGAAGAAAAAATGAAGTAGAAATGAATTTGTTTCCCTTTCAGTAGCAGAGTTTTCTCCATACTTAGCTACCACAAGTACAAGAAACACACACTGAGATTATCTCTAGTAACTGCCTGAGCTCTATTCCTTCCACACAGTCCTGCAAGCTGTAGCTTCTCTTAACACCTGGCCTCTAGCACAGAAGCAGTAAGGAGCTCCTCCACATTAACCTGAAAAATCCAACACAGTAGGAAAATTCCCCCCCCACACTCAATTCAACCTGTGTGAATTTGCTGTCAGCCCTCATCTCACTCAAAATAGGGTATGCCCTCCTTCAGTCTGTCAGTGTTTCTAGTTCATTTTGTGGTTTTTTTTTTTTGTTTTTTTTTTTTTCACCCCCGCAAAGCTGAATATGCAAAGGTTACCACTGCAGACCCCATCCTGCCATTCTCCCCTAGCCTGCTCACATCAGGTTACCCTATCTTACATTAGAAAAGGAGTTATTTCATTACCAATATTTCCTCCGAAGCCAGGATCTGGTAGAAAGTGGGATTTTTGGCAGGTGGGGTGAAATCAAAGCTCTGCTGAATTCATGCCACTTATTTTACCCGAGCCTCATTTTTACTACCCATCTTTACAGGAGTGTTATACTACGTTGGATAAATTTTAAAAATTACTTATTTCTTCTTATACAATTGAAAACTTTTATCTTATCCTCATGCAGTGCACCTAATAAACTGCCGTAGAAAATTGCTGAAATATTAAGACTATTAGGCTGTCTCAGTTTGTAAGAGTAAACACTGCAGGTTTGTTTTTTTTTTTTTCCAACTCAAATATAAAAGTTTCCAGGTGTTGAGTTTGCAGTGACATTTTCAATGTTCCTGAAGCATTATAGGAGGAAACCTGTGAATTTTAAGTAGTGACAATCAATAATGTTTGAGAAATATTATATTAAAACTTAAATCTAAAGCCCATGATACTGACAGAGCTGACACTTAGTACCTACTCAGTCATCATCATTTTTATCATTTTTCCTACTCTTTGAAAACACTGCTGATGTTGTTTTGGCTGTTGACTATCCAAGCATACTATTAAATTCCTCATTTAACAAGATAAGCAGTTTCTAATGGGATTTAAAACTCTAGGTGCAATGCAGTCAACATCATACACTGGCATAAATCTCTTGCACTATAATTCCTATTATTTGTCATCAGAAGTGGGGAAAAGGGTTGCTTGTTTTTTAAAGCATCTGTAGCTCTTGATAGCAAAAGTTCTATGTTAGGGTGCTCTTAAAGAACCTTACTCCCTCCAGCTGAACTGAAATAAGGTTGATTTCTTCCAGTTTTTTAACTGGATAATCTGAACGTTCAGGTTTGCATCTGTTATACAATTGCTTCTTTATTCTGAGTTGTTTGGTAACCTCTAAAAATAGATCACTCTTCTTGAATGAGCAGCACAGTGTTATAGATCATGTAGACAGAAATACCTATCTCCTTGCTTCTGCATAGCCAATACGCTACAGGGCTCCAGTATCTGAAAAGTCGTTGCAGTGTATCTTAACTCTAACAGATGTTACTGCTGGCTTCTTCAAGAGCCGGAAGGGAAAAATAAAAGAAAGGAAAGCAATAGATTAGAGGCCAAAACAATTGCTCGGTTCCAACAGTAAAATACCATGTCCATGAAGGTGGATTGTGAGGTTAAAATGTTTGTTTATAGCAGTGTACTTTGGAGGTTAAATAATTGATTTTTCCAAGTCAGTACTCAACTGCTTTATTGCACCTGGAATAGAAGGTGATATTATTTTTGCAATAGAGGAACTATCTGTTTTGCAAACAAACCCCAGCTTCTGAAGGAATCAGGAACTTCAAGTTCCATCTCTCCCAGTGGTGTCCTGCACATAGGATTTCCAGAAACACAGGAATACATTCTTTTGTTGTTCTGGAGCACTACTAAACTATGATTTCACACTCAGCAGTAACCATTCTTCTGGGATTATTCCCTCAGGCAAATTAGATTCTCTTTTGTTTTGCTTTTTAGCTATGTGATATGTCTTGAGAGAATTATTTTCTAGTAAAAACATTTTAAATACCCTCAGCAAGCTGGTGAGACAAGAAATGGCACCTGGAAAAAGTACAGAAGTCCAGGTGAAAGTATGTTTTAAAAAATAATTTAATCAAAGGTAGACAAGATCAGTCATGAAGTTAGAAAGGACTTTCAAATGAATGACAAGCCACCCTTAGCAATCCATGCTTTGCTAAGAAAATACACGAATTGGCAAACAAAAAAGAACAATGTGCTAGAATGCCATGCACACAATATAAATATTATCCATGTAAGTAATGAACAAAGAAAAAAGATAGATATTTTATGGTTTTGGAGCTTGTGGGAAATCCTAGCCTTTTCCATGCAAGTAATTCTGCAGAAAAAGAAACAGTTACTTGCATCTCACCTTCCCCTTTCTCACATTCTAACAGTGTCATAATACTCATGGGATATAATACAGACTATGAATTTTCATTGAGAAGTCAAACTGGTTCATTTTCCTCATGAATCTCAGGCCTTCCTGAAAGTGTTTGTTGTTATTATTTGGTATCAGTTACCATAAGAAAGTCTCCCCCCAATCTGTTCATTTTTGCAAAGGGCTTGTTATGAGCTCTCATCTCCTTTTTTTCTTGCTCTATTGTTGAGTCCAAAGGGACTGTGAAATGAAGGAAATGTACTCCATTTCTACCACTGAAACCAGGAGAGCCTTCTCTGCTGGGCTGGAAGAAAGGACGACTTTACCCTGGAGTGAATTAACTGCTTCCCTTCAGGGCAAAACCCAGCTATGGGTTCCCTTTAGGGCAGGGGTGTCAAACTCACGTTCACTGGGGACCATGTCCACCTCACAGTTGCCTTTGAAGGGTCAAACGTAATTTTAGGACTGTATAAGTGTAGGAGTAGTTACATTTTTATGTATATATATGTATGTATATATACATTTATATATGTATAAATGTAGGAGTAGTTCCATCTATACAGTCCTAAAACTACGTTTGGCCCTCTGAAGGCGACAGTGAGTCTGTTGTGGCCCCTGGTGAAAATGAGTTTGACACCCCCACTTTGGGGAATCCGTGCTGGAGCCTGTGCCTGCTCCAGATAGACAACGTGAACCTTCATTGCTATATCCTAGTTTCAGGAACAATTCTAAATGAAAGTATTTTCTCTCTCTAGGTAAAAGCCTACAAAAATAAGGTGCCCTGGAGGCTACTGTGCTAGGGTAGGAGGGGAAACTGTTTTGTTTTTACTGCACTTCTATTAATATTTCCTGTAAAGGGGCATTTGTGAGATGCACAGAGATACACACACATAGAAATAACAATTGTGGGTCTGATTCTATCAGAATCCTGTTGCTAATCCTGAAGTGAACTGAAAAAAGTACTTCAATAACTCTTCCTAAGCTCTTTCCTAGCATTAAACTTGAGATCTTTTTCTTTATCCATATAAATGACCAAGATTCAAGTAAATTAGTTTTGCTACCAATACCTCACAGAATTTTGGTGTCGTATTCCCTTTCTAATGTTAAACATCTCTATTTATGAATTCCACCAGTGTTGCAATACACAGGCTCCTCATCTACCTATTTGCAACCATTCACTGCTTTATGTACTTACATGTCATCTCTAAGTCTTCTTATTTCTAAGGTAAACAAGTTTTTCACTTCATATGAGAGCTTTCCTGTGCCTTTATTCATTGTCATTCTCTTCTGGAATACCCTCTAACCCCACAGAATCCTCTCTAAGATAAAGTGACATCTTCTATATAGGTTACTCCAAGTGAAAATGTATGTAAGAGTCACATAACATGTCAACATTTATCTTTTCTGTTCCCAATCACAGTCCTAATTACTCCTAATTCACCACATTCCCATAGTAATTAATATTTTTATCCACAAATGCACATTGCCAATAAGCCTGCATTCAGGTGTCCTTTTTCCCATCTTACTACTCTTAATGCAAAAATCCTGTAAGAGCTGGCTAGTAAACAAGACTTTTTCTGAAATAATGCCAAGATTTCAACATTCCACTTCAAAACAAGGCTCTCAAATATGTCAAGGAAGAAATATGAGAGAAAAAGTGTGCACAAACCACACACAAAAGCTTGAATGCTCTCCATAGGCTCTTCACGATCTCTCAGTGACCATGAAGCCACCAGTAGCTCAGCTGTAGAGGATCACAGTGTGAATCAAGCAAAGCCATTAAACGTCTTTTCCCTCTCTTCTGTGATAAAGACTAACGGGTCATTGAGATGCAATTTCTTTTTCAAGAACAGTTTTTTATATCCTTTCACAGACTTCCTACTATTTTATTATGTGGTGTATATTGTAATTTAACCCCAAATATTTGGAACAAATGTTTTCTTTGTCTATATACTCATGTATATACATTGATATCTTCATAGAAAACACAGCTCTAAGTGAAATAGTCAAAATGGCCTTTTGTTGAAACATTCAGGTTTGGATAATTATAAATCAGTCAGATTCTTAACAGCATAAAGCCAATATCCTTTCATATAATCTGATTGTATGTTTTCACATTATAGTTTTCTATACTTTTCAGTTTTTTGTTTCATTCCATGAAGTAAGAGATGAAAGGAAAATGAACCCACAGCAAAGAATCTAGTGAAGTAGTTGATTGTCTCCGCAGAGACTTATTGAGGAAACTCTGCTAGCTTTCTGTTGTTTCATGAAACTAATTATGGCAAAATGACATTTTAAAATCTTATGTGTATAATCATGGTACATGTATAAGGTAGCATTCATTTAAGATTGGAGGAATATTGAGAAAAAAATATGAATTCATACCTTTTTTTTTTTTTTTGTGATTTACTGAAGCATATTCTTCGTCGAATCATAGAGTAGTTTGGGTTGGAAGGGACCTTCAAAGGCCATCTAGTCCAACCCCCTGCAGTGAGCAGGGACATCTTCAACTCGATCAGGTTGCTCAGAGTCCCGTCCAGCCTGGCCTTGAATGTCTCCAGGGATGGGGCATCTACCACCTCTCTGGGAAATCTGTGCCAGTGTTTCTTCACCAAAGGCGGGTAGTAATACAAGTGGCAACTTAGTGGAGGCGTTACAGGTATATCTGAAGGCTGCAGCCTCCTAAAGAGATGTTAAGAGCTCCAAAATGAGAGTATTTCAAACAACCTCATGATGTTTTAGATAATGGAATGCATTTTTATTTACTTTCTAATTTTCAAACCTTTTGGCACACCAGTGGATTTGAAGTTTTATTTATACACATGTCAGTGATTATAGACTCACAAACACAAGTTAGAAACTCCCCCTCCTTTTCTTGCTTAATCATATCACCCCAGACTTCATGCAAACCTTTAGCACCACAGCACAGCTGCCTCCCTATGTTATCTTTTCCATCCAGAAAGAAGCCCCAGTTCTGTGGATCCCTGAGCACAGGACGCATGGAACTGGGATTAATATTCACTGCTGGTGCTTCTAACACAGGGGTGTGTGATGTCTACGCTGAGACAAGTAGCACGCTGTGTGTGGTGGTGCTAATGGGCCAGCAGCAGTCTTCTTAAGCTCTCGGGAAATCTGTGCTAACACTACCAGCTGGAAGTCTTGCCACACATGTCTGCAAAAGTCTGGTCTCCTGCCTCCGTCTTTTAAAGTCTTTTTTCTTCTCTCAATAGAAAGCAAGCTACAGGCTTACATAGAGTAGCAAATTTGATGCATCAGGCATAGAACGAGTTTTAAGAGCATGAGTCATGCTGTTGGGATGTGTCTCTGGACCTGCTTTTTAACAGACACCTCTTTTATTCTTTCCCTTTTAAATAAAAAGATCACCATTTGTGAAAACTTTACGAGAGTTTTATCTTTCATCAGTCTGAAAAAGTGCAACACAAAAACTGTTAATTATAAAAGTTTTTTCATATCTTTTAAATTAACTGCTTTGTCTCTAAACAATCTTTATCAGAAACAATTCTTGTCCTTTTCAGAATTAAGATGTGTTCAGATTTCTGAATTCAAAACAGGCAATCTGACTTGAAACTTTACAGTAGAAAGTTGTACACATACATTTTTTAGTTAAATTAAAAGCTTTTTTTTTATCCCCAGAATTGTAAGAAGCTAGAAAATTCACTCTGTACCCAAATCTACCACAAAAAATGGCAAAGCCAAGAGTGCGAGTTGATAAGATTTTTCTATTGTTTAACATTCTAACACACTTAACTGGGATATTTCCTGAAAAATGCTGGAAATCTGTCTGGAACTGTGCATCTAACTAGGTGTTTTTTCTTCCATTTTGCTTCATGAGAGCAAGACAATATCAAGAAGCTATATTCCAGGACACTGCTGAGTTATTGAATTGTCAGCTTCTATAACACATTACCTTAGAAAATAAATCATATCAATATTTTGGCCTGCAGTAGTCAGAATGTAAGGCTGAAATACATTCAGCATTGTATCATAATGACTGATTGATGGTTTCTTTAACAATGCTGTACACAGTTGGACACAGAAATTCACAAATACTAGACTTATAGAAAAAAACGTGCTGCTGTGTTCTTCAGTTTATGTTATTGTGTGGTTCTAAAATTATATAAAATAAAGGCTTAATTATAAACAGAATATATAATTAGACACCTGTCCATATCATCTCCATTGCCTTACAAGCAACATATTAAAATGTGTAATTGCTGCTGATATCAGGATTTCTCTTCAGGCATTTTATTTAGTACTTATTCTGTCTCCCATTCAGTTTTATTATTTACCTTTTTTTTTTTTCCTGAGCAAGACAAATTTCCTTCCTGGTGTTTACGATCCACTGCTTTCCATTGCTCATTGTTACTGATGTTTTCTTAGTCATAGTTGTTTTTCAGTTCACACTAAATTCCTTTTATTTGCATAAGTGGGATCATTACAATAGCCAGATGCTAAAATACCAACTCTCTCCATTAGGAACACCTACAGAATATTTTTTATGTTGTAAAGCACTATTTTGGCAGAGAGAAACACAAGTTTACAGCTCAAAAGCATAGACACACAAAAAGATGCATGCAAACAAATGTGGGGAGGTAGTAACTGTGCATTAAATGGTAATCACGTATTTTAAAGATTTAATGGTATTTTTCGATTACAGACATACTTCTTAATCTATCCACAACCTCTTTGGAAAACAGATGTTTCATCTAGAAGAGACCTATGAAGCAAGACACCTGGAAGAGGTGAGCAGTTGTTTGAACATCCCTGTTACGTAGGTGCCACGTGTGGAGGGAGGCACTGGAAAGAGAAATCTCAGCACAGAGGGGCTGAGGTTGGCATCCCTGGCCATGAGGGTGGAATGTGAGGGGGCAATGCACAAAAGAGACCAGCAACAAATAGGGCAATAAAGATCTGTGCAAGGGAGGGTTCACTGGGGAACTAAAGTCACTGTGCTGGAGGAGAAGCCCCAGCATGGGCTTCAGTGTTTGCATCTGTGGAGTGAGGGGGAAAGGGCCAGGCAACTTTTCTTGGCATCCTCACTGCGTGTGAAATGGAGGAGGGAGAGCCAGATTGCCAGAGATATGGAGAGACAATTAACAACAGGAGAGAGAAACATGCATGTACACCTCATGTTCTTCCTCAGTAGTTTTAGTGCTGCAGTTTTCTAATGCCATTTGCCAAAATACCCAAATTTTTCATTTGATAGTAAAAACATGCTTTTCACCTTTTTTCTGTACCACAAAAGTAAAATATTTTCTTACTTTTCAGAAAATGATCACTTTTAAATTTATTTCTGTCATGAAATGATACCTCCCACACACATACAGTCTCCTGCTATTTAGATATAGCATGCCCTAAAATGTTAATTAGTACTGTAAAACTGGTTTGCCTCCCTGAGCAACTGGAAAGCATCTTAAGTTGTGATCCATATATTCACTTTCTTGTTTTTACTTTTAAGCATGTGTCTCTACATCAGTGGCCAATTTAAGCTTGCAACATGATCCTTCCAGTTCCAATTAAACACCTAATGGAGATGGCCCTCCATGCATGCAATAGGAAAAATAAGCAGAGAGAACACTATGAATGGCAGTAGAAGTGTACAACTGCAGCTTTTCTTTTCCAGCTCACCTACTAAGAATATCCACATATTTTTACTTCCCACCATGGCCTCTTCATTTTCAGTATTTTTTAATTTACCGATTACTACTACACACCATATTGTAGCATGATGGCAACAGGAAATTGCACCTGTACATGAATTATGTATGCTGTTTTCAAAACACTAAACAAAAAGACAGAAACAGCAAATGATGTGCCCTGAATGGTGATCTGAAGGTTACTTGATGTAGCTTACTGGTCTTGTCGAGAGAAGTAAGCCCCAAGGGAAAGGAATATTGATACAAATGGACAGGAAGCCTTAAAGATGCTCTGGGGCAGAACAGCCTGACTCAATGCTGTTCCAAGAGAAGAGGGGGGGGAAAAAAGCCTACTACACATTAATTACACTGCCAAATGATAGAGGGTATCCAAGAAAGTTACAGTTTACCTGAATTGCACCAAAATAAAGGGTGAAAGGTGGTTTCACAGAAATTCTGGATCTAAAATGGCTCCATGCATTGCAAGACACCATTGACTGCCTAAATACAATCTGCAATTTCCAAGGGAGCCCAACAGAAACTCACTGATAGATCCTAATTACTGTCTCACACTACTGGGGAAGGCAAAGCTGTGTTGCGTGTAGTATAGATTTTCCAGTCAAGTCCCTAAGCCATATAGAAGTCCAGTCTGGGGCTGACTGAAAAGAGTTGGTCAACTCAAAAGGAATGGGAGTGAGCCAAATTTTGTGTTCTGCTGTTGGTAGCCATCTCTAGAGCTGTGAAGTCAGTGAAATGAGAGATCGTAGAGTATCCTGAGGTTGTGGTAAAGGCTCTTTGCTAAAGGCCAGCTTTTGAAGATTTTTAACAGAAAATCCAAATGCTTTCACATCCTTTACATTACGTGATTCCCACTGTTAAACAGCACTGCTTGCATCACAAGTGGAGTCTTCTCAGAGAAGGGGTGAAAGACCATATTAAAACTAGGCTGGTCTGTGAAAGTATGTAATCCCCGATGAGAAATACTGGATCCTGCAAGGAAATCGAACAACTCAGGTTAAGTGAAACTAGGTCCTGTTGTCTAAATTGTTCAGAGATTTAATAATAACAGAAAAAAACCCTGCAGTTTGCTTGTTTGCTGATTTTGCTTTACTAATCTTAATATCATTAAGATACAAAAAATCCATAGGAAGAAATCAAGAAAGTTCAGTGTATCTTGTAAACTGTTCACTTTTAGTCTTTTGCATGCATTCCTCCTTTGTCCCGAGATAAATGTGTACTACAGAATTTAAGGAGCACTTGGACAGCACTCTTAGTCATATGGTTTAGTTTTAGATAGTCCTGCAAGGAGCAGGGAGTTGGGCTCAATAATCCTTATGGTTCCCTTCCAACTTGAGATATTCTGTGACTATATCATCCTATAATATTACAGTGAACTCTTAAAATAAAATGCAATCATATTAATGAACAATTGTACTGTGGGCAACACTAGACCATCAGAGAACACATCAGATACCTAAGCCTTCTACACTATCAGGTCTTATGCAAATAAATAGCTTCTCAGAAGAGGTACTAACTAAAGATAACACAATTTAATTTAAAAAGTACTTTTAAATATATTTCTTGTGAGGCCTTTTTTTCTCTTAAGTGTTTTCAGATGTCAACAAATTTCATTGTAAAACCCTGCCTCTGCTTTTCTTCGACTTCATATGAGCAGAGATGGCTTTCTGTATAATGAGAAAAGACAGTTATTAGGGGAAAAAAAACAACACCTAGAGGAAGCTTTGGCTGTGCAATGATACCCATATAGTGCCTGCTGTTTCTTGTTGCTTTATTTTTCCCTGTTATCACGAGACCCTGTGGCAGAAAATACTCAGGTGATCCTGACTGGCAATTAAAACAAACTTATATCTCACTTCCAGGACAATATTACTCAAGGGTCTTCCATTGAAAGTGATAGGCCATTATCACTTCTGGCATATCAACCCCTGCTTTGTTTGTCTCCCTAGATCACAAACAAAACTGTAATGCTCCTATCCTTTTTATTAAGTTCTGACACATTCCTGAAAAAGAAATTAGAGCCATATAAAAGGAAGAGAGGATTCAGAAGCTCCAGAAAAAATGCAGAATAATTTTGCTCTTTTATATTGCATTTGGATTACTGTTTCCTTGAAAAACCAGAAACTTTAGATTACCAATAAACTGAGTAATCTGGACACATCTGGTTAGAGGAACTCAAGATTATGAGTACCAATGTGCTTTCAGTTGTTTAATAAAAGTAGAAGGCCCTTCCTGGTTCAAAGGAGCTAAACAAGATTTGGAGCTTAGGCTGGGAGGCAAGTTTAAGCACTTTATAAGTGTATTAATCTTTTCTGCTCTGCTCCAGCGAGTTACAGATCATTCAAAAACTGTCTCCTTAACCCTAACTTGACACAGGAGGTAAGGGAGAACATCCACTTTTACACAACTGCTCCTTTTAATGCTTTTATTTGATGTTGCGAGATTTACTTTCACCTTGTGTACCCTGTGTTCCTTTGTGTTACCCCACAAACTGAAGCCCAAAATCACATGAACAAACCTACTCACTGGATAAGCTACTTCTCTATTTCTAATCATTGGCACCAGCTGCTCACCACATCCAAGTGACTAAGCGTAAGGGTATGATGTTTGTCAAAAGTGTGGTTCAGGGAAGGAAAAAGTCAGGGGAAGAAAGAGACAGAGGTATCAGTCACAGCTCGCCATGCAGCACGATTATGAAATTTCCTCATGGACAGCAAGACTACTTGTAATTAAAACAGTTTATTACAAAACAGTCTGCAGCAGAGATGGAGAAGGTTCTAGCATTCATGCTTAGAAAAAAGGATAAAATTGGACTACTTTTCTCTTTTCCAAATATAACAGTGTGTTTCATTTAGAAAAACTATTTTGAGTGATGCTGAGAGAAAGCACATATGAAAACTTTCCATGAAGAATCACAATTAGCAAAAACCAATAAACGAGACAAACCATGGTCATTTTTATAAGGAAAAATCCCAATCTTAAGGGAAGGTTTACTGCAATTACAGTTAAATCTGTGTGGTGCATTGACCAAAGCTACTCTATCACTCCTCTCCTCAGCTGGACAGGAGGAGAAAAATATTACAAAAGGCTTATGGGTCAAGTTAAGGACAGGGAGAGATCATTCACCAATTACTGTTACAAGCAAACCAGACTCAATTTTGGGGAAATTAATTTATTCCAAATCAAATCAGGGATGGGTAATGAGAAAATAAAACCAAATCTTAAAATAAACTTTCCACCTACCCCTCCTTTCTTCTCAGGCTTAACTTTACTCCTGATTTTACTCCTGATTTTCTCCACCTCCTCCCCACCAGCAGTGAAGGGAGATGAGGAGTGGTGGTTGTGGTCAGTTCATCCCCTATTTTCTCTGCTGCTCTGTCCTCTCAGGTTGGGGATTCCTCACACTCTTCCCCAGTGTGGGGCCCCTCCCACGAGAGACAGTCCTCTGTGAACTTCTCCAAAGTGAGTCCTTCCCACAGGCTGCAGAACTTCCCTTCCATAAAGTGCAGTCCTTCAGGAACAGACTGCCCCAGCATGGGTCTCCCATGGGCTCACAAGTCCTTCCAGCAAACCTGCTCCAGCCTGGGCTCCTCTCTCCACCGGTTTGCAGGTCCTGCCAGTAGACTGCTCTAGTGCTGACTTCCCACAGGGTCACAGTCTCATTTGGGCACAACACGAGTCCTCCACGAGCTGGAGGTGGATCTCTGATCCATTGTGGATGTCCATGGGCTGCAAGGGGACAGCCAGCCTCACCACGGTCTGCACGGGAACATCTGCTCCAGCACCTGGAGCGCCTCCTGCCCCCCTTCTTCACTGACCTTGGTTTGTCTCACATATTCTCACTCCTCTCTTCTGACTGCAGTTGTGCAGGCTTTTCTCCCCCTTAACTATGTTATCCCTGAGGCGCTACCACTGTTGCTGATGGGCTTGACCTTGATGAGCAGCAGATGCATCTTGGAGTCAGACAGCACTGGCTCTGTCATACATGGGGGAAGCTCCTAGCTGCTTCTCACAGAAACCACCCCTGTAGTCCCTCCACTACCAAAACCTTGCCAAGCAAACCAAATAGAGTCTGCATGTTCAGTAATGACAAACGTGACAAACTACAGAGAAGTATTATATTATAAATAGCATACTCAACCACCTTATTGATTACTTCACTCTCTAGGCTACTCATAACCCTCTGCTTTTTTGAACAACTTCAAATGATCTGAGCAACTTCAATTTACTCCCTTTATGAGAATGCGTTAACAAAGAGTTTTTAATCACAAAGTCACATACTATTGCTTTGCTGATTCCTTGTACCATACAACACACTGGGTGGATGGTACTAACTTTATGAGGAGCTGTTCAGTATTTAATTTCTCATCAGTGTTAATGGTTTGGCTTTGTAATTTACTCTTTGCTCTAAATAGAACAATTTGCTTACAGACTTTTCTTTGGCACGTACCACTAAAGCATTCAAGCAGTTTTGGAAATACTATTTTTTTTCCAAAATCTGTGATATTAAAAGGTGGTACTAACTCCATTTTAAATTACAGGAATTGTGGTTCAGGTTTATAAAAATACACTAACGAGTCATTCAACTTGCTTAGAGAGTTTAAGTGTACTTAGCATTGAACGGCATCTTTGCTGTCCAAAGCAAATTTCCTACTGATTTCATTTGATGCTGTGAGTCCTCAGACATTTACAGAGATGAGAACCTTGGGTTTCTGTCAAAATGAAGACCTTTCACTCCCAGTTGAAAGACTGGTTTTAGTGAGGTGCTGCTGCAGTTGAATTTGAAAGTCTTCCTGATGTTGCTGCCCCTCAACTCCCAGTTACTGTAGCTTACATGGAAGTTACTGTGCCTTCAGCTGAGGAATAGGTGACCACATAAGCACTGTGGCTCCTATTCAGTGTAACATAGAAAAGACTCATTGGATCCATTACAGAAGCAAAACGTGAAATAGTATTGCAGCTTTCTTATGGTTAGTGACCGAATCTCAGTTAAGGGGGCAACGCTTTCTGCTTTAAGGCAACAGTTTGTGGAACTGTTCAAATGGGACTTGTAAAAGCTTCTCTGTCTTGTTTTAATAAATATTGTATCAGAACAACATGGCAGGAGCACGAAAAAAAATCCTTCAGGAAAACAGTGCCTAATTTCTGCAACAGGTGAGGCAGGAGATAAACAGCATCCTTTGCTGCACAGTATGTATTTGTTACTGTATCAGAGCTATTCTTCGCAATGAAGGAAGCTCCAGTCCAGAGGGAAAAATTTGATCGTGCAGTTAAAGTGTATTTTGCAAAGAGTAAATTATTTATGGGCAGAGCAGGGAGGGGCTAATTAAAGTGACACAGGCAAAACTAATTCTCTCATTTCCTAGTGGAGATATAGTAGGTTAGTATTGTTCAGGTGCAACAACACTAAAAGGGAAATTAAACACATACTTTGCTGGGTTTGGAGGAACTTCACAGAAGTTTCTAAAAGCAAATCTTTCATCCAAAGTCCTTGAAGAACCACTTCAGGTTCTGGAAATAGTGCATTTATGTGTATTCAAGTGTGATGGTTTGTTGAAAGCTCCTGACTATGACCTTGACTTGCTCCTCACACAGCTGGACTCCTCATCCCATGGTCATTCTCCCTGTGTAGCTAATCACAGCCTCCAAACCTAAGACTCATCACGTATCCGTTCCTCTTCCTTAGCATCTTAGTCTTCATCAAATCCCAAGTGTAATGAGATTATCCTGATGCTCCATAGACTACCCAAACCAACACCATTTATATAGTTATTCCTGGTCTTTTCCATTTCTCTTCAGATCTCTTTTTCAGCTTTTCCTGCAGACAGCTTTCTAGTCACCTGGAATGTACCCCCACTGGATCCCTGTGTGTCACTGATAGTGATCTAGAGAGTCCCACTCAGGTCCCATAACACCTTTTGAGTGGGATGGGGACTGAGACCCACCTTCCTCATTTGAAATATACCTGAAGGACAGAGCTCTAGTTAGGATAGAGGCCTTTATACACCAAACTCATTTTTTCTGAGCCAAACCCAGAATCAAAATGACTTTTTCTTTGTTGGAAGGATCAAAGCAAATTGGTCAAACAAAGTACCAACACAAGTCAACACAGCTGTTCAGTTGTCAGTGACTTGACTGATCAGCCATTTCAAGGAAATGAAGACCAACTGAAAATCTGTGCAGATAATTAAACGTGTTATAGGCAGCAACACATGCAAAAGAGCTGGTAAAACACACATATCATGTTCTTGATAAAGCCATGACTTGTAAAAGACCCTCATGAAAAATGTGGCATATATGATCTGTGTATGTTAGATAGTTTCAGATATTAACGGTGTGTGCAAAACATTAAGAGTATGTGCAGCATATTATGACCCCAAAAAGACTGAGAGGGGCAGAAAATCAACAGTCCATTGGTATTTCCTTCACAGATCCACAGCAGTGCCAAGATGGGCTGCTTAAACTCACTGTATAGCTGCAGCTTCGGACAGCTAAGTTATTTAGAGTATTTCATTTACAAAATGCTGTGAAAGCATGAGGAAAATTAGCTACTGGAATTAAAAGAAATCTCTATTGCACATGTCTGAGCTGTAGTTACAAAACTTGTAATTTTAGCGGATGCTCATGGGAAGAACAAACATGCACATTCCAAAACAACTGCTATTTTCAAAGATCTGATTCAAGTTTTTGGGAAATGGGGCTTTTCAGGAAATTCTGTTAGTGTTTTTTCAAGGGAAAAAAAGCTTTTTTTTGGTTTTTTTTTTTTTTTTTTTTTTGCCTAACTTTGTCTTCAGAAACAGCTGGGTGGCATTGGATGAAATTTCAATGAAATCTAGCCCAAAGCATAGACTTTGGAATATTTATATCCAGAGAATGGCAGAGGGTTAGCCAGATCTATTGATAATTAAACAGGAGAGGGTTTTATTCGGGTGTTGTTTTTTAAAGGGTAGTGTCTGGCTGTGCTACCTGCTCCACCTACAGCAATATATGAGTGGATGACAGTGGTCGCACATCAGCTTTCAGCTTTCATGGTACAAGAAATACAGTTTCTGAAGAAATTATATGACAGTTTTAAGCTGGTGTTTTGAGGGTTGTATTAAATAAGGTGTTGCAGATATTAAAAGTTTGATATCTGCTTTCTTTTTATGTTAGTCATCAGATAAAGGTGATGCAAATGTAAGCACAAGCACCCTTTCAATTCTATGAATATGTGTATAGACAACAATCTCCTATAAGGTCTAGAGGCCTTTCTACAAGCCTTGCTTCCATCCTGCCATATTAGTGATCCACATTTATATACAGATCCATTTCAAGCACTGGCTAAAGATTTATTTGTTTCAAAAAGCCAGCTAGTTTTAAAGCCTCATAATTCTGCAAACTTCCTGAATTTGCTAAATGAGAAAGTAATTGCTTCTTGCTTCTTAATATCATATTTAATAGTTAATAATCCAGCCTTGCTCTTCAGCCTTGAAGGCTGTAAACTGGTGCTTCTAATCTTAGCAGAATGAGGAAGAATCAGCAGTGTCTGTGGTAGATGATCATGCATTCTTCCTTCCTCCCCAGGCTGGAAGGTGATGCTGCTGGTCACTGCACTGGGGCAGCATGCTGGCTCCTGTCAATCTAACTGGTTTTCTCCACAAAAACAGTCACTGGAGCAAGATTTTCCCCTGCAGCTTTGCTGTCTGACTGAAGTGGAGAACTGGGATCTAGCTCATTTGAGAATTAGCCTGAATGTCAAATATTTTTGAAAATTTGTCTCACAGTGTATTAGCACTGTAATATGTCAGCACCAGAAATTTATAGTGCTCTTAAATCCTTGATTTTTGTTCCTGTTCGATGTAATGATAGTAAAGCATACAAGATCTGAACATTACATATTAATGAATAACAACTGTAAAATAACTGCAAAGACCTATGAGGAACTCCATTTAACTTCAGAAGCCGTAACAATGCCAGGTTAGCACTTTACCTTGAATGGTGCAGTGACAGCATAAAACCTTCCTAACCAGTTATCTAGGGTCAGCCTTAATGGTACCATAAAATTTCTTCAACATAAGGCAATTTTTGCTTCCTGAGAGCTACGTAAGTTTGCTGTAAGTGCATTTATACGTCTGAGTAGCTAATGAAAATAAATTAGCAAGAAGTACATAGTTGCCCAAATGTAATACAAAGTCTTAAATTACTTACTAGTCTGATAAAACCCTCTTATTTCAAATAAACATTTCAGAATAGAGGAATAACATATATAAAGCATCACTATATCCATTTGTATATACTCTACAAATATGTATTTTTATGTACAGATTACGTGTATGTCCCCTTGATAAGGGACTGAAAGCAGCCCTGACGAGAAGGGCTTGGAGGTAGTGGTGGATGAAAGATTGGACTTGAGCCAGCAATGTGCACTTGCAGCCCAGAAGGCAAATCGTACCCTGAGCTGCATCAAAAGGAGCGTGGCCAGCAGGTCAAGGGAGATGATTCTTCCCCTCTGCTCTGGTGAGAACCCACCTGGAGTCCTGTATCCAGCTCTGGAGCCCTCAGCACAGGAAACACATGGACCTGTTGGAGAGGGGCCAGAGGAGGCCACCAAGATGATCAGAGGGCTGAAACAGCTTTGCTGTGAGGACAGACTGAGAGAGTTGGGGTTGTTCAGCCTGGAGAAGAGAAGGCTCCAGAGAGACCTTATCGCAGCCTTTCAGTACTTAAAAGGTGCCTATAAGAAACATGGAGACAGACTTTTAGCAGGCACTATTGCAATAGGACAAGAGGTAATAGTTTTAAACCAAAAGAGGGGAGATTCAGGCTAGACATGAGGAAGAAATTGTTTACAATGAGGGTGGTGAAACAATGTCCCATGTTGCCCAGAGAGGTGGTAGATGCCTCATCCCTGGAAACATTCAAGGCCAGGCTGGATGGGGCTCTGAGCAACCTGATCTAGTTGAAGATGTCCCTGCTCATTGCAGGGGAGTCGAACTAGATGACCTTTGAAGGTCCCTTCCAACCCACACTATTCTATGATTCTGTGATTCTATGAGAATTGAACTGACTTTCGCACTTCAAGGTGGATTTAATTACATTGCTGTGTATGAATAACACTGCTCAGGCTCCTAATATTGATGCACTTACATTTTTCAGAACATAATTGGTATTTCCATGTGCCTACAAGTAAATTTGTTAATAAGTTTCTAAATTAAAATATAATTCCAAATGGATCCTTCTGTAAATTTAGCATCTCACAATCACCTGTTACCTTTTCGCAAGCAATTTTGATAACATAACAATGAGTAGACTTTGTATTTCCTCTACAATTAACATTCAGATGCCTTCTGCTCTGAATACCTGGCTAAAATGAAATTATCATTTTCTTTCCATTACTTTCCGTTTCTAAATGCTTGTTTCTCTACTACAGGACTACTAAAAATCAGACTAACAATTTTGGTCTCTCTAGATCGACACAGAAAGCGGGGGTCATTTTGTAATGGGTATCTTAAGAGAGGATGATGATTGCATGTTATCTAAAGATAGTCTGATTAAAAACAATGGCAGAAAGATGGTATTATGGAAACAGGAGCTTCTCTCTAGCTTCTGGGGATAGCGGGGAAGGGCGGGACGGGTGTGGAAAGCCTCAGCCTCTGCAGATAGATATTCAGCTACATGTGAAAAAGATTATAATATATTTTATTGTTAATTCTTAATCTTTGTCCTAAAAGTAAGACTACTGATGACAAGATTTATGTAGAAATTATGTACAAAGACATCATTGCACTGTACTGCAGTCTGGTGTCCATGAATATAGGAGTCTTTAATTTCTTACCTATCTCCCTTTCAGCATATCCTTAAACGAACCTGTCTTTTATCAAATGCACAGATGGTGCAATGAGGCTGTGACTAGAGTTCTGCTTTGAATCAGTTGCTGGCAGTCGCAATTTAAAACTAGTGCACCAAGTAATCCTAAAATATGTAGAAAGCTCTTTTTCTCTCTAGGACAGTAGCCTTTGCTAGTTGCACAAATAAAAGATCTCAGTAGGAAGAGTGGCAGGCTTTCACTTTTGAAAAAATAGACTGAAGACCTGATTAAATGATCCCTCTGTCAGTTTTCTCCATTAAAAAATGGACATTAAGATATTCATTACACCTTAATGGCTGAACAGTGAAGAGATGAGAATGTCATACACTGCAAAAGGCACCTTCCTGGCCGCAGGTAGCTCTTATTTCTGTCACCAAAACAAGGTATTTCAGCCACCATATTTCTTACTGAAGATATTTTCTCACTTTAATTTCCATAAAGCTGGGACAATGAGATGTAGCAAAAGCAGGAATTATTGTGATTATTTTAGAAACCTATAGTGGAAGATGTCTTTGTATTTACACAGAGAACACTGGAGATGCTAACAAGGTCAAGCCAGAAGGATTTTTCAGATGTTTGACTATTAGCTCTGTTTCTTTTCTAAAAAAGTTAGAAGAAATTAAATACTAAATTCCTCCTTTTCTCCCTTCACTGAAAATAAAATTAATAAATTAAACACTAATTCCCATCACTCACAATTCAGAAAAAGAAGGTTAAGAGGAACAGAAGCAGAGTTACAAGCTTACATGAGCAGTTAGGACTCATGGGCTTTCCAGCTGACATATAATCCATCTAAATACCCCCAAATACTAAATAGATTGTTCAAGCTTTGGAGGAGTCAGGCTTGAGCTGAGAGCTCACAACATTTAAGCCACAAAGCCGTCTCTGGGACCACAGGTCCACTTGACTCTCTCCAGTATGTTGCAAATTCCATCAAATGAAGTTTCCAACTAGAATTTGTGAGGTTGGATTCAGATAATTCAGAGAGGCCAAGTTCGCAATTCCGTGGATGCTCTTTGTAGCTCTAATCCCTCCAAACCAATCTGAGCTCATTTTCAATTTCATGGGTCCAATTGGCTCATGCATCTGAGCTTCAGGAAAGTCTGTGAAGTTGAAAATTGCCATTCTGCTGAATGGCTGCAAGTATAACGATATATGCATATTTCTGTCTTTCTGCAGAGAGATGTTACTCACACATATTCTTTGCATATCAGCCAACCTGTAAACCGTAAACAATGAATTCTTTGTGCCAATGAATTCATGTTGCTATTTTTTAAATATATATTTTATATTTAGATATAACTCCAACACTTATGCTCCACAATAAATAGAAGCCAGCATTCAGTAAGCATAAAAGCAAGTATGAGGCTGAAAAGAAAACAATACAATTATTTTTTTATTGGCTATTCATACTCCTCTGTCCTTTCAGTTACTACATCGGTAATGTCTCCTTATCAGCTGGTAAGTCTCCAAAGAAGAGTTGAACTATTTTTTTTTTTTTAATTCATATAAAAGTCCACTGTCTAGCAATGGTATTTCCCTCCACTTTTATAAAATGTGATAAATATTACGTTACATATGACATTAACAAGTTCTAAAAGTTATCTTTTAAAACTGAAGGGCAAATTTATGTTTCAGTATACTTTTGAGACCAGTTCAGTCGCGTGATGGTGTTGCCTGCATGCTGCCTCGTGTCTTTCCCTTTCTTCGCTCCGCTGTCATCATAACTGACAAATTGCTCCTGGCCACTGGGTCAGAGCTCTCAAACTTTTTGGGTCCTACAAGTTTCACAGAGATAAACAGGTAGATAGAGTCCAAGTCACTGTCTGTATTGAGGAAAACACAGGTAAATGTCGGCTGTTGTCTGTGCTTTTGGGCAGTGGCCAAGCAGCTGAGCAGCGCCTGTAATACTCTCAGCTGGCCCCAAACACACCTCCCTCCCTACCTGCTGGGACCACTGGAGAGGACAGAGGGAGGACTTTAGAGATGAGGTGAGCAGACAGAGAATAAAAGAAGAAATCCAGAGCAAAGCCATTCTGCTCTTCAGGGACTAATTAATTTGCTGCAATACCAAACACTTTAGGCTCAACCTTTCTATTTCTGAGTTAGCACAGGTGCTGTGGAAAGCATAGAGTACTTTTAAATTAAAAAAAAAATCATGTTTGCAAGGACAGGATGTGCTACAGTCTAACCCCAATCTCTTCTCAGGAGGGAGATGAGAATAGTGGCCCCATGCTCTTCTGCCTCCACCCCGTGCTGTTCTACCATGTCTGCAGTCACTGATCACAGCTCTCAGCCTTGGGTTTAGACCTCTTGGAGATCTGCTCAGTACAGCCCACACTTGTCTTCTGCTTTCTCTGTATGGATCCTCCAGACTGCAGCAGACACCTCCTAGATCTTTTCTGCACCTCATCTCACCCACATCCAGTCTCCAGAACTGCCAGGGTCACAAGACTTAAGGTTTCTCAAGCTAATCTTCCCATGACGACATGCCAGAAAACTATGGATTACAGGCTTAACAAAGAACCCTTTGGTCACATGGCAGTCTCAAAGCAACCAAACAGTTACAGATATCCGAAAAATATGCAGTCAAGTACATATTGGTCTTACTTCAGTGCCCCCTCCTGCCTTGTGATAGCCCGGGCAAGACTTTTCCAGTTGGATCCAGCAATCACATTCTCAGCCTGGTCTTCAAACCACAAGTTCTTGACACAACCCCTTCCACAAGCCTGCTGGGATTATTTTATTATTTATGAATGTGACATTCTTGTTTTTAATTTTCAAATTAGTTCGCCTGCAGACAGGCAATAGACAGTTCAGCACCAACAATTTGGATGCTGTCTACATGTTTACTGAGGAGCAACTTATCCTGAAACATATTCTTCCTTTTTGTTTTCCTTGACAGCTCCCAAATTAAACTAAGTATTCTGGGAACCAGGTCAACACAGAATTAATGAAGTAGGATACAACAACTCCAATTTGGTCAAAAAACAGGAGCTTAAAATTTAGTAGCAATGAAATGTCTTTAAAACTCGGTCTTATTACATGCAAGGCAAAAAGTGCATGCTACTTTAAAAAAGGAAATAAAAGCCAACTAACAAAGAAAACACATAGAAGTTATTTTTAATATTCTTCTTGAATTTCAAAGAAGAGACTCCTTTCTGTATTAGGTCAGAATAGGAAAGAAGGTTAATGCCATATAATTATATTTCTAATACTTTTAGTGGACTTTTATGACTTAGGTTATTATAAATGTTTTTGAAAAAGAGCCTTTACACTTTGACAGCCAAGTTGTTGAAACTTGAAGAGAAGCCATTAACTTCAACATCAGCTTCTTATCATACGGATATTTCTCATATCAGAATGTCAATATTATTATTTTATAAAAAAAAGTGGAAGAAAAAGGTGTTATAAGAGAAGAATCTGAGTTCAAATATTAGAAGAATAAGTTCTAGTAACTATAAAAAGTTTGAATAAAGGAAGGCTGAGGGGAATCTTCCATGTGCTGATAGGAAAATCAAACTTCCTAAGAGACAAGTTCAGCTTCATTAATCATCCATAAAGATCCTACTCCCAAAATCCAGTAGGTTATTGTGCATTTTCAAGATTGCACCCAGTTTTGAGGCATCCTGAGCAGACAAGGTCAACACTCAGATTCTCAATATCTTTGTTTCAGTCTGCTTAACAATTTTATGTTAGAAGAAAATTCTAGAGAACAGGAGTTTGTATAACTTTCATTTTTGCAATTCTGAATTTGTCACAAGTTCTACAGTTTTGTTCAGAACTGGATTCTAATTATTTCTGTGTTGTCATATTACATTGTGAGATGATAACTGTTTTTTTTCCTATTTTTATATCTTGAAAGCCAGCCATTAATTAGCAATAATCATAACACTTTATATTCTCTTTCTGTTTCAAAGAATTTTCTGTTTGTGTAGTAATGAAGCATGTTAATTAAGACAAGACAACCAACTTGTAAATGCTTGAAAACCTTAAAGAGGACTTAAACATGCCATCAGGCTTGTCTGTATCAGTAATAAAAATAATTATCACAATATAATGAAAAATAAAATTATTATCAAATTGTGTTTGAAATAACAGTATTGTGATAAGGTAATAGGACTAACTTACGAGTTCACTAAAAATCAGAATAGTGTAGTGTTAATCTACAAATTGCCATAGCAGCTGCTGTCCCTGTATTTTCAAGAGATATTAGGCAGTGATTCTTTTATCCTGGATTTACTGTCCACACCTCAGTTGCTTTCCCATGAGAGGCCAAAGTTTGCTGCCTGTAAGAAGAGATGTTGGGGACAATGTGTTGCCACGGGTATGGGTAAACAAGCCTGTAGGATGCAGTTGGTAGGAGCAGAGCAGGGACCCAGCTCGGTGCTGGTGAGTGCCACAGCCTTGGTGGTACAGCCAGGCAACAGCCAGACTCATCACACAGCAACAGTACCACTGGAGCTTCTTGTATATCACTGGACTGCTGCTTTGCATTTGTTTTGGCATGGTCTGATAGACATTTTTCCTCTGTGACAGTTGTCCCATTGGAAGGTGGGGGCAGGCTGCCCTCTCCTAATTCACTACTGGTGGTGGGAAGCTGAGGCACTCCCCTCGTAAAGCACCTGGTGATGGTAATTCATTAACAGATGACCAGATCTCCTCTTCCTCTGCTCCACCTCTAAAACATGAACTCTCTTGATGGATTTTATTACATGCTGTAAACTTGCCCAATTTTCATTTCCCCCCTGTGTTCAGTGTTCTGCAGCATTTCACCCTTCCGGGGGAGGGAGGAAAGGGGAGCACGGTATAATGCAGTTTGATTTAAATTATTACCCTGGTGCATGGTTTCTTTGAGATGCTATTTTCCCTGACTGTTCTAACTGCTGAGCACAATCGCTGCAGCTCAATTATTAAAGAGATTCTAAAAATAGTGCTGTGCAAAGCTGTCTACAAAGAAAAATCATTCAAACACAGCAAGAGACATAGCCCCGGCAGTGAGCTTTCGCTGTTATTAGCTTCTTAATTCTTTCTTCTTTTTTCTTAATTTTTTCTTTTTTTTTTTTTTTTTTAATTTTCTATTTGTGGCTCTCTTCCTTCTACCTTTCCATTCTTCCCTTCAGCAACAATAAGTAAGAAGGACCTCCAGGACCTTCTCTCAGCTACCCTAGAAACCTGCATTAGCTTATACACACATAACACAATAAGGCATTTCCTTTTTAGTAAATGCCAACATTCACTAACTCTTGTTTTGAGAGAATCATTAACCTGTGTGCCCAGGTGTGTAACCAAAATAAAATAAATAATTAAATGCAAGTGCTCCTATTTCTAGCTGTGAGTCTTTTCATGCACTCTTCAGCAAAGCTCAAAACAAGGGCATGGTGAACCATCTGGAAGCCTCAGAACTGAAGCTTCCCTGCCAGGGATTTTCACAAGGCTGTGATTCACTGGATGATTCTTATTTGGGAAAGTATTTAAGGCTATAGTTAAGTCTCTAATTAAGCATGGGTAAGCACTCCCCTCAAGGAAGGTCTTTCTTATTTTGAAGCACTAGGTAAGAGGGGAAGTAGAAGGGAAGGTGACTAGGATATCCCAGAAGGTTCAGCTTACAGTTGATGTGGGCATCCTAAATCCTAGCTACTCCTTCAAAAGATACTTGAAGAATAAATAAGGAAATTAAAGATGATGCAAAATAGTGATATGCTAACCTCAGTTTTGTTTTAAAAGTTTCCCAAATTATTTCAAAACAAACAATAGCAGTTACATCCAGATGTAGAGTTGTGGGAAGGATGAAAAGCAGAAGAGAAGGGAGAGGCAGGAGAAAAAAGCTAAAGGTTTTTTGGACCCCACTGCCAAGCCTGGGTGGATACACAGTGTGTGTACGTGTTCCTCTCATTCCAAGGCAGAGGCCACATCACTGTTTCTGCCAGCCCCAGCAGGAGCCTTTTAAGCAGGATCACACCAATTTCCCCTGGTCAGAGACACCTCTGTTTGAAAAGAAAGTATCTTCCTCTCCCTTCCCATCAATATAAATTCTACATCCCATTAACATTCAGACTAAATCTGCAGCTACAATCTCTCCATCAAGCTACACTTCGCAGGAACCACTCTACCACCGAAGCTGTGAGGACTGCAAAAGTGTCAAGGGACTTCACCTGAAAATTAAAATCCAGGGGCTATCAGCTGGATAGAGGTTGCACCTTGCATGCAGGACATAACAGCAAGGAACATATATAAATCTGGTGGTACTGACAGCTCTGACCGTTTTATTTTGCTTTTGACAGTGAGCTTAGGCGGCCATACACCTCTTTCACATGTCCTGTCACATACAAGAAGGGTGTTAACTGCTAATGCCAACAGTGTGGAGCTGCTCAGGAATTTTTCTGCCAGCTTCTGCAGCAAAGCAACCTATTTAAGAAGCATACGATCCTCAAGACTGTCTCGTGCTGTCTCTACAGGACACACAAACAGATGAATAGTCAGGCACATCTTGTAGGAAATTAATGTCCATGGTCATTCTGAGCTAGACACTTGCAGTTGAATATATATGTCTCCAAAGCAGAATACACAAAAATATAGGCTCTTTGAAAGTTGCTCAGATATCATCGCTGGGTCCTTACCAGGTTTTATTATAATACCAATTTCAGCTATCCAGACTCATATAAAGCCACACAAAGAACAATAATTTACCAAAATAAAATATATTTCACATTCAAACTGGTCATTTGGGAAATATGGTTGCCATTTTGAAAAATGTCTGAGTTCATGAGTGTTACAAAACTAAATTTTAGGTGTTTTGTTTTGTTTTTTTTTTTAATCAGAAAAGAAATAAAAATAACAACAAAATATTTTTCTTTGATGAATTACACATGAGATAATTTAATCAGACTAATTATTGTGCAATGCTGTCTAAACACTCAGTTAATAGAAATGACCACTTACCTGAGAAGAAATTGGATAGTAAACTAGGTTTCTATATAACCTGTATAATTTAAGTTCAGCAGGTGACTTACACCACAGGAGCAAAGCGCTGAAACTTAAAGCACAAGAACAGAAATTTACTTTCTCTCAAGAGCATCCAAAGTATCATGTACAACACTGCCACAAGCACCAATATGACATGAACAGAGTCTCCCCATCAGGTTGACTATGTCTTAAAACATGGTAAAAATATTTCACTCCACTGAAGTGGAAAAAATACACAAAAGTAACCAGTAACTGAAAATTTAACATCTGTGAAGTACTGCTGATTAATAAAAATAATAAAAATTAGATGTAGAATACAGCATCCCTTTGTTAATTACAGATTGCTCTCTTTAATTAAAACACTATAACTAATTATCGGCACTTCCTTTAAGAAGGCAGAGTTTGCCAGAAGCACTATAAATACTAATAATTCGCTCTACAAATACTAATTCCTTTTTACTGAGGTTTTCATCCGTGCGATCCATATCCAAATGAAAATAAGCGTTGGAAGCGCTATTTATTTGGTACATACTGCAAGCAGAGAGTGGAGCTGATGTGACCAAGGCTGCAAGGAGAGCTGGTGGCAGAGGCGGGCAAGGATGGGTGGCTGCAGTCAGCTGCTAATGCCGACACTGAAGAGACATTTACACTAGTTGTCGCACCGATACACAAAGTGTAAAATACATTTTCAGCCTGAATGGCTTTCAAGGAGATCAGGGAAAAGGAAAATGCTCAACATGTCTCCACAAAGAGGGAGTGCAGTGAGTAGCACAATGTGCCGCAGCCACCACGAGTCTGCTCTGGCACTTGCTGCAGCCTCCTTGGAGATGCACGGAAGCTCCCTTACATTTCAAAGGTGCAGGGTGTGCAGCCAAACAATTGGGTTCAGGACATCTCCCCTGTATTTCCATAGCTAATACATCGCTGAATACCTTCAGCTTCCCTCTTCTTGCCTGCCATTCAAGACCAGCTATTAAGTGATGAATGAACTAAGAGTAGCTAATCTGCACTACTTCTCACATGCCATAATTTAGTATGATTTGTTGAAAGTGGCCTTCTTTGACAGCCTCATTTACTGTAGAGATGTAATGCCTTTCAAATGTTTATTGTGAGCGATGTATCTGCACAGTAGCATCAGCCTCTGCTGATTTTATTATTGTGCTGCCGGAGGAACACAGATGTATCCTTCAGGTTTTATGAAACTCACAACATTCTCATCAATTTAAGGATGAAAGACCTAAACCAGCAACACTCCACCTGGGTATTTTATATGTGATCTATTCTATTTCTCATGCTTCCTTTGGAGACTACGTTTGAAAATAAGAAAACAAAGCCAGGAATCTCTCTCTCACAGGGAAAAGCTGTTCTGTCAAACCCATGCACAAGATAATGGAGCCTGATATTCTGCCCCCCTCCTCGCCCACAATCATGCCAAGCTCCACGCCAAATTCCCCATTGTATTATGGGTGGGGTTTTGGGGGGCTCTTCTTTTTTTGGCAGTGTTGCCACAGCTGCTGCAGCTGCCCTGGGGAAGGCGGAGCATGAGGAGCCAAATGCAGAATTTGCTGCTTGCACCTGGAAACAATTTAGCCTCAAAGATCTGGATTCTTGCTCTGCTCAAGGGTGATACACCTGCATGGGACCCCTCACGGGGGAGCAGACAAACTTCTCTAGTAAGAAACTTGGAGCAGCACTTTGCCTGCCAAACTTTTTTTGGTTGTGCCTGCTCTCCAGGCAGCACGGAGGTGGGAGCATCAGCCTCCACACCTGTCTCTTCTCATGCCCTCCCATCACAGGCTGCTTTCCATCCAGGTTGAGCAATGCCACGTTACTCCTTTAATAAGCTATATAGAGAAAGAGTCCTCAGAAAGATTTTTTTTTTTTTTGCTATAGCTTAGCTTCCAATTTACAGACTTATATCCCATTCTCACAATATGGTTAGCAGGGGAATTTCACATTGCAGGATCCCAGGCCAAAATGACTGAACCCGGAAACAAATAGAAAAAAACCCCAAACCCAAATATGTCACCATTAGCTAATGGCTATGATGTTTTAGGCTGAATGAACTACATTGGATGCTCGTGCATACAATACCATAGAAAATATGTGACAACACTGAGTTCACTGAGGGCACTTTAGGCAAAAACCATAGCCCACAATGCCTGGCACATCTGATACAACCTGGCTGTTTGCCAGTCTTTGTCAAACCAGGGAATTAAAGGATTCTGTACAGATCTTGGAATAAATTTATGCCAGCTGCAACACCAGGGATGAATTACATCTAGATTTTGCATATATTTGGTAAACTCGCACTCCAAAATCTCTACTTGCATTTTACATAATGTGGATGTTTTCAATTTCCCGAGCTCTTTTTTTAAAAAGGAAAAATAAAATTTTAAAAGCATTCAGGCAGCTCACAGTGTGACTTTTCCTCTCTTTTCCTGCCTTTTTTTTTTTTTTCTTTTTAATTGATAACATTTCTTTTAAAATATCCAGGCCAGAAATATGATCAGCAAACACAATTAAACACTGACTCAGACCGAGGCTAGTGCCAAATGGCAAACTGCCCCATATAAAGGTACTTTTAGTCTCTTTCTATTTATCTCTCTCTGCCTTGAAGTCTTCAGTATTAAAGAGCACTGAGATTTTGGGACAGCTGGGTAGCATGCTGGGAAAAAGGAGCAAAAGGACCATTTTATTTTCTTGGCATATCCTAGCTACAAACAGGTTTCCTACAATAGAAGAAGAACAAATGAGCAACTTCAGAAGAAAATGAACAGCTAAAGTCTTATATAAGGGACTATTTGTCTCTGAAAAAAATCAAACTGATATGAAAACAGCATGTGAAATAAAAAATGTGAAGGAAATTTAAGAAAGAAGATGATTTCCTGATGTTAATACTTACCGTGTCAATCAGAGCAACTCAGTTTTTGGTGGTATTTTACTGCAATATTCCATGCTATGAAAAAACTGAAGTTTCATTATAATGATGATTGCTGATGCTTTTCTTTATAGCACTACACCTGCCAGCTGAGTGCTATGTAAGCTCAGGTGAGGACTCTGAGCTTGTAACACAAAATGAGGTTTTTACCAGATCTTTTCCCATGATGTAGAGATTGCCTTACACCTGCTGACCTTGGGGACATCGCCAGTCTTCCCACCACTTACATCCTTTCCTCCAGACTCCAAAGACTACCTCTGTCTTCAGCAGTTGTTGCGTATCGCATGCAGGCATGGGCAGACTTGCAGGTTCAGGGGTTACCAGAGCATTACTTGCCTTGGGGAAATGGGTTGATGCTTCCTTTTTACTGTAGCCTGCAGGACTTTGTGTGGAACTCCTTCTCACCATGCATGTTCTCATTCATGCCCTCTTGAGTCAGATCAACCGATGGAGACTACTGTGAATCTGCAGTTGCTTTTGGTACCACATCTTTTGCTGTCCCTGAAACCATGGCTTTTCCAAATGACCAGTATCCTGCTGCAACTGGGGCTGTTGCCTTGAACCACCGAGCTTTACGGACTACAATGACAGCTCATGACTGCAGCCCTGCCAGCTTTGGTGCCTCCTGCAGGGCTCCAAGTGCCACACTCATTACAGTCTCATAAACCACATACGGCTCTTTTCCTAACCATATTTTCATTAATGCCTATAAACGTTCCCTTATTCTGTTAGGCTGAGAAGGATCCCAACAATTAGTCTCTTTCCTCCTGTCAGAGAGATTTTGGGTTTTATGCTTTGTTTAGTCCCATTTCTATCCAGCAGTGAACAGTACTCTTGACTTTCAGCTGTGATAAACTCCAAATAATCCAAACCATCCTGTGGTTTTATCATCTGTCTGCATATGCTCATTTGCCTCAAAATGATCCTCTTGGCCATTACAAGTGTCTGGTAGCCCAAGCGCTTCCACATTACCCAGGGCTGCTCGAGGCTGTGTTTGGTTTGCCCGTCAGTCATGCTCCCCACTTTCCTTGGGGTCTCACCCACCAGTCCACAATACTACGCCTCATGTACCCCATGATGAATTACAGCATGACTACACTCAATATCTTACAAACTTCGGGGAGAAAAGGCTTTTTAAGGTTTCTACACTGAAAATTATAGTACATCCAGACGGTTTCCCAGAGCCTCCTTTAAACTCCAAGATCATTTTGCCAAGCTCTGCATACGCTATCCTCACCTCCCCAGCTGAAAACGCGTTATTTTGGGGAATCTGTCATGCTTTTAACACTTTGCCAGTCTCCAGACTGGCAGATGCTGATACTCACAGATTAGCGCGAAAAGAGCAGAGACCTGGAGGCTGGAAGGTAGTTCTTGGGTTTCATCCTAGCATGCTGTGTACCTCTAGCTGGGAAACTACATCACAAGAATACTGAGAAAATGCATCCTTCCCTTCCATAGCATATGCTACTTAAATAAAATAAATAGATAACAACCCCCATGTGGCATACCAACAACGTGCAGTATGCGAACGTGACTCAGGGAGCCAAATGTTTAAAGCAGATACGCCAGCGAAGGACAACATCAATCTGAGCTGAAGGGAAGCTGCTGCCTGGCTGATGAAACCAAGCGTGGCCCTTGTCTTCAGACTCAGCATAGTTCTTGAACGTTAGGGTGAACTCTCGCTTTCACATGATGAAATCCTGAGCCTGGGTGGGCAGGGAAGGGGGAAGGGAGCTGCTGGGAGCAGGGATGGAGGAGGAGGAAACCACAGTGCCTCTGAGTACTGCTAAAGTATAAAGACATTAAAGGGCCATCAGCAGCTCACCAGCAGAACTCTGCATTTATTACAGCATAGCAAATTTTCAGAGATGAGCTCCTTTCATTTAGGTCTGCAGCTGCTTCTGACATCTCCCAGCTGAAAAGGGCTGAGCATTCTCGCAATATTAAAAACTCAGCTTCTTTTCCTCTTGAAGCTATAGAGAGGAAGAGCAATAAAAAAAAATAAAATAAAAAACCAGTCTGCTGTGTCTTGCTTGTTTACTCTCAGGCACAGGAGAACTGTGTCAAGTTTAACATGGTGGAAAAACAGGAGCCAGAAGATTTGTTTCTAGAATCTGTGCTCTCACTAAGTGTATGTAAGCCTTATAAAATTGAATATGCAACTCTGATCTTTACGGTAATGCTGTGAGTCATCCGCTAATGGTCAGTCCTCCCCGGTTGGAACTCATTATGTGGTGAGACTCATTATAAATAAATCCTTTTATTAGAATAGTTTAGATTCCCACTGCGTGTTCCAGGTGCCTAAACAGCCAGGGTCTAATTAACTAATGATGCTGACCAAACTGCAAAAACAATTTGTTTACCAGGTGATGATATGATACATGTATGCAACATGCTCTGGCAACAAACTGAGCAGTATATATACAAGATCGTGGCTTGAAAGCTCATTTTCCACAGACACAGGTCAGAAATTATACAGGCACCATGTTTGCCATATAGCCAGCTAGTAAATGAGAGCACACTGTACAGCAACCTATGTGTACACACAAAGCATATATTAATGGATCAAAAGATCATTCTTGTCTCTATATCACATCACTCTGCTTTCACTGATGGGGGTTTGCTGTTTGGCTCTGCATCTCATTCATCAACACTTGTTGCGTTTACAACCTTAATGCCACAGAAAGATGAAAATGAAGAAAACAACAACACTTGATCACACCGACACATTAATATCTCTCAACTGGAAACAAATTGCTCATGGGGTCTGCCTGATGCCTCCAAGCAGAGGAATGCTTTGGATGAAACTAGGCAAGGCTTGTGTCTAAAGAAATGTTTGATGCTGGATTATACAGTCTAATAGAACAATGCCACACAAATTAAAATAGAGACCCTACTTTTTTTTTTGTTTTTTTAATACATCCAAATGAATGGTATCTAAATAGATACCTATATAACAGATTAAGCTAAGTGGGAAACACTTTCAGCTATAACATAAAAAAGAAACTTTGTGATCTAGAAGCGATGTTAAGATGTGCTAGTCAACACCAAGTAACAGCTGCTCTTCAGGTTTAAAAAAAGAATCGATTAAAATAAGTATTTCAGATATTGCAAAAAAGACCAAATGAAAGCACTGTGTGCTATTGACTTACCAGAGGAGAATAGAGCAAATAAATTCAGAACTGAAAAGCCAGTAAAATAGGATGTTAAGTGAATTTTTAGAGTTCTGTGCCTTGAGAAAGTCAAGAGCATTTTTCTTCCCAGTTCAGAATGAAAACAACACTTCAGCTTTTTTTCTCTGAAATAAACATGGAGCTTTTTTCCCCAGAAAATTTGGTGTCAGTGTTAACAAAGGCAAAAAGACGTGAATGAATCTGAAGAACCAAATCCTCCTCTTTCTTCTCTCACAGAACTAGTGGAGGCAGAGTGGGAAAACCCAAAATGTTATGGTCCCTACTTCACCTGACCTGTGCCTGGCCAATTCCAGACAGGTACTGTGTCCCCAGTCCTGCTGGGGACAGTGAGGGGACAGGGAGAAAAAGGGCTGGGAGAAAGCAATGAAGATGAAAAACAGGTTAGGGAAACCACTGCAGTCGTGCTCCCTTTCAAAAGCCTGTTTTGCTCTGCTCTGGCAGTGCACTTATTGCCAGAACATTTGCAGATGAAGAGAAAGAGCATCTTAGTCTTCGGTGTTACCCTCCCCTTCAGTGCGAGAACTGCATGGTGTGTAGCTACCAGGCAGGACAGGTCCTGACACATGCATCCTAAAAGCCAGCCTCTTGCTGGATGCCAATTCAAAATGCATTTATGTATATTTACATATGTATATGAACACAGGCAAAAGTTAGGAGGAAGGTGGGAGGAGAAACATGCTGTCGTCTTCCTCGGCCAGTTCTCACCAAGAGAAACAGATTCCTGATTCAAACGGGCGGATGCGCAGCCGCATCTCTCTGAAGCTACAGTGCAGATACAAGTGCTTTTGCAAAGAAGCAACAGAAGGTTTGGTTATTCTGGGCCACCTCCATATACTGCTTTTTAGGACTAGTTTACATTCTTGGAAGAAAGGCAAGAGTTTTTTGTTTTTTTGTTTTTTTTTTAATGAAAATTTTGAACTTTATAACTGCAGCTTCCCTCCCCTTCTCCTCTTTACTTGATTAAAAAAGAAAAATCTGAAAAAAAAAATTAAATATTTTTTCCAGAATAAAATGAACTTTTTTTTTTCTTACTTTTTTCAACTTCTCATCCCCCAGAAGAGGAAACCTACACTCAACCATTTTTTTCTGATATTTTAGGGTCTGGAATGACAGAAAAAAACCCAGTGGTTAATTATTCCAGCTTCCTTGTTTGTTTAAAACTCTTAATTAATGGCATATTGCTCCCTATCTGAAATATTCAAACCAGAATAAAACATAGGTTTTTTTATTAAAACAACAAATACATAGAGTTCCATTCCAAAAATCTTTGTCCACTTAACTGTAGCACATTCACAGCTGCCATTGTTCCTCTTCTACCACATAGTGATTTTCAATACCATTTATCATGTCAAACTACTATCCTTAATATTTATGAATTATCTGACTGAAACGACAGTTTTTCATGATGTGCGCTTTCAGTTTTAACACCAGAGCTCCTACTGCTATAGATAATGTCTATGTGCTGAGAAGAGCTGGCTGAAAGTACTCGATGAAGCATTTTTTGAGAAGATTTGACATTGGTTTTAGGTCATTTTCAGTGAACATCCTGCATCATTTAAAATGTCTCACTGAAATTCACTTTTAATTACAAAAGTTCATTTTTCAAATCAAAGTGACTTTTCATTTCAAAATGGATGCTAAGGGACAGCAAAAAGAAATTTTCACGGAGTAAAACTGAAAAAAAAAAATCCCTGATGTCCTCACACAGGGTGTTTTTTCCTTAGCTTTTGTGGATTTTTGATCCACAAAAATTTTCAAGTTGTCCAATCTTTGTAAAAAATTACAGTGGAAACATGTGAATTACAAATATCAGCATAATCTTAATTAATTCACAATTATTGTAAATGTGAGAACGGTTGCCCTGCCTGCCCCAGGGACCAGCAGAGCTGCCCTCTCCCATGCAGACGAGGGTCTGCTCGGTCATTTGGAAATGTCTTGCTTGTTTGCACCACCAAAGAAAACCAAAGCCTCAGTACTCCTACTTCTTTTTTCATCTCAGAGGCAGATAAAAAATATTCAGATTTGCTAAACAGATGGCATTTCAAATTGCGACCGTGTTGTCCATGTGAGTCCAGTATATTGTATGGATTATTCCTCACAAGTGCTTGCTTGTGGTGGACCCAGCAGCACATTGTGCCTTTGTTCTGCTCCTTGGCGCTTCCATAAACGTCTCCCCTCTGGAGCAGTGTGGGCTTTCTGTTGCATCTATGTCACCAGCATGTGTGTACCCCTGCCTTATTTTAATGACATAAAAATAAAGAAAAGGCAAAGCAAATAGAATAATAAATAAGGATATGCCATCGCCCTGTTATTATTGCTAAGGTACTATTTATTTTAAGCTACGAGAGCCTGCTGGGAAGGTGATCTGAGGTGTGGGGGGTTTAAAATGATGAATTATTTTTTTCAAAGGCATCGCTTACACCTGGCATCTGTTCTGCCAGGTTAGCCAAGCGGATGTGTTTGCACCGTGGGATCCCTTCCCACCTCCTGGACTATCTGGCTGGAGTTCACATCAAGGAACCACCACAAACCAGGTCCTCCACAGTGACTGAGTGGGCACAGCCTCCAGTAGCTAAACTGAAGGGATGTATCTCATACAAAGTAATACTCTCGGTGAGTATTTTTTGAGTTTTAAATGTGATTTGGGCTAACTGCAAATAGCAGCTTTGCTTCAACTGCAATCTCTATTCTAGTTTCTCTTTCCTGAACACTCATGCAAATTCAGTATATTCTGGGGACTCTGTCCACTAAGCACATGTCTCTGAAAGAGAAAAGGTAGTTGCCTGTAGGTAGGAGGTTGTCTTGCTTCTTCAGAAACAACCTATTTCTGGTTGTAGGGTGACAGTCAGGAAACAAGGACAATATTGCATCTTGAGGTACCAAATTTACCTACCTATTTTATAACCCACTGATACAAAAATGACAAATAAATGACTTATAAACCAAAAACTTCTCAGATGAGTATTTTGCAAGCAGAAAACACAGGACAGAAATTGTCAGATAAATTGTTTGAGTAGTTCAGCCAGCCCTGGTCCCTGGCTACATAGCTCTTTGGAGGAAAATGCCAAGATTAAGTTATTGAAGGTAGATTACCATCAACTTTATCAACAGTGTCTGAATCATATGATCACCCCGACAGGACTAAAGTAACTCAGGGCACTGAAATCAATGGAGGTAGGCTGCTTGACACCAGCAGAGAAGCCTTCCTATGTCTGCACCAATAATAGATATGAAAAAACCTTAAGTGGGTTTACTCAAGGGTGAGGGTATGGAGGTGGAAACAGTTTCTTGGTAAATCCAAAATCCTGGCCAAGGATCCAGAAGGGGATTAGTATCACAGTATCCCTCATACTAGCTGGGCTGAGCTGAGCTTGTTAGAAAAGTGTTAAACTTTCCTCTGCCAGGAGCACTTTGCAATAATCAGTTTATGAGAAATTCAATTTGGCAGCAAAGTGTTGGCAGTCTCAAATCAACTGTACCTATTATACCCCAGTCACAAGTGGATGGGCAAAGGTGGCTCAGCACATCAGTCTCTCTTCCCCCTCCTCCGCAGCCTTGAAATTTGCTCAGTGATGCTGGAGGAGGGAAAAAAATAAAAAGAAAAAGGTGTTGTGTAACTAGTCTCCAAAACCCAGACAGCCATTAAGGACAAGGAGGAGGAAAAAATGAAGTCAGAAACAAAAGACAGGCAGCTGCAAAGCTACTGGCAGGAGCTTCCAGGTAGAAAGTCTGTTTGCACGGGCTTCCCAGGGCAAAGGAAACAGCCTGTGCCCTGTCACAACAAAATATTCACCCCGACTGGGAAAAATGTAAATGATGCTGAAGTGATAATGAGCACTCAAGTGGATTTCTTCCTGAAATGAGTCACAGCTGCTGTCAAAGCTCCGTCAATTTGACTGCTGTAACGGGGCAAGGAGAAAACTCTTAGGAATGCCACCTGAAAGCCTTTGTCATGGAAGAGTCCCACCAAGCCCAGGCAGGGGCCCAGCAGCACAGGGCAGTATGAACATCTTCCCCATCCAGCCGGGAACAAGGCTTCCACTTGCCTCCTCTGAGGAGAAGCAGCCGTCCCTCCGCACACACAAACCATTGTGTTATGTTGCATTGCTGTGTGTCGTATTCGTAGCTTCACGACTGTTTTTCCACTAGAAGGCATTACTGGGAGCAGGGAGAGTCGGCTGGAGAGGAGACAGATGGTATTTTCTCTCTAATTTTGGTGTTTGAGAACAGAATTTGCACAGTTTGTTCCTCTGTCAACCCTTACTTTCAGGGTAAAAACTGTTACCTGCCAGAACATGAATGATTTTGAAACATGCAATCAAAAAAAAAAATTAAAAAGCATGTGGAGGGGGAGCTTTTATCTAAAAGAGCTACCAAATTTGCATTCCTGAGGTCTGATGCTGTGGTTATTAATCAGATGCTTTGGGAATATTAAAGACTCTCTCACTAATACCAAATGCGAACGTCCTTTCTTCGTAAGCTTTCCCAACAGATCTTTAAAGTCTTAGAGTTCCTTTCATTCTTAATACACACTGTGATTATCTTGTATCTGCAGAGGACTTTTTTTACACCTAGAGTTTAATATCTTACCCTCTCCAGCAGATCTCCTTGTCTTTTAGCTAGGGCTCCATTTCAGGTAACTGCTATTCTAAAACCAAATTTGCCTGTTTATATTAATACGTGCCCTCAGAAGAACAGAATTTGGAAGCTCAGCCTGACATCTGCTGTGCCCATGCTCTACTAACTTACATGGCATTATGCTGTCACAGGAATCTGCAAGCCTAAGAAAATGCCCCAGCTGCAATTAAGGGAAATCTCCTGCTCCATTTCATGGGGCCAAATGACTTTATGTGGCTCATTCCCACCTTCCCGGCTCTACCGAGAGACAGGCAAGTAGCAGATGAGAGTGCTAAGGTGCAAGGGCAACCTGTGTGCAGAATGAGACTCCTCTCTATTCTTTTCTGGGTAGAGCGAGATGATTTCTACGTACAGGAGCCTTCTCAGGGATGAATGCTGCAGAGAGAGTGTGCTGTCAAAGTGACAGAAGAATGAATTCTCATATGACCTGAGAAAGCTATTGACAAATCTTTGGAAATGGTGGGTGAGAAGATAAATGTTATTTTATATATGCAAAACACAGGCTCTGGGAAAATCACGTTTGCTCAAGGAGCACCCAATGCTGTGGCTGCACTGAGGAAGGAACCCCTGGCTTGCTCAGGCTGTGATCCTCTGACTCTCAAGCACACACACACCCTCATTCACATGCATCATCTTAATTAAAAGTCTCCAAAATCCAAATTCAAAGTATTCTTCATTTTCCCACCTCTCTTCCACCAACCATCACTCACACCGCTGAAGGTGTAAATAGGTCAGGTGTTTCCATGGCCACAGTGAACAAAAGAAGCAGTTGGGGTTCAGTGAGCAACACGAGTTTTTTAATTATTCCAGTGCCAGGTAGCACAAGGTGTGTGGCACCACGCTGACAGTACCTATCTACCTCTTCTTGCTCATAGGCAACAGGATGGCTGGTGCCAGCCCCTTCCCCCCTTGAAACAGTTATCTCCGGCAAGCTTCAACAGGCAGCTCCCCTCATGGGGTAGCGCTGATGAAAAGTACATTTCACACAGAAAACGTCTCTTTGCATCACCACTGCAAGTACTAATTGCTGGTTCCAGTGTGGCATTGAACCTATTCGCACAAGGTGTAATTAAGCCACAGGATGCTGCAGAGGCCAAAAAGCATAAAATCAGCCTAAAAGGGACTGGACAAATTCATGAGTGACACATCTAACCTACAGGATGGTTGGGATGCTACTCCATTCAGGAAGCCACTCCTAAACCTCTCAGTGCCCAAAGGCAAGGAACTGTAGCATGGAGAGGAGCTTTTTTTTTTTTTTTAAATTATTTATGCCTTATTTCTTCCCCCTCACTCTGCATAACGAACAGAAAAACTGCGATGAACTGTGGAGCTGATGGCTCAGAATCTGAGCAGTGTAGAAATGCCTTGGACCCTCATTGGTGACCTGGAAGGAAAAACACAGGACACCAACAGGATCAGCCCTGTGCTGCATTTGTCCAGTTGTCACCAGACATTTTCTAATATATGGACAGTTTTGTTTCTGTGTATATGCAGTTTTTTGTTTTGTTTTTTGTTTATATATTTTTTCTGCGTGGTTATCACCTGGATAGTATGGCACAAATCAGTTCTCACACAGTAAAAAGCACCAGTTCCTTCACCCATCACAGACTGACTTAGTTGTCAATAAAATTGCTTATTTAAGACTGATTTATCTCCTTTTCCAGCATGTCTTTTCCATGGGGATGTCTACTCTGGCTACTGCTACTTATGAAAGCTCTGGCTGGCAGATTTTGTCCCATAACCTGCCACCCAAATCCCATCCATCTCAGCTGTGATGTTCACTGAAGCCTCCTTGCAATGCAGAAGAAGATTTTATGAGGAGGAGTGAAAGCAAGGCTTCAAGCAGTCTGCCTCCGTGACCAGCCTGCCCAGGGAAGCAGTAGCCGTCCCTGTTTCTTCATCCTCTAAAACAGACAAAGCAATTTCTTCTGCAAATTGTCAAGCACATAGACTCCCTGATATAAATATTTCTGAAAAAGAAAAAATAGTAATAATAATATTAAAATAGTAACAGAAATATTAATAGTCCAAATAATCCAAATATGCTATATGATGCTAGTGTTTCAGTTCAAGCTCTAATAGCACATGGTTGAAATATTGCAGTTCCTCAGGTCCCTTGTTTGCACCAGGCTAGCAAAGGAGGAGAGTCCACACCAAAAGCTCCTCTCTCCTGTAACCAAACAAGCTCAATCACACCAACAGCTCTTCTGTCCTGTAACCAAACACAAATCAAACTTCCACAGAACGAGCCTGAGGTTTCCTGAGAGACTGCTTCCAGTATAAGCTTACTCAGATACATCCTTCTCTAAAAAATCATCTCAGCTACACTCCCACCTTCTGGCAGTCTGGCTTACCAAAGGACATTGGGACCATGATCATATCACCTGGGCCATGCTGAAACCAATGATGCTCTTCATGTCTGTTCACTCACGTCAGCAAGATGGACCCTGAAACTCTTGGTGTTATCTCCTGCCAACATCTCCATCACAAATAATCATTGCCAACCAAAGAGATGGCTCTTGCTCTTGCCCCTCCACATGTCTTCTTCTCTCACAAACAATAGGACTTTAAATTCAAGGTGTTGTTGAAGGCTTGACAAAGAGTTCAGAGGGTAATAACCAGCTCAGCTCCCTGTCCTTCCCCATCGTATTGACTTGGCACTGCTCTTATACCTCTGGTGTCTAAAAGTGTGAAAAGGGAAAGGATTTTTCATTTCAAGGTAAAATTCCTCAAACTTAATTGTTATGTGTGGCTTTGTATTTAGCCTCCAGTCTCTTTCAGAAACCTGATAAACTTACTTTCCCAGCTTGAAAATATTGATTTTTTTCTTCTCAGTATTTTCTTCCTAAGTGCAATGAGAATCAGTAGAAATTTTCTTGTTTAACAGCATAAGAGCTGGCATAATATACAAGTATCACCTTGTCACGACAAATAAGCTTTACTTCTTCATTGGCATTAGCAAAGTCCATGCAGTCCTGGGAACAGCATGTTGTTGTTACAGCTCATTACTGCAGTGTCAGCAAAAGGAGATCAGCTGGGCTGAAATTCAACCCTCAGACACATGTGGGCTGTTTGGAGTCTGCAATGGGCAGCAGTGTTATGGGTGGCTGTAAAAATGTTCTTCAGAAAGTCAAAGAGGTCATGGCACAGGTGGCAGCAGACCTGTTGCTCCCCTCTAACTTTTTCTCTGATCTTCAAGAAACTGGATCCCTCATATGTAAAGTGGGTATAATCATACTCACAACTACTCTGTAAACCATACAAAATCTGCAAATAAACTGCAGCAAACCAGAGAACCCTACTGTTATCAGTTAGGTGTCTTCTAGGAATGCTTGCTTTATTTCTCAAACAGATTCTTATAATTAAAATAAATATGATGTTGGAACCAATATATATTGTATATAATTATCTATTCACCACACACGTTTCTTCTGCCACCTTTTTTTCTTCTATGTAAAACTTGGTAGTCTGGCTTACCAACTAGATTTAGACCTACTATTAAGGTTATCTGTAACAGAACAATTGTTTGATCATTAAAATACCCAGTTTCATGAACAATGGATTCATCAGGAGGGAACACAATACAATACTATGGAAATCACATTGCAGGATAATATTATATACTGTGGTCAGAAACTCCTGCATTATAATCCTATGATGCCAATTCTGCACTGAACAAGAAGTAATCCTAAAATCCAGTTACTTTAGGCTTAGTGTAGTGCGGAAGCACAGGAAACAGCAAGAATCTATCCAGCCACATTGAATTGTCAAAGTTATGGGATGTGTTCAGGAAAAAAATGCTTTGCTTTGTTTTGCAGACTTCACTTTCCGAATGCTGGTCCTCAGTAGGCCGATACAGCAACTGTTGGGCCATTACCTAATATTGTAAGTCAAATTATAGGTCACTGCATGCCTATTCCAAAATAATCCTCCCTCCCTGCCAAGTCCTAGATCCCAGAAAGCTTTATCATGGATGAGAAAATAGGAGATATAAAATCAGGTGCACAATAAGCCATTGAAATGACAAAGCTTCTAAAAATTAAAAATGTGTGAAAACACAAGTACTATGCCATTTAACGTCAATGCTGATTTTATAAACACTAACTCTCTTGGATAGTCCCCACTGTAGGTATCAGCACCCCATGTAAGAAGAGATACTAAATGCTCTTATGGCCCCTCTCTTATTCACTAATAACATCCATTGCAATACCAGTGGCCCACAAAAACTCACAGTTTTAGCATTGTAATTTTTGGAAACTAGACCTCAATTGTATAAGAGCTTTTTTTTTTGGTGTTTTGTTTTCATAGTTTATTTTATTTTGGTTGTTTATTTTTTGTGTGTTTGTTTGTTTGCTTTCCTGCAGCAGGGTTGTCCTTTAAATGTGGACAGCTAGATAGCTGTCTTTACAATGAGTGGTATTCTTGAGGGGGGAAAAATCCACCAACAAAAACCCTGCAGAATATATCTGAAACACATTGTGAAAGACTTTAAACTTTGAGGTTAAGCAGACAATTTTAGTACTCTTATTCCCTGGCTGCTCACTAACCCTCAGACATCTATTTAAATTTTTTTTTCAGTACAAAATTTCTTATGCATGGCTTAGGTGTTTATAAAGAAAATAAAAAGGAGGGGACATTGTTTCACTGATTTTGGGGGACTGTGGGTAAGACTTCTGAAGCTACCTCAAAATGCTAAAAATACTGCCAATATATTCCTCCCACTTTTTTTTTTAAACCAAGAGATGCTAAGTTGTTTCTTGAACAATCACTTCCAGATTGCTAAATCAATTCATGGATTTGTTAATCAAAATCTTTATTAATTTTGTAATGCTGCATGCAAGTAATAATTATCTACCCGGCAAAAACTAGCTTGGAGAGCCTATCTTACTGACCACTGCAGCAGCAACAGAGGTCTGTTTTCTAGTATTCAAATAAAAATAAACAAGAGAGAAAAATACATTAAAAAATGGAGGGGGGGGCGGGCAAGTAAAAGACTATAGAAAATGATAAACAGGAACAATTTGAAACTCCAGGGCAGAAGTTGAGTCTATGGACCTCTCTATATTACCACTTATCACATATAATGAGTCAGTGCCTGGGGCAAACTGTCTGATTGTGCCCGTCTTCCTGGCAGACCTGATAACAAGTGCAAGTAAAGAAGGTGTTTTAACCATGAATACAGCAGTGGGGCCTCATCTCCAGACAGTGACATTAGACAAGCCACAAGGGAAGTTGTTTTGTAACCTTAGCTATGACAACTGAGAACCTACAGCTGCAGCGATACTTGACTTGGGTCCTGATCAGCCTTAGATTACATCGACTATATGAAGCAAACACAATTCTATTCATGCCTGGCTATTACAAATAAGAGTCCCTGCCTTCATACCTTTTTCCCTTAAAGAAAATCAGAAAGTATTTTTGCTGCAGCACTGCCTGGAGGATCTATAGCAACATAAGCTTATTTATTACCTGCCACTTCTATGTAAACATTTCCAACTGTGCCAGAATAACCATTTATTATATCATTTCCCTCTGAGGTCTCAACAGCATTCATCACTGGTAGTCGCCTACCCTGCTCCCACTCTGGGCCATTGCACTGCATGGGGATCCACCATTGCAGATGCTGGGGGCCTGGGGTGCTGCAGTTTTCCATTTCATTACTCTTCCACCACCGCTTGACCTGCCTGGAGCTGCCAGTGTGTTGTTAAGGGTTCAACGGGGCACCTTCTTTAGGAGCCTTCCTCATCAACATCCCCTTCATGGAGGAGATGTCAACCTGCCTGTTTTGTTGACAACTCACCGTCTTCCTTTAAGAAGAAAGATGGAGAGATGGCTGAACATTCCAGGAAAGTAACAAGGGAAACTCAGGATTAGATGGACCTAAGACAGATCTAGATTCAAGACAAAGACATCTAAATGTAATCACTTACAGTGAGAACATGTCAACGTTACCCTAGCATGCCAGTGAATTTTGTCAGCAACAATTGAGGCAAGAACAGGAGGCACCTGGACAGCAACAGACCCAGCTCCATATCATAGAATCATAGAATGTCCTGAGTTGGAAGGGACCCCACAAGGATCATCGAGTCCAACGCCTGTCCCTGCATAGCAGAACCCCAAAATTCACACCATGTGTCTGAGGGCATTGTCCAGTCTCTTCTATGGTTATGTCCTCCTCAGACCTCCCCAAAGGATGGGTCATGTAGTCCACTTGAATACCTCTGTTCCCCCAGTAATATTGTTCATGCATGCTTTTTCTGTGTTTCCAATAATTTCTCCTCCCCCTTTTGGTTTTTAAGAGGTGAGAGTTTATAAAAAATAAACAACTGTAGCTGTAAACAAACTTGTCTGGAAATTGCCTTTGCTCTGGGGAGCATCTGGTAGAAAATCTGTCCCAGTCTTCTTTCCCCAGTCTCCCTGCCAAATAGCCTTTTTCCCTTGCTCTTTATCTCTAGACCTTGGTGAGGAGGGGACAGATCATCACCAGATTTTCTGTGCCAGAAAGGGAAAGAAGTGTTCCTTTACAAATTCGCAGAAGTGCAGGATTGTCAGTATGTGGCAATGGGATACCTTGCTTGCATGCTTGGTTATCACCAGCTTCACCAGCAGTGGTATGAGGATCATAACAGGGTCAATTTTTAAAGTAACTAGCCCATGCTTTTCTATGTTATAGAAATCATATTGTCTAATGCATACATATATATTCCTAGGGCATAGGAAAAGGCAGATGATTGTAATATTGAAAAAGCAAAAGGGATTTTCTTCCTCATTGGCTAGATTTGTATGTCACCAGAATAGATTTTTCCATTTCTTTATCACCAAATTAAAATAGGTCTGACCAGATAATGAGTTTGCACTAACAGAGGAGATTCCCATACTGCTTCAAAATGTAACTGGATTTTCTCATAATATGTTGCAGTGACATTACAAGCTAAATATCCAAGAAGTTACTAGAATGATGCAAAGGTAAGTTATGAGTGTGATGCAGTACATAACACAATACAGGAACCCATAAACGCATAATGACAGTTTCTTATGAAACTGATACATAATTTTAATAAAAAAAAAAAAATTATGTGCAGATACAGCAATGACTGCATGACCTGTTTGGTTATGAAAGGTCAATTGTAAAACTTATTTAGATATGTTCTCTAACTTCTAGCCAAGATCAGTGATTTGTGTACTGTAGGAAAAACATTTTATTAGTCTCAAACTTTTGTAACTCTGAAAATTTTCTCATAATGGTTAAAAATATAAATAAAACTTTTAATTAACGTGCTGTTCTATCTCCTGCATTTTGTAATCTACTGTGTCCCCAGCACCACTGGAGATCCATATGCTCATTTGTGCTTTCCTACCTGGACACAAGATCCTTTGGAAGGCAAGAGCACCAGCTCTCCAGGTAGACAGACCTATCCTGATGGGCTCTTAGCAACTGGGTTTAGTGACAGTGAAATCCACTTTCATCTTGTATTTAAAAACTGGCATCAAATTTGCAAATGGCTCCTCTGTGAGCTGTGTATAGAGGTACTTTCAAAGCTGCAAATAAATTACTTTCAAAGGGAGAGAGACCTGTATTTTCCCTGTGCCTTCAGCAAAACACCACCCTTTCCCTGCACAGGATCTCCTGCTGAACCACTGGTTTGAGGTGCAGCAAATCCTGCTTCACATATCAAAATAAGAGGAACAGAAACCAGGGTGGGTGGGTGGTGGGAAGTGGCGAGGGAGCTGTAGAAAGGTTTGGCTGGAAGCATGAGTCAGGGCGTTACAACATGTATGGGATTATCATAGTTTACATAGCGTCCTCATTGCCAAACAACCACGTCAAGTCCCTAGTCCAGTGCTGGCATTGGAGGAGTCATGAGCAGCAGGACAGTAATAGTATTACAGTAGCACAATGTCCTCAATCAGAGGTACTGGTCTGGGAAGGATCTCACAGCCTCTCAAGATGTTACAGTTCCTGCAGCCTCCAGTGCACTTTGAGGTATGACCCCCCCATACAATTGTCACAAGTTCCACAGAGAAAAGGCAGTTTCTCTCTTTCTTCTCAAAACCATGTTCAAATTTCAATGGACTCAAATCAAAACCTCTCCTAGAAAGATACTTGGACTGCACCTGACCCTTGTGAAGTTGGAGCTTCCTCATGAGTTCCATACTGTATTTATTTGGCCCAGATAGCACTTATTTATTCCACAACTTCCAGAAAATTGTTTCCCTAACTATCTGTAGACAGAAATAGTGAGGACAGTGCTGATCTAAAACCTACCAAAGTCAATGGAGAGATTTCCACTCATTTTTAGTGTTTTTTGCAACTATCAAACTCTCCAGGAGCACTGCTCAAGTCGATCTACACCTGGTAGCACTCCAGTTCAGAGCAGAAATCACTGAATTACAGAGACAAGTCTCTCTTTTTATTTTCACTTTTTGTCTGTATGTTAGAAGCAGCAGCATTTGGCTTCCAGCACACAGCAGACTGTCACACTGCAGACAGAACCTGCTCAACTCCCTAAGCAAATGTGCCTCGCTCTATCCGTGATCGTGCATGTAGCCATCGCGCAGATACCATGCATGGTTGTTCAGCAGAAGTCACACTGCAGCACACAGATCTCTTCTGATCTGCCTGACAGCCCTGCGTCTACTCACACAGTCAAGGGAGAAGGGTCACGTAAAGGGAACAGGACACTAGAAATGATACCGTGAAGCATTACAAGCCTTTCCGCTCCCCCTTCCTCTCTCCACCCTCTATGCCAAGTAAACACCACCTAGACATTTTGTTGTCTTTACCAGAAGCTCCTATTATGGTTTAGGAAAAAAAAAAAGGAGGAAGGAAAGGGAGGAAGCAAAGGGAGGAAGGAAACCTTAAAGATATTACCCCTGAGCAGACAGATCAGATACTTTTAGAGCAGAGCAATAGCGCTTCTGCCCCCCCCCCCCACAAGTGCAGTCAGCACATTTGATTTCTTTTTCTATATCTCTCCCATGTTTATTGTTAAAACACGTCATCACCATCTAATCACCACTGGAACTGAAAGTAACTTTGCACAGGAGCATTCTAAACTTAGAGAACACTAATAAAAATTAATGCAAACCCAAAGTGCTGTGCTGTAAAGAAACTATGACCAACAGATAAGTAAACACAACCCAGATCTACTAGTTTCACACTGTTGATACGTGATTTTTAGGTTTTTGTGTGTGTGTCCATGTTTCCCTCCTCTAAGAGCAGCGCTACAAAACCGCCAGCCCTGGGGGCTCTGCTGAAACCTTCTCCTTACCCTGTCCACACAGCAGAAGTAGTCCCATCCAGGAGTCTTCCACCTTTCTGCTCCAGACGAGTCGCAGTTTGTTTCCCTGTGCAGCAGCCTCCCTGGGCACCCGCTGCCCCGCTCCACGTCCCGCGGACAGCTGGGGCCAGCTTGGGGGGGGCTGGGGCATCGTGGCGACAGGACGGGGCCCTTCTGGATATAATGGGAAGGCCGGTGCCAGCGCCGGCATCGGTCTGGGCGGAATTCCAGCACGGCGGCCGTCCCGCACCTGTCACAGGGCACCAACCGTGACAATCAGCTGTGGGGTTAATATTAGCCACCAGCACTGGGGAGCTGCGACAGGCTCAGGAATATGATCCAGGCACAGAGGAGCTTGTAGGGAAATAATTGTCCAGCTCGGCCTTTAGTTAAAAGAAAAACAAAAATAAGTGAATATCCCACAAGACAGATAAACTGCATGGGAGACCCACAGCCCAACACGGTCCTTTCATGTTCATCACATTAGCCTGCTTCTCTTTCCAACAGTGGTTTTAGTCCCTCCAAAATTGCTGGCTACAAATAAGAAAGGATATATTAATTTCACTGCTCCTGCTACCTTGACACCAACAACCTCAGGTCCTCCAACAGCCAGAAAATAAATCCCAGGCTGAGCCTCAGCCACACCAAGGGTGATGGTCGCATGCTTTGATTTGTGGCTACTGGGAAAGTATCAAGAAAGACAGTGCTGATGTGTGCAGCAAGAAGGTAAATAAGCTAGTGCTACAAGTGACTCATAACAACGGAAAAATCAAGAAAATCTTCCCACCTAGAATAACCTGCAATTATAACATGGCATGTTAACATCCTGCTTAAAATAGAACACCCACAGAATTGGGCCACTTTTTTTCTTAAGGAATTCATGCAGTACTTGATTTCCTCTGCTTGCTGGGTATTGCAGGGGTCTCCAGGCACCAGGGATGCAGTGAAGGCTTGCACTGCAGCAGTGATAAGCACCAGAGGGCAGCTTAAATACAAACGTGAGCTCCAACTCCAAATTATCCAACTGAGTAGTTTACAGCAGATCTTCCACAGTCCTAGCTGTAAGCTTCTTTGATGCATCCATTTTGTCTCCATAAAATGAGTACGTTGAAGATGAAAGGAATGGAAAGCAATAGCTCAAAGGCCCTGCTTTCTGCAGGACCTATCTGGAGGTAACGAGACCCACCAGTGGCAGTGTTTGTGGAGAAATACAGGTGTGGAAACTGGGTTGTGAAAGGTGTAAATTCTCACTGCTCGCTTTGTGCTGGCTGGTTTGTTATTTTAAACCAAGTCAGGGACCAGATGGTGCCTTTTTAAAAAATGTGATTATAAGCTAAAATTTAAAAACACACCAAAAGCATTTGCAAAACTGTAGGAGAGTTAAAGGGACAGACACCAAAAGTAAACACAGAGACCTTGGCTTCTGAAGAAGAAAGCTGCTGCAGCCTGAGAAAGATAAAATGAAACTGGATGTTTCTACTTCTGCAAAACGTGGGAGGCTCCCTAGACAGCTAAATTAAAGAGAAAATGTGACACAGCTGAATCCCTACATTCCCCTTGCATCCTCTGAGTAACCTCTTTGATCCCCAGGGAGAAAGAACTTAATTTCCACAGCCAAGTCTCTCTTTTGATAGTAATATATAGATCAGGCCAAGATCTGGGCAGGTTCTCTCCCTCCCTACTAGCTGTATTGTTTGTTTACCCCGACCAAATCAAGATGCACTCTTCAGACTGCAATAGCTAAATATTCTTTACTCATTCCCTGAGTAACCATTCGAGTCATCCAGTTTAAAAAAAAAAAAAAAAAAAAAAAAAAAAAAAAAAAAAAATCATTTTAGCCAGAACATCTATCTTTAGACTAAATCTTGAAAACAAATATTTAACATTTAAATCTTTCAAATCACATTATTGGTAGATTTGGAAAATTCTCTTTGTATTTTACTGTCTTTCGGAGAAAATATGTCAGGTGATGAAAGCTACATAATCCAGCCTACTGGAGAAAGGAACATTGCTCCTAAGGAATGTGGATTCTTCCAACCCTTATAATATGTACCAAATTGGAACATGGAAAGCCTGCTTTGTCCTGATGTGACACAATCTGTTAAGTGACCATGTGCAGCTACCTGTATTTGTACATATATATAACTTCAGTTGTTCTTTGATTTGTTCAGTTTCTGTAAAAGGCATTAAGCTTACTAAGGAAGAAAATTGCAGCTTTTCTTCAAAGAGGAAAGCACCAGGCATCAGTTCAGTGAGGGATGTTCGTAGCTGACGCATGGGTTGCATATCCATTTCAGGAAATGAATGTCCTTAGCTAGACTCCTCATCACAAATAATTCAAGACCAAGTGAAGACCAAATCTAGCTGCAAAGCTTGAATGCCGGTAAGAGACTATCTCTCCTCTGAGTGTATTGGGATTTAGCTGTCTGCTTTAGGCTTGTATTATGTATGGGACCATATGCCAGCACAGGCCATTAGGGAAGAATATCAAAACAAAACTTTGACATACAAAGTCATATTCTCCAAGAGGCTTATAACGAACAACAGAGAGATTCAACAAACTACTTATTTCTTTTTCAGTCTCAGCTTCCAGCCCCATGCTTTTCAGTCTAGTGGCAAGCCAACCATTCCTGCAGGCATGGTATCTCCTCTTATGGCCACCATCTAGCTGTAATTCAAGAACCTAAGCACAGCTGGTATCATCATTCAACATTGCACAAGCACTTACAACATGAAACAAGCAACCCAAACTCTGGCATGAGGGTGGTGTTGGACCTAGATGCACCTGCATGCAATTCTCACAAGAGATTTTACCTCACTACTGAGTTTCCTCACGTATATGTCGATTTTTTTTTTATCGTATCACGGATTTTCTAGTGAGTGTATGGTCTCCCATGATGTTGCCAACATAGCTTGCTATGCACTATCACAAGGATCAATATTACAACGAGAGGAGAATAATTTTTTAGTCCAGCCCCTCTAACTCCTGTATTTTGAAACATACACCAAATAAGACACAAGTTTCCAGCCAGTCTGTATATACGAGACAACATTAACATATTTCCACAACAGGACTTTAACCTGGCAGAATGCCACTAGACTAGAGGCTTATTTTTGAACTCTCTGTCAGCCACCCTTTAATTACCCAAACAAACATTTGAGGTTGGACTAGATGATCCCTGTGGGCTGTTCCAACCCAGTATTCTATGGTTCTCATCTTTGATTACCAATAATTAAGCTTTTGTTCTGTTTCAGTTTTTTAAGTATATCAGTTCATCTGAAAAATAGCAATACACACAGTTCTCCATCCAGTGTGCAGAATGGTGTGTGTGAAGTCCAGAGTGGTGTTGTGGAAGAAAAGGCTGAGCCACAGCTCCCCTGAACTGCTTGATTCCTGAAGCGAGATTGCCAGAACCTCCTAACTCCATTCCTACAGAAGTCTGTAATTATGCCATCTCTTCCACCCTGCAGAATGCTGGATTGATCATCAGATTAGCATAAAATTAATTCCAGGCCAAGCATTATGTGACAGATTGGCTTAATGGTTTCTAAAATAACTTCTCAGGACTTTGCTGCTCTCGAAGAAGCAACCCCTTACTCTGTCAGAGTGCAGTGCTGCACCGGGGGTAGTGGTTGTGAACAGATGAAAGCAGGGATCTGTCAGCATCCTCATGTTCCCTTCATTAGGATTCAACATCTACAACAGTGGAGGTCAAGGCAAGAAAGTAATCACAGAGTTATATGAGCTTGTTACTGAGATATCTTAAATAAATTTATATAGCATGACTTGAAGCAACTGACAAAGTCATGGAAGGAAGATGAGCATAATCAAAATCACACTGTAGCAGATGAAAGGACATCTCCCAAACAGCATAGAGGTAAAAAGCTCCAAGGCTTTTTGCTTGCAAATCCAAATAGAAAAGGCATCTCTGATTCATGCAAATATACATTGGAAAAAATATTTTAAGTCAGAGAAGCAGTTTAGGGAAGTGTAAGGCATCTTGTCAGAGAAAAATAGTATCATGCTATGCAAAGTGTCTTCAGATCCTAGACCAGAAACACAATACACTTTTAATTCTTATATACTTTTTGACAAGTCATCAATGCTGCATCAATGGGAGCAGTGTTATTAGCTAAGCCAAATACTGGTGCAGCCCTGTGTTGGGTACAGTTTTGGAGCAGCTCATGTAACTCCCATGGTATATGTATCACCTTTCTGGAAACTCCTGTGCTTGACAAAAATGGTCCAAGGCACAAGCTTGAGCTGACCCCAAGAAGATCTCAAATTTTCCCAGCAATGAATATCACAGATTCACAATTAACAGAATTGCTGATACGTGAAGGCAGGGACATGAAGATACACAGGCAGAAGATAGGTATTTAAACTGAAATAAAAATTTAAGCACATAAGAAAGAGAATGAGTGTTGAGGCGGTAACATCAGATTGCAACCCGATTTGTAAATTGTGATGCTGCTTGGGGGAAGAAATGATCCTGTGGCCTCACATCTTTGCTTTTCTAGACCAACACAGCTTCACCGATTGCATCTCAGCCACCGGGGACTTGTGCAACTTCTGCTGTTTGACAAGAACCTAGCTGTGCCGATGAGCTGACAAACCCAAAATGCCTCCCGCCTCCGGCCCCTGCTGTGTGCCAAATTGCTATGTGTGCGCTTGTGCACCACTTAGGATCCATCTTCGGTAGTTGCCAAGAATGCCCCCCTCCCAGTCTCTCCAGCAGAAAGAAGCAAACAGTGAGAGGGAAGCAGGGGTAGATGGAGAGGCAGAAAGAGAGGGAGTGTGCTGTGCACTAAGAAAGCCAACTTTTATTTTTAGAGATGTGAAACAGCACTCAATCACAGCTTGTTTTCACCCCAAACAGAAAAGATTGCTCCCAAAAAGTAAAAAATTAAAAGAAAAATTTAAAAAAAAATATATATGAGATGGCAGTTTGGCATTAGAGAGGTACCTAAAAATGCCATTGGATGATGCAAGCGCCTAGCTGAAGCAAGAAGGAGAATGAAGAGGTCATAATGAGCAGATATAGGGGTGCGCACAGCTCCACTGGCAACTGCCTACGTGGCCATTGCCATGCCCCCTGCAGCCCCAGGAGTGCTCTGCACTGGCCCATTCACAAACCATCACAAACTATCTCACCCAGAAGACATGCACGCAAGCTGCCACAGCAGAGGTTTGGGGAAAGACACTTGAGTTAACCCAGCACAGGCACCGTGATGCTACCCTAGACTGCTGTTTAGACCTGGATTTAGTGAGTGCTGCAGTCCTGGCAGGAGGAGGAAGCAGCATGTTGAACTGCAGCAGCTGGGGAGAAGAACAGGCAGCAGAGAGGAGCGGAGGGGATTGGAAGCACAAATGTGGCACAGGAGCTCGATATGAGCTGCTGGCCTCAGTGCTTGACCGATACAAACTGTCAGCAAAGCCAGAGGGTTAAAGGGTGAGGCACTAATGATTAGAGATGAACAAGAAATGGTACATCTGAATTATGTCTTGTAGGGAACAGGAATGTGTCCTTGTTATATGAATACATTTCTTTTTGTGTGCTGCTTGCTTTTACATACACATTACTCTGCTTTATACAAGGGAACACATACATAAAGTAGCTATTCTGAATGACTGGGGAAAAAAATACTGCAAGTCAAACCTAGTTTGACCCTACTTAATTCTCAGCCTGTCACAAAAACATGTTTGAATGATTTCAAGGATGATCTGGGGGAACCTTGAGACTTTTCTGTCTCTTCTTAAAAGAATGTGGACTTGAAAACAACACTAAAAAAAGGAATACATCTCTCTCCAATTGCTCTTCAGACGTCTATATACTGCAATTGTCTCCCTCTTCACTCCTCTTTTGGTAACACAGAATGAGTTCCCACAAGTCATGAGGGAAGAGGTGACACTGAGAACTAGCAGGGTATCAAGAAGTCAGTTCCTCTGCAGAGGTAGGCTCCTGGGCAGCATGATTCTTTAGCAGAACACACAGGCGAAATGCCAGTCATCAGAGATCCAACTTTGAAGGGCAACTTTCATTTCCAATGCCTGTGTTGGGCTGCCGTCTGGCGCAAATCAAGCAGAGCATCAGGAGCTTATTAAGGATGCTTGACTAGATGCATCATTATGACTAGTATATCAATTGCTCTGTTTATAAGATAGATGCATTTTTTTCTGAAATATAACCACTTCTATTTTTATATTTTTTTCTTCTCATTCCCAACCAGCAGAAAAGACAGATCTCTAATGAAGTGAGAAAGTTCATCTTCGAATGGCAAGACAAGCCAGGCTAGACCTCTTCACTGCCAGGAACCTTAAAAACAATGTGAGTCCATGTTTGGAGCAATCCTTTGGAATATTTAACCTCACATTTGTGAAATGATATTACCCAAAAGTTTATCACTGTCAGAAGCTATTAGCAAGTACAAATATATTCCAGATGAAGAGCCTTTACACTTGATCTTCAAAAATGCCAGTGGCTTTATATTCTCTGTGTTCATATTCATGTGTTGGTTAGCAACAGCATTTCCAGCTGCACTGAAAATGTCTTCACAATACAGGGAGGAGAGCAACTTCAGGGCAGCATTACCAGCCAGGCAAGCCATAATTATATTTCACTCACAGCTCCCCTTCCACCCCCAAATTATGTGTGAGGCTCATCCCATGCTGCTGCCAGATCCACCCTTAGCATCACTTGCCAAGGCCAACTCACATTTTATCACTGAGTTCCCCTCTTAGAAAGCTTCCCACTTGCAAGCAAGAAACAGAGCAAACAGAGATTATTACTAACTCCAGTTCCTGTTTCTGATCTATCACAATCATCTCCCACTCATTAGCATGACTGCCTCCAGTTTTGGATAGAATAAGACATCCTTGTCTCTCTAAAAATATCAAAGTTTCTCCCATCCACGGTGCTCATTCTGTCATATGTTTATTTATAGATTGATTTGTTGTAGTGGGTAACAAATCATTGCCCTGTCCCCAACTATAGCTGTCACTAGTGGGCTTAACTAGCAGGACTAACACTGAACTGGACAAATACATATTAATCTCCTGATTAGTCTGCAGTCTGAAATACATAATTGCTGTCATTCTGGTATTCATATCTCATGGCCAGTGATTCCTTACATGGAATCTGAGTGTCTATTTAAATAGTCCTGTATTCTTCTGGAAGTTGGCAGTGCAAATATAATAAAGTTTATTGTCATTGTCCTGGTGAGGCTGGTTTTATTAGTAACTGTTTCTGTGAAAGTCACTTCTGAAGGCTGTGATTTAAGCACTGAAACAATAAGAAAAAGTAGAAACATGACGATCATCATGCTGCCCAACTCTCTCGGATGTTATTAGTTTGTGGAGCAGCAGCATTGTATTACAGCTTGCTTTCCCAACAGCTCTGCATAATTTTTTGAGACTGGCACTACACAAAAAGCATGGCATGAAAAATATCCTGAAAGTTTGGCTCAAGTACGTAGAAGCAGATTTTTTCCCCTCTTTTGCAGTCTCAGGTTTGTGTAACAAAATATTTATGAACAAATGCTCACTGTCAAAACCACAGTCCTAAAGATTTTCAGAAGAGTGAAAAGTGAAGGGAAGTCCACTAATTCTGGACTACTTTCAATGACAGCACTTTTGGTCACAATCCCCAGAGTTCCAAAAATCAGACAAAACAAGCGTTGCATTGTCTGCTCTCAACAGCAGAAACCCATCTGGCAAGTCAGCCTGATTTGTTAAAACAAGATCATGGACCATATTGTGTCATTGCTTTTTATGCAAACTGCCTCCCTTCGTCTAAACTTCAGTGGCAATGGGAGGGCAGTTCAGCTCCAAAACCGATAACAGGATATGGTCTGTGGCGTTCTGCATGGTGTCTGAAGGTTATCCAAAATGGGAAACATTCAGACAATTCTAAAAGGAAACTGGCAGCACAGTTAAGATATTTTTTTTTGTTTCCTAATGCATGACTAGACATTTTAGAAGCTTCCAGTGATTAAAGAAAAAAAATTAAAAACAAACAAAAACCCCAAACCAAAACAACCACCAAAAAAACCCCAAATCAAGCAAACAAAAACCAACCAACCAACCAACACACCAAAAAAACTTGCCCTCCCACTTTTAAGTCCCCTTCCGCTGCAAGCTGGCTCACCTGTGCATTAGCTATATCAGAGAAAGGGACTTTTTAGGGCAAAGAGAGGTCAGTCAACAGCAGGTTTTGACTCCCTTTTTGTCTTCTGACACTTACTGAGACATGCACAGAACATGCCCATCATAGTCTGGGCAGTAAAAGTGGAACGTTTTCTGACTTTTCTTTCAGGATGTCTGTGAGTTGAACTGAAGCACAACTTTACACATTTTAACACATGAAAGGAAACTGGGAGTTGGCATGAGGAATTTGGAATGTCTTTTTTTCGTGCATGTGTCAGCCTGGAGTGGTGTGGGGAACAGTGTCCTGGAAGGTCACACTCACCTCACAGCCCCAGTATAGGAAACAAGCTCCAGGTACAAGCACAAACACATTTTTGTAACTTAGAACTAATCCACGTACCTTACATGACAGTGAATCCGCATTTAATAAAGTAACTGCAATGCAAAACACGTTCTGCTTGTTATAGCACCTCTGGAAATACAGCAGAGCACCAGCCAAGGGGGAGTGGAATACAGCGAGGCAGTCTGAAATGTCATGATAAAAAATGAAGAGGGAGCATGAACCCAAAGGCAAGGATGATGCCCCTGCCAGCCGCCTCAACTGCCTGGCAGATACTGTGCCAGGTATTTCTGGCTGAGTGTTTAGGAAAGCAAGAGGGCCAGACCTCATTAGAATTCCTGCCTGCAATTGTTTAGTAGAACAACCATGAGGACCTGCGACTGATGATATACTGATGTTTTAGAAGTAAATAGAGAACTCCTTATTAGAAGAACACCCACTGTATAAGGGAAACAGAGGGCTAATAGATCATGGGCCACCACAGCAAGAGAAACCAGCACTCATCTTTTTAAATGAGAGGTTATGAGTGATAATCACTCTTCCCCATATTATACTTCACTTCCCTTAGTCTTTAAATGCCAGTAATAAAACACCACCTTCCAGTTAGAAGTAGGTTTTTTGGCTGCTGAACATTATCAATGTATTGGTATATATTTGTATTCTATACTACTTTTTAAACACTACAATATCAATTTGTTTGACATCCTCTCATGGCAGAACCACAAATGGATGAAGTTTTAGTTTAAAATTGATGATAATGGGGAAAGAGAACAGAATGCAGAACATGAGGCAATTGTGTATCCTGACAATTTATAACACTACCTGCCTTTTTCTGCCTGGTTATTTATGGTTAGGTGGGGAGATAAAAGGAAGAAGGATAGTTGCAGGGAGGACAGCTTAATTTAAAACATTGTCACTTGCTCCCGCTAAAGTCAGGAGTCAGGTTCTCAATATATGTAAGAGGTGCACTGCCTCTGAGCAGATCCACTAATAACAAAATCAATTTAAAATAAAGCATTGCTAAAAGAAAGATGAGTGAAGAGGAAACAAAACAAATCAGAATGCTCTTTAGGTGTGGGCTGTGACTTTTCAGCTGGAGATTGCTGGCCACCAAGACAGAAATTAAAAATGCTCCTAGTTTCCAGCTCCGGGACAGAGCAGCAGGTATGTGTCTGGGCTCTCCTAAGTGTCCTCTCACAGTAAACATGTCTTCTGACTTCCCACGTTGAAAGTCCATGCCCAGCATCATGGCTTCATATTCCATACTCAGACTCAGATCAAGGCTTCAGTCTGATGGCTCTGCCTCAAAAACTCTCCAGCAACACAAGCAGGAACAGCTGGAAGCAGCAGGATGCTTCCAGCATCACCAAACAGACCGACCCCATGGCCAGTTACAGACCAGCTCTCCACTGGGTTTAGAACTCACCGAGCCAAAACGCCTTCAACAACAGAAGGCAATCACACCTTAAACCTGATGATTAGTGAGAATAAAGGTATATAATCGTTTGGATCCAATCATGTGAAACACAGATCACCCAGGTTTGCTTTTCTATCTTTTTCTCACCTCTCCCTCTCCACACCTCCTCATCAATTCTTATGCTGGTTGGGTAGGCGTAGCTATGCCCTCGGCTACAATAGTTTGCAAAATGTTTTAGTGCTTCAAGTATGAATGTTTAGGTACCATCCACCCCCAAAAGCACACAAACAGATAAAAACTGACATTTATTAGGAATCTAACATGGGTAAATATCATCCCTTTCATTTCAGAAAAAAATGCAGTATCTTCCCTGGCTATGTGCTCTCTTCATGGATGGCAAGAATTCATAAAATCTGTTTACATTAACACAAAAAAATGAGAAGGTAAAATAAATATGTAAAATATCCACTGGATGCAGGCAGATTTTGCTCAGTTCTCCATTGACATTAATATCAGTCAAGTTCATCTGGGCTGAGTTACTCTAACATAAAAAGAAAAGCAGTTCCATCACTTTTAACTCAGGCCCTGGTCGCACAGTGATCCATCTATTGGAAAGAAAAAGGAGCGGGTACTCAGTCATGGTCCAGACTGCTATAAAGGTAATAAAAGTGCTGCAAGCTCAAAACTAGAATTCATAAATCCACCATGCATGTACATTTGGAGTCTTCAGTTTCACATCAGATCTCAACAAAAATGGAAAATGTGAGAGCATCAGTACTATTTTCCATGAGAACAGAAAGCTTCTAAAAAAACGTGTTCATACCAAGCACATTGTCACAACAATAAGCAGTGACAACGCAGCAAGAATCCACTGTCATCAAAAGTGTTCTCAAAATAAAGCACAGCAACAGATTAATTTGCAGGTCAAAGACTATCATGAGTTCAGGTAATATTATTGCATGACTTTGTCCTGATGATAAGGATTATAACCAGAACAGGAAATTATGTGGATGATACCCAGATGAACAGCATCAATAGCTAGTTATTTCTGCAACTACTGAAAGGCAGCAAAGCAGCACTCCGGTGATTTATTAGTGCAAAGTAATAATGGGGTTTTATCTTCACTCTATGCTACCGTTATTCTAATAGCACCAGCTCTCATGTGGACCAAATAACATTTGGATAGGATATGGCAGCTTTCAACACTGGTTGAAACATTGGTAGGTTGGTTTTTTTTCGGTTGGCTGCTTGGTTTGTTTTTTTTTTCCCTCCACATAATCATCACACTCAAAAAAGAAGAGAAAGCGTAAATATAATTGAAATAATTTACTTTGGTCTGATATTTTTGGACTTTGTTTCCATTGCTTATTAAACACTTGCTTCCTATGTTTTTTCTTGAATTTTATTAGGATTATATTCCAAAGATCTCACAGAGGAATACTTACTTTTCTACCTGTGACTGGAGTTCCTAACACGCAGCCTGCTGACAGTAACTCATCCTTTTCACGTGACTCTGGTGCTGATTCATTTGGGTGTCAGCTAGCGCCCCTACCTTACTAGGAACACGTAGGCAAGATGTATCTGCTACAGAACCCTGAAACTCTTCTTCCTGTACTGATGATGATTTTGAAATATGTCAAACTACCTCTCTTCTGCTCTAAATTCAAGCCTTCTTTTACTTCTGCTGTCATCTCCTCCCTACATCTCCCTGGCTCTGTTTTTTTTTTGAGTTTTTTTATTTCTCACTGAATGCCCCCTCCACCACTCCATACAACAGAATCTCTCACTACATTCATGGGATCTCGCTACAACTTTATAACAGTACACTTGAACAGGATAGTCCCCAGTCACATTATGAGTTAGTACTCCAAACACCTTGGGAATGTGATTGATCCATCCATCAGCAGAGCAGGGACCCAAAAGGCCCATGATAACATTTAAGCATAAAAACTGCTATAGATGTAGTGGAACAGCATTTCAAGTTGGAGACCAAGGGGTTAAAAGAAGGTAAACTCGACTATTTAAATACATCTCACTATAAACTGCATGAAAACCTTTTTTTTTTTTTCTTTTTGACACTTGTCTTTTTAGAAATATATTTCTGTTTTGATGTCCTGGTTCTGAGCATGTTTCACTCCTGCCAACCCACTGTTTGTGTTTTGAATAACTCAGAACAGATGAAGTGCTGGTCCAGAGACAAGAAATCCTCCAAACATCTGTCAACCACCTCAGCCACAAGAGCTGAAAGCAAACTCCACCGGTAGCTCTGCCCATCCTGCAGTACTTGGAGGCTGTGAGAGTTGTTAATGTGCCTTTGCAGCTGGTCAGGCAGTAGAGGATGAGGGAAACAGCACGACTCGAAGTCACAGAAGTATAGCAGGGGTCTGAGGCTCCCTCAGATTTGTGAACCAGGGCAGGGAAGGGCAATGTTATGGATGTCAGAAAGTCCAGACGGTGCTGCAGTGGTGCTGAGGAGTCGAGCATCCTGCATCACAGCCAGGGGCTGGGAAAGGAAAAAAGAGGGAAAATTCGTCCTCATGCAGAGAGCACACTTGTGATTCCACTGTGGTTTTAATGAGACCTAAGGCTTTTGCACTGCCAGTCTGTACAGATCTTTCACTATGGCCCTTTGAGGGTCTCACTCACTCCTCAACAACCCTGAAGGTCTCATGGGATGAGGAGAAAACAGAGACTGGAGAACTAACAAGGAAAGATTGTAGGGTTGAAAAATGGATGGAGAGGGCCTATGTGAACGATGGTGAGGAGAGTACCTTGCCATGTATCACATTGGTCTCCATGGAGCTGGTGGACCCTGGTGCATGGGGTGAGGAGAGAGTGAGAGCAGGGTTCATGCTGCTTGGGGTCTCCCTGCCAGGCTGTTTCCTCCTGGTGACATGGATGGTCAGCGTGGGCAGGGCCAGGAGAAGCTGAAGGAGGAGGTCCTGTGACTTGATGAGCCCTAAGGCCAGCTCCTCCACAACAAAGGAGCTCCTGAGCTGGAGGCCTGCGTGCAGGGTACTCATGTTCAGGGAGCAGAACATGGTACCACAACCTACTGTAAAATCACGTCTTTTGTACCCATCTCTGTCGTCTAAGATTCTCTACAGTCTTTGAGGTTATACTCTGAAGATAAAACTCTGCTCCAGTGCTGACAGGGCAGATTTCCATCCCTAGTGCCCTCTCCCTCCTAGATGGGCAAAATCATCAGTGACATCTGGAGCACATCACTTCCAAAAAGCATGCTGCTCATAGATGCCAAGAAACAGTGCTCAGGATCAACCTTTAGCTAGATAGGTCTAAAGCTTTGCCATACTCTTCTTTTATAATAAATCAGTGATGCCCTATGCAGTGGCAAATCTGCTTAGCATTTAAAACTCATGAATATCAGTTTAAGAATCACAGCTAAGCTCAGTTCTTCTGGTTGACCCAGTGGGTCCCACCACTGTTCACCTCCTTTCCCCACATGCCAAGATTGCTTGGTGACATTACCTGGGGTCCCTTCCTCTCCATTACTAGAGACCTCCACACATACACATTCACTCAGGCTTCAAAAATTCACCCTTAAATATTAAGGTGCCTGTATAGATCAGTAACCTTTTTGCATGTATACCCAATGCTGAGAAACCACATGTAAAGATCAGGACATATATAAACATTCAGTGAAGGCATAGGCTTCTGCAGATGAGGTTAAAGACACCGTCATATGACTCACATGCCTTTGTCAAAGGGTCATCACAGCAGGCAGGAATCCTGATGTGAACCCATCAAATGGCATTTCTTACTGAAAGGGTGGACAGCAGTCCCCTCCTTGCTCTTATAACAAAAGAGGCTTTCCTTTCTTTTCCAAGCATTGCATTTTGACATCAATTCTCTACCAGAAGCAAAGCCTCCAGAAGGTTTCCTGGCCTTTCAGGAGATGCCAAGCACTTCAATGCTGCCTATGAATGTGACAGGTATGGTCAATACAATCACAAAGAGATGATAAGAGAAAGAGAACCTTACAATGCCATTTAGAGTTACAACCTTGAAAAAAAATAAAAAAGAAATAGTGTGAGCAGGACAGAGAACATTTTCCTGAGCAGCAAGTAATTCCCAAGTTCTTTAGCTTCATTTGTTTGGTTGTTTGTTCACAGGAACAGCTAAAGGTGTCTCACTGAGAGAAACACATCATGTCCCTGAAGATGGCGGCACTGTCAGATTCCTGTTGCTGCCTCAGGAACTGGGATAGCAGAGAGCAGCAGGAGACACCGGTAAAATAATGACACTCGGTATTTAAATTCACTGGCAATCTGAAATTAATGAGTAGTGCTGCAACTACATTAGGCTTGGAAAGAAGAGACAGACTTCAACTTCTATAGTCTGTAACTAACACTGTTTTATCTAGTTGCTTCTGCATCTTAGTTATGATAGAAACGAAGAAGAAAAAATCTGCACAGAAATGAATGGAATGATATGTCTATGTGCAAACCAGTTCAATTATTTAAGGCAATTAAAATAATATGTTAAAATAACTTGTAAAGGTAGCAGCACAGCTTCATCAAGCAAAAGCCTGAGCTTTGTTATAAGTAAACAGAATATTCTGCAGTGAGGTTAGACTAAGAAAAACATACACAACTGAAAACTAAATAGAAATCTTGGGATTTAATGTTTGATTAAAAAGGTAATAATAGTTAGAAAGCTGGTTTGCTTGATTCCTTAAATTAAACATGTCTCAATCTTTGTGAAAGAAAAAGCAAATAAAGCTATAACCTGTTCATTAGTTAAAATAATTCAACAAGGAAGATGGTATAAATTAACAACAAAGAGAAGAAATTGGGCTGGGAAGAAGGGACAATTCAGAGTAAACAATCGTTATAAGGAAGGAGCCAAATTCTACTGTTGGCTCTATCACAGACTCCTGTGTGACCTTAAATAGAGTATATTATTTGTGCCTCAGTTTCACTGGCTATACAGTAAAAAAGATAAAACTTTGATTCTGTAAAGTGCTCAGACTTATGAAGGTATATTTTAATGTTAAGCTCAGCAATTCCTGAAAACAAATAACTTCTTCTTTCCAAAGAGGAAGCTGTTGGCGTGTGGGAAGAGTAGCACTGGGCTCTGGAAGGCCACTGCGAACTCACATTCAGTTTTCAAGCACCCTCTGCTCAAGTAACCAGGGCGTAACCTACCTCTAACTTACATGTTGCATACATATTACTCATGTTTTTCAAGTTTTTTTTTTTCTTTTTTTACTGAACAAGTCAGTAACTTTCCCTTATAGGAGCCAGCTCTTTGGTCCTCTTCTGCTTTGGAGATTCGTTTGCCATGTGTGGTGCAAATTAGATGCAGTTTGCTCCTCTGAACCACAGCTTTGGGTTTGACTGCTGCGGCTTGTTGTGGAATTAAAATGCAGATTAGCTATGTGGCTTATCACAACTGGTAATGCTATCTCTTCAATGTGCTACAACCATTTATAACACCTACTGCTCACATCTGTCAAGGCTTTCACACATATATGAATATAAACATGCATGGATATATACGTGTATGTATCTACCGCCATCCATATATTGTCTAAACTAGAATTCTTGAGAGTGACATTCAGCAAGGGGTGAATGGGTCATAGAGGTCTTTTAAAACATGGCTAGGTGGGACCTGTGATGAACCTCTCTCTTCACGTCTATCTTAAAACACAGGACTCACTTCATTGCCAGATTCTGACAGACTGATACATCCATCCCAGGGCAGCAATAAAAGGCACGATGGGCACTCAGCCCTCACAGAGCAGCTGCGCCCTGACACAGGTTACAGGAAACATGTTCTGCCCCAAATACTGCTGGGAAAAATCTTACCCTGAAAAAGAAACTTAAATATATTTTCTGTTAAATACCTCCAGTATTTAAAGAGAAAATAAAAGGCTATGTCAAGCTGTTCAAAGTGGTGGTTGAAAATATGGCTGAGTAACTCCAGTCATCCTTGCAGACGTCATTAGATGTGTGACACTAGCAAGACACATACACAAAAGGAAGCTTAGTCATCTATTTTTTAAGGCCCTAGAGCTGTTCAGTTCCTAAATTCAATGCCTCTCTCAGGCACAGATCTCATTTTTAACCACAGGGCAAATGGTGGACAAAAAGCCTATCTGTAAAGTATCTTCTCTTTTTACACGGAAAAGGAACCTGTATTGATGAGCTCTGTGGATGGAGGTGATTAGGTCCTTGCAACAGAAAGATATCCTTGACATGAAATCCTTAGGTCAGCAAAACCCACTGACTGGAATATAGGGAGCCATTTGATTCCTGGACCTCTGTTGCAAAACAGACCACCCAGCAATCCCCAGCACTCCAGAAACTCGATCTTCCTTTTTCATTCCTTTGCATCTTACTGGTCCCCACTGGTGTTGCACAGCAACTCATATATGCAGGAATATTCATTATCCAAGTTCTTTTATTGTCACTGTTTCTTCTTGCCCAACTTCTACTTTGCTTTCACCGGCTGAGGTGTTAGAGAGCTCACAGAGGCTCACTGCAGTGTGCACCTGCCAGCTGTCTAGCCTGTCATTTTTTTTGACATATGCTAAGAGGAGAGACTTTACATGGGCATCTGGATAAATATAATTCTTTCCTCCCCCCTGGGGAAGTGGGAGTTTTCCTTGGGCCAGCTGTGGGAAATGAAAGGTGCATGGGATTTCGAGCAGGAGAGAAGTCCACATGTAAAGAGCAGCCCTCTAGGAAATGGGAATGCTAGAAACTCTTTACCCAGTAGTACTAGAAGTACATACATTTTTGCATACAGTCAGTTTGCAGGAACATTAAATCATGCACTATGTTATTTTTCATATGAAACTTCTCTGTTGCACATCATGTTCTATCTTTTTGCAAGTAGTTTATGATAGCACAAGAATTACTTTAGGCAGTTGTTCAGCAGGAAAAGCAGAAAAAGTACTATTGTTTCAGATCTCGATTATGCAGATTGGCTTCACTTGTAAGGAAATTAACTTTTTGCCACAGCTGTGGGGACTAAAATTACAGAACAATCGATATTTTGAAAACTTTGAAAATCTGCCAAAGGAGAAAATTACATGATTGAACAACAGTTTTTAGAGAATCAAAATAAAATATTTCACTGATGTATTTGTTTAGTGTTTTGTTTAAAACTATAATCGGCTAGTTCATTCTGAGATACCCAACGATTTATTCAACCACACTGAATTTAAAAATTACTGTTGAATAAAGAGCAAATGGCAAAAAGTTATTGCTCAAAATCTAGGCCTAATACACAAAGCAACCTTTTACTGAATGTTTTTAAATGTTATTTACCTTTTCTCTGATCATTTTGACTTCTGTAATACATCTGATCTGGGGATAAAAACATATGACCCACCACATATACTGCTTTAGCCCAGACACACAAGGAGGAAATGGAGGAAGCCTTTGGAAAAAGCAGAATCAAAAAGTATAAAAAACACTTTGAATGTTTTTACAGGATTTAGGATCCTTACAGATTGCATCTATGAGAAAAATAACTGTTACTAATAGCCCCAGGACCATGCCTTGATACTGTAAGAAGTTTCTATGCTTCAATACCCTGAAAAAGATGGCAGCAAGATAGGACCACTGATGGTGAGTAACTAGAGAAGAGCAGCTAGATGAAAAGTGGCCATAAGCCCATCCCCAGACATCCTGGAGACTGAGCAATCGCCAACAACCTAGAAGATTCAGAGACGCAACTCAATAAGAGTTCCAGCAAACTGGCTTCCAGATACCAAATCTGCTGATACGGGTATGATTCACATTCATTACACTTGAATTACTCTGAGCCCCTCCTAACTGCTGCCTCGAATGTCACTTCCGTCAGCTCAGTCGCTCATTTTTAGCATTATTCCTTCACTTTCTCACAATGAAATAAATGTGCTGTATCCAGCATATTCAGGTTACGAAAGTAACTGACGCCAGCAGGGCTGGTCATATAAATTCACCACGAGATTGCTGCAGATGAGACCTGTATTAAAGTATTCAATAGCTAGGTAATTGCCTTATGCCAGCAAAGGGGAGAGAGATGAAAATAATTATATTATTTCTTTTTCCATCACCACTTCTTCTTGCTTATTTGTGGAAGATGGAAAGTTCCAGCTGTTCATGGAAACATAGAAATTAAGCAAAAATAGTTTCATATTTTATAAAATGGAGCAGTTGTCAAGTCTTATCATTCAGTTATTTCTTATTGCAGCTACCATAACCAGAAGCCAGCACTCTGCAAGCTATATCTAGGACAGCCATGCTTTCTTTACTGCTTAAAACTACAGGCAGTGCCTCATATGATAAACCTACCATTAATTATAGGGGACAATTGACAGCTTCTTCTCCTAAGGAGACCAAGATTACTTAAGCCTTAAATGCCATATCATGTCAACACAGGTGTGCAAGAAAGAAGCTCATTTACTGACAGGCTTGATAATACATAAAAATAGCCACTGTTCGAAGTTGATAATCAGAAAATAAATTAAAAAACCTAACAAGGTTTGATGGTCAGCAATAATAAGTTAATAATTCTCCGTTTATTTTATTTGGGCTATACTTAAGTCTTTTAGGAGACAAATTGCTTTATGTATAGCTTGGAGAATGTTTAGCATGTGGGCTCTATAGCCACAGAAAAGCATTTGTAGGATGCTCTTGCTGTGTTGTTGCCAGTCTCTCCTTTCATATAGCTGTGATTGAAATGCAGAGCATGACACAGTGATGTAGGGATGTGAGAGGTCCAATGTACAGCAAGCACCTGAAATGACTGACTTCGGTTATACAAAGGTTTCACCTAGACCACTGAACTCAATCTAATTATGTGCATTTATTCTTCATGCTAACAGATCCCTTTAGTATATTCCCTTTCAAGTGCTGGTGTCAAGCACATCATTTATAAGACAGAATTTGCTGAACCAGAGGCAGGTTATTATAGAATGCCACATGTACAAAGAAGAAGTGAGGCTGGAGCTGGAAATTCCTGTGGTACCTTATGCTGCATTTTCTCCTAATTCAAGCTCTGTTTACTATTTTTTTTTTTTTTTTAACTCCTCTTTCACTCAGGGAAGTTTACAAAACACCTGTTCAGTTACCCATACTTTGTCCATTTTCAGTCAGAGCAGGAAAACATTTGCTGACCCAGACATATAAAGTACATCATTACCTAATGAAATGTTGCAGAACTCATTTGAATGTAGCTGACTTTGTGAAGAGTGTGAATCTTCCAGTGATTTAGACAGGAATAGTTCAGGATAGATAATATTAATTTAGGGATGAGTCATTATGTTCAGCACCAGTCTGGGGCCTAATGATTTGATTCGAATTAATTTAAATCACAGGAGAGAAAAAAATAATACTAAAATTACACATACGGCAGAATATCAAAACAATCTTTTCCAACATCCAAAGAACCTAGGGGCTTGTCATTGCTGGGCTGAAAATTTCTTTTTCACATTGTATCATATGTGCACAATGTTGCTCACCCACAATGGTACAGGTTGAATTGGTTAGAGTCACTGTAGCCTCACAGTGCCTCTGAGGCAGAGAGGTTTGGAGTCCAGAAAGTTTTTATGCCAACTGGAGAAAGGTTTCTGCCACTCCATGATACAGGTGGTATTTTGGAGTAGGCAAAAAAAGAGACAGGACTAGTGGAGACAGCCAAATTCTAGCTGAATCCTGATGCTAGAGAAGGGATGATTGAGGGGAATAAAACAGGCATCAGAGTTATGGTTTTCTTTTCATTGGCTAAAATGATGGAGAGCTTCTTTTAGCACCTCACTGTGAGAACAGGACAGCCTTGGGCTGTCATCACATACATCAGGCCAAACAGACCCAAAGCCTCTGGGGTGCTACTCGGGTATATTTGCTGCATTCACGTGTCTATGGAGAAGTTGGGAAGAAGTCTGCGAGTGAGATAAACCTTTCCATTGTAGCAAGCTGAACAAAAGTTAGCAGATTATTTATTTGCAGAGGTCCCCCTGAGTTAGGTAAACAGGAAAAAAAAAAAGTGCTGTTGAATACTTCTTTGTAATATCTTATTCACTGCACCTCTCGGGGAAAAGTCACCCATGTACTGGCATCCAACAAACCAGGGAGGAGAGCAGGATCAAAGCAGCGCTTTGAGTTTATGCAGCATTCTGGGCAAGGATCAATCTAACCCTTCTGAAACAACTACATTGAGCCATATCACACAGTGCTCACCTATAGTACATGTTCAGTAGGGGTGGGTTTTTTTTGTAATTCGTTCCATATAGCATTCATGCTCAGCTGTAAGTATATCTCGTTCAAGGGGGTTGTTGTAGGGAAGTGGGATATGAAGCAAGGGGGGGGAAAAAAACACCTGCAAAGTTATTGAGGATAGAGAAGACAGACCTTCACAAATCTGCCTTCACCAGGAGTTGTTTGTCTCATGAATGCTTTGATCCTAAGCTGGTGAAGGATACTTTATTCTCCTCTCCTTCAGAATACCTTGAGGGAGGATTACTTCCCTGTTTACCTTTTAAAAGGTTATTGATAATAATTTGGATGGAGATGCAACAGGGAAATTCTTTATGCTTCTGCTTTTGCAAATTATAAAGAAGGCTTTTAATTAGGAGCTTGCTCACTTGCATTTTAAGCACAGGATTAAATGCATACCAATTGAGTGAACTGGTGCCTTTGCACAATGAACCACATGGCTTGCCAGGCTCTTGAATTCTTGAGGGACTGGTGACCTGATGATACAGGAGGTTCAGCCTTTGTTCCCCATACCACACCAACCTGGACTCAAATCCCAAAATAACATGACTAGGGGACTAAAATGATCTGTAGTTATATAAACTGGGCAAGAAAAAGCAGTACAGGTTGTGATCAACAGATTTTATTTTGTTGCTGATTCTGTGAACAGATTAACAAACTGCAACTTCTTATATTAATCTCCTTTGCAAAGTACTGATGAGAAGTACCACGTAAAGTATTTTTTGACTACATGTAAGTAAGAGACAGAATTTAACATTAGCCCACATTCAAACTGACTGGTGACCAAAGGTAGTGTTGTAACAAGAGTCTCCAAAAAGAAACACCTAGAAAAGAAATCTATTGCAACATATATTCCTCTACAAAAAGCTGACTTTTAAATGCTTGCTTACACTTCACTGACTACATTGACTCCCTCACTTAGTAAAAATGAAATTTCCCATTATCTCTGCTGCATGATTTCAACTCTGCAGGTTCCTCCTTTGGTGCAACCCAGTCAGCGCATTCAGCCTTAGCCTGTGCAGTGTACAAATTGTTTGCATGCTTCACTGTATTCACAGAGCTTCACAACTCTGATTGCAACTCTCGTACAATTTCCCACTGAAAGATCAATGACTTAAGCCTCAAACTCAAGATCTGTCCACCTCCACACAAAAAATGCTACTGCACAAACAATGTTGGAGGCTGTGTGATCCATGGTGGTTAGTTCAAGAGATTTCATAACCATCTGACTTGTTTTCAGCAGCCCATAACCAATTCTTTAGGAGAAGCTGGTAAATGTCAGCTCTACAAACAGGAGAAAAAAAATGATTCAGTCTTTTCTATATAATCTGTCTAATAAATTCAATAGGTGTCACTTTTGTGGAAGGGTCTATGTACCTCAGCAGTAATTTGTCACCAAGAAACAGTTTCAGGGCGTTTCACAGTTGTGTGTCAGTGTTTATTTCAGGCCTTATCTTCAATGAACATTTCTTGCTAAGAGAAATTAATTCCTTGCATCTGTCACTATAGGAAGAAAGCAAATGAACTTTATGTAGAAGGCCCATTATTCAGTACATTAGGCACTGATATGACAGTTCTCATCCCACAGTTGCACATAACAGTAAGAAATCTCACTTACTACTAAGATTTGCAAAATTTAGTATTACGGGAGCAGGTATTTTCTTTTTTCTTTTTTTTTTAAATTTTGATAGTACTTTCAAATATTGTAACACTGATGGAGAAAACAAACAAACAAGCCCCACAAATCCAAACAACATCCCCAAAACAAAAAACCCACCCCTCCAGTAAATGCCGCATCACCATTTCAGTTCAACATGACAGACTAGGCAATCTGAAAAGCAATGGTAAGATAGAAAAATAGCAGAGGGACAAGACTTCTGAAGTACAACAAAGTATGCTGGAAATTATTTGAAATGAGCAGATCTGTCTGTAGCATGACTTTTGCTCAACTCTGACCTTTCAATCCTAGCCTGCCCTCAAATACAATGGCCTAAATAAATTCCAAATCAAGATAGGCTGTTGTGGACAACTTTCTAAAGGAAATAATTAGATATTAAAAATTCAGTTATAACACCTCAGGATATCACTCAAAACAAGGAAAGAAAGGAAATGTTAGAAATGCCAGAAAAGCAGACAATGACTTGCTCACCTGATGTTTGCTGCAATGAGGAAGAATCGGGGAGATTCACATATAGGAGCTTTTCAATCAACTGGAGGAAAATGAAAAATGGAGAAGGAGGGGGGGAAAATATAAATAAATTATTGTTTGTGATGCAAGTTACTGGTTTCCTGAAACATGACCATACTGTACAAACTGCTAGGTGATGAAATTAAACAAGCACAAAAGCTACATCATGCACTCTGAATATATGGAAAAAATATGTATGCAGAGAGCAGTCACTGAAATGAGAGAGGCAATTGATTCCAGCTGCATGTTGCACTCGTTTTTCTCAGTGATGCTGGCAAATATATTAATTCTGAAAACCTGCTTGCTAATCACTTTAGGCAAACATTGGAGAAAACTCAATTGGGATGCATGTAAGCAGGCACCACAGGAAGCTCATTCTGGGACAAGTTCACAGACAGTCAAAGAGTTATTTTCATCTGATTTCAAACAGAAAAAAACCATCACGTGACTCACAAGCCCAGTCAGAGCTAACCAACATAATATAAATTGCAGATCATCACAGTGTGAAGACGTCCTTTGTAATAAAGATATTAGCCGGTAACGCTGGAAATGTGATGCAGAACTAGTTATTCTGCATGCCTCAGAATCAACAATGCCCATTTTCTTAAAGGTTTGTGCCATACATTCACATGTGCTGCTGCCATTCTTATCTAACAGTTGTAACTTGTCTTCAGTGTCTCCTGCTCCTCAGCTATTCTGCTCTTTCTCTCTGTCCTCTTCCACATCCTCCAGTCCCTCTGTTGTTCCCGAGATCTCTCCTGCAGCTTCAGGTCTTGATTATGCTTCAATATACCATGTTATGATCAGATTTGATCTTTGGTTGTGAGTGGCAGCCATAATGGTTTGGGGCTTTTTTTCCCCCTTTTTAGGCACTAAGATGACCTTTTCTCCTCCCTTGCCATCAAGTTTCACTCAATACATAGGGATCTATGTTTTTGAGACATCCATGCCTTTATTAAAGTTAGGGAAAATTAGCAAACAGGTTCAGGAAAAGCCCAATGCTGCTATTATAAAACCAAGCTAAAATGAGCAAGTAAACCATCAGCGAGCTGTGGCCATTTCTAGCTCATTTCTTGGGTCAGAACAGGAAATTATAGCCAGCAAAAATTAATCTTGTATCATTAATTCCATCTCAGTACTTGCCACCATCCTGGACTTTGCAATATACACAGCTTAAATGGTTCCCCAGTTTTCATTAATTAAACTAGCTAGTTTTTCTCCTCCTATAAGCTCTTAGAGGACCCCCAAAGTCCTTCTGCCTCTTCTGCTCTCCACAACATCTTTGCAGCAGTCTGGGATGGATACAGGCACCTTGTGCATTGCAGCCTCCCACCATCTGTTCCCCAAGGCCATAAAGCCATCACCTCAATTATTTACATGCAACACAGTCTTCAAATACCTCATTTTACTCTCTTTACAGCAAAAACCAAAAAATTAAAAAAAAAAAAAATAGTGTAAAGCACCTCTAATGCTCTTTGAGAGAAACAAACTCCCAAGAAATGTTGGATTTTGATCAGTAATACTCCACTCATCTAGTTGAAATCCAATTTTGAAACAGATCTGTGAGCTGCACTTGCCTTTTTTTTTTTTTGTGACAACATTTTTCAATAATATCTCCGCTCTGAATTAGCAAAGGCCACCAAATGTTTTCTTAATGACTAGCATATAATCCCTGAAGCACTCTACAGCTGTTTTTCTCCCTCCTATTTAAATCTCTGAAAAAATATTTTAACCTCTAAATGAAAGAGGAATTGCTGTGAGGTTTGTGGAGTTTCCAGTGGTTTTTAGCAGCCCCTATTTCTTTAGCTAGCTCCTGAATAATTCCAGAAATCCTAGCAGCTCCTGTGTCAGGGATGCTTTGGACCACACGATCACAGTTGCAAAATGAGATCTTTTTCTCTTTCCAGATGAGTTGCCATATACTCCTGGTAAAGGAAGTGCTGTTATTCCCCCTTTGTACTTTCTTATACATCCATATACATGTCTCAGTCCCTTGCGCCTCTGGTCCTGTCACTCCACGAGCTCTTCAGCACAGGCTGCCTCTCCTCTCAGGCACGAGCTGCTTGCCTGATGCACCAAGGAACCAACTCCTCTGGCATCTTGAGATGTTACTGCCACATACACCACACAAACGCACACGGATGCAGAAATGCAGCCAGTCTCATTTAGAGGAGAACTTTTGAAGAGCACAGAGAACATGGTGGCATTTCAGCTGCCTGGAAACCAACATATTTTTAGCTTAATTTAATTGGAATTTTTTTTTTTTTTTTAAATGTATATACAAGTTTCAAAGTGTCTGAAGGAAAAGGATTCTTTTCCAAGCCAGTCAGAATATTTCTATTCCTCACTTCAATTCACATTTACCTTGCTGAGTTAATATTTTGCCATTCTTAAACGCTCTAAATTTTAAAATGTATTCATTTCCGCCCCCCTGCAACTGCTGCCAAATGAGATTCAGAGTCGCTTAAAAATCCAGAATCAGGCTGCTGGTTCAAGAGCATTTTACTGCCTATTGTTTAAATCCGATTATTTAATATCCTTGGAATGATGACAATGGATTAATACATATAGAGATCATTTTATACTGATCTCCTTAAACTTTGTTTTTTTCATAATTGCCTTATTGTTCAACAGTCACTGTCAAGCCATTATCATGTCACAGGTTCATAACACATAATTTGATTAAACTTATTACAAAAGTATTGAAAGCTTGTGCTTTCTGGGTTTTTTGTTTGTTTGGTTTTTTTTTCCCTCATCATGCTTTACTAAAACAATGAAGAGATGCCATGCACAACAACTCCCTCCTCCACAACAATTCACACAGGAACGTTCTTTGTTTGCAAAGCTTCTTTGGTCTTTGTCCTGTGATACTTAATTAAGGATATAATTGAAAATATTACAGTCATTTTAGAGCAGTTTGGAAGTAATGACGCCTGAGGAAAAGCATCAAGTTCTATTTAACTCAACATACAAGCGTTGGCAACGGCCCCTATTGCTACCACAATTTTCAGAAATTATTTGCAGTTCTCACCCTCCCCCCTCATCCCACCAATAACTGCACTTCTTAATTTCTTGGGTGCCATGCCCCTCAGCAGCATAAAGTTGCCTTTCAAAAAAGGTTACCTTTCTCCTTTATTAAACAGCTTGCCTTGATATTATTTTATGTTGGCATAAAGTTTTCTTCCTTGGGAAGGCATATAACTCCTATTGCAGGTTGTATGTCACATCTACAAAGTTCAGTCATGTGGGCCACAGAAGCATGATAATCACTTGTGCTAACTAAAGAAGATCTAAAGGTGAATTTCATCCAGGAATCAACCAGCTAATTCCTATGAAGACTCCCTGCAGTTTCATATGCTTTCAAAGGAAAGAGCTCCAGCCACCTCAGCCTGGGGCTGAGAAAGACCAGGGTAGGACTGTGACTCAGCCACAAGACACAGCAGTGTCAGACCTCACTGTGACATTCCGAAACTGAAATAAGGATGTGACCACTATCAAGTTGCAGTCCCTTGCTGGCATTGGCATGGTTTGCAGGTCCTGGTGACAAGTTTGCACACGGGTGTTTTGTCCAAACTTGTTCTCCTGTTATATAGTCCCTGCCTTTCCCTCACCCCCTCAGGCTCTCCTGAAGCTTAAATGGGGATTTATTTTTGATACACATAACCTTACTATAATGGTTTCTAGCATATATACGTTTTTTATTTAAAGCATGCTTTCATAAAGGGTATTTGAACTGTAGTAAAATAATGAGCTTTAATGAATATTCTACAGAGAAACAGGTTGGCTTGGGGGGAGATTAGGTACTTCTTTTAATGTAGATTTTAAATTTGTCTCAGAATAAAATTTTATTAATTTTATGTTTTTAGCAGTGTGAGAGGGATCAGAATAAAAACCTCCAGTTCTTGATTAGAGCACCTTAAACATGAAAGCCTGCTCCCACAGGTGAAGGAGCCCTGCACTGAGACAAGCCAGGCTACAGGCTGGAGCAATTCCAGATTGCCCACACCCCAGAATATTTGCTTAAATCCAAGGGAGATCTCTCCAGTGCAGTTCATGTTTCAATCTCATTCATCTTCTCTATCAAAACTGGTAAATCTTGATGCATAAACCTGTGCACTGTGAGCTGGACTGTGGCCTTTAAACTCCCAGTCCCCAAGGCAAGGCTGCCAGGCACAGGGCAGGAGGTTTCACTTCTTTCTGACTAAAGGCAGGTCACTGTTGCAAGTTTTCTACTCCAGGAGTTAGTACCTCTTGGTATCCTCTGTTGGTGAAATAGAACCACCAATGGGCACATTTGAAACCTTGCACCTAGAGAGGCAAGTTAGAGTTGGAAAATTTCTCCAAATTGTTTCCACAAATAGGACACCACATTAAAAATATTAGCAACTTAGTGAAGTCAGCAGGAAAACCGCCAGAGGCTTTTGCAGGTGAGTGCTTACCCAAATTTGAGTGCTGTGGAAAATCCAAAATGTAAAATTTATCTGGCACTCCCCAGCACAAGTGTCTAGATAAATATCTCCCAACCATCTAGAGGTGCCAACATAAGGTGAGTTTGTGCCCAGCACAGCTCAGGCTCAAGGTGCAAAATGCAAGGGTAAAAAATTTGGTCACAACTCTGACTCCTGTATGCTTTTATACCTGCACTTATTGATCACTTTGAAGTGTTCCCCCTCAAAGCAGGGCCATGGATTCATTATTTATTTTGATACACTTATTTATATATATATATATATATTTTTTTTTTTTCCTCCTGACTGGCATAGTGTTTCTCAGGCTAAAGAAATAAAATAAAATTAATTTTGGAGCCATGCACTCCGGGGCACTTCGCATTAAACCGTAGACACTACATGCAACTTGATAGCACTAATAGCACCTGAGGCAATTTCCTTTCCTATGTTTCTTCTCAGTTGCCAGCTGGAGTCTGGGTTAAAAATAGCCTTGCCATGACAGAATAATGAATCCCAGTGATAAGTGTATTTCGCAGCAACGCAATGAGGTCATTAGCTATGTGTTAATGGATGAATGGGGTGGTAAAGGGAGGGAAGCTGTTATTAGGTGGTACAATAAAAATACAGATGAATAAAATAAATGTGAATAAATGTTACTCAAAAGGGTCTGGAAATCATACCCTGCTTTACTGTTTATGTTAGTGTAGGAATAATTTACATGACATTAAAAATTGAAAATACTCATAAGAAATTCTTCTTAGCTGGCAATTCATCTGCATAAGCAATTACTGCTTTCTTGGCTCTGTAAAATTATTCTGTTTTATCTATAGAACAGTGCAATAATTGTACCATATATCTGATCGTTACAGTACCAGTAATAGTGAGGGCAGCATATTCCAAAGCTAATCTAAGAACCAACAACAACAAAATGCAAACAATACAAATGCAACAATACCATCACCACCACCCAAAACTAAAAATCATAAAAACTCTGGGGGAAGTCACCCAGATCTAAGAGTTCTGAACTACTTGTTGCTCCAAGTATTTTCCCCCTTCAAAAGTTCATGTAAATAAACAAAGAACAGTATAGCTACATTTTCATTACTATCATCTGAGCTGAAACAGTACATCTGCAGCTAGACAGTTGATTTAGAGAGAAGATGAATTTAAGGCCACATGTTAAAAAATAAATAAATAAATAAATAGTTATTGCCGCTGTAATACCAAATATCACTACACCCAAAAGAAATCAGTCTTTTTATCTCCCATCCTGTTGATTATAATAATTTGATGTAATTTGCCTAGTAGCAGTTCCAGCATTTCCCCTCTTTACAAATCAGCTGATCACATCTTTCTTCATTGCCTTTTAACACAGCACTAAGACAAAGAACGTACATTTTAATACTCATCTTTAAAACTGACTCCCATTTATCTTTTTTGAGGAAAGAGCAGAGAGATTTCCACTTTGGGAAAAAGTCATCTTTCCACCTTTGTGTGACACTGACCAAGGGAGATAGGACATTGTGTAGATAAAGAATACATAACAAAGACCAAGAAAGCTGATGAGAGTAGTTCAGTGAATAATATAGTCAGCACAGCAGGTATAGGAGGGAAACTCACTCTAGAGCACTTTGCAGGGAGCCCCTGTCCCAGGAAAGCATGGGGCCTGCCAGGTTCAAATTGAGTTGCCTGCTTGGGCCCAACAATGAAGCTGAATTGCTTATTGCGCAACACCACCAGAGCGCAGGTTTTCTTGGTCAGAGCATTTAAAACAGGATGACATCATGTCCAGAACTCCCATGCATTAGCAGAGGAAAGCACAGCAATTAGGTCTTACATAGAAGTACAATAAGTAAAGAGCAGGAGACAGACTTTTGAGGTAGACCAATTATCAGTAACGCGCAATGTAATGACAATGCTTCAGACTAAAGAACAGAGAGAGCCCCTGATCCTGCAAGCAGTTATTGTGCTACGCTTCCCTACCATCAGTAATCTTCTTGGGATTTAATGAGACTTCACATAATAGTAAAATTAAACCATGTATCATCGTTTCAAAGGCATGGTTCTGAAACAAACACCATATACAGTCTCCACTCTATTTGCTGAGCAGAGGAGAGAAAAGAGGAAGAAAAAAAATAGTCATAAAACTTCTCTGTGGTTTTTTTTTGTGAGTTTTGTTTGTTTGGTTTGTGGTTTTTATTTGTTTGGTTTTTTGTGGGTTGTTTGTTGGATTTTTTTTCCTGTCTTTCTCCTCCCACAGTCTTAGGTTACTGCAAATATTAATAGCTTGAGGATGGAACGACCAGTCTTGGGCAGGAATGATTACCAAAGCTTGATGACAAAAGAATGTCTCCTTATATATAAGGCAGGTTTTTAAACAGTTGATACAGTTGTAATACATGATCTACCCATACATTACAGCCACAATATCAGGAGGGACAGGAGATCATTGGTGCACATTTTAAATAGACATAAGTCATGCTATAAACAAGACCCGAGATGCAAACTTTTAACAACAAAAAATTAAGTTTTCATGCATCTAAACACAACTTAATAATTTATTAACTCTTTCCAAATATTTGTTTAGCATAAAGCATCTCCAAACCAGTACTGATTTTTACATTTTTAAACAGGGTAGTGTAATACAAACCAAAAGAATTTGCCAGAAAGCCAAATAAAAACCCCAAAGATATTAACACTCAAACATTCTTGCTTCTTCAAAGAATTTGGAAAAAAAAATCCTACCCAGATTTAATTTTAATATACTCTAGGTAAATGGTTTTAGTAACAATGAAGCAATTTTGAACTGGAGAATAGCTCCTGGAAAGAAAAAGTTTTGTATTTGTTCCAGCTGAGAAACGGTTAAGTAGAAATTTACCAAAATGCAGCTGAATTGATGCTGTGCACAACGCAGCATGAAATAAGGGACAGAAAGGAAGGAGGCATATTAAGGAATTAAGAGTTTCCATTACAGGCTCATATCAGCAGATATCAAGTATTTATCTTCCTTCAGAAATTTTGCGTTCAAGCATATTCACACTGCTTGGTATGAAAGAAAAACCAAACAAACAAACCCTGCTCCAGAAATACTTAGCTTAATATTTTCTCTCTCCTCACACATCTGATACAAAACTAGGTATGATTGAGTTACATATGTCTAGTATAGCAAACATATTGCATATAGAAATATAATTGCTGCCAAGTACCAGAGACATAGGATCATGCATTAGTATTATTAAATGGAAACAAAGTTTTAATACTTCTTTTCTAATGCTACTTCAGAACACAGTTGCTACTTCTCAACATGGTTTTCTACTGACACTATCTCCATGTATATCCGCTACTCTCTGTTCTGTTCATGTTTAATGTAGTTTTAGTGTGGCTTTTGACAAAGACACATGCCAGGCTCTCTCTCCACTATATCATATAATGAATGAAGGATTCTTTATCTTAATTTTTCCCACAAAAAACATGGGAAGGGAAGTGAGAATACTCTCAACAGGTACAGGCAGCATTAATTATGGGGTACAACACCTGCTCATAGGAAACAAGCATATCCCAGAGAGAGCCCTCATAAGCTTCATAACCAAAATAAATGCAGCGCATCTAGCAGCTATTTGCAAATGGAGCGAAATCTGAATAGAAAAGTACATCCATTCAGCAGCATGCAATATCACTTTCAATTTAAGTATGGCAACCCTGTTGATGAAATCTTCTAATTCAAGCTACTTGATTAATATTCTGTGACTAATATAGGCATTAGATTAACAGCTCAACTGCATGCAAGGTATCTGCCAATACAGATTTGAATAGATTTATTCCATGTTGCATTACAGATGTTGTAGCCAGACACTATCAATAGCTTCCATTTTGAGTTCGTGTGTCAGGGCTTATTAAAAAGTGAGACTGGGGAAATTTTCTTCAGTGACAACAAAACAGTATGCTTTCAATTTCTCTAAATAGGTTTCCTTGCCCAGTTAAGCTGCCTGGCTTTATTGCTTCAGAAAATGTAATATCCCCCAGTGTCTCCACCTGAGATGCCTCATACCCCACCTTCTCCCACGCATACTGAAGCTGGTGTACAGATCAGCTCAAAAATGTCAGAAAAGCAAATTGAACTGAAGAGACCTCACATCACAGCCTTAGATGTTGCCTATATCAAAAAGGTGAGCCTATTCACATGCAATTATTCATGTGGCATATGCTTCCCTGCAATACCATATCCTAATATTTATATAAAGGTACAGGCAAAGGACAGTAATACAGACCAATCAGAAGCAGCATATTCAGATCAGGTAGATAGATGACAGGAAGACCTGTGTAAGTAGATTAATTGCTTGTGTGTAGCATCTACACAAATTTCTTCCTCCCTCTTAAACAGGCACAAGCCACAGAAATTAGAGCAACCCTGAGATCCCCACAGAGAGGACAAAAAGCAATCCTGCATCACTGGTGGGCTCTCATCCAGTTTAGTTCAACATATATTTCTGAGAAGAGGCACATTACCACTTATTGAAAGAGATAGTTCAGAGGGGCATTTTTCCCTCACAGTTACTGTAGATGGTGATATAAATGTCACAAATATTTATACAGTTTGTGGCTACGACTCCAACATCCTTTTCGATACCATGAAGACAAAATGCTTTGAAGCAAGAGTCTCAGATCGGGAGACAGTGTCACCCAGCCCTTGTAAACCATATCAGACAGGCTCAAAATACGTGGACAGACTCTTTTAGCAGGACCTGTTGTGTTAAGACAAGGGATAACAGTTTTAAACTAAAAGAGAGGAGATTCAGGCTAGACATGAGTAATAAATGTTTTACAATGAGGGTGGTGAAACCTCAGCACAGGTTCACCAGAGAGGTGGTAGATGCCCCATCCCTGGAGACATTCAAGGCCAGGCTGGACGGGGCTCTGAGCAACCTGATCTAGTTGAAGATGTCCCTGCTCATTGCAGGGGGGTTGGACTAGCTGAGCTTTAAAAGTCCCTTCCAACTCAAACTATTCTATGATTTTACAAATATGAGCCTGACTAACCTTTTGTCTAACTAAGCTGGAACTCAGGGTCAGCTACTGCACCCCCGCCTCCCCTTCCTCCCAGCCAGCAGACATGCTGTTTGTGATCTGCCTCTTGGCTGCTCGGGTAAACATTACTGTACCATAAAAATACATAGCACATTGAATAAGCTTTTGTTCTATGCTTGTAAGACTTTATTTTTTTAAAAGACAGAGAGAGAGCATGAGAGAGTGTGATCCCTTGTAGCGTTAGCTGAGCATTATGAATCCACATCTGCTGTCATTTTTGAGAATATCTGATTAAAAATCAAGAAGTCTGTAATAGCAGCCATTACTTCAACATGGAAATTAAGGGTATTGTTAATTCTTTTCAACGTGTATCAGCTCTCTTCTAATTGGATCTATATTCATTACTGAAACTAAAATTAAAGAACAGCTATGAAAGGCTTTTGATGTCAGCTGTATATATCATGCCTTGAATTAAGTTACAAAACCAGTTAATGCATTATATGAATCTTTAAGTACCTATTTCATTCCACTTGGTTGCACATGTCCTGAGTCACAGAGTGTTCGCTGAGGTACTACACTAATGTAGCAAACTTTTAGGATGGGTAAAGGAACTCTTACCATTTGAATTGCTGAAAAATTCATAGATCATGGCACCAAGTTTCCTTCAAATCTGTTGGTTTATAATTGATTTGTCTGCCAGGTGCAAGAAACTGCTCAGTAAATGAGGTGCAGGACACACAAGAAATAGACCATTTGAGTTATTGCCCATCAGAAATGCCACAAGAATACAAAGTAAAAGCTGGCTGAACTTGGATGTGTGTTGTTATGCCTTGACCGCTGCAAACATTTTTTCCCAAATAAGCTGGGAAAAATAAAAAGCATAAAACATACACAACCAAGAAAAAGGGAAAGTTTGTGCACACTTTCAGAAGAACTTCCCCTTCCCCCCTGGCCCAACTCAATTTTTCATTTTTTTTATAGTGGATCAAAAGGAAGAAGGAATAAGAGGGTGTTGTACCAACCTCTCAAACAGTTAAAATCTGCTTTCTCTCATTTTTTACCATAAAGCAGTAGTATATGACTATATATTCTTATGCCTTCAAAACCTAAACCCTATAGCATCCTTCTTGCTTGTCCAGTGGGGCATAAAACCAGATGGGAGGGTGGTCAAGTAGTTTCCCTCACCTAAACTAATCCAGAATTGAGAGGCAGAGGAGAGAAGAAGAGGTTGCCATGATACTTTGGTTTGCTTCCTTTTAAATGCAATCCCATTTTCCAGACACTAACAATCAGCATTTCAACTAGCTGAACAAAAGATTTGAGGTTTTTCTTGCGTCATGAAGCTGGAGAACATAAGGAAAGGGAAGACAACTCAGCAACAGTCATGGGACTCAGGTTTGCTGCACTGTGAGCTATAACAGAGCAATTTCAGCAAGACCTGGCAGGAAAACAGGAGGGTGCAATCCAGAAACCTGGCTGTGTTTCTCCAGCCCTGTCCAATGTTAGAAACCAGTATTTCCAGGCATAGAGAGAAGCCAGAGATCTCTTACCTGAATACTGTCTCTTCCTTAGACCATGGGCCTTTATCAAATGCTGATAGGCCCCTGAGAAGGGCTCTTAGGGCTCTAATAAGGATGTCAAAGCATTCTGACATGTTACACTTTAATTTCTGTATGTGAAGACTAACCCTCCGGTAAGGATTTCTAAGGTCCACAGTTAAAAGACATCTGTTTTGGTCAGGTGCTTGCTCAGAGAAGCCCTGGAGCAGAGCAGCCTTCACTGGACTTTAAACCAACTTTAATATAGTAACATACTTCTTACGAAGGGTTTTCAAAAATTCCTATTCCCCCAGCAAACCACAGCTCATCCACTAGCAAAATACAACTATAATTTCCAACCCAAGTAAATTTTGCCTTCTGGAAAGCCAAGTTCCTTGGGTTTTTTTTGGTGTTTTTTTTTCTGTGAACCTACCCTGCCTGAATCTCCCTGCAGCCAGCTGAAAATGATCAGCAGTGGCAATTGTTCCAGCCTCTGTATTTGCCTCCTCTGCCTGTCCTTATCTCACCTGCTGCAGATTTACCCTTTCTGACTTCTCAAGGCAGCACACCTGACATTTGCTCAGCCCTTCAGAAGAGGTGGACAAGCCATCCAAATTTTATTTGACCAGAACAAAACCTTGAAGTAATTAATGTGAAGTAGGGTAAAGGATACCTGGCTGATGAAACAGTATATATTCCATTTATGCCAATTATCCTCATTATAATTCACCAGTTGCAATGATAAAAAGCCATTAATGAGCTTTGTCACTGATAGCATTACTTTCTAATCTTAATTCTTTTAGGATTATTAGCTTTAAAGCCATTTGCATGAAGATAAGTTAATTTATACTAAAATTAAATTGAACATTAATGCTTAGATGCAGCAGTATCTACACAAAAGCAACACTACAAACATTCACCTGAATAAAAACCACTAATTCACCTGTTGTTATTCACAACCCCTGAAAATTTGTGTCCTAAACCATTTTTTTTAAATAAATCACAGTGATACATACAGAATAAGTACAAAAATAAAAGTCTTTAATCACATCCTCTGATTTTCTACCAGCTTCAAAGTTTGTATGAACTCTTGTCTAGTCATGGTGTTTCTTGGGTCAAGGGCCCCCATAGGAAAAAACAAAACAAAAGAAACCAAACCAACACATTTTTACTCCAAGAACTTCCTGACAGAAATCATTCTAATAGGCAGACTTGACTAGAGATGTGAGATCACAAAGCACATAGCTGCTGGAGGCACTAGGGCTGGACATTTAAATCAGAAACTTTTTTGGTTGATAGTTGGATATTTTTATTAAATGAGAAATTTCATCACTCTGAGCAATAAGTGCTTCTCTGAAGTATACCTGATGAACCTGAGCCAGCAGTAGTAAAAGCAATATCCAAGAAAGATATGCAGACATGACCACCCAGCCCACACTAAGTAACTTCAGACCTCTGGAGTAAAATCCAGAACAGAGGAACAAACCTCCACAGTGGGATCCAGGTATCTAGATGTAAGCATCTGCTGCCATTTTAGACATCCTTTGGCTTGTGGGGCATCCATACACAGTTAGTGGATATAACAGGTAATACGTACCAGGCAAGGTACCTTAAGTAATAGCATTATTTTAAGTAACTTCAGGTAGTCTGCAAGTCCACCTATATTTACACTTCCAGTTTTCTTCTCCCCTACCTCCTTGTTCAGTACACAGAGTGAATAAGACCTCACAGAATAAAATTCAAAACCACAGAAACTGCCTGAGAGATATTAAGTAATACCCCAAGAAGAAAAGTTGAGTACATGGCAGAACAGAACCATCACAAGTAGTTAAATCACACTTTAACCTCTACATTTGGGTGTTAATAAGCTGCAGTATCACATCTTCAACTGGGATTTACCTGGCTGCCAGACTCACAGAGTAGGTGCCCACATTCCTATAGGGTTTCCTAGCCTTAAATCAAAGAGAGATGCACAACATCCTCCACCACCCTGCAATGTGGTTGCAGTCTCGTAGTTGCAGAGCTTATCCTTTCTCCCAGAAGATCAGCTGCGCACATGTATCTCCAGCTGTCCTGTGAGATCAGCTTTAACTTATTATGCACTCAGGGGCTGCCTTCCACATCAAGCCCCATATGATCCTGCAGCCTGGCTGGACATTCCAAATCAGTCTTTGGTCATAGCCAGGGACTGGGAACTTTCACATTAAGCATGGGGGATTTGGCGTGTTTTGGCACATCTAGAATTACAACGGGCTATTGCTGAGGAGGTGGCTGTGAAAATGTCTTGCTAAACTAAGGAGTTAAATGATTCAGGCCAGAAAGATCTGCTTGGGAAGTTCTCTGCTGAAAGAAAAGTGAAGGCTTGTAAAGCAAGTACACAAACCAGTTGCCTTCCCTCCCAGAAAACAAACAAACAAACAAAAAAAAAGAGATGCAATAGCAACACAGGTAGTGCTGACCTATGCAGAATCCTGGCTGGCACCAGTTCTCACTTGCACAGCTGGAAGCACAGGTGCTGTGCATGATGAGAGAGGGAGAAGGGAATGGACTGAGCAGCCAGGTGGCTCCTTTTCCAGCACATTGCCCGGAGTTCATGCACTCCAGCAGAAAACACTAACCTGAAAGGGCTGTCTTCAGCTCCTTGTTCCACCACAGTAAATATACTCCTAACTCACAGATGTGCATTTAATTCATGACATTGCAGAATGTTTCATGGGCTACATCAGAAGAGCGCTGCTGGTTCCAGCCATCACCGTGCAAACACAACACCCTGCTAGGCGCAGTGTAACAGTGTCCAGATAATAGAGAGGGATTATAAATTCTGACCAAAAGAATCACTGTCAATCTTTTGCTGAAAGTTATGTTTAATAACTTGCAGAGAAAAGCAGATTTTGATTTTTGAATAATTTTTCTAAGCAAATGTCTTGAGGCTTTTTGCTTATTAATATTCTACACTGACAGACCATCAAGTATTAATAAGTAAATTGGCTAAAGAGGAAATGGGTATCTTTGCGGCTCATACATCTTGATCAACAACCCATTTTATGCTTTACCCGCCAGTAAGAGCTACAGGGCCAGTTCCCTTCTGCTTTACACTATCAGATTCCTATGACCTCAGGGATTTAAAACTGAAACAAAACCAGTAGGAGTTCAGGCCTTAGTCAGGACTGGGGAAATATTCTGAACTCTATCCATATGGGCTTTTTTGCTATGGTATATTCTTACAGCTTCTGGTCAGAAAAACTGCATTGCTTCTTTACATAAACATACAGGTAGTCCCATCCTTGGATGGGATTTCCAAGACTGTCCAGTTCAGCTGCAGCCTTTGTCTTCAGCAACACTTAATGGTGGGAGAGAGCGGAGCTGGGACAGCACCAAGTACTTCTTCCATCTGCCCAGGTAAGAGCTGGGATATGGAGGTAAGAAAAGAGAATAATTTGCCCTTATGTTAGGAAATAAAGGATTTCAGTCTCCAGGACTGTCAGATAGAAGGTCTACCAAATTTAGCTCTTAAAGACAACAGAGGAAAGGAAAGAAAAGCTCCTTTCAAACTTTGCAGCTATATGTGGGATGCTGCTATATGCAAGAGAGCTGCCAGATTTCTTAGTGTACATTACAAGTATGTAATTAAAAGCCCTTTAAAACCATCACTTAGGTAAAAAAATAAAAACAAAAACCCACAACACAGTAAATAAAGAAAAACAAAACCCCAACTATAGAAATAGTTGTTATTCTTTATTGTACTTCATAATTATGGGTAATGATTTGTTTTTCATATTTATGAGATTAAAATACTGCATCAAGCTGTTCAGATTTGCTTTTATCTTTCTCAGGCCATAGAATATATGACTTGATCACAATCTTCGCACAAAATCTACAAGATGTATCGAAAACCATTTCTTTTCATTAATTTCTTGTCATAATTGAATACAAAGTGCAGCTCAAAAATAATTGTGGACAAGAAAATTGCCAGTAATTAAATCTGTACTATTAGTTTCTTTCTCCTCTTCTTATTGAAAGCCTGTTTATTAATGAACAAAAACTTCAGCAATCTCTGTCTACTCATCAGTCTATTTTCTTCTTCTAAACCTTTGGACCTCTTAGCTAACTTGAAGCAAATTTGATAGAGTACCAGACAACTTAAAGATAACTACATTCCTGAAAGTTTCATACAAATTGATGGCTGGCTGGATTGAGGAGAGAGCCAAACAAGTTATTTGTGGGAGAAAAAGGACTGTAGCATGAACTCAACCCTCATCTGTTGTGCTTGACCTGCCAGCACCCATCCAGCAGTTTACCTACTCAGCAACTCAGCAGCATATACATCTTTCAGCTCTGTCCCCTGTACCTACAGCTTTTTGCTCACCGGGTGGTCAAAGGAGGTGGGGGGTGAACTGAGAAAGAGCAAGGCCATGAAAAGCCTGTGAGGAGCCACATTGGTGGGTAGAAGCCCAGTGGTTGGTATACAGAAAAAGAAGCAGCATGCAGGATATTTTTCAAAGTGTGACACATAGCAGTGACAAGCAGACTTTTTGCCTTCTGAAACTTGCTCTGTAGCTGGGCTTCTTGGCCAGGGATGCATGACAAGCGCTCTCATCCCTGCCTGGTGCTTGTGTTGCCCGCAGGGAGAGCTGACAAGTGGCAGCTGCGGATGGTGCAGTGAACCTGGGTCCCTGCCAAGCACAAACTGCTCTGGACAAGCAAGAACCCCTGAGGAAATGGAGCCCAGGGAAGAGCAGAGCTGGCTCCTGCTGCAAACTCACATGGGGCAAGAGAGCCTGAGAGAGCCAGGACACCAGCGGTGCCTTGAGGGGCAAGACCAGTGGGCAGGAACTGAGGGCAAAGAGCTCAGAGGAGCCCTGAACAGGGGCTGTGCTCAATGAGACAGAGGATGAGAAACAACCCCTGGGAGCACCCTTGGGGCTTGACCGAGGAGTCCATGATGGACCCCAGGAGCACCCTCAGGGACCTCCCTGGGAATCCAAGAAGCTTCCTCCCCCTGGATGCGGGGCACGAGGGCCACCTTCGTGGAGCAGGAGCAGCAGGCACCCAGCCAAAATGTCCCAAAGAGGCCCCAGGCGCTGGAGACCCGTGCTCACTGCTGCAGAGAAAGGCAAAAACCCCTGGAGATGCTTGCTGTCCCACACGGGGAAAAAGCCTTCCTTCCCCCAGCTGCAGGGCACGAGAGGACATCTTTGTGGTGCATGAGCAGCAGGCAGGGACGGAGCCAAAAGAGCCCAGAGGAGCTCTGCAAAGTGGTCATGCTCAATGCTGCAGAGGAAGGCAAAAAACCCCCGGGGACCAGTGCCAATCTGCCCCAGGGGAAAAAATTCCTTCCTGACCCCAGTGCTGGCGATCGGCTGTTCCCTGAGCATGTGAGCCAGACCTGGCTCCTTGTCCCACAGGCTGGTCACAGCACCCAAGAAATGCCCGAGCCCTATTTTCCCTTGACCTGGAGCCACTTCAAGGACCTTGATAGTGCCCAGTTATACCCAGTCTAATCAACCTTGGGGGCATGAATCCTTCCCATGCCTGGTGGGACATCAGTGGGTGCCCAAAAGAACCGTGACCCCTTTCAACATCTATGCATCCCACTTTTTTGCCTGCTGCCCCTGGCTCCACAGGGGATGAGGATGATAAGCTCTGTAAGTGCTCCTCAAGAAGGAATTCCCTTGGTCTTGCTACTGCTATCCAGCTGAAAAGGATTTCCGTGCATCATCTGAGCTTGGAAGGTGGCCCTGCCAGGAGATTGCCTTGCAGTGAAGAACCTCACACAGTCTCATCCAGGTCTTCCTCCTACAGCTGCCATCAAGAGATTCCACCATCTTCTTGAGGACTTCTCTGAGATGTCTTCGGGCTGCTCTGGGCCAGCTCTGGCATTAGACACAGGAGGCTGCTGCTGTGTATCCTGCCCTGGGTCACTGTCTCCTCAGCATTGCGAGGTGGTGGGCCTGTGACATGTGGGTGACAGGAGCTTGGTCGTTGTTTGATTTCCTGAACTTGAGGAAGGAGCAATGTCCCTAGTGGTCCAGGTGAGTACTGACCAGGGCTTTGCACAAGGCTTGCCTTTCCTACGGAAATGCCTTGCCTGACACACCAAAATGCATTTGCCTGTATCACATTCGTGGCTTATAGTGCCCTTGTAACCTACTCGTGCCTCCAGGAGCATTTGTCTACTCTGATATATCCAAACTGTGCCAGAAATTCATGGTGCTCCACCTGACATTGTGTTCCCTATTTCTACCCTGCAGTTCTTCACACAGTGTTTCTTGATGTAGGGGATTTCTCTTGTGTCAGAGCTTCAGCTGGGAGGGAGTATGGGAGCTGTAGAACTATATCATGAGCTAGAGCTTCTTTCTTCTGGTTCATGGATGCTGAGGACATGGGGTTTTTCTGCTTTGGAGAGAAGGAGGCTGAGAAGCGACCTCCTATCTCTCTACAGCTTCTGAGGAGAAGTGGAGAGGGAGCTGCTGATCTCTTCTCCCTGGTACCCAGTGCCAGGACATGCAGGAAAGGTTCACAGCTGTGTCCATCAAGGGACCTTTGGACTTGACAAGAGGAAACAGTTCTTCACGGACAGGGTGGTCAATCCCTGGAACAGGCTTCCTGGAGAAGTGCTGGATGCCCCATGCCTGTCAGTGTTGAAGAGGCATTTGGATAATCTCACTAAGACCATGTCTTCACTTTTGGTCAAACCTGCTGTGGTCAGGCAGTTGGACTACATGATTGTTGTAGGTCCCTTCCAGCTGAAACTTCTTATCTTCTCCTTCTATTCCTACCTCCTGATTTCCCTAGAAGTACATGCTGAAGATCTCTCTGATGATGTTTCTTCCCAGCCCTGCACTAACAGAAGACATCAAATACCCATAACCATGTCCCAGCCTAGGCACTGGCTCTGTCACCTTGTGCGAAGTAGGCATTCTGATGGGGGTGAGAGGCCTTGGCCCCCTTGCAACCACTCTGAAGCCCACTTTATGTATGCTGCTCCTGGCTCTTCAGGGGATGAGGATGGTGAGCTCTGCCGTGCTCCTCAAGAAGGAATTCCCTTGGTCTTGACACTGCTATTCAGCTGAAAAAGATTTCTGTCCATCAGATGAGCTTGGTCTTTGGCTCTGCCAGGAGCTGGCCTTGCAGCAGAGAACATCCTGCAGCTTCATCCAGGTCTTTGTCACTCAGACCCCCACCCAGTAATTCCACTGGCTCCTCAAAGGCTTCCTCTGGGATGTCTTCAGGTTGCCCCCAGGCCAGCTCTGGCAGTGGACATGGGAGGCTGCTCCTTCTTATACTGCCCCGGGGCATTGTGACCTCAGCGTTGCCAGGTGATGGCATTGTGACATGGGGGTGACAGAGCCCTCATGTGCAGCCCTGCCCATCCCCCCTCTGCCCAGCACCCTTGGGAGGAAGCCTTTGGGGTGCTGGCCCTGAATCAGTCTCTGTGCCAAGGAGGGCCAAGGGGATGTCCCTGCCCTTGGTGGCCATACACTGGACACAGCTACTGGGTGTCCCTGACACCTCCTCTGTCACTTGGCTCCCCAGAACAAACCTCCTGCTGTTCCTCTTCTCTTGGGTCATGGCAGAAATCAGCCCTGCAGCCGAGAGCCCATTCCTGGTGGCTCTTCCCTCTCTGCATCATAGCTGAAGTCCATGAGGCCCTGCAGAGAGGAGGACCAGGGACACAAAGCCTTTTCTGAGGGAATAACAGGGGATGGCTTCAGCAGTCACAGCTGGAAGAAAGCTAAAGTGCAACCAGAGCCATAGGCTGGGATGGACAGTGATAACAGAGCACCACCAAAATAAGACAGGCTTTTGTAGTGGATAGGAGCTCATGGCTTAGTATACAAAAGCACAGTAAATTTGGCATCCTCAGATTTTCTTCTCATGAACTAAACTTTGTTTGGGGAGATTTTTTCCCTCTGCTCTAAGAAGAAATTTCTGTCCTGTGTGAGGGCTCTTATTCCTCCCTAAATCTGTAGGGCAGGTTTAGACCACCGTGGAGCTGACGTTCATCTTTTCCATTCAGTGGCTGCTCAGCACAGTGTGAGAAGCGAAGTAAAATGGTTGCTTTTTCACATTGCTCAATAGACCATGTAGCTTACACCTACCCTACCATCAGCAGTAAACAAAATTGCTCAAAGCAATAGCAGCCTAGGAACCCCATATGATTTCATTGGAGAGCACCCAACAATGGCAGTTAGTGGCCATTACTCTGATTGCCTTAAGCATGTTTTACAACCACAAAGCTCTTCTTGCAAGTGGAGAAGGAGATCTAGGGAACATCATGTGCCAGAGTAGCCTTGGTTGCACCTGTCCTACAGGTAGACAGAGAAATTTGTCTTTGGGGACATCAACCTGGCAATTTTCACTACACTTTAGCTCAGAATAAATCTTTTGGGGATGTAACTCAGTTAGAAAATGAAAGCAATGCACTTTGATTCAAAGCTGAACAGTCTCTTCAGTCAGCTGCATCACAGCTTTTCATTGTCTCTGGCTACAGAACAAACCAGAAACTCCACAAAGATTTTTCCTTTTCCTTGAGGGAAAAAGTCTAAGATTAAATAATAATCAATAGCAGACAGTAAATAAACCAATCTCTAAATGGATTGCAAAAGAACTTCAGAGGTCTTTCCACTGCAAGGCAGCCACTTCCAAAAGAACAGGCAATCGTCTTTAAAGAGTGGAGACAAAGTGTCTGTGCCAAACAAAGGTCACACTCAGTATCAAGACTACATGCTAAACCTCAGAAAGCCTAAAAGGGTCTGAGGTGGGAGGACAGATCAATCCCTACCTGGACAAGGCATCCTGAAGCATATTTCTGAAGGTGCCGTTCTGCTGTGCAAAAACCATTGCAATTCCTAACACCAGACCTATAGAAAGTAAAAGCCCTAAATACAATACAGAGATCAATATGCAACAGCTTAGCCTTTTCAGGATGATCCTAGAGGATTTGGAAATAAAGTTTCTCAAGGTAAAGTACAGTCTGAGGCAGTCCTGATGAACTGACACAATGCAGACTCGTCTGTATTTGCAGAACAACCAGAGCTGCTGTCACAGAAAACAAGGATTAGTGACCAATTGCATCAAAATCTGACTAATTACAAATATCTAGTATTCATAAACACTAAAATGGTTTCAATTGTACCCCAGTCAGATCTGATCAGATGATTTGCTTCCCCTTACATTATCTTTTTATATTTTTGCTCCCTCCCAGGTTTTCCGTTACCACCCTAAAAAAACGCCAGTCCCTCTTTATGGTTTCCCATGGTCCCAGTTTTACTGATTTTATGCTCTCATTTGACATTGGTGACGTGGTAGTGTTATAGTAATTTCAATCTTGGTCAGCAGTTCTGATAAGATACTATCCCCTGTTTTGTTATACATGTAAAGTCTCTCTTTGTTGCTACTTCTCATGTAGTTGCCTTGTCAGTGTAGTCAGAGGTGATGAGTGGCCCTTTGTGAATGTAAGTCAATCACGGCTATGCCTTAATTCTTCATCTGTAATACGTATGTGATCATTGTGACTTTACTAATGTCATTTTTCCACTTTATCCATTTAGATAAATGGACAGTGGACATCCTTTTCCCTGCTAATTCAAAGCACCTGATTTCAGATGAAGGCATTCAAGTGATACTGATGTAAAATTAGGCAAGGAGAGAAATAACAGCACAAGCATACACCCCCTCAGACCACTGTGCTTACCCTTCCGCTGCCTACCAAAATAGAGTTGGAACATAATACTCCTATTGTGCCCCAAAGTGAAATAGAGCAAAAAACCCTCAAGATTATTACACCTTTCAATGATGCTCTTCCTCTACTTGATCCATCATTGTCTTATGCTTGGAAAGTCTTTACTTCTTGCATTCCAAGGCTACTTAGGAAAAATAAAACTAGAAAAAAGATAGATGAACTCCAAAGGGTATGAAATGTGTATTCCTATCCTCCAGATGTTTATAACAGCTCTGCTTTTGTGGTTAGAAGGAAAACAATAATGGGGCTCCTGTGGTTGACTGTGTTCAGATGACAACATTCAACAGATGCCATCCACCTATGTCAACATACTTAACCTAACCATACTTTCATAGCTTCTAGCTTCATGGAAATAAAAAAGAAGCACACACAAGAAGAGAAGCAGCAGTAGATTCTCATCTCTAGGGGATCTGATTCTGGACTGTAGAGCAGCAAGAATTTGCAATAGTTTGGATGCCAGTAAGTTATAAATATATTTTTCTCTTTGGTTTTGGCTAAGTTTCATTTTCTCTTTGCTGTCATCTAACTGAAGCAAAAAGCTGCTTTTCTTGATTAAACTAGAGTAGGCTGAGTTTTTATTGGTAAGTACCTATCTCATGCTCTAAATACCCCATCATTCAAGCCTGAAGATTTTATTCTGATGAACCTAACTGCAGATGTGAAAAATGGGAAGTAACAGTCAGGAACTGCTTTCCTATTATACCTTGTTGAATTGCATTGATTGATTGTTCAAAAGCACAATCTATTTAAGAAATAAAAACAAAATAGTGCAAAGAAAGAATCTGAGGAGGGAAAGAGAAGCTTAAATTCACAGTCTACCCATTCTGCATAGTTTGGATTCAAACATGAAATAAAAAACACTTCTGGCTACAAGTGAAATATGACTGAGTTGTGCTCTAAAGTAAAAGGTGGCAATACCTTTGGATTTGATAAACTGTATAATAATGCCATGAATATTTGGAAGTACTACCACTTTTCACAAGGGAATGAAGTCTACATGAGATCATGCCTTTCAGCTCTCATAGTGTTAAATGGGAAAAAATCACTAATTATAAAACTATTAATTGAGGTTAGAATAAAGCTGAAATCTCTAGCTTGGTTATTTGATTTTTGCTGACGTTCTGCTCTGTTACATGGCTGAGAAGGTAGCAGATGGTTCTAAAAGATTCAGACAAGTATCTAGCAAGGGAGAGAGCAAATACATCTGGGTGATTTTATCTACTGTGCAGCTTCCAAGAATATGGAGAGAGGCACTGAAGTGGTCAAAAGGAGGAGATGGAAGGTTGGAATAAGAGCAGGCATAGTGTGGAGCAGGATCCATCACTAAGCAACCTGTAGATACGTTGAAATTTTTCACATTATTCTGGATTACTGACAAATTCTTGACATTATTCTGACTATATTTTCTAGATTAAGTAGTAGGATAGTCCTTTTTTGACAATACCGGTACCCTAAGGCTTTGTCCTATGTACTGTTCAACAGAGTCTTAACACCAGTATGGGTTTTTTTGAATTTATATACAAACACCAAACTTTCTCACAGCAACTTACAGATTTAGGTCTTAATTTAAAATTGGAGGAGCATATGCAAGGCTTAAAGTCGAAGACTATAGTCTGATGTAGCAATGTACATTACTATAAAGTGCATTAGCCTGAAAACCAAAACACTTTATTTCTTTCAGTATGAATATTGAATCTGAGAAGGTTAAATCAGACAGGTTACCAGTGGTGAAACATGGCCATTAAAAGCTAACTGATAGGTCTGATAGGAAAGCTGGATGTTCAATTTGCCTGACCTTCAGAAGCAGAAGATGACGCTGAGGAATCTGGGGATTCCCTGCCAAAGCCAGCTAGTCCAGACACAATTGTCAAGGCACATTTTACTGGCAATACAGAAAGCATATCTCATTGGTATATTAGGAAATGAAAACAAATGTGGATAGTAAAGTGCTGGTTCCTAAAAGATAAAGACAGTAGGGGTATTGCAGTTTAAAAAGCAGGCAAGAAAGTCAGTATTAATTAAGGGCTTTTGGATAGGCATAAGGAATATGATAAGAGAGGTCAAGAGGCCATAGACAACTACACAGAGTTAGTGGAGAGAAGACAGAGCAGAACTGTGAATCTGGTTTTCTGCAGCAGGGAGAGACACTTTGTGGGTATGACCTCAGGTAACTGGAATCTTCCTTGGAGCTGCCATTCCCCTGGTGACTCATTTATGTTTATTTGTTTTACTAGTACTCTTCTCCTAGCTCTCCTGTTGATTTCTACCATACTGTTTTCGTTTGTGCTTTGCTGATTTGAAACACTTGTTCATTCCTGCAGGACAAAAGAGGATGTACTGATGAGATCCTCTGCTGCAGAGAAAGACATGTACATGATAATGACAGCTCACTTACAGTGACCTAAAGCTTTACAGTCAGAACAGCCTTGAACGTGCCTACACATCTGCAGAAGGTGGGCAAAGCCTCTGCTATCTTTCTGCTATCAGAGCCATAGGACATCAGCACTGAGAGAGCCACCACCTAGAAGTCACATCCATTGAGATGAATGAGGAGCAGCTGCAAGAACAGAGAATAGGACAAAAAAGTCTAAAACTACATAAGAAATCAACAGGAAGTAGCAGTCAGCAAGCAATAAGCCATGACAAATGCAGGTATGAGAAATAAAATCACATGGGACTGAGGCAGACATCTGGTATGTATCTGAGCAAGTTTTGTGCAGAACAAACAGCAAAGATATATAAACAAATAGCTTGTTTGTGATCTAATTTAACATACAGAAAGCATAATAACAATGAAATTTCCATATGCCAATAACTGTATGTTTCTAGCAACTTCAGCCATGAAACTCACCTGCTTTATGTCTATGAACAGCTTGTTTTATATGAGTCTGTTACTTTTAAAATATAATTCAACTGATTTTCATAGGGACTAATTTTAAGATACACTTTTTCCAAAAAGCAGCCATTAGCATTTGGTATTTAGATGACACAGGTTTTCCTCCCTCTGAATGTGAAGGAAATAAGGCAAGAGAAATAACAGATCACTGGGGCTTCAATTTGCCTACAGAGAAAGAAAAAGTGGTCTGTGCAGTTCAAGCTGGAAAGTAGAAATCTGCATATCATCTTATACCATTTCCTTTCTGGGTTGCTGGAACTGAACATTACATCACATGGTTATTGTTAAAATAATAGAGAAAACATAAAAAGCGGTGGTTTCCACATCCATAATTTTTTTAATGGAAAGAGGAGTTCATTATTTCAGGGGCTTACCCTGCAGAGATTTAAGTACAGAAACAGTAACCGAGCAAGCCAGGGAGGGTGGCGATGCCCCTGAAGGTAAGGCTCTTAGTGTGAGGATATAAAGGGACAAACCAAGTTCATTCAACACTGTACCCATATTCCAAGCCCTGTAGGATAAACTCCATAAAAAGTAGATGGGTTGTGTTTCCATCCATAATCCTTAAGAAAAGCACCCAAATCAACAGTTTCCAGAAGAACCCTAGAGGCAATGAAGAAGACCTGAAGATCCAAAAGCATGAAATGCATTGGATTGCTCTAGGACCGAGCAAGCTGCTTCCTAAGTGAGGTTCTCCCTTCCCATCGCCCCCAAAATGGGATTCCCTGTGGAACTGGTGGCTTTCCAGATTTTGTCAGCTGTCAGACTTAGTGTCTTCAAAGGCACTGCTGTAGAAGATGTTGGCTGTTGAACAGAACTACTGTTTAACCTGCTGACACAAGCCTTAAGTTAAAAGGTTTCTCTGGAAGATTCTGGACACCCCACTGAACATACTTGTCCTGCAAGAAGAGACTCCTCTGGATGGAGCATCAGCCTGTGGTCTAAGCAATGAAGAGTTCTTCCAAACACTGATATTTTGGAAGGCTGAAGAACTGTACAGAAACATAGACCACCAGCCTGTCTGGTAGGGTCATGTCTGATATGAGTTGACTTATCTGGCATACATCCTGCTCTCTCTTTACTTGTGGGAGTTACTAAAGCAATAAAAACATATCTTTTCATTTGGGTGTTATTTTGCTATGCATGAAATCTCTGTTTACGTCATACTGTCAAAGTATGACGAACAGGTGAAAGTATTTCCATACCAAATAGAGTTCAACAATCAGTAACTAGGCAGAGACTCATTCGTATAATTTAAATATCGACAGAGACATGCATTATTTGGTCTTCTATCCTATATGGAATTGTTCTTATGTCAGGATTATATCATTTCCTAATGGAATTAATTGCATCCACATTTGAATGATGCAGAAGATCCATAGGATCTTTTTATTATTTTATTTTTATTTAATTTTTGAAAAAAGGATTGCCAAGAAATGGGAAGCCTGAGCAGTGGCAGGAGCAGCAAAGTGAAAAGCACTTACTGATAATCTATTCGTTGATTTTAGATTTTGCCTTCAGGTGTGACAGCTGGAAGAGTTTACTTTCTCAAAATTGAATATAGACTCCTGGCAGAGGACTGTCAGCACCTTCCAAAACAAGGAGGAAAAAATAATTGAAATCAAATCGACAAAATGAAAGTACGTATCTTTCTGAGTTTGTTTCAAAGCTGTCCTGTTTTGAATGTATGTAAAGAGACCCTCATGCAACTGATTGTGCCAGGCATGTAGTGTACAATTAAAAAAATCTGATCAGTGCAGGTATCTCTGGAAACCAATATTTCTTAATAAAGTTTACATCTGGTTCCCCACTTACAAAAAGTCAATTAAAACCGTGTTTGTACCTACTTGTTTTTTCTCCTACTTTGTTGCAAAGTGAAGTTTCCCGATTTTTAATTTTTTTTTTTTTTTTTTTCCCCTTGGAAACAACAGTCACAGGAAGAAATGGAGTGATGCAGAGGAACTACACTGATAGAAACCTTGTCAGGAGTAGGCAAAAAGAGGTTCATCTCCTGGTAATTTTTGCTCCAATCTGCCTCCTCTTTTTCCCTCCAGAAAGACAGTCATGTAATTTTTTTTCAGCAATCCATCCATTCAACGGTTTTAACCCTCCTTCCTGTTGGCAAATGATCCATGGGCTCCTTTTGATTTTCATTAATTTGGTGGTTATTTAAATGTACTGAATGAATGGTTTATGCAAATGTGACTGTTGCTTTGAGTGTTTGCTCATTATTCACGCTGTGTGATTGATTGTCTAAGTCACAGGGTATTGTTTCTGCTCCAGGAGTGGAGAAGCCCTACAACCAAAAGTAGCTTTGAGGACAGCCAAACGCCATCAGGGCCACTCTTCACACAAATGTCAGTTATTACTAGTGTCTAAAACATTTCCCCATTGTGAATAAAAAAAAAAAGTGATATAAACAAAGGCAAGCCTTCTGATATACAAAGCAAGGGGAAGAGGATAATTAAATGAATCTGCTAGTTTTTCCCCTACACAAATTTTCATTATTATCCAGCACTCATCCCAGAACAATCTTTGAAATTATTCAACTAGTCATCTGCAAATACATAAAAATAATTTGTCATGCCGGAGATCTTAAAAGGAAATGTCTTTGAGACTTGGTCAATGATTTTGCTGAGCTGTTAAGTTAAGCTGCCTTAAATTCATGCTCTTTCATAGATGATTTTCTATTGTAAACAGATTGGTAACATCACCTATTTTTTATGTTCACAAATCATGTATTAACAGACTGCAAATCACTTGAACTTATTTGTTCACCAGGTATTGACAGCTAGTCCCTGACAATGTCATGCACTGAAATCAGAAACTCCTGAGAAAGAGTAGCTAAAGCAGCCAAGTAGATCTTTCCTGAAGAAGTCCATTGCTTAAACTCACGGTCCTGTATAGGTGATCCGAATGCTGAATGGAAAGTACTTCAGGCTGTTCTTCCTGTCTTCCCTCTTGTTAACTCTTACAAAACAGCTACACTTGTGTCTGTTCTAGTAGAAAAAGAAAAGCATCTAGCATTTAGTATTTGCTTACTTCATCGTGCAGATTGATAGAAACTGGAAGAACATGTTGTGCAAGGGCTTATTCTATACATCAGTATGTGTGGAGGAAGACTCCTGGGTCACATAAACCCTTAGCATGACCCTTAAAGGCATTCTTTTTTGTTCACTCTATATTTCTTTATGTACAGATGGCTTAATGTACTTCCTTTCACTCAAAATGTCCATCCACCTCTATGTGTACTGTGTTAGTTTATCCAAATATTAAATGTGATTTATTTTCTCCTTATTTTACAGGGCCCTTACATTATACTATAGCTGCCATGAGAGCACATGGCAACAGAACCAAAGCAACACAGCTCCCAGAAACTGGGATCTTACACAAAGTGCCGGTTTATATTCTTACAGCCAAATGCATTGAAAATCCTTTTAAAGTCATGTGAATATTGCACTTCAACGTGAGATTTGCCCTTCCTATTACCTCTATTCTGCCCCATTTTTGGACTCTTTCTGCCCTTTCATCACAACCCCGAAGAGTCACCTTGTGGCAGCCTTCTGCAATCCCCCTCTGCATCAGCTGACCTTTACTAACTTGCAGCTGCCTCTCCCCTCTGTTCTTTCTCCCTGCTTCAAAATCCATTTTCTACCCTGCTGTCTTTACAGTAAAATGTATTGATTTCTACAGGAAATCTATGTTGTTACTTCCTTCCTCTGACCTGTGTTTACTGATGAGGTTTGGAGGGATGGGAACTTTGTACATCTGGAAAGCACCTGCAGCACTACAGAGTTTCTCAACAAACCACGTAAAAACAGTAGACCCAAACAGTGTTTGGAGAAAACATTCCAATTTATGTGAGCCAGCACTGCATCCAGAACAGCTATTGCACTCCTCCCCTAAAAGAAAAACATCATTAACCTTATGCATGAAATGTGTTCTCTCTTATGCACCAAATCATTTCTGCCTACAATATTTTATCTGGGTAGATCTTAAAATGTTATATCTGCAGCATCACAGTTCTTTATTTCACCTAATGACTGAACTTTCTGATCGCAGACATTTAATCTCTGTATGTAGGCATATCAAACTGTCTTGGAAAACAGAAATTGCAAATCACATTCCCTAAAACAGAAGCCAAAGTCTCCCATTATATGAGAAACATGATTCTTCATTTTATCTGAAAGGACAGATAAAAAGCAACACCTAAATATCAAGCATCAATGAATATTACCCCCTAATTTCCCAAAGGAAAATTAGTGCACATAATTCTTCACACGTTTACCCAAAAAAGGTCATATCATTACCTGGTATATTCCAGCACAACTCAGTTGAAGAGATTAAGGCCAAACACAGATTTTTGCCTCTGTATTTACTAACACTGCTGTAGTATTATTCTTCTTTCTGTTGACTTTTTAATTAGTTAACTAATATGTGATTTATTTTGATAAGTAGTACAACTGCCTTCAATTTGCTCTTGTAATTAAGGTACATGATCAACCACTTGTTATTCAAAAGCATGATGAACTGTTAAGGTCTGCTAAAGAAAAAAAAAGCTTTGTTCATACAGCAGCATGTGAAAGCATTTAAAAAGCTACAGAAATTTAGAGAAAACAATTTTGAGGTACATAGAAACTAAGTACTTTGCACAGGTATATTATGGAGCTCTTTCACATTTTGCTACAAGAATAGTGACTCTGTAGTAGAATCAAAAGCATAAAAGATTAAAGTTCAGGTGGCCATGAAGTACACATTCACTGCACAAGTATTCCCAACATTAATTAAAATGCACTGTAGTCTGGCAGGAAAAAAAAAAAAAAAAAGTATTAACCCTATCCTAAGGCAGGTAGAGAAAGAGGAACACTGAATTAAGTTCATGATTGATTTATTTTACTGGTATATTGCATTTAAACATTCCCACTGTATCTCAGCTGGTACAAATAACTGAAGTCATCACACATCAATGACAGGTTGGTTTTGTGGCATTTCTACCTATGTCTAAAGCAGAAGAGATTAGCTCATGAGGGAACCTGTTCCTAAGTAAACTGCAGGTAGATAAGATATTCTTAGGAGACTCATCTATCTACCTGAACTCCTTTGGGCTTAACTCAATTTCAGAAACTTCCGAAGTTCATCTGTCACTGCCCTAAGATCTTCCTGAGAAGATGAAAACTACTGCATCCTTATATCACAGTAGCAGGAAAAGAATGGCCTTGAAATGTGTGTGATAAATATGCTTGGGTACAAGATAATCAAAGATAAACCAGGGCCTCACCTGCCCAAATATTTATGGGAAAGAGTAAACTGTTTAAAAGACCAATGTAAATAACAGGAGATGAGGATTGTTTTCATTTTTATCTTGTGAACTGAAGTATGAAAGAATTCAGCAACTTGCTTAGAGACATATAGGAAACTATTCTTGATCTGATGCTGATGGTGACCAGACCAGTATTTTACCCAGAGTCTGGTCGTGACTTTAGTGTGAAGTTCAGCCCTTCCTTTCTCATTCTTTTACTGGAAAGAGTTGAGACAAGCTATTGCAAAACTGGTAACAAACATTCATAGAGAATCCATTTCAAAACAACCAAGTAATGCATAACAGTGATCTTCATAGTACTGTCATGATTTGCTAAAATTCTTTTGAAAGTTAACGATTTAACAAGTGTTCTTCATTTGGAAGCAAACAAACAGAAGAAATTCCTTCACAGAGCAAAAAGATGGGAACAATTTGCAGCTTGCAAAACACGAAGTTCTGGCCAACAGAGAAATACATACCAGGCATGTGTAAAAAAAGGGCAATTATTTTTAGTAAAGGTGCTTATGTGAGCATCAGAAGCCACAAGAAAGCACAAACTAGAAATAAAGTGAAGGTAATGGACTGAAAAAGGAGTGTAGCTCTGAGGAACAGTCTAGAAAAAGTACCATCTGGGCAGAATTACATCTAAAAGGTGTTGGCAAATAAATATGCCCTATTCCATTCTTTGCATGTTTAGGAAAATTAGATTTTCTGACTTTTTAAAAATAAAGGATTATTGCATCTTCCACCCACCACCAACCAGCAAAGCCCCCAGTCTGACTTTTCTAAAAGGGAATAACTGTTCTTCTTTACTTGACAAGCATGGTTACTTTGTTTCAATGTTTAAAAAAATAAATACTGTAAGGTTTTTCATATGATTTTTTATATCAAGAGTAAAGTTTGTAGACCTAGTAATAAATATGCAAACAGTAGAAAACTAAAGTTCAGACCTTAGACACATATTAAAACACGTAAATAAACCGAGTGATTTAAGAGTAAGCAATTTCAAATCAATAAATACAACAGGCGACTTAGCACTTCTAAGTCAAGATACCTTCAAAGGTTTGGAGTCGTATGAGGACCGCAGACTTTGATGAAGTGATGATGCAAGCCAGCTCGCATCAGCGAGGCAGATCCTGAAGGAGGAGGCTGTGCCCATGACCGAGGGACACGAGTGAGGTGGACATACCGATACCACTGACAGGCACCAAATACATGTGCCACAAGGCAGGAACTGACTCTGGCCCCAGGCAGCATCTGGCTGGGGATGTTCCCAGCCTGCTGCCAAGCCCCAGGGCAAAGCGACCGCACTGCAGTGTGCTGGTGGCACCAAAGTGGTGGCAGAACTGGTGGGCATGACATAGCTAAGAAAAAACAAGGCGCTGCAGGTTGTCTCTGATCTTTGCAAGGAGGAGAAAGACAAGCCTTGTGGGGCACAGGCTGTCAAATAGGGCCTGGCACCGGCTGTGGCTTTTGGCCTGACAAAGCCCAGCACAAAGCCTACTTCTTTTCAAAGTACAGAGTGCAATACAGAAAAGTTCTTGGATATTTAAAACACAGAGGCAAAGGAACTACGGGAGGTCAAGAGAGAGCAACATTTGATTCACACTTCTGCTAGGTTAACTAAGGCTGTTCCTTCACTCGTTTACTCATTTTCATAATACATGCATTAGTGAAGCTTTATTAACAATGGCAAATCTCTATATACTCTTTTCACTGCTGCTGTCTGCAGGCATTTTAGAAGACAGAGGAAGACGGTAGAATTACTGATTTTAAAATATTTGGTTTTGAGAGCTGGAGAGCTCAAAATTTCCAGTCCATTCATCCATTTGTCACCTGTTTATTCAGTGATAAATACCAGCCGTACACACTGCAATCCATCCTATGGCAGCAAGATGTGTCGGCTATTGATGGCAGATGTTATGTTAATGCATTTAATCTATACACTCTAACTCCACCAAGTGATGACATAGTTGTTGAAAGAGTCCAAGTACCATGAAAAACACATGGGACCTGGGGCTGTTGGGGGTGGGTGGGCAAGGTGTATATAAAGCATTGAAATAGTAAACCTTTAATTCACTGATTTAAGTGTAGATGGTAGCAGGAGATAGCTGGAACATCATAAAATAGGTGGGGGTCTTTGTCTAGATCTGCAGTGTCAGGAAAAAAAATATGTCTCTACATATCACTGTGTTAGCACCTAGAACCCTGCTGTGGCTATGAACAATGCAAAAACAGCAGCAGAAATGTTGCCATCCCCAAAAAGAGCCTAGCATTAAACTTAACAGTCTACGAGCGAATGTCAAACACATGGTGAAAGCACAAGGGAGCAATGAACACCAGAATAAGTAGTGGCCAGAAGACACCAGTGCCTAACTACTATCAAAGTTTTTTGTTGGCACCACAGCTAAATGTTTCCAAAGCATGTATTTTTTAAAAGATCTGCACAGAAACCTTCTGAATATTGCCCTTCCCATGTGTAATGGAGAACACGTAACACTGTTCAGTCAGAAATTTGTCAAATGGGCAATGTCATAGTACTGTATGACCTAGTCTTGTACATAAGTGCAGGAGATGGCTGTCAGTTCCCAGAATTATGTGAAATGCAATGTTCAGGGTGTGGATAGGCTTCTCAACAGGGTTTGTTCATTGCTTCACCAGGCAGTCAAGGTTGCTTTATTCCTCAGTAATGTACCACTTGCTAATAGCTTAGCTAAGTACATGCAATGACTGCTGTTGCTTTACCTTTAGCATTTCCAAACAGGGGACTGGGGATTAGCAGTTGAGAAGGAGAAGGTCAGAAATAAGCACCTGTCCCCCACTGAAACACCTCTCCCATGAATGCAGTAATGGTTAAGAACAAGGTCCTTGACTGGGAGCTTGTAAACACCTATGTTTTGTCAGTTGAGTGTGAGATGAAATGTTAGAGCTCTTCTTAAAACAAACAAACAAACTACTAACTGTTAGAATCTTTTGTGCCTTTATAAACCTCAGTAACTTTAGAGCCTCTTTTACTTGCTAAATAAATAAATACTTCTACCAGCTTTGCCTTAATGTGTTTGACACTGAAGTTTGTGAGGGCAATGCAGCTCAATCCATGCTGTTCTTTGCCTCCTCACCAAACTCATATTCCATTTCTGAATTTACCCACAAAAGTTTTGGAAACATATTGGAATTTCTTGTGATTGTTTATTTCAGGTAAAGAAATTAAGTTGCAGAAAATACGTACAGTATTCTTTCACTTAACGTGCTTTATTTGGAAGGCATAATCTCGATAAAGCTGTTTAGAAATGGATTTTGCTTGGTTCAGCCAAGTAGGTTTGAATGTTTGGCCTAGAAAAGCAGCCACCATCAGTTTAGGACAGCACGGCACTGTCTACTGAGGAGTAATAACTGCAAAGTTAGCTAAATTAGATATGAGGAACCTCCCTGAAGCTTTCTGTGACTTTATTAAAGCACAACACGCAAAACCGTGCCTAGCCAGAAGAGCTGATGTGGCTGGAAACAAAAAGCATAGCTAGTTCAGCTCAACCAGAAAAATATCCTGTTGGAACAAACTCTGCTTTGGATGCATCTGGCAGTCTGGACCTTTCTGTCCATGTCCTGTAGCTGCACAGCATGAGAAGCGGGAATAAAACATAGATAAACAGGAGCTTGAAGCCACTTAAAAGAATCAGAGGTAGCTTGGTGTCGAAAAAGCAGCTGAATCTAAACACAAGAGCTGACTGCAGTTGTGGAGACAGGAAAAAGCAGCTGGAACAAGACAAAACAAGAGGGAAACCAAGTGAGGGCAGATAACTGAGCCGCTGCAGAGGCAGCACCCGGTATCCCAGGACTTGCTTGCCTTGTCCACCTTTTAGCATTGCATGTTCATCTTCTCTAAAAGGGTTCCTTTCCTGGGGAGTCTCTCATGTGTTATAGACTAACAGAGGTAGCAGAAAACCCACTAGATAACTCCTTTTGGTTTTTAAGTATGAATGAGAAGGACAGGAGGGAGGGTGCTAGTTATTCTCAGGACTCCAAGCCCAGATGTTGTGCCAGATGTTTTAAGAATCACTGTGGTTAAAATTTCAACAGATTTATCTGAAAGTGATCATCTTTGCAAAATATGCTCTGAGAACGGATAAAGAAGGGAAGACACAAGATTAAAACTATCACTAAAATGAATGACTAAATGGGAATGATTGGGAACTTTTCAGACAAATGCTTTCTCTGGGATTCACTGATTCACAGAAATGAAACTGTTCATAGCATGCCTATGACTAAGCACTTCTCAGGTAGAGGCCCTTAGGTACAGTGCAGACCTCCTGAGCAGACTGGAGAGAAAGCCAGCCCACAGCACTTCATTTTGCAGGCATAAAAAATGACCTAAATTCAGCCCATTTGCTCAGGGTTTGTATTTTTCACTATGTACCCTCACCAGCAGGTTATGCAGCAAGAATTTTACCTTCTTTTATAACAAGGACTGCGTGTATGTGCAGACATACACACATACATGAAAACACCAGCAGAATATATAACCTTTCCCTTGTGTGACAAAGGAACAATCTTCTTAAATCTCAAAAACTTCAGAGGCTGAGGGAAACAATTTTCTACCCAGCTCTAATAATAAGTTAAGTAAAACCAATAATCATATCTATTATACACTAAACACCTATTTTGCTCTTCCAGTTAACTGGTCTGGAACACATCTAAATTAAAGCAGGCTAGTGCAAATATATTAATTCAATAACAGTAACATGAACATCCTTGTAAATCAGAGCAGATCAGGTGGCAAGCAAGCTTGCAGATATTTTACAGCTTCCACCTTTGCTTTGCTCACATTAGCGTGAAAAAGAAAACTCATATTTTTGACCTTATGAAGCAGCCTTCGTACATAAATGTGAAGATTTCGAAGTAGAGAGAATAACTTTTACTAAGATGAATTTGCTACTGATGGTGCACAAAATATGTCATATGCATATTTCCTCAAGTGTGAAATATCTTTTAAGTCAGTGTACATCTAAGAAAAACATTTGTAAATGTTCCTGTTTGGCATGGTATCTGGTATTTCTTCAACAAATGGAAAAAGTATAGTTCTATGAAAGGGTATGCATTTTAACACACACCTCTCACATATGCCCCCAAAAGCTTTTAAAAAGTTAGAGAGTCATATTTTCATGACATTTTATAAGTGTATATACCGAGAGAAAACAACACTTCCAGGTTTGTCTTTGCATATTTAGAACAAAACCACAATACTATCTCTCAAATTTCAGGAGCATGAACAAAATCAACATCTTAGCAGTGAAAATGTATTTCTGTTTACAGCAAAATACCTTTTTTATCTTCTATCTATTTTGTATCATGTATCTTCTTTGTATCTTTGGAAGGCTCACAGTTACTTTTCCATCCCATTCAATGATGAAAGTAGGCAGTGTGTACTGATTTAAGACATTTAATCCAAGTTTAACAATTTATCCCTTATTTTTAATATTGCTAATGAGTAGGCTGTCAGGTAGTGGAAAAATATCTTTACAATTAGAGATAATTTCAACCTAATTTTCTTCTGCAGGATGCTGTAGATCTGCCCTGAAATCAATGGTGTTATGATGTAATAATTAAAAAATGTGGTAAGAGAAAGTTTGAGTCAAATGTAGCCAGATCTTTTGAAGGAAGAAAATATAACAGTAGAGGATCAATTGAGTTGTTAATAAGTCATTTTATGGCTCACTTTGAGAAAAATAAAAGTCCTAGAAAGTTGTAAGGTGACTGAAACTGAATCATGAGAAAAATAATTTATCACTGAAAGAATCTGGAAAGGAAACTTAATTCTTTGTCTACATTACAAATTCAACCACATGGAGAGAAGCCTAGATATTAATAGATGCATGTCCTGACATGTTGTCCATTTAGCCATCTTATTTTTGTTCAGAAAAGACTGAGGACACTTAAACAAAGGTCCTCATGGCTCAGACTTTAAAAAAAAATAAAGCCCTAAATCGTTTCATATTCATAAATGTGTCAGATTTAGAGTCAGCTGAAAAATTCTAAATCAGGCCTCACATATTTATTTACACCCTGAAATCATACTTTGTTCCTTTTTCCTGTTTTATTCATTGCTCATGAACATTCACACTTGCAATTTTTTGTTTGCACATATGTTTAGGGAACATCTGTTCTTTGTTCCTGACTGATTGAGATTATCTATGTGTCTATGCATGAAGAAGGCAACTGCTTATCTGCTACTGTCACTTATTTTTATCTAACTATAAGCTCAAGTCAGAGGGAGTAGGGATGGAATATAGCAAGAGCTGACCATTTACCTTGCATAGCTGGTGAAATGATTTTCACATAATGCATATCTTCAGCAAGTAGATATCAAAGCACTTTACTGAAGGAGGCCAGTATCATTATCACTATCTTGGAAACAGAAAAAAGAGAAGAAGGTCATCTGACTTGATTGAGATCAGTCACCAGATCAGTGGGAGAGCTTAACATAAACACAATTCTCCTGCATCCTAGTTCATGTCTTTCTCCTTTGCTTTACTCTATCTTCCTGTAATAAAAGGCTGGAATATTTTTTTTTTCAATAACTGATTTGAAAACAATAAGAAAAGGAAAAGGGAGTTACTAAGAAAGAATAAAATGAGTGATTATATTGGATAAATTAGAGGCAACAAATAATTTCATCAGTACATCGTGTCTCAGCATATAATTCCATTTGAATGATGATTGATAAAGGAACATGAACATCAGTCAGCATACAGGATCCTGCAGCAGTAACATTTCTTTTTTCCATCACTGAAGACAGCGCTATTTCATGCCAACGCTGTTTGTGTTTCAGCAAGACAGAATTTTGCTCCAACAATAGATTCTTTAAAACTGTGCAGGTTCTCACAGATGCCCACCATAAATGAACTATAATATACATAATAATAATGTTTATTTGCTACAAGTCACGTTTCTGATTATCTCTCCTGCCAGGCACAGTGTAAGAATATGTTTAGCTACAGATTTGGTGGAGGCAGGAGGTTTCTATAACTAAGGGCTTTTTTCCTTCCCAAATTCTGCTTTTAAAAGTGTGTGGTATTGTACAGCAGAAGCAATTGTGGCAGAATGAAAGTTCCTGCTTTTTATCCCTGTTTCTATTTACCTGTCTGCAAAACAATCTAGATTTTCACTGCAATTCTCCTTGACATTTCCCTTATCTATTTTCCTTTCTCATTAGTCTGCCTCATGAGAAAATATGGGTGCAGAATACTAAATCAACTTTATGGTCAACACATCTGGTGCCTATTGACAGACAGATTGTCCCCACGTGTAAGTCTTGGGTTTGAAGATTTTTATTTCTTTTTTTTTTTCTTTTTTTTTTTTTTTTTTTTACCAGAAGCATAAGAACATGTTCTTCCTGAACTGGAATACATTCAAGTAAAACCTTTTCAAAAACAAAACCTGTTATTCACCTAAAAGGAAGCAGGTGGCATCATTATAGCAAAGCAATGTAAACATACAAAAGATAAGAGAAAGAAGAGAAGAGAAGAGAAGAGAAGAGAAGAGAAGAGAAGAGAAGAGAAGAGAAGAGAAGAGAAGAGAAGAGAAGAGAAGAGAAGAGAAGAGAAGAGAAGAGAAGAGAAGAGAAGAGAAGAGAAGAGAAGAGAAGAGAAGAGAAGAGAAGAGAAGAGAAGAGAAAGAGAAGAGAAAGGTATATTTTTCTATCCTTTCTTTGAATATCGGTTTGGCTGCTTAATTTGGTTTACCTTTCAATTATACATATGAAGTCATTTTCAGTAAGAGGTATCCCAGGAGGTACTGGTCTATGTCTAAGTACTTGCAATTTTTTTCATTTTGCCAAGGCAGAATACAGTATTGCCAGGGGTCAAGACCAAGAGTCAGGATTTGTGGCTTCAGTTCCTAGGGCCTAACTCCCTTGATCTATGTGTTCAATAGGATGGGACTCTGATCTCAGTTGCAGTTAGCAGACTTTTTCATGATACAGATAAACTGAATATTAAATTGAATGTACTTATACACTGTGTATTACTCATATTACGATCTTCATGACCCACCTGTGCCTTATGCTCTCCATTTGTCTACTGGGGAACAGAAACCATATGACTTATCTGTACTCACACAGAAAGTAACAAGTAAAGGACAGCTCTTCCCCTGATGAAGATACTGCAGTGACCCCTCAACCTTGACAAGAGCATTGTTCATATTTAGATAGAAGATTCCACCAAAACTGGTGGCACCCACAGGAAACGTGACTGCTGCTTCTCCACCGATTGCAGTTTTCTCCAACTGCATTGTTAATGTGTTAGACCACTTTAAAAAGTTCCTACTAGCTTCCAGCAAGAAGAGAAGATGCATCTGAGGCCATCAAGTTTTCACAATTCAGTTGTAAATAGTATAAAACAAGAGCATTCAGAACAACAACAATAAAAGAAATTGGAAAAAAAAATAAAAAAGGGAGAAGGGCAAAGAAGGCAGGGCAACCTAGTGTTTCTAACATTATATGGTGATTTACTTTACCATCTGCTAGCCCCAAGTTTTAGATATTTCTCTCAAAAAACTTGCAAACATGATTTCAGATACAAGTAAGTGAATATGGATGTCTTAACTAGACCATGCTCTTCTTTCACTTGTACAGGTCCAATACAATGATTTGAAGTCTGCAGAAAATACACATTCACAAAATTACAGAATGGTCGAGGTTAGAAGGGACCTCTCAAGGTCATCTTGTCCAACACGCTGCTTAAGCAAGGTCACCTAGAGCTGTTTGCTCAGGACCAAGTCCAGGCATCTTTGGAATATCAGATGGAGATACCTTCATGGTAAAAATGTGTTTCCTGATGCTCAGAGGGAACCTCCTGTGTTTCAGTTTGTGCCCATTGCCTCTGATCCTGTCACTGGGCACCTATGAAAAGAGCCTGGCTCCATCATCTTTATACACTCTCTTCCAGTGTTTATACACATTGACAAGATTCCCCCTTCTCCATGCACAGTCCCAGCTCTCTCAGCCTTTCCTCACAGGAGAAATGCTCCAGACTCTCAATCATCTTTGTGGCCCTTTGCTGAACTCTCTCCAGTGTGACCATCTCTCTCTTGTACTGAGAAGCCCAAAACTGAACACAGTCCTCCAGGTGTGGCCTCACCAGTGCTGTGTAGAAGAAAAGGATCACCTACCTCAACCTGGTGGCAACACTTGTCCTAATGTAGTGCAGGACTCTATTTGCCTTCTTTTCTGCAATGCAACATTGCTTGTTCATGATCAACTTGGTGTCCACCAGGACACCCCAGGTCCTTTTCTGCAGAGCTTCTTTCCAGCTGGGCAGCCCCAATATACTGGTGCCTGGGATTGTTCCTCCCCAGCTGCAGGACTTTGTAATTCCCTTTATTGATCAACTGTTGAGCTAAAAATGAGAATGAAATCCTTGGAGTCATCAGAAACCATAATTATTCAGTTTTGTGTAAGTCCACCGAAATGTTGTTCATGAAGGCAAACTCTAATAACAGAAAAAAGTCAGTATTTCAGAATAGCAGTAGAAAATCTAAGCTCAAATATAACTGCTAATTCAGAAACAAATACTGACCTTATTTCCTTGAAACCATCCAAAATCTAGATATCCATTTATTTTAATAAGCTCAAAGACTCTAGAAAGAGATTTATTATGGTAGATTTTTTTTTTCCTGCAAAAATACCAATTTGTCAAGATTCAAAAATGAAAAATATCACCTTATGTTTAATTGGACAGGACACAGATGAAATAGCTTAATTTCAGCAATACCGTGCATAATTTTATGATTTCCAAGACCCAAAACATCCTCAGTCATTGTCTGCAGCTTTCTAAAAAGCAGTATTTTTTGGAGGATTGCTAAATCAGTTTGTTAATTTATCCAAGCAGAGGACAAAAGTTTCTGACCCTAAGGCTTGCCTTCCATGATTTTAAACTGGCTATGACATTCCAATGTCACTGCGTCTTCTTTCCCACCAATGAAGCGAGACCCTTAGTCCCTTGACCCCCTTGTCCCGATGACGCTATTGACACCTTCTCAAAGCCTTGTTTCACTTCCACATCTGCCACAAAGCACTGGGAGCACTCAAGGGCTCACAAGCCAAGCTATAGTTATCTGTCATCTTAGAGGACTCTTTCTCACTTTAAAATCAATATTTGGTTGGCTGTAACTTGTGTAAGCAGCAATCACAGCCTTCTTTCAATGTTTATTGCTCACTGTCTACTCACCGTAGAGCCATACTGGGGAACTGAATTATACCAGTGAAGTATCTTGGAGGAATGTAAAGCAGAAGTGGAGAAGAAAACACACGCCTTGTTACTCAGTACACACTTTTAGACTGAAGTTAAATGTATACAAAGTCACCTGCCATTTTAATTTCCTGCAAAGAATATCTGAAAGACTAATGTTTAAAATAAACAAATACAGATCCACCTACAGATGTATTATAATTTAAATGTGACAGATCTGCTAGAGTGGATGAGCATGTCATTTCATACACCACCCTGATTAGGAGTGGAAGGGGGTTTTGAGTAACTTTCAGATATTCTGTGTCTCTTTGTCAACACCGATGGGATTTGGTAATACTCAGAAACTTGGAGGAGACGCTCAGCCCTTTGCAAGACTAAACCTATAATTATCAATAGACAGAAACATTGATAAACCAATGTTTAAAAAATACATATGTCAGTGTGAGTTGTATAGGTGTAGCTGTTCACAGAATGTGTCAGAACTGTACCTTAAAAACACACCTCTCAGAGTTAATAGAGTTATTCAGATATTGGAAATGGCAGTCATTTTAGCATACAGGTATGCATGTTCTCTGAGTAGCAGGACGAGAGAGGAGAGGAATAGGGAGAGGGTGAGGATAAGGAAGAGGGGAAAAAGGAGAGGAGAGCAGAGAAAGAAAAGAAAGAATATTCCTGTAGGCTCAAAGAGGAAAGATAAGAAAAGGTTAAGAACAAGTTAAAGAGCTGAAAAAAATACTGTTTCATATGACAGCTTTGTAAGACCATGAAAATATATCAAAACAAAAACACTGCAAGCTAATATGCATCTCTTTGGAGTGAAATCTTGCAAATCTTACTCAGGCAAAAATAACATCACAGTAAACGCTGAGTAGGATTTGCAGATTTCACCATTTACCAGCAGAATTTATAGTTATTATTCTCATCTATTTTTCATTAATACTGAGATTCCATGTGAAATCCTAGCTTCACTGAAGTTAGTGCCAAAACTCTCTTTTACTGTAATGGGGTCAGAATTTCTGCATCATTAGGTACTACTACATATATTAAGTAGCTTACAGGAGTATAACTTATTACATCAAAGACACATATTTCAATGCATCTAATAAGAGTACAGGCTAAAAGGAAATGCTAGACTTTTTGGACCTTTAATCCTTGTCGTAGTCAGCAAAACTATAACCATATTTTCATGTGCACTTTGAGACACCGTGATTGCTGCTGCCAAAAGAAGTCAGCCTAACCATTTTTGCTGGATGGTTTCTAATGTAAATTGGTTGTCTGATTCAACTTGCTGCATAAACATGCTGCTGAAGGCAGGGAGAAACATGGAGTCAGGAGTGAATGTTTGCCTATGAGAGGAAACTACGTCTTCCTTCAGTGGAAATGATGGTTTGTTCCAGCGTAAAGTGTTTGTGAAATTGTGATCGCAGAGAGATCAGGACCTGTGTTTTTTCAAGTGGTCTCAAGGTGTAAGTACCGATAGACAATAACATGTCAAAATAGGGTTGAGAAATGTCAGAACCTATTTATAATATGCATGGCAGAGACAGGATGACCAGAAGAGCTCAGACACTCTCCCTGATGCTCCTGCCACCCTGAGGAACAGGTATCTTCAAGCCCTCATAGTGTTCAGGTTCCCACTGTGGAGGCAGGCATGAACTTGCTCTGGCCAAGCAACTCCAAGTCCCTGACTATAAGCTATTTATCAAACACAAAGCATGTAGCTACACTCAGCCCTACAAACATCAAAGGTCCATTGAAACGTAAAATACATTAGCTTTGAGTCCACTTGGAGCACAGGCAGAGCATGCTTGTATCTGCCAGCAAAAGGCAATGCAAATGTAGCCTTCTGTCCTTTTCTTCTGTCACTTGTCAGTGTCCTGGTATATTTACACTGGGAGATCTTCATCACAGCAACCCTCTTTCACTCCAGATCCTGTCTGGACCCCTCAGTTCTGCACAGCACCAGCAACCATTCCCCATTGCTCTCTCTCAGGAAAAGGAAGTTTAATCTGATATGTCTGAATAAACCTGCACTGCAAAGCTGCAGGCAGCAGACGATTCCCTCTCCATCATCAGATTTAATTCCCAGTTTCCAGGGAGTGGAAGTTGAGGGCAAAAGCTGCAGCAGGTAGGAAGAAAGAGTTGCTGCTAATTATGAACCATGTGGGGGGCATGGATTTTCTTGTACTCAGTACTACACAACACCATACTGCCCATCCAGCAGATCCAAACAGCAAAGCACAATGATGTCTCTGATGACTCTAATGGAGATGGGACATCCCAAAGAACATTTAAGTAGGAGCTCCATTGACTTCAATAGGCTACAGCAGAAATTCGCCTACTGAGAAACTAATAATGGGTAGGGATTTCTTTTTACTCCCCCTCCTTTTCCACCTGCTCTTGAAGTAACTTAAATATAGATAAGAAAGTGTGCACAAAAGAGGGAGAAAAAATTGATTTAGAGGAGAAAAAAAAAATTGGAGAAGTTGGGAGAAAGGAAAGAGCAAGCAAATTAAATCTTGCCCTGAATATCTCAGAGTTCTAATGATCTGAATAGAGGGGGTGGAAAGAGCAAGGAAGAGATCAAGGAGCTTAGAGTAATTAATTAATTCATTGTTTAGATTGTCTCCTATTCTTCAGCACAGAAAAAAAAAAGCAAGATTAAAAATAAAAATGAAAGTTGTTAGAATAATTAACTCATAATTACACTGTTGTGCTGATTTGTTTTTGTTCTAACTATGAAAAAGAAGTCAAATAAATCCCACTTCATCAGCTTATTTCTTTAACAATTTTTTTCAAAGTAAAAGCTTTTGAAGTGTGCAATTAAATACCATTTGAAAAAGAAAAAAAAAAAAAGAAAAGTTTGGTGCTCAAAACAAAGAGATCAGCTGAAACAAATATCTTAATATCATGCTAGGAAGTTATGGATGCCCTCTCAATTCAAATTGGTCTATCTTTACAAGACATTGAACTCCAGGAGACATCTCTCTTTCCTCTGTGTAGCCTCTACAAAAAAGTCCACTCCTAAGCATGTGCTTCTAACGCAAAATTAGAAACCTGGCATGAACTGAATTTCACAAAGCCCAAAACACTGCTTCTGGAAAAGGGAAATTCCCCATGTTTCCATGGAGAGTCACTGCTCTGGGAGACCTCTGCCAGGGCAGCTCCTCACGTGCCTGTTTTTGACAACAAAAGAGAAGTGTGTGGCTCCCACCCACCTTGGCTCAATCGCACATCGCACCTTTGGGGGATGCAGCAGCAGATCTGCTGAGCTGCTCTGTGCTAAGGGACAAGCAGGAGAACAGAGCAGTGCCCCCCGCTCCCACTGGCCCGGGTGGCTGGGGAAGCCAAGGCTGCTTCTCTTCCCAAGTGCCCTGCTAGGGGCAAAGCTGTTGGGGACTGCGGATGGAGATCCACTCAACCACAGACAGTTTTAAAACTGCTAGTGAATCTGAGAGAGGTTACTCCTGGGCCTTGCAGTGACTTGACAGCATGTAGTATCTGCATAATACATGTGACTACCGTAGAGACAGAGATGATGCACTATACAAGTGAGTGTTGTAGTGGAAAAGATACACACCGGTTTCACTCATCTAAATTAAAATCACAATGAAGCCACTGTTGAACACACAATGAACTGAGCTCCTTTGGCAGCAACTTGGAGGTGCATGATCTAGGGCAACAGCTAGTGCTGCTAACTTCTCTGAAATATACAGCGAACAAACTTGTGAGGAAAAAAACATCATGGCCAGCCTTGCTAGCAAGACCCAAGGAGAACAGCAACGTTACAGGATGAGGCTGGTTTCTGCTAATATAACGATCAGCCCTGCAAAAATGGTATGTCAGCTGCAGATAACAGTAGCCTGGCATACACAGGATTTTGTTTATTACATCTGGTTATGTTACATCTTTTAATATCTTGTTATTGTTGTTGTTATTCTTATTACTTATGGTAGTATATATTGATAATTACTATTGTTATTATTAGTACTACTATTACTACTGTTTCTATTATGATTATTATAATAATCATATACCTCTATATCTCCTACAAATATTGAAGTTGGTAAAAATTCTATCATAAGAAGCACTTTCAGGGAAATCTGGTCATCTGAATCAGTTGTAAATTTTGGCTTTTTAATCTTCCTTATATGTAGCTTACAATATGGAAATATTTTACCCCAGTAATCCTAATCATTGTATATTTCATATCATTTACAGGCTACTCACTCGCCAAGACTGCATTTTCCAGTACTGTGTCAAATTTGACTTGATGTGAGGAACTCAAGAAGTTGGGAAAAGAAGACTTGAAAGGAACCTGTTTGATACACCAGTTGAATAGTTTATGATAGACAGCCTTGTGCATACAGTGGGCCAGGTTTTCAGATGATGTAAACAGCCGTTTTGCCTTGTTTTGCTAAAACTAGGAGATCTGTACTGGAAGGTAACAGAATATCTTATTAGACACAAAGAGATTTTAAGGGACACTTTAATTTTCCAAATAAGCTATTCTGGCTAACTTGTTTCAGGGATTTGAGAGCTAATCTCCCCAGAAGAAAAAAATAGATGCTGTATCATGGGAATTTACGATATCTTTAGTAGATGTGGCACATATTAAAAGTTGCTCCATAATGCAGTCATTTTTATTTCAGCTATTCATCTGCACTCTTCAATTATTGAAGTTTAATGCACAGAATTCCTTGGGGATTTTCACATTTATTAACAAAGCATTTTATGTGCTAACAGAAAATCCCAAAATTAGGAGAAATCATTTACAAGCAGACAACAGCTGTTACAGCATTAAAACTTTAATTGGCACCCCCTAACAGATCATTGGGTGTTTCAGTCATCGTCTTAAGGATGAGATAATCCTTACAATATTCAGAAAGAGAACAATTTATGAGAACAGGATTACATGTTAACACCGATTGAGTGTACATGCAGATGCAAATACATGTCTGTCCAAAATAAATGCTGCTCTGAGAAGACACTGAGTCAGGGACCTGAATTCTTCCAGTTACCTGTGATTTCAGACAAGCTATCTTTCTAATTTTCTTCCCTAACCACTTCTTGTGAGTGTATCTTAAGAGCTCTCCAGAACCATAGTCATCCCTTACTGCCCCTCCTATTGGACAGTGCCTTCAGATAGTGATGTTAATAAAAATAATGGATATGATTTGTTAACACACAGGAATATGAGAAGGTGATTGCTTGTGCGCTATGTAAGTGAAAGAGGAGATGATTTCTGCTGAATATCTAAGCAAACATAAATCAGATCTGACAATGCATCCCTCATCCAAATTCTTCTGTTGTAAAAACAAATTTTTGAAGAATTGGGTTAGTGACTGACAGAGAACACCATTGATGAAATTATTAGTGGAGTGGCTCAATGGTACATTTGGAAAAAATAATAAAATGAACAGGGTAATTGGTACAGTAAATTATCTCTGTATTCCAACATCTGTTCAAACAAACCTTGCAGTGCTGGAATGAACTGAAAACTATCAGTGTTCTTTTCCTCAGGGATTTTTTCCACCTGTTAACAACATTGTCACAAAGTTTTTTCTGTTTTCCTTCATTCCCAAGCAGCCTAAATAAAATAACAAAGGTGGATCCTGGGGAAGATGATTAAAAGTAATATTTAAAAATTGCCTTTGGATGGGATTTCAGCTCATAAGCAGCTGCTTAAGTGTTTTGCTGATCGTTGGTCTTAGAGGAAGATTTGCTCCAGTGGTAGGAAATACAAAATGGTTTCACAACTCAGCAACACTAACAACAAAGTATATCAAATGCTTTCTTTATAGCATTAGTAAGAAAATACTTCCTAATGTTGCCGAAGATTTGACTTCGAATATTATGTGGGAAACAGAAGTCTAAGCAAGTATTATTTGCAGAACAGCAACCCATCTATTTTCAACTGCTTTAATTATCTTCAAATTTCAGCATGAAAAAAAAAAAGCCAAGAACTATTATTCAATTAAGATTTCAGATGGTTGATTCTGGAAAAAAAAAAAAGGTGGTAAAGAGGAAATGCAGGTAAAAATATATTTGCAAAGACTTATTCTTGTTTGGTTTTCACAGGTAACCCTTCTATTAACTTTGGTGGTGATGTATCCCTGTTGCGTGTTTTTCCCTGATCAGAGCTAGTCTCCTGCTTCTGTCCAAATACGATACCCCATTTTTGTTGCAAGTATAAAGACCAAGGACCTGAAGTATACAGGCACAAATATTGAGCTAAATTTAGCTCCTAACACAGATGTACATTGAAGAACCTTGTGGAGTTTCACTTGTAACTATGTTCCTTTTGGAAGCCTAGTCTAAGTAAAGAAAATCCTCCCTAAACTCTAATCATCCCTTTCTGAGGTGTACACAGGTGCACGAAACACTCATATCGAGTTTTTCAATATCAGTTTCTAAAAAAATAAAATATCTGGATTATGATAACTGATCCTTACAACCATCACACCTGAATTCAGAAATTTATGTGCACCTTGATGAAAAAGGAGATCTTTCATCCAAAGAACTTCACTACAAATGACTGATATCTGTTGTTCTGCATTGTTAAGGAGATGCTGCAGAGAAAATTGTATTTAGAGTCACTCTCACAGCTACTACTCAGCTGTGCTTATCAGCAGCAGAACAAATCCGTCAAGAATTGCTCAGTGGGGAAAGCTGACAAGAAAGGGAAAGGTACATCAAAATACGAGTGACAATCCTATTGACTTAGCCTCAATCACTCTTAACATACTGTATTATAGATACATGCATGCAATAGTGTTCGTATTTTGATACGATAAGAAAACCAGGCAGAACAGATAAATTTTCAGTTTAGACAGAGAACAAATGAAATTGTAAAAGTTTGTATTGTATAAAAGCATAGTGCTCCAAACCTAGTATTCAGTGTACATGGGAAGCAATGCTATAGACAACAGATCACAACTCATGTTTTACAAGGTTTCTTCTGGCTTTCTATATGCATCTATATACATAGTGTAGTACATCCTCAGCATTATGTTAACAGTTCAGATGACATAACTATACTGTCTCACAGGAATGCCATAACCACATGAATTGAACCTCATCTACTTGCATAACATTTTTAATTAAAATGCTCCCTGATTGAGGCAACACTTGCAAGTCCCTCCCACACCTGTCTCTGTGAAGTCAGAGTAGGAAAGACTAAGAAGTAAGTGTTCAGAGTTTGGATGCATTGAGGTAGGACTGCAGCACTGATTCACATTTACTTGACAAGAAGCCAAGGAGCCGGACCATTGAACGCCAAAGCTTGCACGGGTATTAATGGAAATGATGTGGATTTAACACACAAATTCACATAGTAAAAAGACTTACTTTCTGGATCCTCAGTATGAATAAATGCCAGAGAAGAAGTAATCTAAACGGTTATTAGCATAATTTGAGTGCTGAGTGCTGTTCTGCTCCAGCTACAAATGTGATTGAGACATATGCTTGCTCTGATGGAGGAAATTAGCAGAGGATTACCTCTTCCCCTAAGAAGATTAAACTAAAAAGAAAAAATAATTTGCTTTCCATTGCACTGCTATACCATCTACCATTAAAAGAAAACAGGCTACATTAAAAAGGACCATCAGTTTACTAGAAGGATTATTCTGACAGTTGCCAACTTTACAGCTTGTTTAGTCACGTAAGCCAAACCCACATAAGAAACAATAGCAAAAACTGTTGCCTTAGCCCAGACAGCAGAAATGTAAAAAATGTATAATCAAATCATGAAACAAAATCAGGAGATCAGGAGTTTGTTCTAGATTCTTGCCTTGTCAGCATCGTAGCGCAATCCCATCATCCCATTCTAACAGAGCATCCTCTGCATAACTGCTGGTTGTGGGAAATGAGAACACAAACAAGAATGATCACATTCCTCTTCACCTTCGCTCTGCCCAAGCCTTCAAGGTCCGTTATGGAGTCCAATGTCTCTGCACTGTGATTGAAAGCTGAAGTATGAAGCAACAGGGATTACAATAAAGTCAATCCTGGTATCCTCAAATACGTATTTCATGTGCCACACAGTCATGTGCCGGTCATGGGAAAGCATACAGGCTGCATTGGCCAAGTACAGTGCTAGTGACAGAGAGGGTTGTATATGCAAAAGCTGAAGGGATGTGCAAGCGTTATCACACAAATAACTTTCCTCACTACCTGACAAAAGACATCCTATCCACCCACCCATTATTGTGCAGTATTCTGTTACCAGTGTAGACAGTGAAAACATAGGAAATTTGCAGGTATTTTAAGCATGTCACTAGCAGCATCTATAGTTTTCCCCTTTTCTGCAATAGCTGTAGAGGAATAAAGATACACAGGATTCTTCTTGTTTCCAGGTGCTTTTTTATTATCACCTAGCTACCTTCTTGAATAGAAGGGGTTGGTCTAGAAATACAACCAGGGAAAAAGAAGAGCCAGAACAACAGTCAAGCTCTGATAAGACAACATCTTACTCATGATTTGTGCACAGTGTTTCCCACTGTCTCATTCAAGCTCCTCAAGCTGCAGGAAATAATAAACACTTGGCATAGGAGCATACCTAGAAGAATTTTGGTCCAGTGAATCTGAGTTCATTTCCCAGCTCTCTAAGGACCACAGTTTGGAGGCTTTTGTGGAAGAGAACAGGTCTTATATCCAGTTTCCCAAAAAAATAACCCTATCCCAAAAATAAGCCCTAACATGGTTTTTCAGGATTTTTGAGGGTGCTTGAAATATAAGCCCTACTCCAAAAATAAGCCCTAGTTACAGTTCATTTTAAAAGTCAGTTTAAATAGTGCTCAGGCAGCTATACCTGTAAAAAAGTAATACATTTTGGAGAAAAAAATAACATAAGACCGTGTCTTATTTTCAGAGAAATAGGGTATGTACTATCTTGTTAAAGATGAGAGATTAGGATATGTCCAATTTCTGATGCCCATTTATATTAATTCCTTCACTTCTGTTTGATTGAACCAGTCAACTGCACTAAACCTCCATCTACAACATAAAGCAGTCATATCTTAATCAGCTGTGTTACTACTGTCATGCTAAGGAAATACCTCTTCACCTCTCCTTACATAGCTCAGTCATTTATAAAGCGGATAAAAGAAAGCATCAGGAGGTAACTTGCACAAGAGTTAGAGTCTGATTCTAGGCACAGCTCTGATAAAGTGCTCGAAAAAACCAAACAAAACCCTCCAAACAAACAGAAACCAACCCCCCCCAAAAAAAACCAATGAAATAAAACTCTGCACTAAAATGATGTTGGCAGAGCAGACCCAGGAGGTGTTGTGACTCAGACACACATGGCTGAGTCACCGTTCCACTGTGCTTCCTCATTGCTCTTGTCTGACAGTAATTTACTGAAGGCGGAGGCTAGTCGGCAATTATTAACCACCTCCCCTTGCCTACCCTGTACCAGATCAGCTGTGCCTCCAGCTGAGCGCAGACAGAGGGAACGATCTGAGCAGGTTGAACGTCTGACTTTGGTTTTTATGGATTATGCACAGGGAATTTACCTTCCCTTTCAGCCTGTTTTTGGGATATGCAACCTGAGATGCAACGTATCCAGTTGTCCCTTGATAGGTTCAGTGAAGAATCACAAAAAGGAAACAAAAGGAAAGTCTTATCCCAGCTTCAGTAATGAAGAGATCTGGTCCTGTTAGGCAGGTGTAAGACAAATGTTTGTTTTTAATTAATAACATTTCTCAAACAAATAGATGCTTTGGAGGGGAAATAGGGGAGACAGCTTTTGCAGCAGGAAAATGTCCTTTTTTCTGAAGGATGAAAAGAGCTACCTATATTACATCCTCCGCAGCAAGGCCTTGTTTACCCATTAAATACTTGGTCTTGTTCCAGTTTTAGCTTTTGTACAATGACTGCTCAGTACCTGTCTTACCGGTTATTTATGTTTTCTCTTAAATGTACCATTTTTTAATCTGTCCGTGCACTGTCCATTGAATGCCAGCTGGTTCCAGTGGCCGTGGCAGAGAGCACAAGGCATGGGGATGAGCCAGAGGGAATTATCCTCTTACCAAGGAAGCATTCATCATCTAAAGACAGAGTATAAGTAAAAAAGCTCCTAAGAAAAGCAAACCATTTGCTAAAAGTGACATATAGCAGATATTTCTGCCCCCAGTTTTGATGTTAGCAGCCAGTTTGTCCAAACACAACCAAACCACCCCTAGTAAAAACCTCTGCTTTATTGCTAAAATGAAGTTTCCTCTCCCAGATTGAAGATTCAGGCTCTGCAGGTACGCAAGACAACTGGCACGCTGAAGGGAGCGCAAGTGCTCAGGACCATCTATTTGGATCCAGACAAGGAACTGCCTGTATAAATAGATGAAGTAGGGGCATGGATCATGACTGCTCAAACTCCTGTCAAAGATGGGGAGAACTACAAGGGCAGAAAACTCCCTCGCATGGGTGACCCTTCTGGAAGTATCACAATGTGCATTAGGACAAGACCGCATCAGGAAGTTGCCAATGATTTTCCTAGGAAAATTTAATCTTCATGCCTATCAATCTGGAATCTTCCAGGAACAGAGAAAAAATCTTTTAAAAATTGAAGCTTAGCTACCTGATACAGTTTTATAATTTTACACATTAAAAATAAATAATATGTAGTCAGCAATCTCATCCTCCAGATTGTTCCTATCATGAGTTTAAGCCGACCACATTTATTTGCTTCCTAATAACATCTACTCAGAACTGCATGATACCAACTTTTCCAGTGCCAAAGCAGACTCTTACATAAACAAACTTGACTTTGCTTTCAGAAACGAATAGTTAGATTTACACTACCTAACAGAGCAAAAGTGAACTTTTGTCAACACCTTTGCCCAAAATGAAGCTCAGGCAGTAGCTCTTCACCTTTTTGATCTGATAAAATGAAACAAAAGGAATTAAGGACTCATTTTTCACAACACAGAGAACAGTTTCTACACTTCTTTCAGTTCTGCCAACAGGGATGTCATCCTGATCCCGTGGTGATTTTATTCTTGTGACATAGCTATTTTCTTACTGATAATCCTCCTCACCCTTCCTCAAAACTGATCCATGATGGGATCATGTCTCGATCCATTCATCTTGCTATGGTCAGTGCTGAAGCACACCCTTCAGGGTGTCTGGCCACTCTGACTGTGGATACTAGAGGATTTCAAGTGTAATAGTATATGCCATCTTCTTCAGAAGGTGAAAAAAACCCACCCATTACTGATCTCAGCCTTCACAGCTCACAACCTATGAACCAACTGATATTCCCAGTTCTCAATTGTCTAAGTAAAGACTATAGGGCAGAGAAACACTCAGATCGTCCTTGCATCTTTAGTGATCTAAATGTCTGTGGCAAAAGCAATTAGAGAAAGAATTATGTCAGCGCCATGCAGGACAGAACATCATTCCATCATGCCCCGACAGCAGCTTATATGAGATACGGGAAGCCATCGTGCTGGATCCCAGCCAGGACTGCAACTCCCTCTCCTCTTTAAGTCTTTAAATCAATAGGGATTTGACCACTGACTGCAGTGGGAACAAGAATAAACCCTTGTTGTTGCTGGGCTCGCAGTAGCACTCTCCATGCCACCCGCTCTCTCTTTGCTTCCTCATTAACATCCTGTAATTGCAATGGCTTTTTCAGGCTGGTTTACAGTGCCCAAGGCAAATCAGAAAATGCACACCTTTCCACCACAGGGTCATCTGCATAAACAATTAATGAAGAGATGCTGCCCTCAGCTAACATCCTGTCTGTCAGGTTGATATAACCTAGGGCTAGTTAGATCTTCTGAACAATGATCAGTTGCTGCTAATGCTCCAGTAGACTATTAAACTCCTGTTGGCAAGTGAAAGCATCAGACAGACATAGTGGCCTTCTTGATTAAAATATTGAAAAGACTGCATCCTGCTGTCAATAATGGTTTTGATCTCCTAAAAGAAGAAAAATACCTTGTGGCAGAAATGTAATTACAAGAGAAATACTGTACTTCCCTAGTTTAGAGCAGATGGAGAAAAGGTCAGTTATCAATTAAGCTATAGGATAAAATATTCTCATTTATAGATAAGAATAAATGAAAATAAACTCATTGTATAAGAATAAATGTTTCTTCTGTTTCACTTATACTGCAAGGAAACGAGCAAGCAAATTTAGAAGTTGTTCACTGGCTAACTTCTAACACTGTCATGATAGGATTTTAGGATTGAGGCAAAATCATAGAAGTTCAATGGTGTGGGTAGGGAATCATCTCTAAGTCTGTGCCTTATCTGCCTGTCCCAGGTAGTGCAGAGAGGACAGCAAAATGTGCCATATGCAAATGGCACCCAGAAACAGAAGCATGGAAACATTAGTTGAACTAGGTAAGTTGAAATCACCAGGTTAGACTTGCACTTGGTGCAGATCGGGGTATAGCTTGGCTTGCTGAGCTAGGACAGGAAAAAGTCACCTACCATTAAATACAGATGGGTAATTTTTTCCCAAGTGAGCCACACAATTTTGATTTCATTCCACAGAGTCTTCAAGACCTGAGACCTACATTTAAGCAAGACCTCTCCTGCACAGGTTTGCATTTTTTGTTTCTGTTCAGCACCATCTCAATTTAAAATAATGAGAGATTTTTTCCTGGCAGAAATACTATTTTCTTGAGATTTCATCATTAAGCCTGCCATTTTACATTTAAAGTTTGATGTTGTTAGCAGACAGATCTGGGTCAAAGAGAGGGAAACTCCTTGTGATGAAGGTTAATTGGAGGAAAGCATATAGTTTAAGCTGAACAATTCCAAAACCACTATATATTTTCATAAAATCATAAAAATAAACAATATCTAGTTTAGTTAGGTTCTCATCAAAACAGTCTTTAAAAGTATTTTTTCTTGAGCTAATTTTTTGAAAGATCACATTGCAGAAGAGACAGAATTAGCTTTACTTTCTTTATCTCTCCTGTGTATGTGGAGAGGTCCTGTTCTGAAGTTCTCATGCTGAAACATGGCCTCTGCCTTAGACATATCCAAGTGCATTTAATAAATAAATAGAAATTACCATGGTAAAAATAAACTTAATCTTCACTCATTAATGAACTCTCCAAAGAAAAATAGTTTACATGTACTTCTGAAATACCCTTGAGAATACTAATTACATTTCCAAGTCTTTTTAACAGATGTGCTGGGCATCTTCTACACTGTAAACATGTATATACAGCAGGAGTCATGCAGAAATAATAAATAAATAGTACTCTTCTCCAGTCTTTATCAGCTGCCTTTTGTTGTTCATAGAAATTCATTCTTTTGAGGTCATTAGAAAAATATATTAAAAGCTATCACAAGTAATTCCATTTAAAGTTCAAGGAATTAATTTATCCTTTTATTATTGATGAATGACAGTTTAATCTCAAAAATTAAGATTATATGTTTACTTGAAGTGCCCATGAACTTGTCTCCAACTTCTATCATATTTATGTCCTTAAATTGTCTCCTAATCTATTTCTCTGATGTGTCCCAACAATGCCTAAGACTCAGAAATATGCCAGTGTCAAACACAAATGATCAGTATGGACAGAGAAGGGCAAACTGCTTTATGTCATATAAGTTGTGATATCTCCAATAGCAAAGGTTAAATATAGGTCACTCTCAAGGGAAAAAAAAAAATCACAAAAATATGTCTATCCTTCGAGGACATTCGTTTCCTGTTTCTGAGTGCTCTGTGTGATATATCTAATTCAGACCTTAACCTGTAGCTGGGCTTTACCTGTTTAGAAAGAAAGCCTGTTTCTTTTCCCTGCTTTCAGTAAAATATGAATAGATATTAATTACTGTCAAAACATCAGACTTGGAGAAGATCAGTTTGCTGTTGCTTGTGCTGTGATTCAATAAGCTTGTAAGCTTTTGCTGATTTAATTCCACACATGCCAATCACTTGCAAAATTTTGACTCAGGAAGTTAAAAACCACAGTCAATCCATGCCTGCAAGCTGCTGAGGAGTCACCTTACAGCTTCCACATGATACATTCAACACACAGCAGACTTCTGTTCACTTTAAATAAGCATTAATGGCCCTATAGTGTACATCCCTGGAAAGAATCCAATGGAGTGACATATAAAGATAAAAATCAGTTACTTCCATTTCCAAGAATATTTCTAGTGGAAATAAGAGTGTTTGTTTTATTTTATTTAGTGCTAAACCCCATACTTTAGTTTTGGGCTCTTTCCTCCCAAGTGTACCGCCCTCTGCACTGTATAGAAGGCATCTAGCTTTATAAATGGTGCTAAATACCATAAGATTTTACCTACTGTGCATTTCTCTTCATCGTTTCCAGCTACTGTTCAGTTCTTTCACAAAATAATTGTGAATAGTGAATGCCTCCTTTCAAGTTACCTACTAAGCTTTTTAAAAATGTTCGCTGCTAAATCTATCAGTAAATCCATTTCCAAAGCTATCTCCTAGCTTCCAAAAATTCAAGTTTAACACTTTGAGGAAAATCAACACATAGAAGATTGAGTGTATACTACATTACGGGTGCCATTTATATTTTCATTGCACAGCTGAATAATAGGTTGACTCACTCCACACATAATATTTGTATCAAATATTTTAAAACTGTCATCTCAGTTTCCAGATACCAGATCTCTAAATTCCAGTGCCATCAATGGAATCCTGAAAATATAGGACTCACTTCAATTTTTAAATTACAGAACCAATAGAAGATAAAATGTAAATCATTTGCATGAGGGATGAAAAAGATACTTATAGTAAGAAGAATATGTAAAACATTTTGTGCATCAGTTTTTCCTGGCACAAATTAACAACATTTATTTGATATGATTCTACTACTCATGATAAACCAGGGCAGTTTACAAAGCCACATCTATCATTGTTGTTTGGATCAGTTCTTCTTTCATGACTTCAGTGTCTTGTTTTGTGTATGTTTCTGAGCAGATGGAGGGTGAATTCTGATTTTGGCAATTAGCTGATGGGTCATTGAACATAATTTTTAGTTAGTTAATATATTAGTTTTTGTAAAATGGAGGCTTAATTAACTATTTTACATATAATTATTAATAATGGTAACTATATTATTCCTAGTAGGCGAGTCGGATAACTCTTATGTACTCAGTAAAAGGGCACATTCAGCTCTGGTCATACAAAGCTATTGCTTTATTCAGAAGAGAAAGAATTTCATAAGAAACTCATAAGGGTAGCAAACTACAGCTTGCCCCTTCTACAACAGCTTTGTATTTGAACATATACAAGTATTTGAAGGAGGGTCTTATTTCTGTCATTCTCAGATGAGAAAGCTGTGCTTTAAACAGAGCAGAAGTTTGTCAAAGGTCAGACTGGGAATTGTTAGCAGAGCTAAACCAGAGCCTGTACTCCTGAGTTCAGCCAGTATCTGCGCCCAGCAGCACGGTTCTCTCAAGCAATGCAACACGGGATCAAGCAATAATGAGAAACCTTCAGGGTCACAGGCCATCAGTCCTGGCTTGCAACAATGACAGCTCAACCCTGATGAGGGAGGAAGATACATCTTCCCAATTAGCCTTTTTCAGTCCTTTCCCTTCCTTCAACTCTCCTTTGTCTAAGACAGACTGTGGTATATTTCCCCCCTGCACTAAAACCAAAAAGAAACAAAATTAAGATCTACAAATAATTCATAACTTACCAAACCAGCATTGCACCTTCTTCAGAGATGGGAGCTATATAGAAAATGAGAAAGTATCAGCCATTTCCAAGTAGCTATGTCATCATTTATTATCGCATCCATTCCTCAATGGTTAATGCAGGTCAGGGTAATTTAGACATCTTGAAGCTGCTCTAAATTACTCTTTGGACGTCAATCATTCTTTATAGCGCCTATCACTTTAGCACAAGGTTACTTTTTTCCTCACTTCTACAGGTGTACTATGGATCTGACAGCTGAGGATCTTGAAGGAAATGTCTAGGTAAGGTCAGGGAACTCTCAACATCAAGGAGGAAAAGCAATTCAGAGGTGATCAGAGAGCAGGGGAGTGTCTGAATCAGGGTGGTGGTTTTGCCTGTTACAAAGATGAATTTAGTCTCTGACAGCCAGAAAATGTCCTTCAACTTGGTTTATTTCTTGGGGTCTAATTAAATTATCCTGGGTGTCTTTCTCTCTGTAATGCTCATCAGGAGGCTGACAGATTTGGTTCTGGCATCTCAGGAAAAATTGCATGCATATGTCAGTGGAAAAATCACAGTCTTCAGTCATGGTTTCAAGAAGTATCATATAAATAAATAAAATCACAGGACTGTTTTCTATGAGATCTTTCTCTCTCTTATTTCTCCCTCTCTCACACATATATGCTCCTCACTGAGCACAAGGCCTATTCAACCACGAAAAGTGACTTTAGGGACAGAAAGTGCATCCTGCTTGCACTGAGGTTTTCAGACTGCCTTGAACAGATTATTCATGATATACTGAAGCCAAGAGAACAATATGGAAAGCAGATTGCCTATGCACCTACAGCCTGATGCCAATTTGGCTCTCCATTTAGAAGCTGACATCACCTCTTGAAAGAGACTGAGCTACAAATCAGTTCAGCTTGAAAGAAGGACACTGCACACAGCTCTGGGCAGGTTGAATGTTAGAGTGCTCAGGCTTCACGGCATAGTGAGTTAGTAAATACCTATGATTTGGGGGAGGGAGTGGAGAATTTCCCTTCAAGCTGTTGGTATTCATTTGGCATCAAATGTATCCTACGCTGGACAGTTGGTATTAACTAAAAGTCCATAGTATTTAGATAGAGAAGACAGATAGAATATGGTAGACATGCAAAAACACAGTGAATGTTTCCCACATGGAAAATGCTTTTTAAAATCCAAAATAAAAAGATTCAAGATCTTCATATTTTCATAGTATTTCCAAAGATTCATTTTTCCAAGGAGACAAAAGTTAAAAATCTAGAGATTAATAGGAAGTATGCCCATGGTGAAACAGCTGACAACTGCTGTATTTTAAGAAATGTTTTCATGTCATTCAGAGGCCACACAAGATTATCCCACTTGTTTTCCTCTTAATATTATTAAAAAAAAAAAAAAGCGCAAGAGTAAGAGAGCTTGAGTGAAGAAGAAAAAGAAGAAAGCTGTGTGAGTGAATGCCCTGAAACAGCTGGGGATACAGTTACTAAGTATTAAGGGATCAGCCTGATGAAAGGGTTCATTGTGGGATCCCAGGACTTCAGGAGATCAGAGGAACCTTGGGGGCATTTTTAGATCCTGGATTTCTAGATGCCATTCCTACTGAAACCTGAGGATGACCTTGAATACTCACAGATAGACCCAGGGATAAAGTTGATACATAGCCTGTCTACAGTGATTTGTTAGTGAGAAACCGTTAATGAGTAACTAGTTCACTTAATCAAAGAACAACCACCTATGCTTAGTAATGACATGACTAGGACATTTACATCCTTGAGAAATCAACTAACTTATGCCAAGAGAAGCAAAGGAATCTTAAGCTCTTGGATTTCTCTTTTCACCCCGTTTCACTCGCCTGTAACACATAAGATGACTGAGCAAGCACTGGTCTGCCTCATGCTGCAGTCTTCCTCCCACTGAACTCCATGGCAGAACTCCTGTTGACTCATAGGATCATACCTTCTCATCCACCTTAAATAAATAATTCCAATTTACTAACTCACTTATTGCACTGCACTGTCCTTCTCTTTCCTCTAAGAAGGGAAGAAGTCTTAAACAAAGTATCTTCTGCTTAATCACAGCATTTGTCCTGCAACAAGTCTGAAAGTAATGTTACAAAACAAAAGGAGCTGCTCTATAAACTGTTAAACTGACTCCACTTTTTTTTTTTTTTTTTTCCTCATGGGTTCAGCATCCAAGCTAGGACACTCTAGCTTGACTGAGATCACTCTGCAATGTTATCCACAGATGTTGCACTGACTTTTGTTGTGCTGCACTGACTTGTGTTCTAGAACTTTTGGGGCAGACATCACAGAAGTATTGCAGCGGTGACGTGAGCTGCCCTATGAATCCTTTCCTAGCCTGTTGCAGGAGAACTCAATTGTCTTCTTTTGCACTAACATGCAAAAATGACCTGGAACTAGCACTTCATTTACACGGAACACTTCCAAGTGGACACATTTCAGGTTTCTGTCCTCTGCCTCTGCAGTTACAGTCCAGACCAATGAATCAAACCAGTTATTAGCATAACTCTCAGAGGAAGGGATAGAGGCAGAGCAGGAGGATTCATAGCAACTATTTCTCCAGTGGCTGGCTAATAAGAGAAAACAGAGACATCTTTTCCCAAAGAGATCATACATGCTGTCTTGAAGAAATATGTAGGAAGAATATTTACAGAGGTGCTGCTAGATTTGGTGATGACTTATTCTGAGACCACACAACAAACAGGAGGGTAACAAGACAACGGTATCACAGGCCAACTAGCAACAACGCCAGATCTTCTGTGTGGGAAAGGTCCTGTCTTGGAAGTCTATGAGGAATATGATCATGTAGACTCAACTCTACAGGACAGTGAGACACCCAACTTCAGGTCTCTCAAGCACTTGAAACCACACATAAGCAAGAAATTTTAATAGCTTTCTATGTATCCGTAATAATACTACTGAGTCAAACTTGCAGTAGTCAATGCCCACAGACACATTAGCAGAAAAGGAAACACGGAAAAAAAAATTCACAGAGCACTAAGGACCAGCTTTTGGTCCTTCCACATCTGCAATGGGGGCATTCTCCAAAAGACAGGCAGATGTGCTGTTTTGTAAAAACTGCAAATGATAATTTCTATCTACCAGTCTAATCTGCATATATTAAAATGCACATCAGGGCTATAAAATCCCAAATACTTTGGTTTCCTTGTTTTTATGTGGGACATTTCTGATAATCATATCAGAAATATCTGTAAATACTAATTATGTTTAACCACTCTCCCTATTTCTCAAAGATCTAAAAAGCTGAAGTACTAAAAAGGTATTTATATGGCAAGACAAAAAGCAGTAAATGCCAGCTGATGCTTATGCCAACTGTAACTGGCAACAGAAACAGATATAATATATGTATGCACACACCCCCCTCGAGTTAGCATCTGAGAGTATATTGTAGTTTCTATGTAAGAAGTAGCCCTGTGTAGATTCTAAATGGCTGTATTTCAGCAGTTTCTATACAGCAAAGGTTTTCTTCAAACTAAAGTGACCTGTCCATTTCTTTGTCACTGTTAATACAGGAAAAATAACAGGAACTAATATTGTCAATGTAAATAAAATACATAAATATTTCTCAGGGAGTTGCTATACATTTCCCCAATAAGGAGCTGAGCAGATATAGAGGCACCATGTTTCTTTTCAGGCTGAATACAAAACCCAAATCTATTTAGACACAGTTTTGTTTTAATCTTGGCATTAACAACACAAAGCAAGTAGGGCTTGCTTTGTTTGGTTAAAGCCAAGATTTAAAAAAAAACCAAAAAAAACCAAAAAACCACCCGAAACAAGTTGGAGAATACATACCACTGCATTGCCAGCTACAGAAAAGTATTAATCATTCAAGAGGGAAATCACTATAGACTCCGCCAGTAAAGAAACTTAAACCATGGCACTTTTCTCTTATATTTTTAATAGGCATAAGCATATTGCAATATATATGTTGTCATTTTGTCCTTTTGTAACTACAGGAACGGAATCGCTTGATTTCCTGTAAGTTCGAAAAGTTGTTGTGTAGCTACAGATAAATAGAAGCTTGAATAAACACACTTCTGAGTCACTGATCAACCTCTCATTTACTCATTTAGTGGGAGAGCGAATGTGTTATTATGAGAGTCTGGTGGAGCACCACAGAGGTGAAGAACACGCTCCATCTGTTTGTTCGCTCCCTGCTCCCCAGCCCAGCAGAGGGAGGGGGATTCCTGCCCTGGGTGAGGAGGGACCCTCCAGCTTCCTCACTCAGCTCTGCTAATGCAGCTCGGTTTGACCTCCCGCATCCCCACTCTCGCAGCCTCTGAGCAGCGACTGCCAATCACGCCAAATTGTGGAGTGGGTTTGCAGCAGTCCATAATACCAGCACATTTCAAATGGCAGGTGGAGAGATTTCTCTGTCAGAAAAGTGAGCCACGCTGGTTTTCTTAGAAACTGAAGTATATAGAACCTGCCTCCCTATATACTGCAACACATGGGAAGCAATCAAACATTCAGGGCCAGATACTCGCCTCCCTAAATTGAACCACTTTCCCTAAAATGAATGGGCTTGCTGAAGCTAGCAGCACATTTTATGGATCGCAGTGAGAGCAAGTGTATATCTGAGCATGCAAATCCTCCTTTGAATTTAGGAATTTGTACTGACTTGGCACATAGGCAGAAGGCGGCTGCTTACCACTTACTTTAGCTCTCAGGAGCTCTAATCCAGCATTGCAAAACAAGTGTCATGATCGTAATCTACTTCTTATGAACAGGAATTTTCAGAAAAGATTTAGACAAAAAAAAAAAGGCACCCATCTGTCAGGTGGAGGTTTCTCTGTCTCTTGACAGAGTTGAGAGAAGAAATAAAAAGACCAATCAAAAAGGAAGGAAAGAACAGAAAATAAGGTGAAACCTTCCTTTGGTGCCGCTCGGCATAACTCCTTTGAAATCAGAGCAGCAGTGCTGGTCTGCAGCTCTTCAAAGGGCCAGAGCATGATGAAGGGAAAAAGAAATAAGCAGTGATGGTTAGATGGATATCCTGAGCTACTGGAAATGCTTCTGTGCCTTTTTTACTGACCAAAAGACAAGATTACAGCCTTAAACTCTAACAGTCCTGAAAGATACTGAAGATTGGAAATGACCACAACAAAATATTTTCTTGTTATTACCTGTAATTTCAGGTTCTTTGGCCAGTAAGGGACCACAGGGCGTCTAACTACAATGCTTGGATGTGTACAGAACAGCTATAAATGCCATTATAGTTACAAATGAGTAGCTAAGCTTGGGCAAGTGATACCTAAACCATTCAGCTCATTCTACTCTACTGTATTGTACTACATCCTTGTCTCTAGAAAAAAACTGATACAAAAATGCCAAGAAGATAGTAAATCACACACACACACACAAAAGGATGAGAATACCTAAGGGATCATTCTGCAAGTCCAGTATGTTGATTACTTGTAATATCACCCAGTTGTGTAAAACATTGCTCAGTAAAACTAATAGGTACAGAAATTAGGTCAAGCAAGGCAAAAGTTAGTTGTTATCTTTAAGCACTGTTTCAGAGTCGGCATTCAACTTTTATGTCTAGGAAAGTTGGTTGAAATCTCTGCCTCAGCACCCTGGCCTTGAAGTCCTTTGGCAAACCTGTTTAGAGAGTAAGGTGACAGAAGAAGAAATGTGGTGTGCCACTTCTATGTACCACAATGACACAGAGATATACTAAAACATCAACCAAAAAAATGAAAAATTATTAGACCCTGTCTTGAAGATCTTTCAAAATACAATTTATTCTTGGTTTTGTATACTAAATAGGCAATGTAAATGTATATAGCGATTACATTTATACTCTTTCCACTCCAAAATGATTAATAACTTGTTTTCAAAAAGCACAAACATATATGTGATATGTTAATTGGGAAAATGTGTGAAAGTAGAGGTCTTGGTTACTTTGAATTTCCTTAATGATCTCTAAAGGAAGTTTGGAGATTAGTGAATCACTGAGTTTTTAAAGAAAGAATACCCTTCCATTTTCTGTAACTGTTCTGTGATTTTTCAAGTAAGCAAGTGAAATGAGCATCTAGATCCCACTTAAAAGATATCCTGACACCTTCTGTCAACCAACAGGTTTGATTTTTGAAAAGAATAATGGATTTCTAATTCTACGTGGAGACTATTCACTGATGTAACTCAGCCATATATGTGGGAACTGTAAAAGTTACTTTCAATGTATTTTTAACAGATATTTTTGGCATCCTTTATTTCAGATTGTATTATCAGGGAGAAACGTCTTCAAATGGACTTTCTCTGAATAGTAAGCTTCCTGAAAATTTTCTCATCAAAAATTTTAAACTATATTTAGTTGACACAGAGAAAACTGAAAAAAATCCTTGGTATGCCTGTCTGGAAAAAAATTGGGGGACAAAACAAGTATAGTGACTGTCTAATACAGATTGTTCTGAGTTCCCTGGAGATTTCAGAGTTTGACATGTAATTGCAATCCCATACACACTAGAAGGAATGCAATGCCAAATTGGTTCAGTCAAACAAATCTGACGTGACATACTCAGAAGTGAGGTCACAGAGCTTCTGGGCTACAACATTTTAACAGAAATATCTCCTGTATTTAAGACAATGCAGAACAACCAGCTGAATCATCATGGAATATCCTACTGGAGCATCTATCCTGCAAAAAGCACAAGGAGTTATACCACATGCACAGGTCATGTTACCAACCTCAATGTCTGAAAGTGTGGATTGAAAGAAAATGTTTAATTTGAGTGGGATATATCATGCAAATTTATATAAGGGACATCAGGATCACAGAAAAAATAATTTAAAACTTGATAGATCTAAGTGATAATACACAGGTTATATTTAGAAATAATAACAACAATAATGGCAAAACTGAAACAGAGTAACACCACCAGGTTTTAGAACTGAATTCCTGGCCCACTGAGGTCAGTAGCAAAATTTTAATTAACTTTAATAGGATCAGGATTTCACCTGATATTACAGAAAAGAAACAGAGCAACAACCTTTTATGAAGACTCCTAATCTCTTGCCCTTGTTCCTCTCAGTAAGTGCTTTCTAATGTCAAAAATTTAGCTGGGAAAAGAATATGATACAAGAGTTATTTTTTCTTTTTTTTTGTACAATAAATGAATGTAACTTTGGGTTTCAATCAGTTTCTACCATCTGTTACAAGCTATTCCTTGAGGTATTTTTAGTTTAACTTCCAAGTTGAAGCTTGAGGCTGGTGATACTATGGGAGAAGTGGAAAAAAAAAAATTGAGAAATATAGGGGAAATAATACCTGTTTTGGTCAGCAAAAAGTGTGATGTGACCTGCCATTGGGCTTTTTCTTTTTGAGGAGTGGAAGGAGAAATTTCCAGTCTTTCATGTCCGAGAGGTCAGCAAAGAAATAGCGGAGAGAACAAATGCGAAGACTGGGGCAGATAACAAGTGCTCTGGCTGAGCGCTGAGCCTGGCATTCTTACACTTCCCTGCATTTACAGGAATTACTGCCATTATTTCTTTTAATCCTTAGCCCTTACCTAGAAGCATCTGGACCTAGTTTTAGTTTCTTTAGTATTTTCTGTAGTGTGGTTTAATCTTTCCCCACCCCAATATTAAACTCCAAAGATATGTCTTCATTGTTCAGTTAATTCACATGAGTTGGTGTAGATCAAGGTGAAGGCAGATACATGTTGACATAAATCTTGAGCAGTACAAGACAACCAGCTGCCCACACAGAAAGCTTAAATTCGTGTGGAGAGTATAAACATGTTAGCACCCGCTGAGCTTTAGCTTAGGCTTGTGTTAAAAAACTCCTCAGTACTCAAATGAAGTGATACTTGTGCGGATTTTTTATGTGGATAGGTCTTTAGTGAGTGACAGAGCTTGAGTTATAATTTGAGTTAGCTTTGGAGTAAAATAAGCTTTAAGCCCACTGATTCCACACGTTATTTGCAAAGAGGCTACGATGACAAAAAGAAGGCAGCCGTGGGCTCTTCCCTTTGCGAGACTGAGGGCTGGAGGTTTTCCTTCTCCTTCTGTCCCACCTGGGTCCAGAAGACATGCCTTCCCATTCTGTTACCTTCCATCTAGTGGCACACAAATACTTCTCTTCAGTTGGATGTCATGAGCTGCAGTGCTCATTTACAACCAAAATTTACATTCCCTCATTGTAATCATTCATCTCAGTACTGTAATTTGATAATAAAAGCACTGAAGTATAGAACTTACTGTCACATCTCTTACACTGCAGGATAGATGTGCTCCACATCACATCAGGGATCTGTCTCTTGCCATGCCTTAGCTCTCTTGTGATTCATCTGTCTTAGTCACCTCCCATGGAAACTGGAAAGCAAAAGCTCCAGGGAGGGAAAATGGTTGTGTGTTGTGCTCAAGGTATCATGCTAAGAAAAAATATCGATGCAGCTGGACCACAAACATGAACCTGACAGCTGGATAATTTACCCAGTAGTTTTAGGAATCTCATGGAATCACAAAACAAGCTGCAATTTAATTTATTTATTTATTTATTTATTAGAAGTAAATGCCAATTTGTGGACCGCTAAATGTAGCACATAACTGTGTTGATTTTGAGAACATTTTGTTTTGATGCTTTCTGGGAATGCATAGTTTTGATTATTCATATTCAACCCCAATTTTTATCTCAACTTTTTCTATTTTATTTGGTATACCATGCAGGGAAAAAAAAAAAAATCAGGAAAAAACACTGTGCACAAGCCTCTTCCTACCCAGCTCTCCTCCTGAAATTCATTTCATTAGCTTCTCACAACTTTATGCACTGATTCCCTCTGGGCATTTAGGGGGGGAAAGACAAAAACAATCTCAAAACCATTAGATTCATATGCTTTTGGATACAAACAGTTCCCACCCATCTCTTCTTAAAATGAGATTACAGAGATGCTATCACATAAAAGAGACCCTCACACAATGTTTCAATTCTCTTTGAGTTTTCAGTCAAGTTCCTCTTTAGAACATGTCACACATTGTCAAGCCCAGTGCCATGTGCCTGAGATTTGGCAGGCTTTGCAACGCTGTAGGTTTCACTTCTTTTTGACATGCTAGAAATCCCTGATGATGGTGACAGAAAAGGCCAGAGGGGAATACAAAAAGCAGCTGGGACCATGGTGGAGTAAGGAATCAGTGAAGGCTTGCCCAAGCTCACCAATTTAAGTTTCATACTGAGGCCAGCCTTTGATCAACTCATGTCTGGAATTTTCAATAGAACACATGCATTTTTACTCGGGCTTTTTATTTTATTGTTGGATCTTTGGTATTTAACATCTTCCATGCTTTTGGTTTCTGCTAAGGAGGGAAGAGGCCAAGAGAAAAGAAAGCTGACCTGCTTCACGAGATACTTTGGTATGTTGCTGCAGACAGAGTGGCAGGCCTGATGCTGCTGGCATCAGAAGCCAGCTTTATTTAATGTCTGGTCTACCATATCATTCAGGCAGCAATTTGAGCTCCTTGGGTTTTGCTGCTTCAAGACACCTGCCCCTGGTCCTGCACGGCTCAAATATCAACAGGCGAGGGCAGAGAATAAATGCCTTCCCAGTCTCTCTGCTTGGCAAGCTATTCTTCAATTCCCTTCTTGCTTTCCAGGTCATACAGGTATATTCCTTGAAGCCAAGGAGGGTCTCAGACAAAGGAAAATATACGATTAAAGGCTGCAAGTTGGAAGGGAAAGTATCTTCAGAGGCCTGAATATGGAAGTGTACAGCAAACACTGAAAAAGGCTAGAATGATGCTGGAAGCAGTATCATCTCTCACAGAGCACTGCAAACCAAAGGTGAGTCACAGGGAGTAAGTGTGCAATTAATATAGTCTGAACTGCTCCAGGAAATAACATACAAAAAAAAAATCAAAACCTTTTTCTGCACCTTGAATTTAGAGAAGCGACCAGAGTGAAAACATTAAGTAATGGTGCTCAGTTAAAGTTAAAGGCTCATTTGAAGAGGGTGGGTGATCTAGAAGTCAGTGAGAAGGAAATGAAGTTAAACTTCTCTACAAAAGTAGTACAAGTCTAGATCAGTCACCATTAACGCCACCGAGAAGAACGACTCAGGAACGTAGAGCAAGGGAGGCAGGATCTCTGACCTTGTGCAATGGGGCAAGCACTTTTTCTGTCTTTCTGTTCAAAAGAATTATAACCCTTCTTAAAGCCAGTTAATAACTTCTGCTGATTCCCAGAGAGACATTTGCTAATTCACCAGCATGAAAGAACTACAGACATAAATATTGCAAAGGAGGCTTACCATTACTCCAGGCTTTTAAAACTCTGTCAGCAGTCCCACAAGCAACATGCATTCTTACAATAGTTTCTTAAAACGGACTTCTAAAATGTGTAAGGGAGTGTTGCATAGGTGCATGGAAATTAGCTCAATATTGGAGTAGTATGAGTGGGTTTCCTCATGGGCTTATAGCTGAGAGGGGCAGGAATATCCAGTGAAACAGGGCAAATAATTCCACTCCGACCAATGCAACAGGGACTCATCAGTAGGGCAGACTACAGCCACTATTCCCAAACTGCTTTTTCCAACAGGCTGAGAGCTGTTTTACCTCTCTGGCTTGAAATGAAATATGTAAATAGAAAATATGTAATAGGCTCAAAAGGATCTCATACCAGAATTAAAGGCAACAGTACACTCTAATCGTAAATGTGAATTAGTGTTTCTGTATAATATTATGGAAATTCTTTCTAAAAAGGTTGTCTGAAACATCAAACTTCTGCACAGCACAAAGTTGTGATGAAACCAGACACTCCATGACTGAATAAAATGAAGATATATCACCAGGAAAACAGACCTCTTTCCTTGGGAAAACATTTGCTCTAGGTGGACTTTCAGTTGTGAAAATCCTATACAGTGTAATTTGGCATGAACACTAATACTCTCCCGCTTGGAACACCAGATGGGAATTTACTTATGTTTTTCTGCACCATTACATCCTGAAAATTACCTGAATGAAATCTATTGGTTTGGATCAATATTCTACTTTGCATCCATGAACATCAAGCACACTACTCAGGAGAGCTGCCGTTCCTGGCTTCATATGCTCATGTTGATTTACCTTCTCGGTACACTACATCTCCCCTAATTCATTAATATTTTAGTAGATGTATTGCTGCATACTTTGTGCCTAGTTTTAACACACAGACACTTTCTACAGATTTGAGATGATCTCTGCCCTCCGTCTCTCCACACAATAATGAAAGAGGTGATGTGGAAATTATTCAATAAGCTCCTGTATCCTTCCAACATCCTACACATGCAATAAACTACTGCAGAGGAAAGGTAACATGTGTCCCAAAGAGTGCCTATAGTCTGACACTATGAAAATGCTTTTGAATAGCTCATTCCAGCAAATAGCAAAACAAACATGAATAAAAGACATCTTTTCTTTCCCTGCAATCAAGTGCGATAACGTATTAGAGACACAGACTTTCAGTTAGGATATTGTCTCTCTTTCTTTCTGCTAGTCTGCTCAGCAGGTTTGGTGTTCCTCTTCAGTCTCCTTTTTTCAGTGCCTCCTACACTAAAAATAAATTTTGAAATGATGCAGGAGCATTTACCTATGTGATCTTCATTGCAAAGCCATTCTATTCTCCCCCCATTACTTCAGATGGTAGTTTCAATTCCTATTTCTTCCTACTCCAGATATTCATCCCTTGCCCTTAAAGAACAGTTAGTTTTGTGTTTCTTCCCAACTACCATTCTTGTCTGTGTTCCTTGCCTGGGCTCGAGGCCATCAAGCTCACCTATCAAATGATTTATTTTTCCCATTTATTTTACCCTCTCTCAAATATGATCCATAGATATACTAATTTTCTGTAGTTCAAAATAGCCATCTTCGGAGAGAAACATATGGTTTCAGTTTATATTGTATTATGAGTTACCAGTAACATCAAGAAAAAAATCAAGGACTTTGACATCTTTCCAGCTTATGTAGCCTTTGCTCAGGGGAAGGTGTATTCCAATACAGTGAGAAAAATTACCTAAGGCCCTTATACATCCCTTAAACATCAGATTTTGTGTATAAGTAGTAGTAAGTGTGATTAACAGTGGACACACCTTTTAATGCAAACAATCATGAATGTAATAAAATGTCCCATTGTGGTCTCTTCAGGGGTAGCAACAAGTACAGCAGATGTTAGCAGCTTTCAGTAGACTCAGATTTTCTATCATAGCTGTAGACCATTGGGTACAGAGTTTGAGTCTAAACACAGGCTTGTTTTTCTCTGTCTCTCTTGGACAGCCATTTGGAAATAATTGGCAAATGCCACCAGAGCACCACACCCATACCTTTAAAACTCCTCACTGCTACCTTTCTTTCCTGTCACAAATTTGGCACAGTTAAAGAAGAAATTTCAGATTATTTCCTTTAGGGAATTTGCCAATTTGTCTGACAAATTTCAGAGGCTGTAAGTAGGGCAGTTGTTGTGATGTAGCTGTAGCCCTGCACCTGGATGTACCTGTTCAGGAAATATTTTAAGTGGAAGCAAATATTCTGGACATAGCACAAAATAATCCCCATATTGTCCTTCCTAGGTGACATAAATATCAACCATCATCACTAATATCCTTCACATAGTCAGTGCCATGTAACAGAGCTCTGTGTACACAAGACCCCATTTCTGCATTTCCACAAAAACAACGCCATCATTACTCCTTTCTCCTTGACCTCAGAGCTATCCATCTTCTCAGCTTATCCTGTTCTTCTCTCACACCAGGCCCTGTGTTTAAGGCCTCAACTTGGTTCATCCCACTATTGCTTTATTTTCCTTCTTCCTTTTTGTAACACACCAGCTACACAAAGAACTGCTTTTCTGATAAGATTTCTGATATTCCAGTTGTCTGTTGACTGCTTAGGCTATAAGAATACCTGCTAAAACACGTACCACATGACTACAGTGCTGAGGAGCGTCTTTTTTTATGAGGTATGCAATAACCTATCCACTCCCCACAGATCATGAGTTTGGATTGAGGCTGCACGCTCAGGGCAACCCAACCCACATGAATACACTACGTCATCCAGATGGTTTTGGAAATCTAATAATCACTATGTCAGCAGCCACCTCCTTTCTTATCTTGTGATTTTAACTGTGACTGAAGTCACATGATACTCTAATTAATTAAGCCTTCTGCATATGTAATGTATCTGCATACAGATATAAGACATCATTGCCAACACAAATAAGACCATAAATCAGTTCACCAAACACAACTGAAGAAATTCAGAGTAAAAAGTTGGAAACGTCTTTACAAGTGATTCATAACATTACACTTCTTTGTAGTATCGGAGAGTTTATGTGCTAGAAATTTTCTCTTTCAGGCTCCAGAAAAGAGATGTTTTTTCTTGTGCTAAGCAGCAGCAGCAGGAAAGTGACTCATGACAAAACAAACAAATGGAACGGAGATAAGTGAAAAAGCAGTTCTGAAAATCAGGGAAAAGAAAGGAAAATTTTAAAAGGTTACACTGTTTATTAATCAGCACCATAATTTTACTTCAGTCTCTTGTGTCTCTACCGCTTAGTAAATGGTTGGCCATGAATGGGCCAGTAGGCAGTAGCACTCTTATTTCTGTTTGTGTGGCTGTCACTTCCAGGGACATGAAAGGGACAAACACCTGGGCACAGATATTTGTGCTATCAGTACCACCAAATACTTTAAAAAGCTGGTTACCAAGCAACTGTTTATGTCAAAAATCTAAATAGCATCCTCTTGGTAGGCAGATTTGAGAACAGGAGACTCAGCCCCCACTGCTGTTGTCAGGTCACTCAGGGGGTGGCATGTTTCCCACCACAAGCGTGACCAATGTCATAAACAGGTTCTTGTCAACCACCCTTTCGTTTTTCTGAAGTTGCCTGTTCTTAAGCTGTAAATTGTATATATTAAGAAGGCAACTCTTACAAAGCATGGATCACCCAGCATTAAATGACTAGGTGAACATTTAAGTGGGCTTCTCGATCTCTTCTTAACTTGGTATTTATTTAATGGACTAGACACACACAGTAGTGATAAGTGTCAATTATGGAGCTGAGAGAGAAGGAATGCTCTTGTTGGGCTGGTAAAAAGCAAATAGGGGCAATCTTGTAACGCTTCTGTGAGCAGCATTCCTCATACTGGTACTTTATCAAATACAAATTTAGTTTTCTTCTCCAGATAATGTTGTTATAAACAGAGCATTTATATTTTGGAGATTGCATTTTTTTCCTTTTGTTAATTTCTAATGACAGAACACAATAAATATATGTATACATATCGGCATACAGATATGTATACATACATTAATTTTTTATATGCAGGATTCAGGTTTTAAGGATACCTCTGAGGGCAGATTTTGGGCCACAACATGAAGGACAACACATTGGCCTCTCCTGCCAACAATCAGCAGCAGCACCAAGATCACACTAATCCCACATACCATGAATCCTCAGAGCATTCAACTCGATGTGCTGTTTCTAGGTCTTATTCATCTTCCAACCCCACTGCACACAGAGTATTTGGCAATGCGTATGTGGGGAACATGCAGAGAAGATGGAGATCATAGAATCATAGAATACCACATTGGAAGGGACCCCAAGAGTCATCTGGTCCAAGATGAAAGCTTCTCAGGTCTGCTACCACCGCTAGCAGCTTCAGTCCAAATAGACAGGTCCTGAACTTCTCTTTTGTTATGAGGAGAATGTAACCTCTGGGATGTGAAACAAACTTTAGAAACTCTCCTAAAAAAACCCGATTAGACAGATCTGTGTAGCCTCAGATGCTTTGTGAGAGCTTTCCTCCCCGCCCCACCTCCTTCATTTCACCTTATTTAAAATTAACTTACATTCTCACCTATACTTAAGCAGAAACTGTTGCCATGGTAACCCTGGAGGTCTTCTAAATCCAGCACATGATGTAAGCAACAAAAACGATTCCCTACAGGAAAACATACTGGCACCAGGCACGGTCAGTTCTGCAAGGATTTCGTGTGGGGGAAGAAGAGGTAGAAGCAGTTACCGCTCCTGCCCCCAGCTGCACCAGGAATTTTGGCTGGTGGGCACCTCTCATCCTTCACCCTTCCTCAGACATGCAAGGAGCTGAAAACTGAGAGACTGAGGCTCCATAGTGAACTGGGAGAAAGGTGCCTTCAGCACTGACCCCAGCATTGCTGCATCTGGAACTTTTGACAGAAGCGCAAACCCCGTCAGCTTAGTGGCAGCCCGTGGCGAAAGAGGGAGCATGATTCACATCATCTGCCTCTGTTTATGCACTTATTGCTCTTTTTGCCCACTTGCCCTGTTTTGCAAATGCCTGGCCCCTTCACATTACTCCCGCATGGCCGATGTCCTGCTGACAGCTTGCTGACCGCCTGTGGGCAGTGGTACATGAGTCAAGGGGCAGGTGGCCAAGGTGGCACCACTCTGACTTGCACAGAGTCAGTTGCATCAAGGTCCAGAGACACCACCAAGTTGAAGCAGTCTTTGCCATCACCCATCATCCCATGATTTTGATGCTTGTGGGATCTACTGAATTGACAGCCCTCTTGGCTAAAAAATCCAGATTACCCAGATCAGAGCTGTAACACTAGTCCACTCGATTTCTATACTCCCTCTGCCCCTGCCTGTACATTTTAGCCCTCAAATACAGAGTAAAAGTAGGTTCGATCTCCATAATTCCCTCCACCATTTTCTTCCTTGCTCAGCTCATTAGTGCTTTCATGTAATGAACAACTACTCATAAGACTGGAGTGAGACCACTAAGCCATTTCCCATGGACAGCTTAGCTGCTACCAGAATAGCAACAATTATTGATTTGGGCCCAAGTCGAACCAAAGAGCCCATTCCATCACACATTGCCCAATGCATCTGCTGAAAATTATTCCACATGGCACACACATTGACAGAAATCCTCTTTAAAGCACTTATTTTCTTCCCATCTCTGTGACTTGCATATATACTCCCAAGCTTTCCAGGATTTTAATTCTCCTCTCTATCTGAATTCCAGGTTTTGTGGAATTTCTAGATGTTGATAAATCCCTACAAAGTGTTAATTTAACAATTAAAACAAGATTAGATCTTCAAAAAGGGAATTTAAAGAACAGATACTATCCTGCTCTTGTCATACAAAACAAGGTGAGGTTTTATAGCTAATCAGGCCAAAATAAAGGTTGCATTTTCCTGTCCTTTTTCTCTTCATATTGAGAAATCTTACAGACTACTCACCAAAAATCCCAGAGTTTACAGCAGGGCCCTTTATTACAAGGGCATCGGAATCTACCATAGGAATTCAGGGAAGGCAGGAGCTATTTTTGTAAAATTATCATTTGATCTCCTTGGACTATCTTTATTACAGAGTATTGTGAGGATACATATAGTAACATATAGACTTCTTTGCTAAGAGTTCCCCTGCCTCCTCTGTTGAAAAATTGCTGGCAGTTTTGCCTAAGCAAAGAATAGAGGAACAGCCTAAATAAAGTTGTTTGTTTGTTTTTCTTTGTTTGTAGTTTTTTTTTTAATTTTTCGGTTTTTAAAGAAATTAAAAAAATAAACAAGAGCGTAAAAAGCTACCCAAAAAAAAACAGCAACAAAATAAAAACAAAATAAAAACCCCAAAACAAAACAACAACAAAACAAAACCAGAAAACAACATTGGGCAATCAGTGAATTTGCCCACCAGGTGTCAACTTTCCAGCTCTGTAGCTCTCTTTTCTACTGCAGTTGCATCATTCAGATATTTTAAACCCCATATAGTGCACATATTGGACCAGATATTCTCCTATTTGTGATCTCATGACATTTCAGCTCTGAGAAAGCTCAAAGAACTTATTGCTTCTGCTCACCACATATTAGTTTGGCACACAAAGTCGCACCAGAACTATGTTTATCACTTTTAATTTCCTGGTATTTTAACTTTTTAATCTTATTAAACAATTAGTGACAGTGTACAGTGATTAATGGTCTTTTTCTTAATATGGAAGTTTATTCTTAAAATTCCTACCTCCCTATCCATACATGAACTTCCAATTTGCTAAGCAGATTGCTGCTGCTGGCTGAACTTCATTGTTGGCTTTTAATTATATATGGTGACTTTTGAAAGTGTTCCTACTGTGCATAGTAGCATGCAGTCATGGACATAGTCAGACACACAGTTTCCAGTTCTTCACCATCCCAAACCTTAAATAATTTCATTAAAACCAGTGTAAACTAAATAAAAATTGTACCAAATTGGAATGCCACACCTTTCCAACTGCTTCATCCTCATGTGAGTGACTGCATAATATACCAGTCAATAGGAAATCAGCTTTACGTTTTTACCATTTCAGGGCAGATTTAAGCCGTCTCCTGGGCTCCTGTTGAAGTGGCCCACATAGGAGTACAGAAGAAGAATGAAACTTTCTGATTGTGATTCAGGGCTGAATAATCTTTTTTTTTTTTTTTCCTCTTGAGCCATCTTCACTAACATCCTCTATCCAGAAGCTTCAGAGGCCATCGGGAAAATCAGCCTGAGCCTAGAGACAGGTCTGCTATCAGGGGACAACCTGGAATAGGAGAGAAGGTTGTGGGATACTGCCAGGGATGTTCAAGCTGCACTCAATAATCCTGTGATACTAATGTCATCCTGTGCCCTCGTCAAACAGCATTCCTGCCTACACAGACAGATGTGGGAGCTCTGCTCTTGGGATCTGCGCAATCATGCATCCAAATCCCAAACAGGTGCCCAATATGCCACCATTTATTATTGTTCTATGGTCTTTAAAAGCGTTTCTATCAATTTAGTCTCCAGTATGTTTTGCTGGCAATAACAAATGAAAGAATTAACTGGTTTGGAAACTGCCTTTCTCTTTAAGGACTAGGTAGCTGCAAGATGTTCAACAGCCAGAGGAGGAAATAATAACTTCATATCCATAATGTCAAGCTCATATTCTAACCCCTTACAGCTCCAATGCCATGCCTATTCAAAAAGCCTGGGACAGATCCCTGCTTTGCTACTGTCTAAACATGATGTCTTCTACAGATTAAAGAGTTAAATTCTCATTTATCCGTCAAATTCAGGAGAACCAAGCTTTTATTCACACACAGACACAAGAAGTATGAAAGAGTATTCCAGGGAGACTCAGAAAAGTGCACCCAGCAAATACAGTATTCCAGTCCCTGACCCAGCACGATTCTTTCATATAACACATTCACTAACCACTTCTTATATACACATATTGAAATTCATATATTTACATGTGAATATATGCATGCATGTATGTGTACATATATAGCAATATATTTCTTCCATTAGTCCAAAAGAAATAGCACAACATAAGAAGAAATATTACCTGCAACTGGGAGACATCAGTTTTTCTGTGGAAGATGGAAAAGCCTGCATGTTGGAAGTAGTTGAGCCCTTGCCTACCAGCTGAGACACATAAACCACAATAATGAGTATGCTGTGAACCACACCAAGGGATAAGGCATTCTGCTTCACAGCCTAGATGAAAAGCACATATGCAACCAGTTTAAGAAACTCTGCAACTGGTCAGTAGCCAAACATGCCCTTTTACCACACATTAGATGAGAAGCAGTAACTTGTGAATCATAGGTCACTCAGTCACCGTCACCCACTCATCCATACACCAAATGAAGGAACCGGCCATGCTTGTTACCAGCCTTCTTTGCTATAATGGCCTCCTACTAAGCAAAAGAGGTAATCAGATGCAATGGTTAGCTTGCTTATTTGTAGCACAAACCATGTCTTATTTAACTGTCTGCCTTAGCAGGTATGTCAAATAGGGTGAGACATGATGAAGCGCAGGTCTGGCAAAACCTGAAACATGTAGCTGGACAACAAGATTAATTCTTTACTGAAAAAGGGAATAAGAACTGATAAAGCTAAAAGTGGTCAAGGCTGTTTTTGCATTCTCTTGGTACAATACCCGGGTGACCACATTTCCAGGCATCTGGAAAGCAAGATGGGGAATAAGATCATGAGATACAAAGTATGTTGCATGCTGTGTAACAAGACTGAAAGACTGGGCTGTAAGTAGTAGGGAGGTCCTTGCTTACTGCCTCCATGCAGGGGCAGCTGGAAAGCCAAGGCACTGGTTGTGGCAGCAGATTTCTTGAAATCACCTAAGGAGCTGGTAAAGGAATATGGGACTTATTTAATGAGCTATTAAACAAGGCAAAGGCTTCTGTTGCATAGTGATCTGACAGGGTGGCTTCAGTTACTGGGAAGATGCACAAACAGGCTTCCCAAGTTTATCTGAGTCTAGTTACAGACTTGGTTTGCCATTTAGATGGTATTTGAAGTGAGACAGGAATAAAAGCAGTTTCTGAGTAATTTGAAAGAGTATTTCTGACACCTCAGGTCAACCGTCATTTTATTTCCAGGGCAGACATGTAACTACTCTATGTGGAACTTATCTAGTTTAATAAAAAGTGGACTGGAGCCCTGAACAGGGTGTCTGTGCCTGGTTTCTTGTACAGCCTCCCACAGAATAGCATTGCCATTTTCAAGCCACACAGATAATTTCTTACCTGTGGTCTGGCCTCAGCTGCCTGAACTCCACTGGGAAGAAAAAAGGCAGGGAACAAATTAACTGCCAATTATTTTTGAAACTAGCTGCAGTCACTTTTATGATGAATATATTTTTTCTTGGCCCATAACACTTGAAATTAGCAGTTTTTCCTTTTCAGTTTATGGCACAGAAAAGCGGGGTTGTTCTCGAGGGAATGTTACACTTCCTTACGTATTCCAACAGTGTCTCTGTGCTCCAGAGGTTCGTGCAAAACCTGGAGCTGAAACTCCATTCCCTGAAACTTAATCCAGCATCACAAGTATGCACCAACAAAAGTCCGTCAAACATCTTTAGAAATTATCAAATACGGATCATATTCATTTTTCTTTATTGCTCATGGCTTTTTTTCCCAGACCTTCACTACACAGTGACCATAAGCAAACTTTGACAGGGAAGCACACAGCAAGAACACATTCTTCCTTATTTTTATACCTTTTGGTCCACTTTTTCAATCAGATAATAAATTATTTCTCAGGAAGACCACCATTTCTAATATTATTTACATCTCCAGGAGCATACCTCCTTTTCTCTTTAGTATACTGAATGGAAAAAAGGACAGAAAATGCAATATGAATACTAGAAGAAGCCTAGCTGTCTATTATGTTGTGAAATAAATTCCCTAGGAGAGTATTACAGGTCTCTCGCTGGAAACACCTAAGGTGTAGCAGGGAATGTATTAAAAGAGGTGCAGCAGAGAACTACCTTAATCTCATAGATGGGCCAGATGACCCAAAAAGGTTTTATCCTGTAATACATAGGATTCTATGTTATATATATATTTCCTTCAGTATTCGTCTTCTCTTTCTGATTGCAAATCCCATTGAAATACACGCTCCTTCTCATGCATAATGCAACCTATAAAATGGCACTAACCAATTATCTTAGCCATTTAATACCTACAGAGTCTGTCCTTTTGGAATGCTATAAGCCTATTTTTTCCCTGGATATATCATTACAATGGAAGTGTCACTATGCTTCTGATGATTTGCATGAAATAAGAAGACAGGACTGATTGTGAATGTGTTAATTATATTTTAACTTTGCAATGCATTTCAGAAAATATTAATAAGACTAAAATTTCAATTATTAATTACATAATGAGTAACATAATGCAGTTTTGCAGTCTAATTCAGGCACATTCCTGAATAATTTAATTCTGAAAATGGTGTGGTACAAAAGGCCTAGATCACAGTGCAATCAAGCAGTACTGGGAATGTAGTAGACTCAGGGCAAAGAAATCCAAATTATTTTCTTCCGGAAAAAACACACGAAATTCAAATGCTCTTCAGTGATAAGAATTAGATTAGAAAATGTAATCTCAGCACAATATCTAATCAAATAGGGCACCAAGCAGTCACTTTTTACATTAATACCACTGGCAAAACCTGCACTCCAAACATGTGCCGTTCCAAGTGTTTGACTGATGATTTTTGTTTCCTGATTATTCATCATAGTTTGTAGCTGCTCACTGTTAGATCTTTCTTCACGGTATCTATTAGAGTATAGAATAGCTTACAATCTGAAAAAAGTTGTGTAATACAGAAAGTCTTGAGATTTTTTTTTACTGTGATGCAGAGAAAAGCAGACATCATTCAAAAATATTTGTGAAAAAAAAAACAACACATAAATTGTTTCCCATGCCTTCCCTGCTTTGTCTAAATGCACATATGTGGAGAGTCTCTGGCTGTGTGCTGTGAACAAGCCAGGGCTTGATGCGGCTGTGCTACACGGAAGGATTTCCCTGAGACACCAGAGACAAAAGGAAAGTAAACAGAAGCCGCTCTGCCCTCGACCCAGGCTGCAGGAGGGGCGTTGCCGCTGCGCATGAACAGTCTGTGAACAGTGCCCTGCAGCCAATCACCATAGTGGGGGGGGATGAGTGACTGTGAGTGTAACCAATTGTAGCCTGCACTTGCCGCATGGCCTTTTGGTATAGAGTATATAAGGCTTGGAAAAACGTGGTCTCGGGGACATTGATATTCAGTGTTGTTTAAGAGTTCATTAAAGAGTACGGATGGTAAATTCACATTGAATTAGACTCCTTACTCTCGCCCGGCCCGCCCGTTCGATCAAAGAGCTTATGCCGGCGTCTGGATTCGTCGAATTTGCTACCACCACATTTGGTAGCAGAGGATGGTTCGTTAGCAGAGCATAACGCTTCGGATCTACATATGGTAGCAGAAGGATGGATCGTTAGCAAAGCATATCGCTCCGGATCGAAATTACTGCGGTGAGCAGCGTTCATAAAAACGGAGCCAAGCCGGGGTGTGGGATAGTGTGCTTAGTCCGGTATCAAAAGACGGGCACCAGTCGAGCTGGCCACTCGCATCCTACGTTAAGACCGCGCTGATAAGATAATGGATATTGAAACAGCCGCGGCACTGCTGACGACTATTCTCTCTAAGAGAGGTATTGAATCGTCACAGGAAAAGCTAATCACATTGATTTTTTTAGCTCAGAAGTGGGGACACTTTGGAGAAGTTCCACTTTTGTTTTCCCCAATGGAATGGAGATCAGTGGGGGACACTATGTGGGACAAAACTATCAGAGGGGAAGAAGAGAAAGAAATTAAAGCTGTGAGAGAATTGTGGAAAACCGTATTAGAATCATTAGAAGTTTTGAAATCGGAACAACGTGCCGCCCTAAGAGCCGCGGAGGCGCTTGTCCCAGAACAAACCTGGACTGATAAAACTTGTCGTCCAAAAGAAAAGAGGGGCCTGTGGGCTACTCTGTGGGGTCTGCCTGCCGTTCGGGGTGGTCGCGGGGTCCCGGCTCAGCCAATACTTTCACAATCCGATCTGCAACGCGGATTAGAAACTGCGCGGCTCGTAAACAAAGAACCGGAAGTTTCCCCCTCCGAGTCTCTGGGGCAATGTGCCAAGAAGGCGGAAGTGCAACTAGTCGACTGTCCGGATGTGGGAGGCCCTGAGTGCCGCCCTCCTCCTACCGCTCCGCCTCTGCCCTGCCCCGAGCCGGACGCCCCCCCTCCCTCCGAGAAAAGCGTAGGGGCCGGGCCCAGACGGGCCGGGCCCAGACCGGCCGGGCCGCTGCCGCCGCGGGGGCCGGGGCCGCCTCAAACTTTGCCTCCGCAAGCACCCGCGGAAGTTTTTTGTGAGCCTCCTCCTACATCATTGGGCTCACTCCAAGCAGTAGAGCAGTTACTGCAAGTTATTACCAACAAGCTTGAACAACTTAACTTAAGAGTGTCAAATGTAGAGAAAAATAAGGAACAAATTGAGTTTCAAAAACCAGCTTGCCTTTCACAAACAATGCCATCAAAGGTACCTATAGATTCTACTGACCAGCCGCAGCCCCGACGTGGCAGATGGTCAGGGGTCATCAAAGATGCCATTCTAGAAGGTGATTGGTCTCCAGCAAAATTAGCCCTACCGGTAATTCAAAATATGAACACTCAGACAACGGTATGGGAACCACACGATTGGAAAATTTTGCAGCAAGCAAAACAAACAACCACAAGCCATGGTATACGTTCAGCAGCTACCAGACACAAAGAACATCTCCGAACCTGTATCCCAATCAGCGACCAACTGTGAACCAGGCTTCTTTCACCTCAACAAGCCAAGCACCGCAGGAAGCCTCGGAGTTGATGTGGAGACAGCAGTAGATATTACATTGACCAATACTGCAATTCATAGAATACCAACGAATGCTAAAGGACCTTTATTTCGACAAGATAGTCTCATTGGAGGCCTATTGATTGGCCGTTCTTCTGCTAGTATCAAAGGTCTTATAGTAATACCAGGTATAATTGATGCAGATTTCACAGGAACTGTTCAAATCCTGGCCTACACTCTGCATCCACCAATTTTTATTCCTTCTGGGAGTAGAATAGCTCAGGTAGTAGCACTGGAAAACTGCCTACCAATGCTTCCAGGAGTTCCTCCAGCATCCTCAACACAAAGGCATGATAAAGGATTTGGATCGACAGGTCCTGCAGTTTGCTTCACCTCATCAATGACTCAGCGTCCCATGTTACGTGTGCAACTATTTCAGTCTGATTCTACTGTTGTTGTAGAGGTAAATGCAATGCTTGATACTGGAGCTGATGTCTCCATCATTAGTCAATTCAAATGGCCACGAAATTGGAAACTTCAAAAATCAATCTCTTCCACTGTTGCTGGAGTAGGGGGTCAAACTACTCCAAATATAAGTGTTGATCCCATTTCGATTAGTTTCCCTGAAGGTCAATGTGTTACCCTTAGGGTGTATGTAATGGAATTGCCAAGCAGCCTTGAGGCGCTTATTGGCCGTGATGTCTTGGGGCAACTTGGTGCCGTGTTAACTACTTCACCTTTTCCTTAGTGGTCACTGGAAAGCAGTTGCCCAACCCTCCATTGACCTGGTTAACAGATAGCCCAGTTTGGGTTGACCAGTGGCCATTAACAGAAGAGCAACTGCAAAAGGCACGTGAATTAGTAGAAGAGCAATTAGTTGCAGGCCATATCAAGCCTTCTACTAGTCCATGGAATACCCCAATTTTTGTAATACCAAAAAAGAGTGGAAAGTGGGGATTATTACATGACTTGCGAAAGGTAAATGATCAAATGCAAGCCATGGGTGCTTTACAGCCTGCATTACCATCACCTGTAATGTTACCAGAAAATTGGCATATTCTAATTATAGATTTAAAGGATTGTTTCTTTACCATTCCTTTACATGAACAAGATACACAGCGTTTTGCATTTACACTGCCTTCAGTAAACAAAGCGGAACCAGCTAAAAGGTATGAGTGGGTAGTGCTACCGCAAGGTATGAAAAATTCTCCTACACTGTGCCAAATGTATGTTGCATGGGCACTTCAACCTATTCGTGCATCATGGAAACGAACAATTATTTATCATTATATGGATGATATTCTGTTCTGTCAACAAGCTGAGTTCACAGGAAGTTCCATAGTCCAAATTACGATCAAACTCAAAGAAAAGGGGTTGGTTATAGCTCCAGAGAAAGTTCAAAAGTCTGCACCTTGGAAATACCTTGGTTGGTCCATTTGTGATGCACAGATTCGTCCACAAAAAATTGAATTACATACTGATTTACAAACATTAAATGATGTCCAAAAATTGTTAGGGGACATACAATGGATTAGAAATTGCGTAGGCATTGCTAACAATGATATAGCACCTCTTACTTCACTTCTAAAAGGAGGTGATCCAGCTAAGAAAATAAGCTTAGAGTCCGTGCATCTCAAATGTCTTTCTGATATTATACAAAAAGTACAGACAAATTGGTCTAGCCGAAGACTTTCTGATCGACCAATTTCCCTCCTTATTAGCAATCTAGAACATCCGTGTGCAATCATCTGCCAGTGGCAAAACAAAAACGGGGAATTCCCCATAGATGTTGCTACAGATTCTTCCTTTTGTGCCACTGTCAGATTGAAAACAGAAAATGATTTGCGATTATTAGAGTGGATTTTTCTCAGTGTCCAACCAAAATTCAGTATTCAAACGAGACCAGAAGCAATTGGAGAATTGATTCGAAAAGGAAGATCTCGAATATTAGAAATTAGCGGTCAGGAACCAGATGACATCAGTATTCCGATAAATGGAGCCGATTTAGAATGGTGGCTGAGACATTCGATGCCTATACAGAATGCATTATTAGGATTTATAGGCAAGGTACATTCACGACAACCAAAAGGTAAACTATGGCAATTCCTTAGAACAAATCAGTGGTTAGAGAGAAGCAAAGTAAAAGCAAAACCTGTTGAAGGCCTTACAGTATATACAGATGCAGGAAAACGAAAACACCAGGCAGCATGTATCTGGCAAGAGAATAGTCAATGGAAACAGCATTTAATTGAAGGTTCAAAAGAGGATTCATTGCAGACTTTAGAGCTCACGGCAGTAATATGGGCCTTAAATAATTGGCTGAAATCTGCTTTAAATGTTGTCACAGATTCTTTGTATGTAGCAGGTATAATACCCAGAATGGAAAATGCCCTGTTAAGACAATCGAATAATCCTCGATTAGGAAAATTGTTTGTACAATTGAGAGCTATTTTAAATCAAAGAAAAGAACCCTGCTGTGTGATTCACATCCGCAGTCATCAATGGAATCTTGGTCTAGGTGAAGGAAATCAAATTGCAGATAGTTTAGTAAGTTCAGTACAGCACATGCCTCCAACAGATAAATTCCAACAAGCGAGACAAAGTCATGAGAGCTTTCATCAGAATGCCAGAGGTCTCCAAAGACAATTCGATTTAACTTTAAATGAAGCAAGAAGTATTGTACAGGCATGTCCTCAGTGTGGAAGCCAGATGTTAGGTATAGGAATCGGTGTCAATCCTCGAGGTTTAAAAGCCTTAGAATTATGGCAAATGGATGTGACACATGTGCCAGAATTCGGAAAACTTAAATATGTGCATGTCACAATCGATACTTTTTCAAAAATGATATGGGCTACTGCTTTACCAGGAGAAAAAGCACTACATGTATGTAAACATCTTACAGCTTGTTTTGCTGTAATGGGTGTCCCAGAAAAGATTAAGACAGACAATGACCCTGCCTATGTTAGCCAGAAAGTTAGAACTTTTCTAATGAAATGGGGAGTGAAACACGTTACAGGTATACCTCATTCCCCAACAGGCCAAGGTATCATCGAGAGAGCACATCAAATGATTAAAGGGTATTTGAGCAAACAGAAGCAGGAAGAGTTAGATTGTCAACAGCGTTTAGCAAAGGTGTTGTTTACCTTGAATTATTTATGTCTAACTGGAGATCATGAGGAGCCTCCTGTGATCATTCATCATTATCAGATCAGACTAGGAAGGAAAAACACTTTACCGGAATTCATGGTGAGATATCGTGATCCCACCACTGGATTGTGGAAGGGACCAGTACCTGTTATTTTTAATGGTAGAGGGTATATGTGTCTCTCCACAGATCAAGGTCCATTGTGGGTTCCAAGCCGAGCAGTAAAGCCGGAGTTGAAACAAACTCAACCAAATCAACTCCCTGCAGCAGAACCCTCGGAGGTCACAGAGTGAGGTGTAACCTTTGCATTGATTTAGCTGTGACATGTATGCGTACTATAGTTATATAAGTAGATCTTTAAACACCACTACCTCTTGAGTAAGTTTATCAACACCCAGCACATTGTTTGTTATAAGTTGAGTACCTTTAAACCAAAGTTCTTGGAATTTGTTTAATCAATCCATTGCGATATTTAAACGGCAATGGAATACCTCAGGTTTATTGCAAAGTGCACTGTTTACGTTGATTGTTGTTGTTATTTATATGTTATGTATAAGTTGTTTTTTTTATTACATATCAAAAAAGGATTAGTACACACAGCTAATCAATCCTGGCTTGTCCAAAAAGAAAAAAAAAAAGGAGGAATTGTGGAGAGTCTCTGGCTGTGTGCTGTGAACAAGCCAGGGCTTGATGCGGCTGTGCTACACGGAAGGATTTCCCTGAGACACCAGAGACAAAAGGAAAGTAAACAGAAGCCGCTCTGCCCTCGACCCAGGCTGCAGGAGGGGCGTTGCCGCTGCGCATGAACAGTCTGTGAACAGTGCCCTGCAGCCAATCACCATAGTGGGGGGGGATGAGTGACTGTGAGTGTAACCAATTGTAGCCTGCACTTGCCGCATGGCCTTTTGGTATAGAGTATATAAGGCTTGGAAAAACGTGGTCTCGGGGACATTGATATTCAGTGTTGTTTAAGAGTTCATTAAAGAGTACGGATGGTAAATTCACATTGAATTAGACTCCTTACTCTCGCCCGGCCCGCCCGTTCGATCAAAGAGCTTATGCCGGCGTCTGGATTCGTCGAATTTGCTACCACCACACACATATGCCCAGAATTTACTGAAAAATCAAACAGACAAGAAATTTAAAGGAAGCACACCCACGCCTGAAAAAAATCCCACGCTGGCTACTGCAAGGTGATGGAACGGGATCTTCTGACACCAGCTCCTCTTGTCTCTCACCCTTTTTTCGCCCTGTCTGCCCCCTCATCAGTCTCCTCTCACTGCCCTCTGTAGCTAAAAAAGCCCTTGCCAACAAAGGGCTGAACTGCACTTCTGCAAAACGTTTAATTTTTTGTCAAATTGGTGTTTTCTGACAACAATGAGTATCCACATAGCTCTAGGTTCAACACCCTGGCAGGGGCTGGGGGGATGCTAGAGGTGGAAGGGTGCAGAAAGCCTGGCCAGGGAACACCTTAATTGGACTCCTTGCTAACTTTCGGTGGACTGCCACATCGTCACAGGTCTGTCTCAGAGGGAAGGAGCATGTTGACCCCAGTATCACCAACTCATCAGAGAGTAAAAGAGAAGTGGTGACCAACGTGGGTTTTTTGTTTGGTTGGTTTTGTTTTGTTTTTAAAATCTATCCTGGATTCCCACTGCCATGAGAAGGAGCACAGATACAGGAGCCAGATGGAGCAAATGCTGGTGCCTTACAAATGCCACTACCACAGGGAAAGGCATGCAGGCACTCGCTCTCACAGAGTGAGGGGAGGGAACACCAGCCTCGAGCGAGAAGAAATCAGGTTGCTCTGGGCAGGAGGGCTGGGGAAGGGAACAGATTGCTGCTCTGCTGCTCACACCTGAGCGCCCTGCCAAATTGTCGCTCAGGCCAGAAGTGGCAGTGTCGCTGGAGCCAGCTAATCCCTGCCAAGCCATCCACTGCCAGCCCGAAGGGAGCCAGCGTGACCTGCCGCTCACCCGACACGTCGGCCAGCTTCCAGGTAGCCAATGTCATCAGGAGAGGGTTGCTTCTCTGCGTGTGCTGCTGTCTTTCTGGCTGAAATATGTCCCTCTGTGTTTCGGTGACGTGAGCCGAGCCATGGGAAAGCAAACATCGGTATTGTGTGTTTTTCAGATGTGGTTGCTAGCTACTGCAAAAAATAAAACTCAGTCCTTTTTAAAGGATAAGCAAGTTTTGAAATGCTGGTGAGGAACCTGGCAATGCACACTGGATGAATGCTAAAAACATGGGCACTGTCGTTTCTTCAACCAGATAACTGTATTCTCCACAGCTCTTTCCTACCTGCTTACTGCACACTTCCACACCACATGAAGAAATGCTTGTTCCCAAGCTCTGACCGATAAGAAGTCATGAGTGTTATTGTGAATATTTGCAGATGCAGAAATAATGCAATGTGCAGCCATCTAGTCATATGCACCAAGCTGTCCGTTATGGTCCATTTTACAGTTGGGGGTGGGGAGGGGGTGCTAATTATACTTAATTTAGGCAAGGCTGAAGTACTCAGCTTCACTGAGTTAAACCCCAAGACCTGGAAGGCACTCAGAGAGTTTGAGATCATGTCATGTAAGATGAACATACCTTCTTGCTCCCTTGTGAAACACCATTAGATTAACACACAAAAAACAGCAACAGAAATGACTATATAGAAAAATTGAAGTTTCCTATCTAACAGTTTTACTGAAAGCAGGTTATACCCATGCTTATGCTTGTGAAAAACAACTTCCATCAAAGCAATTTGCACCTCCCCTTGCTCTGTTGCTACATGGCCTAAAAAGCCTCCTTCTGCACCTCCTTCTCTTCCCCTTCAGTTTGCCCTGTAACTTGATGAAAGCATCACTTATTCAGTTAATATTTCTTTGACACCATATGTGCAATATGCACCAAAAAAAGGGTTTTGGCTAAAAACAGACACATTTACTTCATGCTTCTTTCAGTGTCATCAGAAGCATAGACTTAGATTTCTTGAAAAAAAAATAATCCAAAAACTACATTTCTTCCCTTCACGAACTGAGTCCCAGAGACAAATCTATTTTTAAAAAAATCTTTAGCTTATACTACATTATTTGTTAGCAATGCTGCATATAATGGCATTCTAAAGCAAATGTTTTCTTCCCTCACAGTGACTTTTAAAACATAATTTGATGCACAGAGACAAAACTGGGATGGGATGGGATAGGATGGGGGGAGAGATTCCTGGCTCAAGTTTTATGGAGTTAGAAAAATTCCAAATTTGCCAAGCAAACATGTGAGTGAGAGGAGAGAATTCATGCCAAGTGCAGAGGACTATCATCCAGAACCATGAGCACAGCTCTGCTGACTGCAGAGCGAGCCTGCATTGTTCTGGGGAAATGCATCAGGCACAAAGGAAATTTTCTCTTGACAGAGCAGCAGGGTTTCTTTATCTTCCTCTCCTCACCCTTTCTTTTCTTCTTTTTTTTTTTTTTTTTAAAAGACCTTCTTTCTAAATGTCATTAAATACTAGGCAATGGTAGCTTTCTTTGGTCATCAACCATGCAAGTGAAAAGCTAGTATGGCAGTATTAGTTTGCAGTCTAGAAATAGTATAGAAATATCACAAGAGCTGTATTATCAAGTGTTGTAAAATGAACAAATTTCTTCAAATCATAATTAACAATGGGCCTGGCTGAGTAGAAACACACTTTTTATGACAAAAAAAAATGCTTTCAGCATACATTTGGCTAAGTAAACTTCATCAAGTTTATGACTGCTAACCTAGCTAGTGCTAAGATTTTTCATGTTCCTTCAGGGACTCCAGTACTCAGTTTGCTGTGTTAGTGTACCCACATACATCCCTAGACCCAGTCCAGTCCAAGCAGATACTAGCATTTCTTTATGACCTGGGGCACAGACTGCAGGTATTATCTTTGCTCACAAAGTTTAAGCAAAAGAATGTAGTGATTTTTCCAATGACAACATAGTGCTGTTCATAGGGTAGGAGTGACATTCAGATTAGGAAAAGTTCCACAGAAAATGCTGTGTTGGGCTTAGTTTATATATAGATACCAACTAAAAACCCAAGCATTTTCCAACAACGATGTAATTGTTTTCCATTCCAGGTGTACTATACCTATGCGTTAACTAATTCTATGACAGAGTAATCCAGGTGAATGTTTAATTTTGAAGGACTGTGTCGTATTTCTTTCTCGCAACATAGCAAATTGTTACCCACTGCAAGCGACAAGGTGGCTATCCATCTGCCTTTCCTGACATGCAGAAACGAAACGGTTCGCTAGGAATCAGCCCAGAATAGCAGTTATTATGGTTATTATTCTGACAAAAGTTACATGTTTGTGCTTAAATAAGTGACATTTGGGCAGGACAAAAACCAACGCCATGGTGCAAGGACGTAACCTCGTATCATCAAAGTCAATGAGAACTGTGGGAGTGAAACTGTTCTTAAGCGGTCTGTGAAAATATGAAAGATGGGAACCTGAATGCAATGTTTGAATGAGGAGCTGAACTATTTTGCTTAACAGAGTGGGAGGACTGTAGAGGAACATTTTGTCCCTTCAGAGAAAAGGCTTGCTTTAGTTAAGATATCATTGAGTTTACAGGCATCTTGTATCATAATGCAAAAATATCCTTATTGCTGAAGTCTTTGTCCACACCTCAGTTAGTCCAATATGGTCCTCCTATAGATAACCCACTTCTCAGAAACTTCACAACCAACTCCTAATTCTCACTTTCACCCACAGACATCCTGCAAATCGAGAGCTGAACAAGAACTCAAAACTGTAGTTTGAGGGAGACCACTTATTTCCAAAAGTGTTGTACCATTGGGAACTGCAAATCAGAAATGTAAGAGCTTGCACACAAGGAAAAAAAAATATATATATACATATATATAAAATAATTATTTTTGAAAAGATTAAATTGAAACCTCCAAAACAATCCTCCAAAATCTTCTACACCCTAGTTCTCCAAGTGACATCAGGCTTGGTAACAAAACAGCGAATTTTTCCTCAGTACAGTAAACACTCTCTGGAAACCTGATTAACGTGTGCATACCTTCATCAAAACCATGACAGTTTTGAAATGGCAAATCATTAACAAGAATTAAACCTGCAGGAAAGGAGGACCTCAATTTAAATCCAGGACTTTGTTTAATTCATCTGTCCATTTATAGCCATCTCAATCTCCACTGCATCCTCCTCCCGTGTCATTAGGAAAACAGGACACTGACAGTTTTGTCAGCACCAGTAGTTTCATTCTTATTAGGTCTACTGCTGAGTTAAACAGCAGTTGTGTTCCCATCACGATCCCGTCCCTAGCTCACCTTGGCCTAGTTTAGCTCGCCAACATTAAGTCTGGCGTTAGCCCCAGCAAGGTAATTAATTTCACACTCGCGGCATGCTTTATACCGCAGATCTTACAGACTAACATTGTGCCAGATTTGTGTGTCATATTCTGTACTTAAGTGTCCAGGAAAAGAGTGTGCAATGCAAAAGAGTGACCCAAAGACACACAGGTTGGTGTTTATTTACTCTGCCACTAAGCAGCATACGTACCAAATTAAACACTTGCATAGTAGCGTATACATACACATGTTAAGTGGCTGGTTAGAGAGAGGAAGAGTTTCAGTAATGACGCTGACGTATAATTAGCCAGCACAACTCTGTTAAATATTGCATCTTTCTTTTATCTTTGACAGGCTATAAATCCATCTGCCTCGGGACTAATTCTCGCTTGCCAACCCACACTTCCCAGGAGACCAAGACATGCTATGCGACAACTTCCCGAAGACACATTTTTCTTTCACCTCTGTGTAATTCCATATTCTGCTCCCATGAAGATACAAATCTAGTCATGCACTGGGCTGATATCTTACAAGCCTCAGAGCTGGACCCTCTGTTCAACCAGAAAGGGGGTGGTTGCAGCTTCCCAATGGGAATCAAACAGTAGCTGTCGCACCTGCAGTCATTCAGAAGTAAATTCATATTTGGTTGCATTGGAAACCCCTCAATGAGGGAGATGTTTATTCATGAACAGCAGAAAGGAATGCAGGAAGCTGTATCAGTAAGATTACATCTGTTTCCACACACTACAGCTGCGAAAAATCCTTAGGCCTAGAGACTTTAAGGCTAGACAGGTTTATTGAGAACAACTTGTCTGACCCTCCTGCATCATACTGATTTTCACCCAGTAATTCCTGTAATCGAGCCCAATGCTTCACAGTTAAAGAAGAATATAACATCAATAAAGGTCTGTAACTTTGATTAAACATTTCTGAAGCATGAAGACTCTACTGCATTTTTCAGTAATCCATCCCCCTGGTTAATTACCTTTGCTGTCACATTTTTGTGCTTTACTTGTAATTGAATTTTTGGTGCTCTCATTGTTCATAAGAAGAAACTGAAACTGAAGTTGCATTTTTTAACCTGGCATTGGATCACAGGAGCAATTTCACAGATGCTGTATAACAAAGGGAATATCACCTCCATAATCCAGCTCATGACTCCAATTCTCAGCAGTCAAAGGATTGTGCTCACATTTTATATGAAGACCATGAATATTTGGGGCTGGAGGCTGTGTTTCTAGCATGTATACAATCTGAGAGGTGCTGTCACAAAATAAACTATCATTAAAGCAAATCGCTCTGCCTATGGCTTTACACTGTGCTTCATGCAGGTCTTTTTGCCCATCATCATCAGAGGTATGCATTTCATAGATTTGGTTCAGTACATATGGTCTGCATTTGTTGTTTCTAACTTTGTGGTCTTTCAACTGTTTGCATTAAAAAACATAGTATGTGATTGGAACCACATGGCTCTAGGACTCAGTTTTTCTGTAGGTCATATAGCTAAACCCTTCAAATCGTTCAGAACCAGCTTGTTACAAGCCTAGAGGTCATAGCAGATTCGCCAGCTTTTGTAAGGTTTTTTTTAGGAAATTAAAATAATCTTGAGAAAAACTTCAATCAGCTCCTATTACTGTACTTGTGTTGCTTGTGGAAATTCTGTAATATTAGTGATTTTGTAAAGTATTTGCTTCGAGATCAAGCAAAATATAATACTTGGAGTCTCATTTTTTATTTAGAACTATTCAAAGACAGAGCTGCCTGAATGTGTCGGTTTAAGTGAAATTCTCTCCTGTGCTGCATGATGAGGTTTAACGTGTTTAACAGTATAACTGAAGAGACACAAGCACTGCAATATACAGCACTGCCTAAGAGCTGTGCAGCCACTCAGGGGAGTACAGAGCTCTGACAGCCATTTTGTGACATTTAAAAAAGGCATTTTACCACACACACAGTCACTTCGGGAATGCCAGTACCCTCAAAAAGATTAGGGGGTCCTTTGTATTTCACCTTTGTACTGATGCTCCTACCAATCTTTCTGTCATTAAACCTCACAGGTAAAAGCTGATGGGGAAAATAAGTGTGCTTCACGAGGTTGTCCCTTCTGCCATGGTTGTGAATTTGGATTAAATGTGCAAAAATACATCCTTGGAATATCTGAGAGGTCAAACAGCCTGGAGGTCCATGGGTAAAAACTCCATCATCTTTCATTGTTTAAGATGAGCTTCACTTGCAATATCCTACTATGAATAATAATAATAATAAAAATATTCCTACGGTCCCTGCCCTAAAGAATTAGAAAATATTTGAATTTCTCTTTGTGCTGCCTGTATACTCAAAAGAGTTTGTGGGTACCTGTCAGTCCAGTGGGTATTTTTCCCTGGCTATCCATTCTTTTGCTGATCTCATTAGTCAGTTTAATTGACAAGAGAGTATATTTTGGTTATGTTTATTATGGAGAATTGCAATTGCAACTGTTATTAAAAGCCCAAAGACAAATAAGTTCCTCTTTTTCCCTAGTGTCACTGAGACATTTAAACAATAACAGTGATTAATTTAAACTGAAAAATAAGTTGTTGTTCCTTGTAAATCCAAATGCCCTTTACTCCCATTTAAAGTCACTAATTATCTTAGTCACTTGCAAATTCCTTGCTGACCCTGGAACATTATGATCAACCTGTTGCTATTCAGAGATGCTGCATTTTTCTCCAGCCATTTCCTTGTGTCAAATTCAGCTCCCACTGACTACAGTATGCAACATGCCCTGTGGCCAAGGGAGAACTTTCATTCTTCAGCAGTTGGCATATCCCATATGTAAGCAGATTTTAAAATCCTGCTGTATATAATTAATCTCAAATCAGTCTTTACTACTATTCGCTTCCCATGCATCGGGACCACTTATTTGCAAATTTATGTTCCACTCACATATACTTATATAGAAAGGCCTCTAGAGGGATGAAATTTTATAGAGGGAGAAGAAAGCGTGAGCTGTTCCAGCATCTCCTTGTGATTTCCGATACTACCTATCACATTGATGACGTGTATATTGTCCAATACATCCAATCTCTCAGAAGTAAAAATAATAATAATAAAATCTCAATTATAAATCTATTTAAACTTCAAGAAAGAAATCCATTTGGAAATAGAGTTTTCAAATTGTGGTGTTCTGTGATACAAATTTCTAAAGCCATCTACTTCATTCTAATATACTGAAAGGAAAGAAAAGCAGTTTGCATAAGGCAGATTAAGTTGATTAATCAAAGACAAGGAAATGATACAACAAGTACAAAAGGACCTATGAACCATAAGCTATTTGCAAATGGAGATCATGTCATTCTTTTAGTTATCTCAGAAAAAGGAAAGACATTTATCATACTGGAATTCTTACGGACACTGGTACAAAATCTTCTCCCCATACTGGAGGAACTGCAGTGACTTGGTGTGGAAAATTGTATCACGTGTTTATCTTAGTGATATTACCCCATCTCTGTGGCCATACTTCAACCAAAGGTCAGAAGAACTGAAAACCTCTGGAAACAAATGACAAATAAACATTAACAGGCAAAGATAAAACAGCTTAGGTGAACAGCTTCAAAGGGTTTCTCTTCAAAGGACTTGGCTGGGACACCAGTTTGGAAAAAGCTGACTATGTGGATATGAAAATGGTTTTCTATTCTTAAGCAAAGGATGAGAATTTAACTATTATAGAGCCTCCAGCCAGACAAGAGAGTAAACACTGTAAGAAATGGGAAAAGAGAGAAAAAAGAGGTGCAGCAAGGAGGACTGCTTAATTCATCCCAGAGATGGAGGTGAGTAGGGTGTATAACGCACCAAACTTTCAATAAAAGAAGAAATAGACAGAAAGGCTTTTATTATTATAACTCCTTCATATATATGTTTCCTAACTCTAGATAAATGAAAGTATACTATACTACTTAGAAGAAGCCTGTTTTGCTCCTATTCTCTCTAGTTGATAATCCCACCTCACACACAGAACAAGGATTTTCAGATTCAAAATGCATCTACAACTGTTGCAGGCAGACAGCTTGGGAAAGGGAGAACACCACCATCTGCTTCACCCTCAAGAAATCCAGCATAGTGTACTTGAACCTGGGGTTTCACCGAAAGGGAGGAAAGGAAATTCAGGACTATTCCCAAAGTGCATATTCAGGGCCATTTAAAAGGGGTGGGACATTGATGGTTTGCTTTGTAAAAGCGACACCAGGATAGCATGTGTTATGGCAGAAAGTATGCTACATATTTCTTCTAAATATCCAGAGAGAGCATTTTTCTCCCCACATCACAAGATTAAATCAATGAAAAAATGTGAGAAAAATGTGTGAGGTGTGAAGCTGTATCCAAATGCCTGAAACGTGCTTACAAGTCCCGTTTGTCATAATGCATGCACGCCTGCGAGGTCACTGTTTTGTAGGTGTCTACAACACATCTCTTGTAGTCTTCTTCTCATCAAATCAGATGGTCAAAATAAGCAAGGCAAGCTGTCATGCATTCACTTGTCATCTTTTTTTTTTTTTTTTAATGCAAGTCTAATAGAAGTCATACCTCTCTGTATGAACCTTTTCTTACTTATTTGTCCGTAGATGGCATCATTGGTCTTACTGCCAGCCTGCTTTGTCATGATGTCCTAAAGAAGCCACACAAAGCTACTGGGATCAAGGAAACTGGTTCCTCTTTCAGAGATTATGGCCACCATCAAAGCAGCACCATGAGCCACTACAGAATGCCTGTACCTTATAAAAGGAGAAGGTTGTATGAAGTGGTGTGGGTATAAACATTTTGTCTCCTTAAAGAGCAGCAATAGATTAAATTTTGCTTACTAATACTTGTAAGAAAATAATACAAAAACCTTTCTTACAGAAATGAATTATGAAAACAAGCAAATTCCTTGGAGCTTGAGTCATTCATTACCCATCATGCCGCGCGACTGCATATGTGTCAAAGGCATTAGCATGTTTTCACACCTGTTCTGTGATGGTGCTCAAGATGTTCTTCAGGGTAACTTTTACTGTTATGGAAACATGTCAAAAAAACAAGCAGCCCCAAACCATTATATTGCCTTCCAAATAGTCACATTAGAGATTAAATGGGACTAAAGAGAAAGAAGAGCTCTCAGTGTTTGCAGTGTACATGAACCATGGATTCCTGTGAACAGAAGAATGAGCTTATCTTTCATCGGTTTCAATAACTAGATACTAGCACTGGTCACAACACCCAGATTCGTCAGATGGCAACTGTCAGGTTTTGTTGCACCAACCAGGCAGTCACTAAAATGGAGTGACACACGAAAGTGTTTTGTTCACTCTGGTTACGTCAACTCCCCATTCTGAATGAGCCACCCCTCTCTTAAATAAACAAAACATATACATACCCTGTGACACAGAAGGAGGACAAAAATATATACCAAAAGGGAAGCGATAAAAAGAATGTGTCAGAGATGACTTCAGCATGGATGTAGGAGTATAGCTGGCGGACAAAAGCGGCACGTGAGGTAAGCAAAATGCTGACGATTTGGGCCTGAAGCCAGAAAAAGCCTTGGTGGATGTATCTTTTTCAATAATGAACTCCCACCAGAGCCTACACTTTATGAGCCTGACACATCTAAATTACGTTCAGCAACATTTAAATGTAGAAATAATAGGATAAATTCAAACCAATTAGAGAGCATATGGAATATTGCCTTCCTAATGGTATGCATAAGCATCTCCTGTCAGTTTTATCAAATTAAAGACCTCAAGTGCTGGCAGTGATCAGACCCATGGTGATAAACAGGCACAGGGATATGAGCAGAGTTGCATGTGATGTTTGAGGTGGGTCTAACATAAGAGAAGGAATCTGCATTGCAGTTGGAGGCTTCTCCTTTTGTTTCAAGGCAGCAGAGAAACCAGACTGAATTCTCAGCTCAACCAAAGATCACTGTTTTGCCAGGTCGATGCCTTAGAAGGAGCACATTTTGATGTTTTCATCTGCACATCGCTATCCCAAGCCAAATGCCCCAAAGAACACCAATTAACCTGCAAATGACAATGAAAGGCTTTCCTTCTATTCTTCCTGCACAAAATAAAAAAATATTTTAAAAAATTTCAGCTTTAAGCAGAAACAGAAATGTAAAAACCAGAGAAGATGAAAAAAGGTGTATAAAACTCTAAAATAAGATAAAGTAGAAACAAGGCTCCGGCATTATTATTAAAACATCGGCCTGAGGCAGACACCCAGAATAAAAGGTTTTTGTCCAAATTGCTGAAGTTTGGCAAAATCACAAGTAACTGGAAAAAGGGATACCTCACCATCTTTGTGTTTGATAATGGTAGATTTTAAATAAACCACCACAGCTGCAGAAGTCCTTCGTAGAGTTTGGTTGGTTCTACAGGGATTTATTACTATTGGTTTGTGCATGTTAAATCAATCCAAAGCTTTTAAGATCCTTGGATGTGACCTATGAGATTCTCAGTTTGGAGATTCAGCCTCAAGGACTGCAGTGAAGTTAAATTAGAGTAGGTCAGCTTGTAGATGCTCAGATGAGGATCTGGTATATGAAGCTGTTTTAACCAGTTGAAAATGCCCTGTCTACAGCTTTGATTTAAGATGCACTATGCCAGTTGAAACATTTCCAGGTGTTCTTTGAGTATCTCCTGTTACCTGCCTGCAAAGACACTCAGCAGCATAGAGAGGTGCTGCCCTAGGTATGGTGCCAGCATCATCTCAGCCCACAAAGCCCATTTGGTGAGAGGGTGCACCCCAGAGTAAAGGCCCTTGATCTCTAGAAATTCTTAGCTGCTGGAATACCCCCTCAAGCACCAGTAAAATATTCTGGCCCAGTTTGGTCCTAGCCTGGGGAAACTGTATGCAGAGCCCCCAGCAGCATGGACTAGAAGAACATGTTCCACGGCAGGCATGTAGACATTTATAGACACCACGCGTCCTTTCTTCAACAGTGGCATTTTCAGAACAGCTTGAAATACTTAGGATCTTGGTACAGATATGACACAAGACTATTTAACCAGCCTACAAATCGCTGAAAAGGCAGCCTGTAATAAGAATGCAATTCCCCTGGTAATCCTTAGTTCCCTCTTTTACAATATTCTTTCCACACGTGTTCCTTCATCTCCAGCTCTCTCTTTACTTCTCAGCACTTTTAGTAAGTACGTTCTCAACAAGGCAATTTAGCTCCAGAGATTTAAGTAAATGCAGGCTGGAGACTCTTGGAATTTAGTTTTTTTTTTACTAGTCACACAATACTTGGCATTTTCTTTTTGCTCCTGGGGGCACCTGATTTAATGATGCATTCAGTTTTAATTTAAACCAATTAACCTAACCAATTTTTTAAAATCTCATGATTGACAGGAGCCTGGCTTTTCAACATCTATCATCACCATTGTTCTCCACTGTTACCTGGGGTCAAAATGAAAATTTAAGAATACTTAGTGAAACCTATTTTTCCTGCAGCCTATATGGTTTGAAAGTGTCGTAACATCTGTTTCATGTTCTGAGAAGTAACAATACCGTGTGATTAAATACTGGCCCATTTCAATCCCTGAGTGACACAAAATCCATCTTCTATTTACATACTTCATCTGGCTTCCTCGCTTAGCCAAAGAATAAGTGTACAATCAGCCATGTAACTTCCCCTCATATTGTTTTGCCAATACCTCACTCTTGTATGCAAGGCACATTTGCTCCAGGAGCAATCTCCCACTGTCTCCAAAGCCTTGCTCCTACTTACGGCAACCAGGTCTAAACGCAAGGCTGAGACACAAAAATTCTGCAGGAGGCAAAGCAGTTAGATTCCTAGAATACCACTGAACTAATGCCACCAAGCCCTGCCTTTAGATACTCCTTTTCCTTACATTAGAACGTGATGATTAAACTCACTGATGACTAGTCACATCACAATGTAATGCAAACAATACAGTACTTTCCGTTCATAGCTTTAATTTCAATATGAACAAAAAAGTTTGGTATAGGCAAAGGGATCAGGTGACTCAACAAATAACAAGCAAAGGTTATTTCTTTTCATCAAATTGTAGTAATGCTCTCATAAAAAACCATGATGTTGGATATTTGAGTGACCTGTTTTCTTCCTTCCTCAAGTCTTTATGTTGATTAAAGATTCTGTCTCTTATATTTAATTTTTGCATTGTTTGGAGGAATAGGACAGGGATTTCCAACCTAAAACATAGCCATCAGATGAACATGAATTAAAAAGAAAACATCTTTTGCAGCAAAATGAGGAGTGGGGACAGATGCAAAATGTGCAGATTCAGTTAAAAGAGCAAAATTAATAATTATCACACTATTTCCTTTAATCTCTCTGTGTTGAAAAGCAAACAGAGCATGTTATTTTCACACATCAGAATCTGTTTTTGCTGCAGCTACCAAAACCAGTTGTTGACAGAAAAGGGGGCAAAAAAAGGTGACTTCAAAAGCATTCCTTCTTAAAGAACTACATAAAAATTACCAGGGCATAAAGCTGGAATAATGGCCTGCCATAAACTCTACCTTCAGACTTTCGATAGTAAAATTTGATGAGAATAATGCGTCTGCATCCTAAAAAAGCAAAGACCAGTCCATTTGTTTTCGCTCAGAAAAAAAGAAAACAAAACCCATAACCTAACTGTGCACATACCTCCTGCCATGTGAAAGTGAAATTTCAGAAAATTAGGATGACTGGTATAGCCACCCAGGCAACAAAATCACTAACTTCTTTACACCTGCTGCCCAAATACAAAGACAGTAAATTAAACTTTCATCTCTTCTCCCATTCATTCAAATTTCATGGCCGCTGAGCCACACACCCTGGAGTCTCACCAATCTCTATTGCTCTTTCATCAGTAAAAGCTACTGCCACAGCAATATGGTGCAAGTATGCACTTCCTCAGGTATCTTTTTTTTCCTCTGAGATGTCATTCTGGCAAAAGGCAAACCCAAAGTGTCACACCAGACAGTGCTGAGCAGAGGACCCAGAGCCAACCCTGAAGAGGCCAAGCAGCAGATCCACAGTCACCGCAGCTGAATTGTTGCCCCCCAGTTTAAACCAGCCTTTGCACTGGTGTTTGCAAACCCTCCTGTAACCCTGAAGGAGGCAGGACGTGGATCTCCTGGATGCATCTATTTTTTCAACACCTTATACCAGCACAGAAAGAACTACACTGTTAGAAGCAAAGCAGCTAAAGTGAGCATAATTATAGCAAGCTGCAGAAATGTTCTCAGGAAACAAAGCAGTTCAAAGAATCCCTCCAGACTCAAACATTTGACCCCAGAAGACTGTAGCTGTGTATTTACTTTTGCATTACTGTATTTCTCAAGCATTCGCTTAGGGTGACTGTGGTGCAAAAGGTGAGAGCAGGGTGGCCGGGGTGCCACACAGCCTGGTACGTGTCTGCTCCTCTGTACCCCTGAGAACAACAGAGCTTGTGCAGTGCAAGCTCATGCACAGAGGCACAGTTCTCTACCCAGAATTTGGGACAACCATGCTTGACATTCGACATATGTGTGGGAGAGCTGAGGCATATATCTCTGAGAAAACATGCAGAAGATCCTTTGAGAAAGCTGTAGCCCAGTGAATAAAGGAGATTTAAATAACTCAGCTGGTCCCCGTTTGACTCTTCTCACTTCGAGCTGACAGCTATGGAGCTCCCCAAGGCACTCCTCACCATGCCTCCCCTGTCAAGCACCTGAGATCTGTACTTGCCAGGGAAAGAACCCTGGAGACCCGACCCTTCCCGAGACGGAAAGGAGCTGTGCCACCGTGCAGCCTGCCTGCTCCATCTCCATGCGTGTGGAGGCAGGGACAGCATTTGCACCATTCTGCAAAGCTCTGTCACACACTGCTGCTACATTAAAATGTGCGATCATCAAACAGTTTGTTCAATTCCTTCTTGATTAAATTCAGCTTCATTAAACCTAAGTAATGACTCTGTTTTGTTTTAATAGCAACCATATTTCCATTCTAAGTGTCTTTCTGAATCTCTTCCCCTTTTAGACCTTTCTGTGACCTCTGAGCATATTCATGTCCCATCCCTTTTATCATTTCCTTTCTCATTCTTTTTCTTTCCATGCAGGCAGCTTCCTCCCTATGAACTTTGTTGAAGCATCTCTCTGGTTCCTGCCTCTCAGTATCTCCAGGGGTCTGATTGTGCATGCAGCCCTTGAAGCTGAATCAAACAGGCACCTTTGTCCTGAGATGACGGAAACTTAGCTGCTTTGATTCCTGTTGCTATTGCGTGCAGCGGATAAAAGTGGTAATGCTTAGACAAATCAGACATTTTCCTGGTGATTGTATAACTCTGCTGCAGTTCCATTTTTACACAAACATGATCTTTCTCCGCAGACTACCTACATCACCTAATTATCATTCCTTCAATACATTAATTTGCATTTAATACACAACGTGCACACAAACAGGCTACAGTGCAAACGAGGGGGAAAGGACATAGAAATAAAAAACTGGGGGTAGCTAAAAGAGGAAGATGAAGCCAAAGTAAAAGCAGCTTCAGCTCTTCTTGCTGAGTTGACAGGCTCTGAGCACAAAGGTGTGCCGGCAGTGCTGCCTGCCTAATTGTCTCAGGGATTCCCACACCCTTCCCATGCACCTCGCTCCTGTAACCCGGGTGAGCCTTCACAGATACCCCGTGTGAGAAATGCCTGCTTTTAAGTAGCTGGAGGGTTTAGTATGGAAATGCATTTTCAATTAATAGATCACCGCCAGAACAGGAGAGAATATTTTAGTAAATGACAGCTAAAGGCATGGTGGAGTCCGGTGTGCTGGGTGTGCAGGTCCACAGGGGTGGCAGCAGGAGAGCTCTGACCTCCTTCTCGCTCATCAGCACATCTTCCCTGTCTGTTTCCCTTAGAGTCTGTCCTTGAATTCTCCTTCCATGTATGTTGATACTATGGGAGAACAGGGAAGCTTGCTTTAAAGGTACTTTAAAGGCTTTTATATAGTGACACTTGAAGCCAACAGAGCTTTCTGTTTTGGATTGCATATTTAATCTGAAGGCGATTAATGTGGTGCTGATTACTAGGCTGAACTGGATCAAAAAAAGTCAGAGCATAATGTACCCTATCTAATGTTTAATAATAGCTGTAGTTTTATGGTTATCATACTTCTGTTGTTTTAGACTTTTTATTCATTTCAGCAGCGATATAATCATTCTGCGTTAAAACTGTTCCTATGTTACCTTGGATGACTTTTGGAAAAGCAGGAACTTTTGTAACAGTATGTCAGGCTCCGAAGCAAGGAACTGTAAAGACGCAAAACAAATTTTGACCAGAGCCCACAGGGCTGCTACTGTGTATAATTTTCTTGCACAAGAGAAATTTTGTTGTTGGCATTGTGGGTTTTATTTTTAGATGAAATAAAGAAAATCACTTTATTTGATGAATAGTTGTTAAAGAATGAAATAATCTGCATAGAAACCAGGGGGAAGATTTCTTTTCACAAAGCTGGATCATTTGAGGGGTTGGCTTACAGCACAGTTCTGCAAACCTATATTAGCAAAGAGACAGGGAGAGCAATCTAGGGGTGGAGAGGTGTATCAACCAGTAAATCAACCAGTGAGTATGTGGGTGGGAACTTCTTAAGCTCAAATTGCTCTTGATGGAAAAATGTCTCGCAGTTATCCCGTAGGTGAGTATGACTGATATAGCTGAGAAGCTAAGAAGTGTAAGTCAGAATGAGGGGGATTCTAAAAATTGTTTTTCAGTCGTGGCTGATCAGATAGTTTTAATCATTAGATTTCGGCTTGACACGATACCAGAGAGAACAGACCTCAAATCTGAAGAGCAAGTATTTACCATTGAAAAGTCAATTCCTCTGTCACTAGCTCTGGCAATAGTATCACTATAATTATGAGTTTAATATCTGAAATTCGTTGATTTCATATTTGCATGCATGTATGCTAACTAAAATTAATAAATTTTAATTGCATACACCAATTACAACATCAGGCTCATTTTCCAACATATTATTCCTCGCTGATTACATATCCTCTAAGATTGCTTTAATTTTTCATTTTGTGCTTTAAAGTCAAAGAATAATATGTATTTCTAATTAAGCTCACTTACATATCTCACTGCTGATTAAATCACTATTTAATATTTTATAACACAAGCCACCTTTAATTTCCCCCACTGAGAGCAAAAGCCTTGCAAACTCTTTTCTTCCCCCGCCTCGGTTTCACCGACCTTGCCATCGCTGCGTTGCTACGGGCAGATTTCTTCCATCTTCACAGCAGAATGACAATGAGCCACCTTGTTGACAGACATTCATCCTTGGTGGAGTGAGCCGAGCACCTTACTGACCACAGGATCCACTCTGAAGAGATCAGCAACCTGCCACCATCACTAGGAGAAAAGAAACAGACCTTCAGGTGAGATTTTTAGCAGGGTTTTAGGGCACCGCAACTCTGGAGCTGACACATTTCAAACATTTTAGGGGATCCTGGTAGTCCCTGGTTGGTGCCTACCAAAGGCTGGATGCTGAAAAATGAGAAGGAAAAGGGGATTCTCCTCCTCCCTCCCAACCCGCACAGCAGAGTGAAACTTGCCAGTCAGTCCTGAGCCAGGACTGCATTAATATGTCCAAAGATTTAACAGAAATTGGTAGAAAATCCTGAGGAGAAGTCCCCAAACTGCTTCTACTTGCACCTGTGTAATTGCACAACTTGGGCTGTACAAGCTAAACAGTCTAATTTCTACCACATAATTCCTGGGATATCAGAAAAGAAGACGGTAAACCAGGTTAAATCCTTAACAAGTTTGACTTCTTAACAACCAAAATTTAAAAAACAAAAGTCCCTTCTAGCTCAGAACTTGACACAAACTTCACTAAAATTAATGGGAAACTTCTGATCATGTCCTTAGGAGCACGATTAATCCCATATACATTGGATACACTTATTTGTTGTCAGTGGGACAGATTTAGGAAAAAAAAATGATGATTTGGGCTCTGAATGAAACCAAAGCATTTCTAGTCTCTGTGTTTGCATGCACAGCAAATTTTTTGGGATCTAGTTACCAAAAAAGAGTAATTTTAACCTGAATTGCTTGTTAAACTATTCCTTTCCATCAGGTAACTGATAGCATCTAATGAGTTGGGAAAGGACTCACTGGCCCAGATTCATCACACCTGACTCTTGGCACATCAGCAAAGCACTGCATCCCTCCCATAGCCAAGGGAAGGAAAGACGAGTCTCCAGAGCATGGCTCATCCCCTCTAAGCCCCGAATTGTACTCCCCACTGACCACAAAAGCTTCAGATGGTATTTATCATCTAAAACTAGTTAAGTGTGCCATTGTGATAAGTCAGTTCAGAGAAGAAAAACAATCAAATTGGAGCAGAATGCCACAACTGAAAAAGTTTCTCTCAAAACCACCAAGTCTATTGTGAGAAAAATCACAACCAGATTACTTTGCACACTAAGTTTCTTACTGAACTGAGCAAAAAAGTTAGATATTGGCACACAGGTTTGGTGGTACCAAAATCAGAAGTCATAATCAAAGGAAAAATACCCTGTCTGAACCCTTAAAAATTATGTTTGAGAGAAAACAAAAGACATAAGAAATAAAAACTGTGACAGAAATAAAAAGATTGGGAAAATCCCAGAAAAGAAGAACAGCAGAAAGGAACAACATTTTTTAAAATGCCCCTGTCTCCCATCTCTCAAAGAAGTAATTTATATTCACTTTTCTTCTCAAAAGTCAATGGTTATTCAGGCTGTGCACAAGATGTAGGTAAATACTGTTGCTGTGTCCAATAAGTTTAAACAGTCTTTCCAAGGAAATAAATACATGCCATCTAAACTAAGAATGATGAGCCAGCAGATTTTCTCAGACAATACACAGGAAAAAAAAAAAAGAAGAGGGGGAAGGTATCTGGTGTTTGAAGGTATATTGTAGAAACTAGCTCAAGTCCCTAGTGTAGGTCCCTCTGTAAGTTAGGCAATTTGTCACCATCTAAATATATTGAAATTAGAAAGAGAGAGAAGCCTAAATTCAGGCATTAGCTGGTCTGTCAGAGTTTATCAGCTGTGAAATGGGGCTTATATTCCTTTACTTCCTTCAGAGTAATTTCATAAGGATATATATTAAATATATGTCTCATCTCAGGTACTATAGTAGAGGAGACAACATTGCACTTAAAATGGAGAAAAATAATAGATCCAATTGCTCAAATTTTCCTTGGATTCATTTCCTTCTAGATATTAAGCAGGAGATAGATAGATAGATAGATACATAGATAGATAGATAGATAGATAGATAGATATTATATTTATATGTTTATCTTTACATGTCTGAGTGAATGCAATCCATATATTTTGGCATGCGGTTTCTTTGAGCATATGGTTAAATTGTGTTAAATTCTTGTTTTGCTTTACCAGTAATTACAATTTGCATATTGCCTAGGTCAGTGTGCTATCTCAGATGACAATATTGAGTAAGACTGGCTTAATCTTTCTTTAGTCTAAAAAGCAAGCTCCTACACATAGCTAGCTGATTAGACTGCTTCTGTTGTCAACAGAAACAGACACTCAAGAGGACAATTTATCTTCAGTATCTTAGACAACTATCTTCTACAAATGCCTATTAAGAAGTCTTCTCTATTGACTACAGTAAGCCTAGAAGATATTTTTTAACAAAACACCTAAGGTTTAAATGCCAGAGTTAGGTAAAATGAATCCCATGCCCCTGGATAAAAAAAAAAGTGACTAGATTATCCAGAGTGTAACCTTGAGGAGACAAGAGAGGAATATTTCTGAGACAGCATCCAAGTAGGGTACAGAGACATCTGAAGGTTCTTATAACTGAGTACTTTCAAAGCAATGGCTGCATTTTTTAATCTGAAAAAATGAAATCTTTCCCAGTGAACTGAAAAGACACCCTTAAAAATCGTCCACCTTATTCTATAGCAGGAGACAGCAAACAGTTTGAGGGAGGCAGAAGATGGCTTCTGCTGTTTATATTTCTGCCTCATGGGTAGAATCAATACCAGAGCTGGGGACGGCATAGCTGGTCCTGTGATCACATCCCAAATGCACAAGCGGCTCATGGCAGTAAAAGGATTGTTAATAACCAATATTGATTCACCTTTCCCTAATGTCATCAATAAACTGGTCAACAGCCTAGAGCAATGAGCCTTATAATAGTCTACTAAGCCAAGAATAACACAACATTCATTTATTTCTTCTAACGTCAAATCAGTTGCATGTAAATCCCAAAGAGATTACTTGATTTAAAGAAACAGGGGTAAGATTTATATGGCAACTTCCTTTGGGGTGTTGTACCCTTGTTGTGACTCAGTGTGATGTTGGCATTAGACACTTTTGAGCTGGCTTCACTTGCCTCTCTACCTCCACCCATCTTTGATGTCTTGTTATCTTGTCAGTCCCATGAACTAGTGTTTCAATTTTATTTTTATTTTCTTCTACCGGGCTATTAAAAGCAGTATATCACAGTAATTATGAAAGCTTTTTTCAGTTTGGCTGCATTGAGGGTGATATACATGTGGAAAAGTATTTCAAGATAGAAACAATTTGCCTAAAAGCTTTTCTCACTATGTTTATTTCTCACATTAAAATAAGTGATCATCCAGGGGAGTGGAATAGAGCTACAGACAAAAGCCTGTAGACCTCTTCTAGGTGAAAACCTTACTAACAAGGACTGGATAACACTTTGTAATTAAATGATACATAAAGGTAAAGCAAGCAGAAAACACGAAAATCCTGTAGCATCTCATTTCTAAAACTATATTCAAATAAATAATAACATGGCATAAGTATAATCCTGTGAGCCTACCATTGTAATTGCTATTTGTTTAATTTTTTAAAAAATCCAAATGTACTACTCTGGGAGGTTGGAGGGCTTTGGAGAAGAAGTTAAATGCTTCTCTTCTACATTTTAATCCTATTATAGGTTTTGCTTTCTGTCTATAAATTTATAGAACATTCATTACCATCATTTCCAAGCATGTGAGCATCACAAGAATGTGTTTATGATTAGCTGTTGTTTTGGGTTTGGCTTGGTTTTTTGTTGTTGTTGGTTTTTTTATTGTTTGTTGTTGGTTTTGTTTTGTTTGTTTTTTCCCCTCATAAAAAATTGATGCTGTGTTCAAGCCAGGAAATTTGGATAGAGATCAAGCCTCCAAATATTACCTCATTGTAAATTACATAATTATAGTTCATCCTCATAAGATAATTTGAGGACTTTGACACACTTGGATCTAAGGGAAGAAGAGCTTGCATTTTGAACTCCTCATGTCTGTCTTTAACAAGGAGTTGGTTTTTTTGAGCTAGCTTTTTTCTCCATAGAGCTTCAGACATCAATGAAGGTGACAGAGAAATGCCCATTGCATGGAAAATGCATGGTCGTATCAATAATATATAAAAGTACTCAGCAGTATGGCATACATGAGTCATACATACAAAGTAGCCTTTCTAGCAAGCTAAAAATAACATTCTGGCAAAATTGTGAACAGAAATGTGAAAAACAGGATTGCTTTACCCTTGCTCAGGTACGCAAAGCCAAAAGAAAAACCTTAACATGATCTGAGTATCCTTTTGTATTACCCTTAGGTAGCCTTTCTACCCCTCAGGAATACAAAGAATTATTCTAAGCAAAGCAGTCCAGTAAAGATGGCGACGTGGAGTTCAGAAGTTGATGTCTCTCACAAATGTCAGAGCAAATCTATTAGTTTCAGAAATGGGCTATTCACTTCCCATTTCCTCTCCCAGTAGCCATTCTAAAAAAATCACTATGCATCTGAGGCCAGCCTGGATCCTCCCTCTCTGCTACATGACCATCAGTAAACAAATAACATTTGTGCAGAACTAATTAGGTCTGTTATCATATCTTAGTAGTTCTGCTGTTGTCAACGTATATATTGAACTAGCAAAACATCACTGATTCATATACAGTCTCTTGAGGCTATCTGATGTATCCTTTTAATTAAAACTCAATAAACATTTCTAATGATAAAGATACACAGAAAGGAGCAGAATCGAGATCTCTTCATGGAGCTGTGCCACTTCTGGAGGATGAACAAGAGTAAAACAAGCAGCAGAGACATATTTTTGCCACTGAAGTCAGCAGATTAAACTCTGAACGCACATATGGAGCAGATCTGATAAGTTAAAAGGTGACACTTTAGTACTGTCGCTTTTCAGAACGGAACCAAACTTTCAAAGCATATGTCCTAAGTGGTTTTCAAGAAATATTCTGGAGTGGTTAACACATTAATTTCATACTACAAATGTCTAGCAGATATACAGGATTACTTACGTGGTCTTACTTAAAAATATTCTGTACTTATGGTTTACCACTTAAATGAGAAAGAGAAAAAAAAAAAAGAAATAATTACATTTTCTACTCTTGCAAATGTATGGAGTCAAACCCTTCTTTAGCAGTTTTGTACAGTTTTGTCACAACTACAAAGCATTCAAACAAAAAAGACATCTATAAAGCTAAGTGCTCCAGTAGAAACTCACAGAAATACCAGCTAATTGTGAAAGATCCTCAGAACAGCTTGAAAATTTGAGGATCCAAAGACAAAGTTGTCCACTCTTTGCTGTCTAGTCTTACAGTTTCTATCCTTGGTATATTACGAAGCATATTATTTTCTTCCTTTCCATTACAACAGAGTTGTCTATGTTAAAATAAAAATAATAAAAATTTCAGGATCGTGTTTTGATTTCAACCAAAACTATAACATAAGAATAGCCATAATCAGATGAAAGGCTTGTCTTGGCCATTCTCTGGCATTGGCCAGTGACGCATGAGCAGGTGAAAACAGAGCAACCAAGACATTTATGGAATTATATTTCACTGGCATAATCCCAAAACAATTAACTTGTCTTTGGTCTCTCAATCTCTGGAGACAGGATTTGAAGTCAATATAAACTACTACAGCAATACTAGTGGGCAAACTGAATAAGTTACTCGATTTTGTGTCTTTTTTCTGCATTTGGAAAATTCAGAGACTGTAATGATGTCAAACATCCTCCAAAAGTGCCAAAAGCTTCCTGCCCTTGGCAAGACACCAAAACTCTTTCCTTTTCCACCCTGTTTTTCTTCCAGACTTACAGAGATTTTTGTTAGCTGCCACCAGCAGGATTACTTAATTAGAAGCAAGGTTTAGTTCCCTTAACAAAAAAAAAATAAAGATATAGCCACCACAGCGGTTATTAAACAGAAGCAGTGGTGAAAATGCCCAGAGGAGACATTGGAAAGATCAGAGGCAGCTAAGCCTTATATTTAGTGATAGACATTTGATTAACTGAGTTTTCACTTTGAGTTGCTCCTTTTCATTATTCCAAGAGAGGACTATTTCCACATCTCTCTCAAATGGCACTGTTGTTTCTTTTCCAAGAACACCTTTGCCCAACATCCTTCATCCTGTCTGATAAATCTCTGAGTCCCAATGCATTACTGTTTGGCACGTAACCTCTAATTTAGAATGCCGTAAGCAAGTACATTTGGGTTTTGGGGTTACCACAAGCTTGACTATTTTCAGTGTTTGGGTTACGTGATTATATACAGAGGTTACTTTTATCCCTTTTTCTCTCTTTGGGTTGAGAGCACCATATTTAAGAGTTCACAAACAGGGGCAGACTCATCTGTGCTTGAGACTCTAAAAAGCAACTGTAAAAATACAGAATTATAACTCAAAAGAGAAAGGAAAATTACTTCAATTGAGCTTTCCAAAACATTCTTCCTTGGAACATAGAAAAGACCACAGATTCTGCTTCAGAGGGGTTGTTACTGGATTTTTGGAAAAGACCTGTTTGCTTTGGATACCTTTCTCCTAATCTGTTACTATAATAGCTTACCCATTGAACTACATACAAACGCTGACATATAACCTTTAGACTGGATATTCCCGGTTGTGACATTCACTTCCTTAAACATTTTCAAAGTCATTAACGATTCCTCCCACAAGAACCTTTTTAAAATGCAAGCAGAAAGTCAGTCAGATTTGACCTTGATGAAAACTTTGCTTGTTATTTTTTTCAGGTATCTCCATATTGCAGCTTATTATTGTACACAGTGGGTTCTGTAGAAAGATATTTGTTCTATCAAATGTAGTTTAGAGTTTCTAGACTTTTTATCTCCTTCAAAGGACAAGTTTATTTCCTGGTACATTTTTGAAAACACTCATTAAGGGGAGTTCTGTGGTGCTCAGACAGGGGCTTTTCAAACTTCAAGAAAAGAGGAAATACTTTTTTCCATCATTTTTATCCTTTTAATAATTTAAGAAAAAGAAGGAAAGGAACTGGGGTTTCAGATTTACGATACATCAGTTGAATAATTATGTTGCATCAGATCCTACGCATTGGCGTTGGAGCGGAGGTCCTATAATGGCATTTAGCAGAAGTAGCGCAAGTCATATTAAAACTCAGCAATTATATCTTCTTTAGAATTAATGCTCCAGGAACAGCAAAGGACAACTGAAGTCTCTTAGATTTCTTTTGGTTGAGTGATAAAATTCAGTGTATGGCAAGAAAAGGGACACATGTCAACCACTGGAAAAGTGGAGCATGTGAAGAGTAGCCTCAAAATTAACATTTTGTTTTTCCTTTCTACAAAATATCACACAATCCCACAAGCTTTATTTAATTGTAATACTGTAGTACCTGCCTAGTAGGCTCTCTTTCCATGGAAATTATTTTATCATGGTAGCTACCACAATAAGAATCCATGAGAATCAACACCAAATAATGTATGAAAATTGATGATCAGTGGCAAAGCAAAAGGTTTTTTGTTGTCTGTTTGTTTTAAAAACCAAAAGTAAGATAGTGGGATGCCTCTAGTCAGGAGAGAAGAATTAAAAAAAAAAAAAAAAATCTGAACTTTACTAGAGTCTAAGTTCCCTTCCTCCCCATGGTCTTTGGATCGGGCTATATACAAACACCCAGAACTAGAATGGGGGATCAAATTTAAATTCAGATAGATACTTCTAAGTGTGGAGTTCCTATCCGCTTCCAACTCACTTCACAACTGAGCATTTCTTCATTCCCACCCTTCATAACATCACTCCTGCACTACCTGCTTCTTCATCTGCCTTCTCTGTCTCCCTCCTCTTTGTGCCTCCCACCATGCCTGAGATTTAGCACGTTGTACCTCCTGTCCCACTAGGTTGCAGGAGAGCCTTGTCTGCAGAGACCCTAAAATATGTGGCCTGATAGAGAAGTTTGGATACTTTGCTGCATTGCACAGGAAGAAGTTGCCCAGACAAAATGAAGAGAGCCACCCATGCAGTTTTTTCATACTTAGCCTTTGCGCATGTAAGCGCTGCCTTTTCCTGGACTGCTCTGCTCCCTGCTAGCATGATAAAACGGAAGGCAAAAGGATGAAATTTGATTTACTCTCAGAGTCCATCTCTAGTTCGCATGATACACAGCTCTGAAAAAATCCAGCACAGAGAGGAAGTCACAAAAAAAGAGCAAAGCCAGATTTTCACAAGAACCAAATACAGATATGAAAATTATTTATACTTCCTACTAGAGGTGCTCCACATAGAAATGCCTGACTAAATGTAGAAATCATAATATTATAAGAGACTGATGCAGAAACCCTATGAGACTTGGGGTTTGGATTTGGTTTGGACAATTTCAAGTCATTCAATTTTAAGGTTTACTCTTTTTGCTTCAAAATGCAGAACTGGACTGGAAATCTTATGAGGGAAGTTTCTCGTGAGGCTTCTGCTGACAATCTCAACTGAAACAAAGAAAAGAAAGCTGAAGGAAAAATGCATGAGGAGATGATGTAAAAAGAAGATTTCACAATCTGAAAAGTATGTTTCCAGATTTAAAAAAAAAATTAAAAAAATTTTAAAAAAAATTAAAAAAATTAAAAAAAAAAAAAATTCAGGGATCATACAGGTTAACTTGATCTTCCAAGGTCTAGTACTACAGAGAGCCAATTTAAAAACAGATCATATTCTATTTAAAAAACCCAGATAACTATGATGAATATTGCATAATACAATTTTTAAAGACAACACATTTCTTCAAAAGGATACTATTGAGCCATATATAATTCTGATGAGAAAACTCAGATCCTTTTCAAATTCATAAACTATCCATGAATAACAAAACAAATGAAATTCTGATACGTCAGCATAAGGCATTATTAGAAGGATCAATATCTAGTTCCTTAACAAAGAAAATACCACAGCTATGATATAGAAATTATCAAAGAAACACTAGATCTGCTTGAATGTGGAAGGGAGGGGGGTTGCAGCTGGGATGCAAATCCATAAAGAGAAAATATCACCAGCCTCCTTACACCTTCCAAAATCATGTCTACTAAATGTTGTTCAACAACTGTGCAGCCCAGTTTGTTTCTTATCAATGGGTGACTTTGCCTCCTGGACCTTGTTTTATCAGATTCATCCAAAATAACATGAGGCTGCTCAGGTGTCTCTGGTTCCTGAATCAATGCCAAAGTTGAAGCAGGTTCCTGGCAGTGAGGAAAGTAACACCAGAAGTTTAGAAAGCAATCCCTGAAGTTAAATGATCGGTACCCTACCTTCACCCCCACAGACACCCTGTCTCAGAGCCATGGAGGCCTCTGCCCAAAGGAGTCAGTGGGTTTTGTTCAACTGTGGTTGGAGCAGGAGAAAAAGAAAAGAGGAAAAGAGAGAGAGAACCTCTGTACTAATTCTCCACCTGCAAAATCCTTCAACTGAAGGATTACTAAAAGCTAAGATGAATAAAATATCTTTTTTTTTTTTTTTCTATTTTAGCATTTGAATGAGACCCCATTAGAGCAGGTGCTGAGTGAAAAGCACAACTTAACATAACCTTGAAGAAAGAGCTTATCTTTGGTTCAGCATTTATGAATGTAGGCCAGTCCTTAATATACAGATGAAGATCTCTCATGCTTAATAAAAATTTACATGATGATTTCATTGACTTTCATGTTCACAGCATCAATGCTTTGAAGTGGTAAACTTTTACAACAATCACTTAAGCATGGCAGGAAACAAAGTAGCATCCCGAAAGAAGCCTTAAAGGTAAAAACTTAAGTGTTTTAATAAATTCACACAAGGTCATGCTGCCTCTTGAGGGATATTTTGGTGCTTAATGCCTTAAGCAAGCTAAAGCAAACCAGGTGTTTGAGATGACTTGGGGATACAAAATCAAGGCTCTCCCACAATTCATACTTTCTGGGGAAGGTAGGCAGCACTCTCATATGTATTTTACTGTGTGTCAGATTTAAACAGTGCTACAGAAGACCCAGCCTGACTTTAAAAATTGCCCTGACACAAACATGTCCCCTTAAGAGTGGAGGGTCAGGTGTTAGTACTGCTCTGCCATACTAATTCTTGATTCATTTCTATGTAAAATGTTATTGTTATCAACAATCAGACTGAGCATCATGATCTGGAAAGGCTGTAAACTAAAATGATTTTGTCTAAAGATATTTTTAATGACCTAGTAAAATCAATTGCTTACCATACAGGTCAGCACTACATGATTTGGCAGAAATGTTAAACCTGAGTAAAAAAATCCCATGGAAACAAGAATCAAAGTTGTTTTGCAAGCAATGCGTTTTTCTAACTGCAGGCATAATAGCTACCCTTAGGGTTTAGAGATTTTAGTTGATTTAGAAAAGGAGAAGTAAAAAGAATAAAGAGAGAGAGAGGTACTTATGCTTTTGCCTTAAAGAACTAGATTAATGATGTGCAGTGAACAATGAAATGAAAACACTCCGTTTGGTCAAAAATCCTACTTATTAGCTAGTAGATTTAGGCAAAAGTGTGACAGTTTTCAAGATTTCAAAGAGGATGGAGAATGAAAATATCCATTATTTTTCATGGTGTTTTTCCTTTGTTTTGGATCAATTACATAATTTCATTTTGCTGCTTTCACATATTTTCATTTCAACCTGTTGGTTTTTATTGTAACATAATTTTAAACATTAAAGGTTTTACAGACTCCTTTCTTTCCATAGACCTGTCATCTCATTTTTAATTTTTAAAATATCAAGTGGGACACTTCAGCAACCTAGAAACATTTTTTTTAAGTAAGAATGAAATTTTGTTATAACTGAGTTATTCTTTTGTACAGTTGCACCTGATTTTTTTTTTAACACAAAACCTGTAGCCGAAGAATTTTTGAGGAAATCTGTAGTAGATCATGAGAAAGACACCTGTCACTGCAATAGTTTATATCACATTGACTACATTAAAACCTTCTAAACAGGATATTGAGAGTATATTATGCTTCATCATTTAATGCCCACTTAAACAATATTACCACCTATCTTTTGGATCTGTTGGAAGTTTTTTGCAAATTCAGTTGTATTACACTAAGTTTTACTTGCTCCCTCTCTTCTGTAAATTCTTGTGAAGAGAAATAAAGCTCTTCTGACTTTATTTATATTTTCCATGTTTGTCAGTTAAGGAAAACAAATATTTGAATCCCATCAGTACAGCAAATATTCTTTCTGCTGTTTGTGGATATACTGCCACCTACAAGTATACCAGTTGTTTTGTGAGAGAGAGAAAGAAAAGAACAATAAACTTCATAAAGTTACTTCATAAAGTTGAAAACCACTCGTAAGATGATTCATTCATTCTGAAGAGGAACTTAAAAAAGAACTAAAGAGAACGTTGTAAATATAACTCATGTGTACACTTTCAAATAAAGAAAAATTGCATTCAGAATTTAGACTAATGATGGCTATAGGGAACAGGTTAAGAATGCATCTTGATCCATGTTCTGTCTCCAGCAAAATGCAGATGCCCAAGAAAGACTATAAAGCACAAGACACACATAGATTAAACACTCCTTGGATGCTCTTTCAGCTTTGAGTCTTTTAAAGGTCATAATTTCTATTTTCTTCTGTTTAGCTTTTTAACCTCTACAACATAACCCCAAGACATCACTCTGATTTCTAAGGATCATCTCAGAACAAGTTATTTTATATGTAAGACTAAGATTATGTTTTCTCTGTACATCACTTTACAGGTATATTGAATTTTGTCTACCATTTTCATCTAGTCACAGTCTCACAAGGCCCTCCCGCAATTCTTCCCAGTAAGCTTTTTTTTTTCCTGCCTTGTATGCTTTAGCATAATTAGCAAAATTAATCATAACATTGTTCAATACTTTTCCTAAGTCATTTAGAGGTATAGTCAATAGCAGAGTTTCCTGCAGAACCTCAGTGGTAACTTCTCTACCACAAGCAGCAGTGACTTGCACCTAATCTGCTTCCTATCTTCTGTCAATTTCTACAGAGGGAAAAATGCTCCCTGTTATTTCACTCTTCTTAATTTTCTTCATTTCCTCCTTTTTTTTTTTTTTCTTTTTTGGTGATGGATCATGTCAACTGCCTTTTGGAAATCCCAGTCAAGAGTGAATTGTAGCACCTGGAGCTCCCTGCCCACATGGCTGCTGATGTGGAAGTTTGTAAGGCAGATCTGCTTTTTAATTATTTTTTTTTTAAGGAAAAGCCAAGTTCACAGCTCCCAAGTGAACTATGGATCTTTTTTCCAGACATCACATTTACCATCTTGTAGTTCCCATGATGTCTTTTTAATGAAAGTCCTTAAAAACTCCTGAAGACCAGCATCACATGTGCCACCTTCCAGGCCTCTGGTAGTTTTAGACAAGAGCCTATGAGCTGCAAGCTCACAAGTTTGCTATTTTATCCCTGACTTCCGTTAGCACTTTCGCGTCACCTCATGGTTGTGGTTCCTTGTCACTGCTTACTTTGATAATTTGTTCCACAACCTCTTCTTATAGATGTTTCAATTCCAGACGACAGCCCCTGCTGCATCCCTGACCAAGATGGGTTTGTCTCCGAGCTGTCTGCTTCCATGCACACTAAAGGTGAACACGTTTTGCAGCTTCCTCATGCCTTTCAAAGATGGTTTCCTAGGGATCTACGTAAACTGGAGAAACTCCCACTGAAATCAGTGAATCCTTATATAAAGCTGTGTACCTACACACCAAGACCCTGTTTGGCCTCCAGAATTGTGGGCCTTGCTGCTCACAAGATTTGTAGGATTGCTGAACTGCATGAGAGTTTGTGTTAACATAGACCACACTGTGCCTTCCACAACATCAATTCCGTTTGCTTCAGGTGTAAATAGGACGTAAATTAAAAGTAGCTGCATGTGGAGAAAAGGGCATAGAAAAGGAGACAAAGAGGCAAAATCACCAATATTGTGTAACTGCAGGTATTTTTAGCTGCTATACAGATATCCAAATCCCTTTTGAAAGTTTCTGAGTGCTTGACCTCCCTGACTTGTGGTGCCAATGAATTCCACAGATCACTTCTTGAACAATGTGACTGATGGCCAGAAGCGTTACTAAGCAGAATATTACCATCAGCTATAATTCAATAGGTACAATCCTGCTGTTTAACCATTAACAATATCTCTATTTCTATTGTACAGGTATGTGGCAGCAACATTTCTCTGAAGCAAGGCTAAAATATAGAGGACAGACTTTTGAACATGACTTCTTAGAGTATTTAGCTGGAAATCCCTGTTTCCTTATAGTGCCTGAGGATCTCAGCACTGCTCTTTACTCTCCTTTTTTTCCTTAAATCTGACTTTACCTTCTCACAGTTGATACTTTTCATCCTAGTTTTACTCATTCTGCTATTTTACAAGCTTTTTACAAAGCTTGCTTTCAATCAATTATGAACTGACTTGCTACACCTTAGTGTAGAAGTCAGTGCAGGGGATATTTTACCGAAATTTCAAAAAAATTGACATATATAACTGTAAAGGAATGAACACAGTCTCTAAAGAAAAGGACCATTTGAGGAATACTTCTGTCAAGACCAGAATCTGACCAAGCTGATACTACAATATAGGTACAGCTCCTATCTCATGACTTTTAATACAGAAATAAGCACATGAATTAATTTACTTGATCATACTGCTTCAATCTAAGGATACCTACAATAATTTACATAATTCCTATCTCTTCTCTTTCTGTAGGCAATTTAGGACAATGTGTAATGCTTTTAATCAGTCTTTTATTAGTATCCTAAAAATGAAATCTTCCAAAAACAGGTTGTGAAGCAATATAAGCTCATGTACAATTAGTTCAGTTTAAAAATGTTTTCTCCTAATGGGATTATGTTCTGTAAATGATCTTGTTGCTACGGCAACTACCACAAAAACCGCACCATGTTTTCGGTTCAATAGCAACTATAGCACCTGTGTACCAGCCCTTCTTTCTGCAGTTTATGTTTTTGCTTTTCAGACTTTAGCGTGCAAAAGCAAAAACTGTGACCTAGAAAAGTTCAGGCATTGTTTCAGCTACACTTGCAGGTGGTATTGTTAAAAGTACTTTTTCCAAATATTGCCTTGGAATTAAGTTCAAATAATCTTTATTCATCAAGTTGAAAAAAATCTGCTGGCAGGAGGAGTGTGTGCATGTATCTGCAGGGAAAGTAGAAAAGCATACTGTTTAATTTTCATGACATCCTAGCAAAATGAGCAGATAAATTGCACAATGATAAAAATTATCTTGCTGTTTCAAAGAAAGCAGAAGCAGACAGTAGGAGGCTGTGACCAGTGTCAGCAATAGCCAGCAATGAACCATTCTGAGTGGTAACGTAGCTATCTTTAAAAAATAATAAATAAATAAATTAAAAGCCTCTTTCAGGCTTCCCCTTTCCACTTAAGCCAAGGAGGCATCAAAGCATATGGTATCATTTCCTTGTCTTATATTTTCTTGAGAGCTTATGCTGGAAAGGCACAAGGGAAAGAGGAATTATTTTCAAGAGTATTCAAAATATGATGAGATAAAAGTAGCTCCTTCTTACTTGTAAATGTGTTGCTGAGTTGCATTTGGAAGTAGATACACTGCCTTAAATGACAGAAGTTAATGGCAAGCTCAAGAGGGAAACGTGGGCGAGCAAAAAACACAAGTTACATGGTTAAAGTCAAATTTACCACTAGAAAAGATAATGTAGAAAACCCCAGAAACCCCTCAAGTCCATTTCCTCACCCAACCTTTTCACTATACCCTCTCTGAAAAGTAAAAAACAACAAACAACTTCCATTCCCTCCTGAAAGAAGAGAAGATGCTGCATTTATAATTTCGGGGGGCAGTCAGACACAACGATGGATGCCGAGATTGAACACAGATAAGATTAGGTTCTGTTCCTCCAGCACCCACCATTATAATTTCTGTCTTATCGAAAGCTTATCATTCAAATACTGTCTCAACACGAAAACTATGTCCTTTGTTTTCGCAGAGAAGCAGACATAAATCAGCATGCTACTTGCCAATTGAAGACACTAAACAAGGTGTACAGCAACTTCTTCAAAAAGCATCTTCTGTAAACAAGGACAAACATAGAGTCTGATGGAAGTATGAAAAGGCAGGCTTTGCTGGGCAAAGGAGGATGACTAGCCTATTCAGAGGAGGATAGGGAAAAAGCCATTATCAGATCTTCTCCCGTGGAATGCTGCATCATTCACTGTATTGAAGAGAACTGATGGATACCATACAGTTAAAAGACACATTTTATCTCTGAGTGTTGAGAGCCTGAAAGTAAAAGCCTGTTACTAACGTGACCTCTCAGCAGTAGTCACACTGAACACAATTTCTTCATCCAGAAGATGATACTCCCCCCATCTCCACTGTGACCACTGAAGCACCAGGAGCGCAGGGATGGAGCCCTTTTAAACAGGCAGTTAGGAAAGCAACGCAAGGAGTCTCTCTTTCCCTATACCTGTTCCATGCTTCTTTCCCTGAGCCGGGTCACGTAACACGTTTTTTTTTGTTCTCAGTTTCTTCAGTGAATAGATCTGAAGGCTGGAAAGGTTCACTATGAAAGAAATAATTTGATAGAAGTGCTATTAGGGATGCCTGAACTGCACAGCTATTTGGTATCAGTATTTCTTGGATCAAGCTGTTATTATTTCAGTGTTACTATCTTCTTATTATTTTTAATCAATGTTTAGAAAATATGAAACATCTTCAGTTTATAACAATGGATTTTGATTGAACACTGATGTTCAGTTCTCAGATCTACCCCAGGCTTCCTTTGTGATTTGAAGGACTTCACCCATCTGTGTCGCTGCATCCTCTCCTGCCTGAGCTACAAGCTTTTCTGTGTACCTGTGTTTTAGCTTTGAATGGCATAATAAAATCCTTGGCACACGTGGGACCTCCACATACTACTGGTACAAATATCAATCAGTATGTCTGGATTTTTAGGAGGCGCTCCCAGGGTCATAGGGCTAATTTGTTCTTCTGTATGAAAAGGTACAAACACCAGCCATTCTTCCCTTTCTTTTTTATCATTCAGATTCTGTTGCTCTGCTGCACAGAGTATATTCCCTTTGTTATGACCATAAACAAACTGTTTTCACCACTTTTCCTCAAGCAGCAAGCCACAGGGCCAAAGTCCCTCAACTTGAAAACAGAGAATGAAGCTCTAACACCAAAAAAAAAAAAAAAAAAGAACAGGGATAAAAAGTATAGGTACATGAATAACTACTTTTTGGTTCACTTCTGTTCTTGTAAAGTTGATGCAAAAGGTGCTTCCTTTTACCTCTAATATTATCTATTTTTTTCTCACTGTATGTGAGCAGTTAAACAAAGAATGGTCCTAAACTAAAATCTGAGACTTGAATAACATGAGCTTTTCACAGTTTTTCATCTGCTGACTGATGACAAGTGGTAAATTGTTAAAAAAGCATAATTATTATTAAATGACAGTTATATTGTATGCAGGTAGCCACCCAGTTTGGCATACTAGTCAGATGCGTGCAAAATTATCAAATGACACTGTAAGGAAGCGAACAGTTTTTTCTCATAAAACTTGAATCCTATTGATTATTCTGCACTTAGGTACACTAATTTAGAATAATGGCATGAGACAGCAAAGTATTCAGACACACTATCCACTGATATATGAGCAATGTTCGTTATCTCTACAGTGACATTCATTAAGACAGGCAGAAAATGATTTGTTGCCAGGGATTATTGCTCAGTCATTCCCAGGGTTTTTAGACAACAGCAAATGGGGGACATTTTCTGGCTGTCAACTTTTGCCCAAGAAATTAAAGAGAAAAAAAAAAAAGAAGACGAAGAGAAGTTCAGGAAGAAGTGAAACGCTACATGCTGGGGTCATTAAGTTTTCATTCTGTGCATTAAACATTAATGAATAAACTACAATGTAAACAGTAATGAATAGAAGAAAAATTGTTTTGTTTTGTTTTAGCAAATTTTATTTAATACTCAGACAGGACATTCTGTTTCTGAAATATTTAATTTAGAGGTTCTTGATAGTCTCTGAAGCTATTGAATACCAAATGCTAATTAGATCATAAGACTTAACTAGCTGGACTGAAATGCCAAGAAAAATAAAGGTTATTTAATCATCAAAGCAATAACAGTTACACTCTGAAGAGAGTTCTTGTATACTTTGCTCAAGCTAAATCAAACTGCAGTGATTCTTTAACACAATATACTGCAGAATCAATATTCAGAGTTATGCAAGTACCAGAAAACCTAGACTTTACCCCAGGCATTTCCCAGGACATATGAGAAAACTCTCAGTTATTGCTCAGTCCTGACCCACTCTCAATTTTCATACATGTTAAAGAACAGAAACTGGACTTTAAATCTCTTCATGGCAGAGATGGTTGTCCAGTGTCCCACAGCCAGCACTGTCACCACTATCTCCCAGCAACCTGTCTGCAGCCCATATGTGACCTGGAGCTGGACAGTCCCCTACTCACATGGAAAGGCTGTCCTTGGAAATAAATTACTTATGGCTCAGCACAATTGAATCTCTTTCTGAGGTTAATCCATAATGACACAAATGGCCATTTTCGCCTGTGAACTCTCTATGTTAAGCAAGTGCTGACCTTCCTGGGAGAAGCGAATCCTGCTGACTCACTGGTGTGAGCAAGTTGTTGAAAGGAAGATTGGGAATGACCCTGAAAAATGAAAGTCTAGGCAGAATGGCCCTCAAGGATGCAAACTCAGGGACATATCTGGAGGCAGAATTTGGTTCATATTGTTAATAAATTCTTTTGGAAATGAAGACTCCGTAATAAAAAATTGGTTCTGACACTCTGTAAAACACGCTGGCTATACTAAGAGCAGTCTGAAAAAACTCCCAGGTAGTTGTCTGTAAGCCAATAGCACCTATCTAAAAGACACTAATAATTCGAAATTAGCACAGAAAGTAATGATATCATTTGGGGGCTGCAGGAAACCAGAGAAGATAGCGTAGGAGAGGGAGAAACAGGCTTCAGAAGAAAAGTTCAGTATCGGCCTTACAAGTTCTGCGGTGACCTCTTTTTGATAAGCTCTTCATCCAGTTTTCTCTGAATTCAAGTTATTTGGTCATTATTTTTAAATGAAGTTCTTTCAGAGAAAAGGCATTTTTGTTTCCCAGTCACGTAAAAAAAAAAATTAACTAGTAAGATGTGCCAAGAAGACAGAGTCGACCTCTGTAAGACATTTCTTCCACAGAAACTACATCATGTGCAATCTGATCAGAGAACTCAGATTCTGACATCACTGTAGACTGTTGTAATTGACCCAAACTGTATGCTCTCTTAATTGCGTAAAAGCAAGCAGAAAATGAACATAATGTTTCCATGTGTATTTTCATTTCAGAAGCCCTACAATGTACAAAAAGCGTTCTCTAGAGAAAGACCAACACACTGTGATACTTCGTGCCCTATGATCTTCCTTCCTTATATCAGAACCAACTCTAAACTCCTCTTTCAAGACAAAGTGGCCATCACCTTGATTAAACTAAAAGGAAAACAGAAAACCCTGAAATTCTAAAAAATTTTTTAAATGTTCTCATAGTGCCTTAGAAACCTGAGCTCTGCTTTTCCAGTGTCCAACTGGAAGTCTGAACTTCAGAGTCCATCAACAAACCTAAACATTACGCTGCTGACAATTCTGTGACTGATCCCTTTTAGTCTCTTTTAATGGAGATCCTTTGACTCTGTAGAAAACATTGAATATTTTTACCTAGTGGAAGAGATTATTCCACAGTCCAGCACTGGTGGCTCTAGTCTGGAATGGAGGAAAGTGTTTCTAATTGCTTATCCCAATTACAGCATAGCTCCTTACATGTAGTAGAAAAGCATGTGGCCTATTCTGTATATACCTATGGCCTCTCTTTTCCCATCTACCCCATTCAGTCACGACTTTCCCATCTCCTTACTTTGATCTGAAAGAAACTCCTTACAAGCCACTGTAAGGACATGCCTATATGAAAAAGAGTAAATCAATTTAATGATCTGTTTTTCCACTGGGAGACCATGTTGTCAGAAAAATCTTTACTGTCTGTAAAAATGGTCCCCTGACACCTGGTTACAAACCTCTGGGGAGAGAATCATCAGTATGAGCAAAATCTCAGCTCTGTTCAGGCCTGACTTCTCAGAAATGTGAAATCTGGGTTTTCATAGGTGATGCACAGCAAGCAGAGACAAACAACTGATAGGCACGTATCCCCTCAAAAAAAAAAAAGGAAAAAGAAAAGTCTTTCTGTACCTCTGAATCCTAACAGTGGTAACCGCATGTGTTACACACTGCCACTCCACTACTTCTTCAATGTGTCATGGAGGACTTGAGTTATCCCTGATGGATGTCGGCACACGTGCTGCTGAGCATCTGACAGAACGTTCTGCTCGTGATTGATGCCGACCGCTTAGGAATCATCTGGCTCCAACAAACTGTTCTTAACAGCTTGTTTGATACACTTGATAGGAACTGGGAGGGGAAAAATAATAATTTAGTAATACAGCATGCCGGAACTAACGTTTTTAGGAAAATTATGGTTTTATCATATACATAGCAGGATTAAAATAAACAACTAATGCTCAAATCCAGAGGGATATTTCAGTAATGGATGAAGTGGTTCCAGCTGTATGGAGAGGCACAGCAGGAGCCAACACAAAGCCTATTGCCACCTTTGTTAAGAGGAACCAATTCCTCTTAGCAGGTTGGTGCGCTGACAAGCAGGGCAGTACCCTGTGAGAAAGAGCTGCTCTCAACACTGGCTGAAGCCCCACCAGGGCAGTGACAAAAGCCACTTGCCTTGTGGTAATTTCCCTACAGCAGACACACCGCAGAAGTCGGAGCCCCCTTGGGCAGAGGATTTTTGTTTGACCAGTGGAGATGCAATGGTCAGCACCAGGCTCCTGTATGACAAGGCCCTTCCTCACTTGCTCTGACCTTCTCTCTGAAGGGAAGGTGCCACCCTGCTTGCCCTGTCATCTTGCTTGGCATGCCATTGAGGATCTGGAGGAGGAGGTCACAGCCACCACCTGAAGCAGTTCACCACCCTCTCACCTGCTGCTGAGCTGCCCCCATCTTTGTTAATCCTCCCACCACCCGAGTGCTGATGGTGACACCAGTTTTGGGAAGATTTTTGCTACACATGCACAGTCAGTGAAGTGTATTGTCTACTTGCTTGCATTCATTCTACCCAAAGAAAATATATGGCAAAATGCTACTTTGATAACTAATGTGCTATCATACATACGGGGATGAACTGAGTGTAATAAAATACATAATTCACCTACTCTCTACCCTCTTCCCACCCAATGCCTCTCTGTGTAAGGCAAAACCAAAAATAAACAGACCAGTGTGTTGTTTTTTAAAATCTCCAAACACGTAATTTTTGAGGAGTTATACTACATGGTAAAGGATGAAGATCTCAGATCCAAAGAGATATTTCTTTCAGTCCCTTCCTGACAATTGTTGTTCAATTCCATTGAAGAAGCAGCAGCAGTTGGAAAATATTGGGTTGCTGTTCTCTCAACAGTTTCTGCCAGGGTTTGTAACTAATAAAATTATCCTGCTCAGCATCCAGAGAGGGTGGGGATCCCCAAAGTTTTCCAGGGCAGCAGATTACAATTGATATGCAGATGCAAAAATAACTCATGGCTCGGAAAACCCACAACTGTATGTTATTCTTTTCCTTATCAAAATATATAGGGTATCGACTTATCATTGTTGATAAAGAAATTTTAAAATGGTGACATCTGTGATAAAAAAGCATGGAAGTATTGTAAATGTTGTAGGGAAACAAACTGTTTCTCTATAATAGTAAGGTACTAAAGCATTTTTGGTGCAAGACTGGAAGGTTCACTGTGACTCACACACACTTCTATTTTCTTTTAAACTCTAATATACTCCTTCCCATTAGACACTCTGTCCATCTAGCAAAAGAAAATTGAAACCTAAACAAGATACAAAACAAAAGAGATAATTTGTAGGCCTCACTAATGAAAAGGTCTGAAACGTTAACAGCATTATTAGCATGTTCAAGAGGGTTTTTTTAAAAAAACAAGAAAAATATTGCAGAGGGGTACACACTGCATTAAAATATTTTTGCCATTTGAAAGACATGAGGAGTGCTGAGGTGGTGGTTGTCCACAGTTGGTGGCATCTGTTTGACCCTGATAGCACAAATTCCACTAAACTGTAAAATATGAATTGACAAACTTTTGAAGGCTCTATCTTGAGGAGGGGACAGAACCAAAACCCAAATATTCTAGAACCCCCTCCCAGTTACCACTCCATCTTCCCAGTGAACAATAGCAGATGTTAAACTGCCATTAAATAACAAGAACTAAGAAACCCTGGCCACAGCCATAATTTCTCAGAGAAATTATATTGTGGTTAAGATGCTGCTTTTCTTCAAGTTGACACAACAAAGTTAGTCCTGCCCATGCTGCAATATCAACTGAGCTCACTGCAGGCTACAGAAACCCAGCGAAAGCTGGGCAAATACACAAATAGTTGTGTCTACACCTTGCTCTGCACTGCTACAGCTGCACTGGCATCATACAATTGGTAGCATGTTTAGACCTGGTTGCACCATGAATCGTGCAATCGTTCCATGTTCGTCTGCAGTAGAGAGAGACTCTCCACCTTAAAACTGATCTCAGTCTCTCTGTCTGACTGTCTTCTATCTGCCTCACCCTGAGAATTTACTCTTTCTGAACTTTGTTATCCTGTTTTGGGGAGATTTTTTGTTCAGAGGGGTTTGTTTGTTTGTTTGTTTATTTATCTTTAAGATATTAATTATTTCATGCACTTTAAATGTCATTTCACTTCCCCGTGTTGGTAACTGTAGTGTGACACCCAGGAAAAGAAGGGTGTTCAGTTCCACGTCCCCAAGCTGAGAGTGCCCTGGCTCCACCAGCCAAAGAAAGCTTCTTTTGTATATTAAGCATTTAATGGACCATTAGCTGAAACAATTAAGCATCACCAGTAACACCACCTTCTGTTTCCCTGGAACCAGTTTTAAAGTTATAATGTAGTATCTTCAAGAACTGGAAGCTGGATAACTTTGCTGACAATTTATACAGCAAGAAACAATGTGTGACAGGCAATTGTGAATTCTAACTTTCTAATTGCACTTTAGGAGGCCACAGTGATATCACATGAGAATGAATCTCAAGTAGCTATTATTTGAAGCATCTTTTATTTTCTAAATGCCACTGAAGCAGGGCTTTTCACAATAGCAATAGCTCCAAGGTGATTTTTTCTATGAGGTCGAACAGGCTGACCCACATTAAACTCCATTAAAAACAGGGAAATACATAGCTGTTTCAAGAGACATCACATTTAGGAATTCAGTGGTGTGACATCAAGTGACAAGATCAGTAAATGCCAAGATATGTGGGGTTTGGCTGGATCTGCTAGGATGCTTAGCTCAGCTATACAAGTTCAATCAGTAAATCTAGAACATGTTTCCCTGGCAAATGATAAGAAAGTTTCTTTTCTAAAGGAAACCCTAGCTCTGTGAGATGATAATGCTAAGCTAGAACAGTTAGGTTTTTGTAGAAATTTTCAAAGTGATCAATTGTAGAGGCAGATGATGTTTCTCCTTTTGTTCCATGTGTCTAACCGTCTCTCACACCTGTGCAGGTTTTTGCCTCATGACCACATAACCGAGTTTTGTGGGTTCAACAGATGCCACATCTCTTTTTAGCACTTTTATGCTGAAAAACCCTTTATTTTAATTCACGCTTCTTTCTGTACTACCAGAAAAAAAAAATACATATATATATATATATATATATATTCCACTGATATTCACAGGCTACAATTCATCTCCCACAACCACCACAAAATTACGGAGCTACTTAGACTTAGTCAGACAGGGTCCTCCTACTGTCTAAGGAGGAAGCGAGTACACTTATAAGATCATTCCTTCCTCCTTAAGGTAACATAAAACACTAGTGGGCTGAAGATACCTTTCGTATCTGCATTTTTCTGCCCAGAGAAAGGCAAGTAAAGTTGAGTCTTTGGTATGCAAGAGGACCAATTTCAAGGTTCTCCTCATTTTGTAGAATAAGTTGTCCTGCTTTACTTAGCTGCCATAAGATTCAGCTGTTGTAATGCAAGCTACCCTCCAGCTTTTTAATATATCACAGACCACACAGTGCTAAAAGCCCAGAAAAGCACTGCTTTCAACTACTACCTACTAAATTATGCTTTTATTGTAAATGCAAATAACTTTTGGGGAACTTGGAAAAATATTGTGCGCTCTTCTACATCATTGAGGCAAGGTTATATCTATCAATTCTTATATCAAAAAATTAAAGTTTTCATGTTCCTGTGCGTCTATCAGACTCAAAACAAATGCTATCTCTTGACTAATACAGCTGCTTGTACTTCCTATATGCAGGCCTACTCAGAGAAGCACCTGAAAGAAATCCATTCAGTGGCAATCATCTTCTTTTTGAGTGTAGAAGAGCCATGCCTTGATAAAATACTCCCATATCCCCCGATTAGTTATTTGACAGGAGATAAAAAACAAGAAGCCCTATTCCCTTCCACTCAACAGCACGTTTGTATTACAAGCACCACTCTCATGGTAAACAGCTTCTAACAAGAACAGCTACAACTTCTCCCTAGAGAAGCAGGATGAAACAGGACAAGATCAACATGGGATTCAAGAACTGGCACTAGGAGAAAGATTTCAGATGTCCAATCCCTAGAAAGTATTCATAGGCACAGGACCCTTCTTGACAGATGGATAATTCCCTGAGTACGTGTCATCTCTGACCTTTAGGAATCAAGCCTGGCATGACTGATAAGATGAGCGTTAGGTTTAGAGGAGAGGTGACAAGAACAGAAGAGATTTGAGTTGTAACCTTTGTTGGTAGCTCAAGTGCACAGAAAATGAATGAGATAACCAGTGCTAGTGCAATACAAGACTATCAGAAGGCAGGAAGAGGAATACTAAGGGAAATTAAAGCTCTATAGGGTGGGAATTGCCACGAACAACATATTAGAAAATGCAGTTAAAATTGGACAGACCAGATAATTGCCATCCTAGAAATTAAAAACCTAAATTGTAGATCCAGCAGCAAATATTTTATACTGTTTTAAGTTTGTGATAGTAGATGGAAACCAGAAAATTTAGGCTTTTAGTTAATGAGGGAGAAGTTGTTTGGGTCCTGTAGTCCGCAAAAATAGAAGAGGCTTTGAAACAAATTCTGAAGGTAAAACAAATTAAAAGATGTATTAAATAAAAAAGGAAAAGTAACATTACATATGTGTATACTGCATTGAACTATTAATTTTTTGCTAATGAACCTGATTTTCTACACAAAAGGAATGCTATAGGTCTCACTTATCTGGACTTAATTAAAGCTTCTCACAGGGACACATGGAAAATTATTAAACTAGAGAAGATTGTAGTAGTAAAAATATTATAAGGCCTATAAAAAGTTGTTTATATAGAAGACAAGACTACCAGTAGGGAAAAATAAGTCTTTGGTCAACTCTATTTCACATTTTCATTCACAACTTAGCCATAATAAGAGCGCATGGAAGATATCCAGAAATTATGTCATGCTGAGAAGCATCACAAAATGCTAAGGACTCTGTCATGGGCTTGGAAGAGCTGGATGACTGAGAAATAGATGTGTGGATTGAAATTAATTCTTCTAAGTGCAGAGTCACAGATTTAATGACTAATACAAATAATTTTAGCTAAGGCTTAGAAGTTCATCCTATGAAGGCAAAAAGAAGAAGAAAGAAACACAGCAGTTTATTTCAGGATGATCTATAAGCCACCAGAGTACTGCTATTGTGAGAAATGAAATCTTAAGATGCCTGACACAAAGTACTTCCTGAGGAGTTAAGGAAATAATGGTTCTGCCAAAACATCATCTGAAATACAGCTCTGGTCAAGCACGTTTCAGAAGTTAAGTCAAACTGGAATATGCCTGAGGAAGGGTGACAAGGAAGGCCATAATAAAAATGAAAAATTTCTTTCATGAAAGAAAGTGAAACAATTTGGCTCATTCTGTGTAACGTATCTTACACCATGTTGGGGCGAGTACAGGAAACGGGGGAAAGAGAACTAGACTGCAAGTTACATAAAGTTGTCACAAGCACAGACAGCCTGCAAGGCTGGCATGATAATACAGACTGTTATCAGACAGCACAGGTTCTGTGATGTATTTGGTCACCTTTGGGTTCTCAGCACGGATTACCAGGGTTTGTAAGGAAAAAGCAAGGAAGAAGATGGTGCTATTGGAGTGCCAGACAATTTTCCACTCTTTTGCTAGGGTCCACCTAAGTGCAAAACTGACTCACCAGCAGTTTCATGATGAGGTTTCTATTTAGAAATCTACCCTCTCTCCCATCATTTCCCTTCTAGTCCTCTGTGTCCAGTTGCTACTTGTAAATCCAGTAAGGATTTTTAAGAAGGCATCAAGATCAGAAATACATTTTTTGAATCCTTAAAAGAGATTTAAAAACAAACAGATAAACAAAAAAAATTCTGTTTTTTCCTACATTGATAAAGTTTGTTAGACTTTCTCCAGAAATAGATGAATATGCTCAATATATTGTGAGAAGGCAGCACATTGATTGGTTAACCCAATGAATGTCCTGAGAGGAATCAGTCCTATCATTATACCCTATTCATATTGTACTTTTGCCTTACTGTTTTTAATCTTGCATTTCCTTAACTGACAGCTGCCAGAAAGAAACCAAAACAATCATACTCCTGTTCACAATAGCCAACTCAAAGCTCTGTGTGGGTTTACCGCTGGTGAGACTCTACTAGAACATGTCACACAACTGCAAAACCTGATAATTGCTAATTACAAAATCAAGAAGATGACTGAGAGTGCCATTTCAGCAACCCAGATTACCAGGAAGTAGACAATGGAGCAGAAATAAAAACACACATGCCTCCAGAAACTGTGCTTGTAGCCTAAGAACATAAATAAAGGAAAACACGGACTCTTGGGGAGCATCCTAGCACAGCCCTAAGGCTCCTTAGGGCTACTCCCACAGACCCAAAGCTGCCCTTCAGGAATGCTTGTGGCAGCCATCAGAGGGGCTGCAGCATATTTGGCCCCAGTTGGTGCCCCTCTCACTTGGTCCTTTGCTGCTTTTCTAGTGCAATGCCATTTAGTGCATTTGGGAGAAAAAATAAAGTAAAACCGGTCCGCATTCTAGCAGACTACAGGGAAATTAAGGAACTAATTTTGAATCACCATGTTTGCAAACAGTGGCCCAGTTTACAGAAATCTTCAGGGAGCTGAACTTTTAATGAGAGTTTTAAATACAGTAAAATAGGTTTCAGAAGGAAAAGCAATAGTTGTCCAGAGACTGTACGGTGTGGGTGGGAGCAAATGGCAGTCCCATAAAGAATGGAGCAGCTGCTGCCAGTTTGGCACAGTTATGCAGTATTTAGCATATATCACCCCTGAGGATGATTATCTTTCTGTCATGAGCATAAAAGACAGATAACTCATGAGCCAGTTGAATCTGTTTCTCATAAGCAGTAGGGAGGTAATGCACTGATAACTCTTCTGAGGTTAAATGTATTTATTCTACGGAATTAGCTTTTATTATTATGGTATTTGAAAGGGACAGATATCGTCTGAAATCCTGATTTTTCATTTCTCTCTCTGTTTGGGTTAAGCTTTTTATTATATCTGCATTATGCTTGCCACAGTACAATACAAGCATAATCCAGAAGAGGCAGAGGAAAGAAACATTGGATAAGCATATACAGTTCTTTATTAGGCTTTACAGTGCAAGTACATGCACCTGTTTTCTGTGGGTAGCTATGTTGATGAAAACCTGCCCTAAGAGGAGATCAGCGGTACTGAAAATTTTTAAGAGCTCTGTGTTTTGTTCTTGTGGTAAAATAGCAACAAGCTAGAAATTTTGATGTGGAAGCCATGAAGTGATATAGCTTCCCCAAACACATTTTTCCACATTTCATAGCAATGCAGATTTCTGAAAGGGGTGACAGAGACAGTTTACACTGTCATGAGACCCTCACCATCCCACATTGAGCAACACTAACAGCCCAGCAGGGCCACTTCTAGGGGAAATAATTACTTCAGGAGTTGATAATCCTAAAGACGGTTCATATATAACATTCATTAGGAGATACTCGATTATTTTATGGGATTCTTAGAAACCCAGGCCCTAAGTGATTTGTTTGGTGAAATATGAGCAACTCTGAGTCAACCCTTAATTTATTAACCTAAACTGACTTCTTTCACCAGAAGATGGGCAAGCTACATTGTCACAAAATCACCCCGTATCAGGGATGCTGGAGCCTGCGTTTCACTCTTTGGCATAATCATGCTGTTAAATTTAGAACAAAAGCCAAGAGCAGCGCCTATATACAGTAACACCACAGCTGAGAGAGACAACCACAAGCACCAGCGGGACAGTTCTCTTTTTATGGGTGATTTATTTCAAGTCTGGCTCCTAGTCTGATGGGATCCTTCCCCTTTTCCTTAAGTAAAGCCCAAGGATTTTAGCCTCCTAAATTGGATGCTAAAAGTCGAAAAGGAATTAGTGGAATGTAGTTGTAAGCTGCCTGTTCTGAAAGGTATGATCTTGGTTTCATCATAAGAAGGATCTATTCATTAATTATTCACTGTTCTTTGTTACTGTCTTACTAATCTAAAACTGCACTTTAAAAGAATAAAATAGTAACACACAGGTTCTTAAATTGTTGCACCTTACACAGCCTTCATAAGCTAGGTTAATTTGACCCTTAATATAAGCAACATGTTGGACAAAAAACCAAAACAGCAACTATTTTGCACAGAAATTTTCTGACGGCTGCTTTTGAGTAAAGGGCAAGAGAGTACAGAGAGATAACTTCTCCTTCACTTGCTTCCTTGTGCTTTATACACTGCAATGCACTAAAAATTAAAAAAGTAAACTGCTTGTATGTTGAGCTGAAAAAAAAAAACCCTGCTTAAAATTCTGGTAGAGACTGATTATTCTAACTGCTGAACAGCTTTTTCAATTGCAAGGCTTAGAAAGATTCATCCACTGTCACTCAATCAAAGAAGTTTTATAATCCACTTTTGAAAGCAATAATTTTTTAAATTCTGTGAAAGGATCAATCTTTTTTCCTCTCAGAGTTTATAAATTATCCCTATTACAGCATTTCTTTAATATTAAAAGACAGTTAATTATATTACTGGGGAAAGAGATCGAATGGTACCATAAAAGGAAAGTAAAACAAAAGCCATCTGAGAGATGTTCTGGATGCCTCACTGCAGCTGGGGACTGGGGGAAAAGCATCTTCTCACTGGGTAAAGGTGGGTACAGCCTGGGAGGATGTTCTCCAGAAAGCCAAAATAACTGCTGTTATTTGGGACTCAGGTAGCTTTCATGAGCAAGTATATCTGCCTCAACAGCTCACATTTCTATGTGATTTTTGACAATTTACATAAATAAGCGCATAAATAACTTCTCAGGAAATTTAAAGGAAAAAAAAAAGACACACAAATAATGTATTTCATCAGTGCCTTTCCTGAATTGTTCCATCATTTGTGGCCTCCACAACAGGTTTTTAAGTAGACCACTCCGGCTTTTCCCTGTTTTGTAACGTGCAGCCTAGTACAGTTATGGCTGATAACAGACCAATTCTATGTCTGCGAAATGGGGGTAGTAATCTTTCCTGTTTCTCACTATTTATAGGCATGGTAGTTGGGCATTTGTCTCAGTTATCTTAATATTCTGTGGGTTCCTGTCCCTCATTTCAGAGAGAGCTCTGACACCCAAAGCTGTGTGTTTAAAAACAAGAAAATTGTCAAAGCTCTTGGTGAGATGACATTAATATTTATTTTTTCATAAAGCTGACAAAATTAGGAAGAGCAAAATCAACCACTCAACCCCCTCGCCAAGCTCTGCATTCAAAATCAGTTAAAACAAACAAAAAAAACCAACAAAAACAAACAAACAATCACACAAACAAAACCAAAAAAACCCAGCCAAACTACAGGAATTTACTTCTAGGCAGTGTCATTTACTTCCAGGCAGTGTCACCTGCTCTTTTGAGTCATGCATGGGACCCCATCAGTGTAACATCAGGAGCTAAGCTGGGCTACTTAATAGCACCGATCTAGAACCGGCACATGATTCTTGCAGGAGTCCGTGAGGTAACAGTCAAAGAAAAAGAGAGTAGATAAGAGGGATAATTGTTAGCACTGCAAAAGCAAAGAAGAAACACTGAAAAGGGAAAATGTAAAACAGCTTGCAGTTTCTACCTGTTTCAGGTGACGAGAAAATTCTGTAACTTCTAATGCAGCAGAGGCATTTAAAGATATCTATCATGTTCATGGCGCCACTCTTGGGAATGATTTTTTTTTTGCACACAGCTGACAACCTGATGCAGAAAGACCTTTCTGTTCAAATAGACACTTAAGCATAAGCTTAACTAGCCAGCAGTTTCTCATGAAAAACAACAACAACAACAAAACCCCGAACCCCAGAGCTTCTACATTCCACACCCCCCACATCTTTTCTCCAGGAAATATTTTCTTTAGTTGAAATATCTTGATTTTAAGAATCATATATCCAAATATTAAAGCAAACTGACATGTGCTGTCTCAAAGCCTCAAGTCTCTTTCCTTATCTACAGTTCAAACGCACTGGTTAGATCACTTTGCTCTAGCCAATGTAATGAAGTGCTTCAAAAAGATCTTTAAGCAGAAGCACAAATAAGGGAGATGTAATCTAGAAATGAAGCTTCATCACTTGAGACAGAAAATGGCATTCCCAGGAGGCAGGATGGCAACCTACCACACAAGGCTCAACAAGGAAATAATTGTTAAATGTTAACATGTGAAATGAAATATTTCTAAACGTTTTGTTCAACATTTATTTTAGTACTGTTTTGGCTTTAAAAAAAAAAAATAAATAAGAATGTAAACAAAATCTAAAAGGCAAACCTTCTCACAGAAGAAAATTCTAATAAATACTGACCTTTCCATGTAATAAAATTTAATTCCTCTGACTGCTGAAGACTCAAACACATATTTTTGATGCTACCTTAAGTCAGAAAGCCCTCTTCTTAATTGTCTACAAATTTTGTATTAGCCCAGTCATAAAGAGCATTATCAAATCTTATTCTATTTATTTACTTATAGCAGTACAGCTTTACCACATTTTACTTCACTAGCTGAATCAGAATAAATGACACCAAAAAAAAAGTTATACTTAACCTCTGAATTTTTGTACTTCTGGATATTTATTTTGTTCTTACTCAAACTACTTTGAACTTTCTTATCACATAAAACTGACCAAGAATTTAGGACAGGCTTTTACAATTCCTGAAGTTCCTTCTGATACTTACTATTTATTTTGTTAAAAAAATCATAGGTAAACCACTGTTTCTGCTTAACCCAATTCCTCCTGTCACCATTGCAAATGTAGAGGTGGACAAATAAATTGAGCCATTTGGAAGATGTGAAAGATTCTTTCTTACTGAATCTGAATAAATTAATTCTGATAAAATAATGCTGATGAATTGAAGAAAAATGGGATTATATCAAAGTAGGCTCAACAATACTTATGCCATTTCCAAACCACTTTTTTTTAGTATGCTCAGAAAGATCCAGTGATGAAGATTTCACAAACTCTTTAGTATCAAATCACCATCCTGCACATATTTACAAATAGACTGCTCTTGACATTCAGGGTTATTTACTCATCAAATTAGACCTCCAGCAAACTACCTGTTTCGGTTCTGCTTGTATCATCTGCTGCCACCTTCTGCATTCAGCCCCAGTTGGGAGGGCCAAGCTTTTCTTTGCGATACTATGCACTAGAAAACATTGTGAGAACATGAGGACTCTATTCAGCAATTGTCAGGCATACAAACTTCTGGCTTTGACCCAGGGTGAAATTCCTGAACTATAGTCTTCCTTGCTTTCAACCTCCAAAGCTAGTACCAACAAGAAATCTTCAGCATTAAGGGTATAAAATGGCAGCTAAATTATGTAGTAGTTCAACTACAAAAATGCAACCAACTGGTCTCCCTTCAGTTCTAGAGAAGTTGATGTTCCTCAACATTAATGCACACACACACCCCTACACACAAGGTGAAATAAAGACCACAGGCTGTCTATGCAGGAAGTATCCTGAATTACTGGTGCAAAACATCTAGCTCAGCACATGAATATAAAATACTTTTAGACCAGAAGAGTTTCTCTGATTAGGAAGTTAATCAAACAAAGCTCAAAATGAAAAAGGACTTGCATTACTTTAATCTGGTTTAATTAATCTGATTTACATCAATTAGCTTGGATTAATTTCCCAGAGAAGACAAGCTCAAAAATCAGTTTTCACTGGATCACCAATTGTAACTGGCACAGTAAAAGCAGTTGATTTTAAAGACATACACTGTGATAGTAATCCCACTAACATTCATCATTATTGCTCACATACCTGAAGTTAGACACAAGCTTAAGTGCTTACATAAAGAAAAAGCATGAGAGGGGAAAAGAAAAAAGTAAAATGAGTACTCTAAAGGAGCATAAAAGAGGATTGCCATCAGACAAATGAAATACCAATACTGCTTTGAAAAACAAGTGTTTCTATAGAGTGAGATGGAGCAGTTCCATTAACACATGAACAGGTCTTCATAACATTACACTGCTGACATGGAAACGGTCACACCAGTGAAACTTCACGTATGCACTCTCCTCTTTTAAAATTAATCCACATTGCTTCAGTTTGCATCATCGGTTAATTAATGTACAGATGTCTCCTTTCACACTTAAGCTGGCTGGTCAGAGTAGTACTTCCTCCAGCTGGTTGTTACCTTCTCCCACACATCATGGGAGTCCCCGACATCTGACCGAACTTGGTGTCTGTCTGCTTTAAAGATGCTTACACTGCTTCAGACAAATTCAGTCTTTAAGTGGGTTATCTGAAGCATTTAAGTCACCCAGTTTAGTTAGTGCAGGTGATTTTGCCCAAAGCCAATTAGGGGACATTTCCACAAACCTCCTGCAAGGAAACAGAGACGAGAACCTTTGGGCAGAAATCCTTCCACCAGCCCCACGGGACCCAGAAGAGCACGCAGCCAGAGAGAACAAAACAAATGTATTAAGTGAACTGAGGCTTCTGAGGAAGTGGATTATAAAGAGCAAAAAGTGGTGAGCCAAGAATGATGCTGACATTATTTTTGCCATGTCCTGTCCTAGCTGTGCTCAGATGAAGGAAGCACAGCTCACTTTTGCTACTGGACTACCCTGAGTTATCACTGATCTGTGTTAGAGAAGTGAAAATTTTGTCAGATCTACCAGCCCATGGCTTAATAGCCTATTCCAGTCCAGGTCATCGTAACTGAATCAAATGACACCAGAAGAACTCAGCAGTAACTAGAGGTTAATCACTGGAGGCCAGAGGGAAAAATGTCTTCACATTTCAGTGACAGCTGGAACAGGACATCAGAACACAGCCTAGCCAAGCAAGGCGATGGTAGAAATGGACACAAAATCACACAAAGAATTGCACAAGTGTTTCTGGTTTGTCCAAGAAATATCCACAGAAACTACCTTATTATGAAGAGGCAAATGCATGCAACAGAAACCTATTTACAAAGGCACATGGCAGACTCCCTTCTTCCAACTGCTTCTCTCCTTCTGTCTTTTCCTCTCATACAATGAGCGCAAGAGCTTCTGCCAGCTGTGACTCTCTACTGTTTCTCTGATGGACAAACCCAACTGCCTTATTGTTCCCACACCTTTTAGCTCAGACTGACTCTGAGGCAGATAGTGCTACTCCTAGGCAAACACTCTACAAACAGAAATGCTTCCTTATGAGGCTTTGCTCCTGGTCTTCCTCTCCAGTATGACATTCAATTACACTCTGTACTTTAACATTTTGCAATCTCATTTCTTTTCTCAGAAGCAGTCATGAGTATTAATTTGAAGCAAGGTGACTGTAGAACGACAGCAAGTTCCAACCTTTAAAAGCTTTTTCGGCAGTTACTAGTGCAGTGCTTTTCAGCACACAGAGAAACAGCACCATGTCTCTAGGCAGGGTCCAGCTGTCTAAACGGAGGTATCTAGAAAACCAGTTTGTCAATGTCTTTTTTAGTACTGGGGAAGCCCAAAACTGGACACGGTGCTCCAGATACACTCTCATAAGCACAAAATAGAGGTGAATAGTCACTTCAACCTGCTGAGGCAGTGTGGTGGGCAATCAGCCTTCCTTGCTGCCAGGACTCACTGCTGGATCATGCTCCACGTCTGGTCCACCAGGAACCCCAGGGCATTGCAACACAGCTGCTGTTCAGCCAGCTGATGGGCCCCCAGCCTGGGCTGCTGCAGGAACTCATTCCACTCCCCGCAGCAGGACTCTGCACTTGCCTTTGTCACAGACATCTCGTTGTGCTCCTTTTTACTGCATGCCTCAAAACAGAACAATAACTAAATCCAGAGGAAGAGGAGCAGTGCAAAAGGCAGTACTTCAAGCAAAGGAAACACTCTGTAGCTCACAATAATTGCTACGCTTCTGCTAGTACAGAGAATTTGTCTTTTCCGTATTGGTCCCCTTTAAACACAGGGTAAATATCAACCAGTGACAAAATGAGAGAAGGAGCAAGTTGAAGATGCTAAAGAGTCTGTGGAGGGAGGAAAGCCAAACTTCCAGGGAGCTGAGGACAGCAGTTCTAGCATGATTAATACATGCACGGTCTTGAATGTAAGCACTAATGGCATGCAATGAAAATGAGCTCTCTGGGGAAATCAAGCAGGACATACTTTGCACCACCACAGCCTTCCTCTAGAGTTTAATTTTTCTGTTTACCACTAACAAAATGCTTTCCCTAGGTCTAAGCACTTTCCCTTGGTTTTCTCATATAGTTTCTCGTGCAGCTCAAGTAAAACAGATAATTTTGAAATTCATCCCAGAGACCTCCTCGGTGCACACGGGTGTAGCTCTACAGAAACTCCACAGCTACTTCAGCTTTCACAAACAGTACATGACAGAGAATGGTTTAGAAGAAGAATCTTTTACTGCACTGCTAAGCCATGTAAGTACTGTCTTACACCTATTTCCTGCCTGATCTTTGCCGTTCTGTTTATGGAAAAGCATCCTGGTTTATATTTAATACTAGAATTTCAGTATACCAACAAAAAGAAAATTTTTAACTGAGCTGATTTAAAATTGGTAGCAGCCTGTTATCTTAGTGATCAGTTGTCTGCATGTAGAAGCTTTAAGCTTTTTCACATTTTTTTATTTATGAGGGGAAAGCTGTCGTTCCAAAGACACAAGGCCCCTTCTTCCCAAATAAATAAAAACTATAACTATATATATAGAGAGAGAGAGGTGGGTTTTTTTGGTAACAAGTGGCAAAACCACCTAGAAGATCACCCACTTAAACCTCTTAAAGTATCTCCGTTTGCACACAGTTCCAAATTATTTCCTCTGTGAGCTAGTTTATGCTTAATAGAATTTGACAATCCTAAACGCTCTGCTCAAACACTACCAAGGTACAGAACTAATAAAGATAATTACCATTGTAAAGTGGAATGTGCTTCTGAATGGACTCATTGAACCACCAGAGTGTATCTGTTGCAGAACACTTTTTCAAAACACAGAAAATTATTACAGAATACAGGCTATTAGAAAAATAAAAAAATAATATTTAAAAAAAAATACATAGATAGTATACTCCAGGAGTTAAAAAGGCATGATTGACTATATTTCAAATATTTACAAAAGTTTAAATATAAGAGGCCATGTATCTCTACAGAGGAAAAGAAAGGGGGGAAAAAAGAGCCTATCAACTTGCTTTCTAAATACCGCCAAATGAGAGAAAAGTGCATATTGGTCCCTTGCACATTATCCTAGCACATCAGAGAAAACTGCCATGGGCTGATTTGCAAGCTATTAACAATGACCTCTGTTAGTCACATAATGCAAAGAGATGCCACCACCTGCCCACCAACTCCTGCCTGAGTTGAACCCATTCCCTCCTCCTACTTCCCTGGCAGGTTGTGTTTTTCTTATTTCTAATAGCAAATGCCAAATGTGATGGGTGTCCTCACCCTCCTTGCTTTGCCACCCATTCCCTGCTTGAACTGGAGTTACTTCGTGGGAGGAGCAAACACAACCCAATGAATGGCACAGTGCATACATGTGGTGGTCAAAACATCTTTGAAGAGCTGGCATGAGCTGCCTGAAACTCACAAAGTTAATGGAACCAAAACATTTTTAATGCTGGCTGACAAGTGAACCATCTTCTCTGTAATTATTCAAAGCAGCCAGGTTTTTAAAGAGGGATAAACTATTTTACCAGACCAACAGACTGAGATGGATAAATTGATCAAGTTTTTAAGCTTTTTCAGGTTTTCTTCTGACTTTAGACTACTGCCCTCCCTTGACACTGTGGTAATTACAATCTTGGCTGTTTTGTTTGTTCTCAGTGAATTCCAGCCCACCCAGCTGTAAATATAACTTGCACTTCAATTAGGAATAGCTTCTAGGCAAACAGATCAGATAATCTTCTGAACCTGAAAGCACATTTTCTTATATTAGTAGATAAAGCAGGAAAAAAAAGTTTGTCCTTATAAAGGTTGTCTCTCTTCAATCCCTTCGCAATCATGACTATTACATGATCACCAGGAGAGAAGACTTCTGTTTATACTCATATAATGTTAGCTAACTTGAGTCGCAGGCTACAGATCCAACTTTGGCAAGGAAAGGAAGAGCATGACCGTGCAATTAACAATCTGATGTTTTGCTGAAATATGAGAGACATTGCAAAATGAAAATTAATCTCTTAATAAAAAAACTAAACACCCCCAAAAAGTTATTCATGTCTAACAACCTGTAATTTTGAACCACACCAATCTATGTCAGCATCAGCTCATCCTCATGGATGAGATTTAGATCACTTACGTTGAGGTACCTAACTTGCACCTACACTGAGCAGAATCACTTCTCCCAGACCTGCTGGCTGCACTCTCACAAATGCAGCCTGGTTTTTGTCTGGCTGGAAGGGTGCACTAGTGGCTCTGGCTCAGGTCATCCACCAAATCCCCCTTTTTTTTTCCTTCAAAGCTACTTCCTCTGCCACTGGCTCTTAGCCTCTGCTGTGGTATGGGATTATTTTGTCCCAGGTGCAGGATTTAGGATTTTCCTCTGTTGAAATTAATGGGGTTCCTATCACCTCATTTCTCCAACCTGTCTAGTTCCCTCTGAATAGCAGTTCTCCCTGCCAAAATATTGACCTCTTCCACCAATCCCACCAATTTTCTATCTTCCACAAACTTGGATAGAGTCCACTCTCTCCCATCATTCCATCATTAATACAAACACTAAATAATATTGGCCCCAGTGATGATCCTTGTGGGACTCCACTGACAAGCAGGTGCCAGCTTGGACTTTATGTTGCTGATCACCATGCTTTGTGCCTGACAGTCCAGCCAATTTTCCAGCCACCTTATTATCTGCTCATCTACCCTACATGTCAACAGTTTGCCTATTTGCAGATTAGCAGGCCATGTTAAAAGACTTCTACAATCAAGGTATACAGTATCCATGGCTCTCATCTTATCTACAGAGCCACTCACCTCATCATAGAAGGCTGTCAGTTTGGTCAGGCATAATTTGGACTTGTAAATTCATTCTGGCCATCCCCAATCACCTTCTTACCTTTCACATGGCCAGAAATGGCTTCCCATAAGGATCTGCTCCATTACCATCCCAGGACTAACATAAGGCTGACAGGCCTTTAGCTTCTTGCATCACACCTTCCTTGAAGATGGGTGTGATGCCTGGCTTTTCTTTTTTTTTTTTTTTTTTCCCAACCCTTCCCAGTTGCCATAACCTTTCTAAGGTGTCAGAAAGTGGCCTCAATATGACATTAGCCAGCTCCCTGAGATGCATCTTATCTGATCCCATGGACTTGTTTGTGCTCAGTTAGTGTAAGCACTCCCTACTGTACCTTCCTGGTGTGTGAATAATGCTTCATCCCTCAGGCCCTGCTAATAAACCAAGGAAACTTAAAGGCCAGAGGGCAGACCTTACCAGTGAAAAAGTCAAGCCAAGAACCGAGTACCTTGACTTTTTTCCCTGTCATTTGTCATTATGTGCTATGGCCCATTAAGCATCAAGCTCACATTTTTCTTAGTCTTTCTTTCAGTACTGACATACTGGAGAATTTCTTGTCACCCTTCACAACCCTTCCTGGTTGCATCTCCAGACCTGGGTTTTTTCATATTTTGAAAACAAAGGATACATTACTGTGCATGTGTGTTTAAATCAGTGTGTCACTTCTGATAGTTGAAGAAATGAAAGATTGTCTTTGTTTTGCATACATCGTTGAAGGAAAGCTCCCTATCCCACCCACTCAGTTAAGAGCTTCTTGGTACTTTCCACAGTTCTTCAACTTCTTCTTTGGGCAACCTAGTAATAAGAGTAAAATTGAAGACATTGACTGCCTCAAGAGATGTAAAAAGGGTAACTGCCTCCAAACTGTATCTATCACCATAATGTACAACAGGAAATCAAAATACTACCATATTTTTCTGTTCACTCATCGTAATAGTGTTTTTTTTTTTTCTTTTGCATTAGGAATAATCTGGAGAAAGATGATAATCCAGTCTGCCCCTGCTATGTGCACACACACTCTGCACTGCTGTTTGGAGCCCTGCATTATCCAGAGCTATTAAGTAGAAGCCTGAAACTGTAGTCGGTCTTGCATAAAGAGGTAGAAATGCTGTACTCTCTTTAAAATCAATTTACCACTGTGCTCACCGTGGTCTCTGGAGACAGACATTAGGCCAGACTTGGAAAAGGTTATTGAATCATTGTTTCTCCAACAATGGTTTTCAATTATAAACAAAGCGAGGGCTCCATTCTGCAAATCCTTACTTGTGGCCTGCACACACAAGCACTACTATTTGAATGGAAGGGATTACCAAATAACATATGAGGTCCTGTCAACTTCACATGGGTCAGGGGCTTGACTTACCTTTCAGGTTTGCAGACTATGACCTTCAGCAAGCAGAGCTGTAATGCCCTTTCTCCACAGAAGGAAAAAAGCTAAAATTGGATCAATGTGATTAAAATAAAGCAGCAAATAAATCAAAGTGGATTGTAGTCTTAAGTGTGTTTGGGAAAGAACACTTCACGCTGTATACTGGATTTGCTTAGAAGAGTCGCTTATCTGTTTTTTTCAAGATGAAGAGGAACCACATGGTTTGTATAGCTATGGGTAAGGTAAAAAGTCCTGTTTAACAGCCAAGGTATAGTCTCATGTTCATTATTATTGTATCATTTTCTTCTAGTGCCTAGGAGCTGCATGACCCTTTACAGAGGATTGAAAACAATGCTGAGTGATGCAGAGGGTCTAAATTAAACTCCTCACAACAATGCATGAGAGCAAAAGACTGTGGTTTGGGCATCTAGGATAAGAAGGATAACATAAAAAAAATCTTTCTGCAAATGCTGTCATTTGGGCAGATTTGTGTGTCTCAGAAAGTAGTAAAGGGCAATAATCACTCATCTGTTTGCAAAGTATACCTGTATAAGAAATAGGCAAGGAATTGTCTGTGGAAAAAAGGGTTTGGGGGACAAGGGACAATCCGTGATCAATATGTAGGAGCAGGAACGAAGCCACTTAAGCTCTTTGATGAAGCATTCATAGATAAGGAGGAAAGTCAAAGCAGAAACCACCAGCAAGAGAACAGAACTACTGAATGTCAGCTGGAGAGCAGGGGAGACACTAAAGGTCAGGTAACAGCAGTAAAGCATGATGGGCACAACATGCAAAACCTTCATGATCTTATCTCTATCAGAGTGTATGATATTAGTAAAGACTTGTTAGGATAAGACTCTCCCTTTTAGATAAAAAAGGGCTGCACAGCACAGGGACACTGATCCCACGACAGCAGCAGAAGCAACAATCAGGGAGGCAGGTCTGGGGGCTCCTGCACTATTTAACCCAAATGGTGGAATATGTCAGCTAAAGGATGACAGTTCTGTAGCACTGTTCATTTTCTTAGTGCTCTGCAGGTACTGAAAACAAGCCAAAGAGGGGAGTGTGACACCAAAGGTAGTCATGTAGTGGTGAAGTCTCATTACTTCAGAAGGCAGAGGCAACTATAGCACAGATTAAACAGTAAGTCTGTCTCAGAGCAAATTCTTCTCAAATAAAATATCCCAGACAAATAGTGTTTTCAGTCACATATACTGCAAAGGCACATGTGTAAACAGGAGGAAGAGAAAGGACAGTGATCAGGGAATGTGGTAGCTCTTTGCAGTATTTGACCTAAGCAGGGAAACGCGAAATGTATGGAACTTCATGACCATATGGCCATGAGTATGTTACAAGGGTGACATTTTTGTTAGAGGAAATAAAATCAAGAGCTTTCTGCAGAGAGAGGTTAGATGGAACAACAACAACAACAAATTAGATATGTAGATATGGCACTTAGGGACATGGTTCATTGGTTCAGTCGTGGACTTGGCAAGGCCAGGTTAATGGTTGGACTCAATGATCTTAAAAGTCTTTTCCAACCTAAATGATTCTATGCTTAATTAAACAAACTCACAGTGAAATAATATTGTTCCATCACTACACAACCATATTAACATCAAGCCCTTTCCAGAGATAACTGAAAGGTTCACGTCTATGTCTCATCAGTCTTCTAGAATAACAAAACCAGTAAAAAAAAAAAAAAAAATCCCCTGGTAATGAAGAGAGGGGAAAAAAAAAAGAAAAAAAAAAGGCAGTTGGAGGGCAGAGAGTCTCAAAACTCTAAGGTGTTAAATAAATAGATATATCTTACATGCTGTTAGGATTCCACTGGATGTTGTCTGTATGGTTTAATTAACAATAACTATCCACCCCCTGTTTTGCTGCTAATGTAATCTCGAAAGCACTACACTAATTCCACTTACAGATTTTATGGTAACATTTTAAATTAAAATACTCTGAGTACACTTAACTACACATTCAATGTAGATTTAATAAGGTGATTATAGGTTCATTAAGTAGCAATTGATTATTAACTCTTTGTTGGCCTACAGATGTGAATTTTTGGTAAAGAATGGTGTATTCTAGAAAAGACGATCTGCCTAATAAGCGAAGTTCTTAGGTGACTCCTCCTACACATCAAGCTAAATCATTTTTTCCATTCAGTAGGAAACATAGGACCAACTCTGTGGCAAAATGCCCATAGTCTTCACTATGAACAAAAGTTTTGGACTCTGATGGTTTTCTAGTGAATAATGGCAAGTGGATTTTATCTTCACTGGGAAAAGCTTACTATATTAAAATATATTGACGGTAATAACATTGACATTTTCTTCCATTTTGTCAGTCTTGTGAACATAGCTGGAAAGGCCCTCTCTTACCTTCATGTTTCAAAAAACAATTCAGGAAAGCCAAGAGGATGTGTCTAATGGTACATCTCAGTTCCCAGCAGTGCTCTGCCCACTCATCTGCTCAACTCCCACTACGTTTTATGTTTAGTGACAAATGACAGGGGAAGCACTTGTTTAAGGGGTTTATTTTAATCATGTGGTGTTTTTTTTTTTTTTTTTAATTTTACTGTGGTGGACTCAGAACTGTGACCCATTGCTCAAAGTGCATCATTGCAAATAGCCTTCTTGTGTTTTCTGTAACTCAAAACCAAAAAAATGGTTCATTTTCTGCTCCATTCTTAATAATCCTACTTTGCTGTATTTGGATTCCTCCACCAGTGCCACTGAATGGAGAAGCACCATTTAAAATGTCTGTTCTCAAAATTTTTCTTCAAGAGGGTTTGGAGACTTCTGATTCCATCTTTTAGACCCAACACTTCAGGCAACTTCTTCACTGTTGTATGATACTAATGGTTACCAGGCTCCAAGACTGATTCATCAATTAAAAAAATTAAATCAAACTAAAAGTGGCAATACTTAAAGAGCATTTCCCAGGTCAAAAAGAAATGCACTGGTAGCCTGGCTATTTAGCAAGTGTTATCAAACAAGATATTTACATACCAAGTAGCCGGTACTCTAATGTTTCATTTTACAGATCACATGATATATTTGAAAGCAGCTTATTACCAGTGCCCACTGTGTTCTGCAGCTATACAGATAAAACTTGCTTTTGCATCTTCAAGAACTGAGTAAAAACAAACAAAAGTCAATTGCACAGAAAAGAACATACAGTAACCCCAAAACGCTGCTATATATACCCAAGGCCAAGGTGTTCAGAAAGAGCCAAGGAGCATGCAGAGTTTCTACCAACTAATTGCGCAGCTGTCCTATAAATTTCCCAAGACCAGCCACTATTGATTAATCATTTAGCCTGTGTAGCACCAGCTTTTTTTTCTTTTTTTTTTTTTTTTTTTTTTGAGGCAAGACAAATTAAGAAGCCTCCTCTTCACCCAGGTGAAGAGATACACAGGAAAGGAGCTTCACATACTTAAAACCTGCTTGTTCTAATCCATAGATCTGAACTCAGGCTGTACCATGCTACTAATGGAATAATCAGGCCCCTCACACATAATAAAGCACAACTTTATTAACTTAATTCAAGTAATTCCCCGGTGCATATGCAATTCCTGAGCTCAGTTATAATGACTTCAATGAGGAAAGCAGAGCTTTTGCTAGTTAAATGCCAAACATGCTTTTTCTTTAAAGTTTTTCTTCTCCTTTCAAAAATAGCAGTGTGCATGTAAACAGTGAACTCAGATCAGTGTATCCAATTAAACAACCTCATACAATCACAGCACGCCATGGGATCAGCCGTTCACACATGTATTTTGAGATTATTGTTATAACCTCCTAGTTTCTTCCTCTGAAATGGAATGGAAGATTATTTTGCTTTCCAGATAAGTTAACTAATTTCCAGAATATCTTTCTTAATTGTCCCAATGATAACAAGCAGGACAGTCATCCTAACATGTTAAAAGACTGTGCAAAAAGAGAGCTCATTCTTTGCATTTTACTGGCTGGGTTCAATAAACTATAGAACATTTTTTAGTTTATAAACATCAATTAGAGGAAAAGCACTGGATATGAAATTTGGGATCTGAATCTAGAACCAAATTGCATTGCTAGCTCCAGTTTAAGCTGTGGATCAAACTAAAAGTCTGGTCCCCTACATCCAGAAACAATAGGTTTTCTGAATATGTTTTGTTTTCTAAAAGGAAAAAAAAAAATCCAAACCACAACAACAAAGAAAATAAATAACCATCCACCATTTCAAATATACTTCATCTAACTGGATGTCCTGAATTTAAAAGCGCTTGATAAAAGAAGCCATTAGTGCTTTTAGTATCTTTTCTTTTTGGGAAAAAGGTCTGTTTTCCAGCTGATCTGACAAACAAAGGAGATTGAAAACAGCCTTACTTTGTTTCTGACTTTGCTTCATGCATTGTGGATATACCATAACATCCCCCAAACCTTCTTTGTGTCACACTTCAATAAGCTTGACATCTATAATAAAGTTTAGGTTATACTTTACTTCTGTTAAACCATTTTTCTGCTCTCAGGATCACATCAGCCAAACTCATAGACTGGTATTGCCAATATGTCTGCTCTGCTATATACAGTAGGTGGAATCGATAAACACTCATCTGTCATCTTTTCACATTTCTGTCAAGACACACTGCTTACTGAGTGTCTCAAGGAAAAGGACTCTGAGACACGCAAAAAGAAACCTTTTCTTAATTAGTTGGAGTCTTGCTTTAGGCATTAGCTTAACTGAAAATCCTGCAGAAAACACTTTTGGGCCTGATATTCTGCAATAGCTCCTCTGAACTCAGGAAGCAGTGTTCCCAGCCCATATAAATCACTGTTTCTCTGACATCACCTGTGCTAAAACAACAGACAGAAGTTGAGGAGATTGCCCCAGGAGACTGCTGTACAATCAATTAGGGTGCATAATAGCAGCGTAAAGTGAGAATGGGAGGGCTTGACTTTTGTTTTCCATGCTTGTCTCAAAGTTTAAAAGGTGTTTGAAAGGCCTCTTCTAGATTTTGTTAACAAGCAGCGTGGACTTCTTTGGGACTTGGTGTCTTTGAGCAGTATGAGCTAGCCTCCATTTAAAATGAGTAAGCAAAGACAAATCTGCAAAAAACACAACCTTCCTTTTTGCCCAAAATGAACATTTTTCTCCTCCAAAGAAGATGGCTTCCCTTCTCTACCATCATCAGGTTTAAAGTATAGTCTTCCACAATCCTGCCACTGTAAAACTGAGATCTTTGTACCAAAGTGTTTCAATGGGACAGACAAAATGAGTGACATATATCGGAGAGGGATATTTAAGAGGTATGATGGTAAGTGTTAAAGGTCTCGTTGATATTAACTTGGAAAAGCTGCACAAGCTTGTTTTATAAACAGGCTGATCAGCCATGGATAAAGCAAATGTTCTAACTGCATACCAACATGTACATGGCACTGCTTCAGCACACAATACCTTATGTTATGCTGAAAGGAATGTGTTGTGTCTCAAAAACACAGCATGCAAAAACGCTGGATTTCATTTAGCCACCTGGTGTGCATATGTGTGATGTTGCTTTTATTTACATGATCTCTCCCCACCTGGAACTCTTCACTCAAAGTGCATGGTATGGAGATCATTACGTGAACAAAACATGACAGCGATAGGGTTTCTAACTTGTTTTACTTAGAAGCTGGACCTGCCTAGAGCAACCATTCTGCACCACAAGCTCATATGCAGTAGGAACAGTTCTAGTGATCCTTTCTAAGACAAAAGTAATAAAAATACTATTTGCATTGTTTTAAGGAAACAGATGAAACGTGATCATGAGAGATCTTTCCAACAGAAATAGTGAACACCATTTCACAGGGAATTAATGAAATTTGCCTGAAATACTCCATACTGCCTTCATCACACATGCTCAGAAAGATGAATCCATTACCAGAACAGGTGCAGTGAAAGGCTTCTAGCATAATCAGAGGAATGAGGCACCCCTTTTTACAAGAGGAAACTGAAAAACTTGGCTAGCCTAGCCAGAGGAAGGCTAAGGGGGATATGATTGCTGTCTATAAATATATCAGAGAGTGAGAAAAAGGATAGTAGGGAATGAAAAGAATTAATCAAAAGAACCACGTTGGTACAAGGACTAATAGGTATATACTTGCCAAAATGGATCGAGACTGGAGATTAAAAGAGCGTGTCCAACCCCCAGAGCTATGAGATTTTTCAATCGTAATGAAGGCAAAATAACTAACCACTTTTTAAAATTGAGTTTTAGAGGTTTCTGTATAGCATTAGATCACAGATCAGCCTATGAGGCTCTGAAAAATCACAACTTAGGCACCTAAATGATATGGAAGATATTGTTCCAAGCAATATACTTCAAGTCACAGAAGGTGTCTGTGGGGTAGGAGAAAAGTCAACTTTTTTCCCCTTCACCTTTGAGACCTCTTCATGTTTTAGTCTCAGACTGCTTTATGTTCTTAACTTCTAAGAAATAGGAGAGGTTACGTATTAGTGGCACATCTGTATTTGTGTGCCCTTGAACTGAGAAAAACTCAAGAACAGGTAAAGATGCAAATGCAGAAGACAGTCAGAAATCACGGACAAAGAAAGCTCACTAACATTGCAACATTCAGAGTTCAAGAATGGATCCAGACCATCAGCCCCTGGAAAGAAATCATCCAGCTGGCATTCCCATGCAGTCAGAAAACGGAATTGTTGCCAGCTCAGTTGGCAAAGATTGTGTAATAAGAAAAATAATAAGGACTCACATTCCTGAAAAAGAGAAATTTTACCTAAAGAAACCTTTATCTTCTCTGCAGAGGCACACCATGGGAAAAAAATACAAGCCTTGCTCTGAATTATGCATTCCAGCCACCTTAAAAGCAACATTTTCTGCAAGTGAGATGAGCAGATGGAGTCAGGCTTTCCATCAAAATGGATTCTACCAAGAATACAGTGGACAGCACACCACAGTGAAGCCCTCTGCAAGCATGAAGCAACACCTCTCAGGACAAGGCATTCTAGGACTCTCCTTTAGCATGGTTTAGTTGGTGCATTGCTGCATAAGTAAACCAGCCACCCTATTTAAGCTGGAGCTTTTCGCAAGTTATTTGAGTTGAGAGTATGCTGCACAGGAATGCGGGTGACACAAGCAGCTTTGATAAGGAGGCAGAGGGGAGCCCTGAGATTCAGATGCAGAGCTATTCACTTTTGACACATTTAGAGGAAGACAGATATAGAAAGGTCAAAACAGAGCAGTGGGAGACACTCTTTGATGGCAATACCTCTCCCCTTGCAAAAACCTGTCTCATACTTGCATGAACAATTCTGCAGATGTTTTCATGGTACACACTTCCCTCTCTTCCCTTACACTGTATAGTGCCAAGATGGACAATTCAAATGAACCCGAAATGTGAAAGTGGTCCCACTCGTAATAAATATTAGAGCTAAAAAGTAATCTTATGTGTCTCCCAGCCTACAGCCTGCTGAGCAGGCACTGCTGATGTTAAAACATTTATCAATGTGCTCTGCCAGGACATCCAGGAGGTGTCTTCTCTGTTCCCCAGGTCACATTCTTTGTGCTGCCAGACAGCAAGATTAGCTGAAAGCCTGTGTCGTCTGAATTCATAGGCTCAAATGCCTTGCAGATGAGGATTTCAAGAGCAAGTGGTCAGCTCATTAAATCCCAATTCACATCAGCAGGCCTTCGCCTTCCTCAAGATGTTTCAGCCCCTTTCCTTCTCCCCAGCTCCCTGGGCTGGGGCTGAGTGGGCCTGGCCCTTTGAAAGCGTACCAAATGCACTCTTCAGTGCTTTCAGTCCAGCCTCTCAGCAACCAAAATCTGCAGCTGTACCAGAGATTATGAGGTAGGTTTAGGGCAGGGACTAGTCAGATCTGGAATTGTCTTAATTTTACAAGACTATCATGATCTACATGCAAACCAAGAGGACTACAAGGAGAAGGGAAAAAATAAAAAAGGCAGAAGGGACATGAAAAACCCAGTATCTTCTCCTTCTTTTTTTTTGTTTTAAAGTGTTCAGGATTTACCAAGGTGACCGACATGACCTATGAATGACACCATACTGAAATTACAATGACTGGCAATCTTAGATAGCAGATATCAGCAAATTGTCATTCCACAGTCCTCTGTGACACAATTTGCTGTCAGTGGCCGAAGCCACAGACACAGAGGATGGCACACACAGAAAGCAACTAGATGTATAAGGAAACTGAGGGTTACTGAATGCCCAGTTTATCTGTATTCACATGCCTCCTAGGATGCCTGTACATGCACACAGATACACTTTTATTTCTTTACAAAGTTTTTAGCTTTCAGCTGTTCCAAGCAGAGCTAACTGAAGGGGACCGTTTGCTGGACAGAAACAAACCTTGAAAGCTTCTTCACTTCTTTCCATTCCCTGTAAAAAGCTTAACAGCAAATAATTATAAGTCCCCCATCAAGTGCAAATACTTCTACATTGATTCCTTCTTTTCTGTATTCACTCTGGGATTAAATGCTACTTAGTCTGTTGTTTTCAGAAAACTGATCACAAACTAGCCAAGATGTATTTCATAAAGCTCCATGTCCATTAGAAGAATGTGTTACTGGCATCAAAAACATGAACCAATAGAAAAAAAAAATCCCCAGGTTTTCAAATTTTGTGTAGGTTTGGTGTGGGGTTTTTTGTTTTTATTTTGTTGTTGTGGTGGTGGCTTTTATTTTTGTTTTGTTTGTTTTTTTCCAATGGGTGTGGCTTTTTATTTATGGGGCTGGATTATCATTTTTTTGCATGGTCATTTTACGTTAAAGTCTGAAAGTAACACAGAACTCTTAAGTCTGCAAACCCTCCGTCTCTCACATCATCTCCAATTCCTGAGGGAGACAAACGTAGTAACATAACAGAGCGTGTTTGCTTCCTTCCTCATCACCCTGTAAGGCGACAAAGTTCTTGCCAACAGGTTTATGGTTAAGAAGCCTTTGCTCCCTCTGCCGGCTATTCTGTCCCTTCGTAGCATCACAAGAGCATCTGCAATTGATGACAAAGTTTCAAGAACCTAAATATAGCTAAATTCAAAATCCACAGTCATTCTCTACGCAGACTTCAAGTAAATCCAATTTGCACTTAAATTAACTGGCAGAATCACTTTTAACTTTATCCTCATTAACTTTGCTGGATACATCTTTATACCTGAAAATATGTAGTGACAATACTACTTTATATTTAAAATTCACTCAATTCATTTGCTTTGCCTCTGATATTTATGTCTGGAAACCAGTCCTGTGTGTGCACAGTTGCAACACCTGGGTGTACTTGTTCAGAGGATGTGCTGAGCACAGGTGGCTGTGGCCTGTGGTAAGAGACAAGGACCCACCGCGGGGCCCAGCTTCCCTTTCAACCGTTTCGCAAAAAAAGAAACCTGGAGGATTTTTCTCTGCATATGGCAAGAATTCTAGTTGATCTACAAAGTGAGAATTGGACTGGCTGTAATAAAGAGGATTTGCAGCAAAGATTATATTCTTCTAACTACCATGGGGGATAAGGAAAAAGGACTACTCCATTTAAATTAAAAATGAAAAATTGCAGTGGCATCCCATGGAAAAAATCATAACACCAAAATGGTTAATAAGGGGTCATCTGTAAGACACAGCTGTGTTGACTTTTTTTTGTTTTCTAGAACTGGATGAAATTCCTCTATTTCATGATCTCTGCTGCTTTTGTTTTTATTCTGGTTTCAGGCAGTTTCACTTGGCATCTCAAATTTGTGAAGCCATTGGTCCTTTTGCTTATTCATGAAGATAACAGGAACCTGCATCCAGCAACAACATTTCTGCTCTGAAGACAGTGTGGCTTTGGAACCTGCTTATGTGTTCCCAAATAAATCCACACCCCTCTGACCACATAAGTTGCACCAGGGGATGTTAGAAGTAATATAGTTTTCTGGAGGTTGCCAGTACAGGGGTTAAAGCAAAAAGAAGAGAGGCCAACCAGCAAATTGTTCTGTTGCTTTCCATAAGCCCATTCATCTGCCTAGGCCTTAATACATCCTAGATTAAGCCTTGCCAACTTTGTTTTGCGGCGGGGGCAGGGGGGGAACCCTTTCCTCTCCTAGGACATAAAGTGTTAATACAGTTCTTGGTCTGACGACAGTTGCTAGAAGGAAGTGTCAGCACCAGTTTGACAGCACTAATTTCTGGTTTTGAATCTAGAATAATCATTGTTCAAGCACCACTACTTTTCCTTCTTACTCTTTTAGTACAGGGACAGGTCGAAAATACACTTGGCTTTTGTGCAGACCCATCTATTGTACTTGTAAGAGGTTCAAGTAGACACAAAAAACAATAAGGCTTTAAATAGATTTGGAAAAACCCAACCACCAACAAAGCACAAAAAAATGTGTGCTCATTTTGAAAAAGAAAAAAAGGCTCCAGCAGGATTTTCTCCAAGCTGCTGAGTGGATTTAAGTTCCTCCTGCCTGCCTATACATCATGGCAGTCACAGGGCATTTCAGCAGAAAACAAAACAAAACAAAAAGTTGCATTTCCCAGTCTTCTCACAGACCTCTCCCTTCACCATGAGGAACCAAGCTGGATCCCACAGCACGCTGCAGAACTTCTGCTGGAGCTATGGCATGGGCATGCTCAAGCCTTACAGTAGCTGAGAGAAAAAAAGGAAAAGAAAGGAGAAAAAGAGAAAAAAAGGAAAAGAAAGGAGAAAAATAATTTAGGCTGGTATCTCCTGAACATCTGGTTCATTTTAATGTGTTGTTGGGCGCTGTGCTGCTGACAAATGGTGAGGTCAGTCTAACCATAGAACAGTTTGCATCGTAAGGGACCTTCAAGGGTCAACTAGTCCAACCTCCCTGCAATGAGCAGGGACATCTTCAACTAGATCAGGTTTCTCAGAGCCCTGTGCAGCCTGGCCTCGAATATCTCCAGGGATGGGGCATCTACCACCTCTCTAGGCAACCTGGGCCTGCATTTCACCACCCTCATTGTATTATAAAAAATTTCTTAGTCATGTCTAGCCTGAATCTCGCCTCTTTTGGTTTAAAACAATTACCTCTTGTCCTATCACAATAGTGCCTGCTAAAGAGTCTGTCTCCATCTTTCTTATAGGCCCCTTTTAAGCACTGAAAGGCTGCGATAAGGTCTCTTTGGAGCCTTCTCTTCTCTGGGCTGAACAACCCCAACTCTCTCAGCCTGTCCTCACAGCAGAGCTGTTCCAGCACTCTCATCATCTTGGTGGCATCCTCTGGACCCTCTCCAACAGGTCCATGTCTTTCCTGTGCTGAATCACGAGACAATAAACCTCATGCTATGCCACCTTGCAAACAGCATGAAGTGCACATCAAACAGCACAGCTGTACTTAAGGAGCTTTTAAACAAAGAATGTATGTATAAGTCCTAGAAGGTAAATTTTAGTTATGTATATTACAAGACTGGCTGCTCCTGAAAGTTGAACTGGAAATTTTGAAATAAAACCCAGGAAAAGTAGAGTCAAGAGCAAAAGATAAACGATGCAGTCACAGGACTGCAACAGATCTATTTCTTCTCAGGTCCATGTTTTCTCTCATATTGTACCCACATAGTAAACAATTTATCCACGTCACACGTAACTGATATACAACTTTATCCATGGCAAAAGAAAACACAGCAGCATAACATGACAGAACAAAAACAAGCCCAAAAAATCCCATATGCAACTGAAACAAGATTTTTCCCATGAAACAGTAGGAAGAACTCAGATGAGCTTAAGAAATGCAATGGCCCAGTTGGGATTTCTCCAAAATTGATGATCTAAGACACCCAATTTCTATAGGGGGTAGACTGAAACCTTTACTGACTGCATGTCATCAGAGACTTACTTTGAAAACAAGCTGAAGATACGGAGATCATGTTTTGTTTCAGCAAGACCTGCGTTCCCTTCCAACCATACAGATTCCTGTAGACTCCAGATCAATGATGTTAACAAGACTTTAAGGTATTCCTGATACCTGGATGTGATACCACATGGAAAGATATGCCATCTAACCTGCCTACTATACATCCACGCAATCCCAACACCTCTTGCTCCTATACCTTATTATTTAATCTTAACATTTCTCATTACAAAAGTTGTTAGTTCAGCCTGTTGATGACAATAAACAATTCTAACTTGTCACTTTGCTACTGAACTGTTTCCGAAGGGGTTTTTGGTTTGCGTTTAGGGTTGGTTTGTTTTTTTTTTTGGTTTGGTTTGGTTGTTTGTTTTTTGTTTGGTTGGTTTTTTGTTTGTTTGTTTTGTTTTTTGACAGATCAGAAGTCAGGCACTGCTTTCTAACATGTCTGCACATAAACCCTGAAGAATTTTGTTAGCAGATAAGCGTGTGAGGCTGTGGTATGTCAGCAACCATTAACAGACGCACTGGAAGAGTCATATGAGGCCATGGAATGCCATCTCAGAGCAAGGAATATGCACGCACAGGTAACAGTCTCAGGAACAGCAGAGACAATACAAGTGTTGAAACACATGTCCCTCAAAATGATAATAAAATGTAAGTTAATTAAAACCACAATTCATGCTCAGAAGTGAATGTGGGGCCTCAGAGAGAGATTGTATCCTGTGGACATAAATTCACAGTTACTTTCATTAGTAACATGATTTAAGCACATGCCCAAGAAGTACTTCTATATCAAGGTATTCTCTGTCTACTCACTTGCCAAGCGTGCTGCAGAGCTATTGTCTGAAAGCATCTACATCCATATTTCAACTGCAAGTTTTAACTGAGCCAAGCCTGTGGGGTCAACATGTATAAACAGATGCAATGCCAGAATAGTTTTCGTGGAATTATACTGATTCAGAGCAGCTGGAGCCATGATCCCTTGACTCTAATTAGAGCTCATACTCACTCTTTGAGGGGCGTGATCATGTCTTTGACTTGAACTTGGGCCACCCTGACTGGTGTAGGCCAGTGGAGATATTACCCACTGCAAAATTAGCTTTTGTATCCCTTGACTTTAGTTTTGGCGTTAATAGTGCAACTAGCCTGTTGCATTTCTGACCTGAAGGGATACATTAGTTGGTTAAAAGTCTACACATCCTAAAATGAGAATGCAAAAAATCCACCAGAATGAATTAAACTGCTAAAATGGATGTATTTTTTAAAATGTCTTCTAAATAACTGAACAGAAGTCCTCCTGATTTCCAACAATCACATATGTCCCCCTCCTTTGCCCCAAAGACATCCCTTTAGCAATGAAATACCTGTGGTTGGCAGTGAGAAGTCACTACCAGCAGGCAGCCCACCCCTAATAGGGAGGCAGATACTGCTAATATCACACCGATCCATTGACAAACACTTGCTCTGTGAAGCAGACGTCTTGGTGGAAGTCAATATCTGCTTATTATTTCCAAGTTTGAGCCATGCCAGGGCATGTGTATGTATACACACAGGAAATCACCAGCAAATTTAAGGTCAATTTTCCAAAAGGTTGAAAAAATGGCTTCTAAACTCCCATACCTCACCAGCAGAAAAACGCAGAGTCTTCATCACACCTGCACTGGGAAGGGCTGAGGTTAAATAGTGCTGAAATCAGTACCTCATAGTGCTATAGAACACCTCGGTTTCCTTCAAAAATCAGGATCTAACCATGCTGGAGACAGCTGGATCAAATTTTGGAGCCAAAGCCCCCTTTCTCCCCCCCAAAAAAAGTTGTTATAGGAGAACTAAAATGCTAATGTTTCAATTAGACATCCATGCCAGAAACAAACAAACAGACAAAACAACAAACAAACAAAACCACCACCACCACAAACCTGAAAATCTCTATCTAGTCAGAAAACATTCTTTTAATTTTAATTCAAACTTAACTTCCAGGCTTAAAAGAGTATTTTTATTTAATTCAAATATTATTTATATTTCCTTAAATTAATTTCGAATATAAAATTTTAATTTGAAAAAAATGCTTAATGATTCATTCAACCTATTTGTTTCCTTTTTTTAAATGCAACAAAATATGTTGGAGGTGAAAGTTGTTCATTTCATGCACACACACATTTTTTTTTTTAGTTCTTAGAATGACCACAAACTGAAAAAATAATTATTTCCACAAAGTTTAGGTTAAGTATCATACAAAAGCATAGGAAAAAAAATAATCAGCTCCTGCCTCAGAGAGTTTGTAATAAATTACAGAAGAAGTGGAAGAAAAGCACTAATCTCTTGGCACTACAGCTGACTAGGACTAAGCTCAGAATGATTTCCTGAGCTGACCAAAGTCACACTGGAAATCAGTATTACAGATAAGAACTGAAACCAGATATGCTTCATTCCAGAAAAAAAAAAAAAAAAAAAAAAAAAAGAAAAAGAAAAAAATTTACCACACAATCTTTATAACTATCAAGACACTGAGGTTCTAAATGTATAAATATAGGAAATATTCTGTATTTTGCAACTCAACAGCAAAGAAACAAATGAAAGTAGCTTGCAGATGGTCTTTGCTTACATCTCAGTTTTTCCAAGAGAGGCTTTCTGATTAAGTATAATATCCTATAATATTAAGGAACTGCAACAAGGTAAGTGCTGCTCCTATAGAAAGCAGTCTTAGCTCTGGCTAAAGTTGATCAAAAATGGAGAGGAGTTAAAGAGAACATTTTATATTCAGTGGTTCCACAGTTTCTGACAAATGTTTGGGTTTCCATGGAAAATTACCAACCAGGAAATTTCAAAGAAATAATGAAATTTATTTCTACTTAGTGAAGAACAAGTTTCAAAAAGAAACATATGGCATAGGGGGTGAGACTTCTTTGAGCCTTCTGCACAGCTATCACCACCAGAAATAGGAACAGCTGAATATCAACTAAAGTTGTACAAATACCATTGTTTTCTACTTGCTAACTGAGTTTGGTTTCAGGGTGCCCAAAAGGAAAAAATGTGTGGTTTTCTTGTGGAAATGAAGACATTGTTAAAAAAACATTTGAGGTTGTGTCAAAATTTTCAAATCACCTCATTTCATTTCTGAGTTACGGAAGGACTGATCTTTTTTTCAAAAAAAGAAAAAAAAATCTTTAAAAACCAAATAGAAAGGTAAGGGTTTGTGGTGTTTTTTTGTTTTGTTTGTTTTAATTAAGCTTTGCTATTCTTTAAATTACTTTTCAGAATATATGTTGGATATGGAAAGCAAAATATAAGTGAGCTCATAAACAGGTTTTTTTTTTCTCAGATCAGTATTTTTCAATAAATAAAACAGCTACAAAATGTGCCTCACTTCCTGTATCATTCTCATTCCAATATTTTCCCCTTTGTGAAACATCACTAGAAAGGGGAGCACTATCTCAAATCCTTTCCCTTCCAGCACACAACACAACCAAAAGAGTAGAGGGGTAGAACTGATCAGCCCAAAGTACAAATGTATCCATTCAAGGATGAATAAACTTAAATGTACTTTGAATGTAAATGCTTCAAGTTATAAATCAGGAATTGGACTCATCAGCTGTCAAATTTAGCCAAAGGTTGAAATATTATATGATGATTCCATATTAATATACTGGGGTAAATATGAAGATGACAGCAAAGTGTAAACTGAAGGATAATAACAAGACTATGCTAGAGGTAAATGAATACAGGAAAGTTCTAATCACATAGGGAGTGATGAAACAACTTAGAGTCATCAGAAGAAAGGAACTAAGTCATTTGAATATGTGAGATTGCTAAATTTATGGAAGGGACTGTGTGACAAATCCCAATAATGACAAATTAAACTTCTAATTTGAGTCCTTGATAGCTGATGTGTAGACAACTTGAGTGCCTCTCAGAGTAGACTCAATCATCTTTTGTTTGCATTGTTTTTCCAGGGAATTATGTTTGAACTTCTACCAATTGCCTGGAAAATCCCCCTTCCACACTGCAGCGTGCCACAGGTACACAGAAAACATTGGGGTGCACAATCCGGTGCACGAGTTATACTAAATTCCTTTGGACAAACAGTGGTACTTATAAATCAGGAATTAGGAAGAAATCAGCCTAGGTAGGGGCTTTCCCCACAGTGGGATTACTTGGATCAATAAGGATCCAAGGAGTCACATCCATTGGGATACCCCCAGCTTCCTAAGATCATCTGAGGATTTTACCCAGTAGGTTTCCCATTCAGAGTCAGGCCCTGGTTCATGGCCTTGATCTCTCCTGTTCCCCCTACCCTGCATCTCACTTTTTATTATCCTGAGCTGGATGCAAAACAGTATATAAGCAAGAACACTTCTACCTAACTCATCCCATCCAACTTTATGTACATACACTATATGTCATCATTTAGGTGTGGACATTTTGTATTACTGCAGTAGTATGTATTCTAGTAGTCCTAACACTACAAAAAAATGACAAAATTACTTTCCAAGTAATTTTTTTTCCTTCGGTGAGAAACCTTCTGGTTACATGAAGGCTGTTTCACTCCTTTGGTCACTTGCAGAAGTGTTGCTGAGTTCGCAGTTCTGTAACTCAGGATACATTTTTCATTCCTATGACAGGTAGCTCCACATAGGCAGGTGTGCTGGGGATTTTGAAGCAGTTTTTCAGCCTGTCAGCTGGTATAGTTGTCCCACTGATGGACTGCCAGGTCTCCTTTGTTATTCTGGAAGCCCCCCTATTTGTTATTCTTCTTCCCCACCTTCCCCACCCCCCCCTTTTTTTTTGATTTTCAGGAATTTCGCTCCTACTATGAATAAAAGTTGAAAGTAAGTTTCGTTATTACTTCATCAAGCCTGTACAGATGCTCCAGTGTGCTTTAAAATATGCACCTCTCCTCATTAAATCCCCCACAACTCCTGCCTAAACATGTATGATGCACTAGACATGTTCAAAACCCCACTGACCTCCTGGCTTGCTTAGTGACATGAATTTTCTCATTGCAGCTCTGACTGATAAAGTTTCTTTATTTCTCTGGAATTTTAAAGCCATTACACAGAAACAACACTCTGCTTCTCCAAAGGAAATCACAAGGGAAAAAGGAAAATGCTAAAGATGGAGCAACAACCATACATGTTTTTGTTTGTGCTGCTCTCTGGAGATATACTTTGGCTACTGGGATTGTATACAGAAAACATGCATAGGCAAGTTCAATATCATGGCTTAGCATGGCTTATTTTCACTTGCTGCAACCAGGTCAGTGACTTGATAAAAACACACATTGTATTCCAGGGTAGCATAAAAAAATTAGGCCTGAGCTGCTGATTAGCAGCATAGTGTTGAAGGCAGAGATATGCCCCCAGCTGGGTCCTTGGGCCAGAATTCCTAAAATCATTCACTGTTAATACAACAAAACAGCCAAGCTATTATTATTCTAAAAAGTATTCTAACCACTAACCGAGCTTGTTTATCTTTTTCCCCTCTGACACCGTAAGATTCCAGTTAGTCTGGCAGTATAGCTTATAAGAGAACTTCGTGACATTAGTTTGTGAATCAATAGTTCTGTTAGAGTTAACCCAGTGCTCCAATATCACTGCAAGAAAGAAAGAAAAAAAAAACAAAAAAAGATTAAAAAAAACCACACCAAAAAACAACAAGCAAGTGCTCAGAGCAAAAAAACCAAAGCCGATTAGCTCCATGGAGACTTGTTTCTGCATGAGACTGCACGGCTTATTGCCTCTGTAAAAGACTGCCGTGTCAGGCACGCCAGGCTGGCAACACCGAAATTACACACGTGAACACACAGAAATCAATCCGTGGGCAAAATCAGCTGAGGACCATGTGGAAAATCTGCCCAAAGGGAAGCAGTGGGGAAGACATTCACATTGCTGTGTAATCAACTCTGTCTCTGGGTTCTGGCAATGCAGAGGGGGCTGGACGCTTTTTTGGTACCTGTATCTCTGATCACTATATTCCAGCACCTCTCTCTTAAGGTCCTGGCTCAGTAATCTTTCCCTATTCAGCAGACACTTGAGCATCTCTTTTCTACCTGTTTAAGTGGCACATAAGCAGGTGCTTAAGTGCTCTGCTGAACAAAGTGGATCAAAGCATGTGCTTAAATGTTTTCCTAAATAATTAAAAATTGGCTTGAGAGCTTGCATGAAGACACTCACTGAAAATTACCAGGCTTTCTGAAAATAAAATGAAGCAATTAAGTTTAGCTTTCCTATCTCTACTTCCAGAAATGACTATTAAGTCCAGAACACAAGACCTGGTTGTTGAAAGTGTCAGGATCAGTAAGTATAGGGCTACTTAAACCATCACCTTTTTATAGAAAGACCTTGATATCGACAAGGTGCTTTGTATATCTATTAACTCAAGGTGAAACCTGAAAGAAGGATTTTGAGAAACAGCCTAACAACATAAAATAAAAATTATTTATGCCTTCATCTTCCTTAGGATTGCATCTTGCAAAAGGTAACTACACCTACATAAATCATATCCTCTTTTCTTGTGCAGGAAAAGCTGACTTCCCTACTTTCATTGCACCCCTTCCTTTTTGAACTAGTTTTTCAGTGTCTCTGAGAATTTAATTTTGCCTGAGCCTTCCTATACTTGGGCTAAGTCACAAACCGTAATCTTTCTCAACTTAACAAAACTGATTTATCTACGTAAGAGATGTTACTCAGACAGAAAAACAAAACAACAAACAAAAAACCCCACAAACAAACAAAAACAAACAACACCAACCAACCAACCACAGACATATAGGCAAAGTCTCCAGACACAGGAGACAAGGCCATCTCCATGAAAGGGTTTGTTAAGCATTACATTGCTTAAAAAAAAAAAATATGCAGTAACATTCGAATTCCATTAAAAAACCTCAACTGAACAGAGAACTTAGTTTAATTTGCAAAAAGCCGAGTTCATCTTGTGAATCCTGTTGATTTCAATCTGTTTTGCTCAGTTGTCCTTGACCATTAGAACCCTGAGTTCTAAGGCCCACAGACGTTCATGTGTAAAAGCACATCAAAATCATATGATAAAAGAGTCCTTCAAATAGAGAAACACATACCACGCATAGAAAAGACAAACATTAGAAAGGTATTAGGAAATTTTTACAGTACACCTCAAGGAAAAATTACAAACATATTTGTACTTAAATATAAAAGAAAAACATAATGAACGATGTGTTGGGCAGAGTCCTACCACAATACCTGGTTCTAAATGAAGTCTGCAAAGACTAACCACAAGCAGATTCTTTATGTACCCTTGCACCAGCTCCAATCCTGAGAGCAGCTGCATGCAGCACCTCTGCCCAGCCCTGGGTACATTCCCCAGAGTAACTCTGCTGCCTGAAGGTGGCTCTGAAGTGCTCACCTTCCAGGATGGTTACAAGAAAATGTTGACTGCTAGTTCTCTCATCACCAAGGGGGAAAAAAAAAAAAAAAAAGTCACTCCCTTGCAAGGACTCTTTTCCTTCTCTAGCTTTGCTACCAGAATGCAAGCCCATAAATGGGGCCCCAAAAATTAAAGAATGTTAAGGTACATGAACACATCCCAAGGAGAGCACCAAAGCTGGTGAAGGGCTAGAAGCTATGTCCTCTGTGAAGCAAGTGAGGACATAAGGCCTGTCTACTTTGGAGATGAGGCTGAGAGTGACCTCATTGCTCTCCATAGCTTCTGAGAAAGGGAAGTGAAGAGGGAGGTGCTGATCTCTTCTCCCTGGTGCCCAGTGCAAGGACATGCAGGAATGGTTCACAGCTGCATCCACCGGGGAGCTTGGGACTTGATATGAGAAAATATTTATGTACTAAAAGGGTGGTCAGTCCCTGGAACAAGCTTCCTGGAGAGGTGGTCAATGCCACATGCCTATCAGAGTTTAAGAGACATTTGGACAATGTCCTTAAGACTATAACTTTTGGTCAGCCCTGAAGTGCTCAGGTAGTTGGACTACACGATTGTTCAATGTGCCTTCCAGCTGAACTCTTAATGGTTGCAAATCTTTTTTGGAGAACAATAGCTATTCATTCCCCAGTGGATTTATTATTTTTTTTCCCTCTCCTTGTACTCATTTTTTTAAAATACCTGATCTGTTTCTTTCGGAAAAAAACATACTTAAACAAAAGAGCCTGAGAACAACAGAACTCCATCCAAGAGAAAGTTCATCTGGCCCAATACTCAGTCTCCAAAGCTGCCAACCATCCGTGTCTACAGAGGAGCACATGAGCAGTGCCAGTCTAGTTCTACCAGGGTCCTGGGGGTGCGGTGGTGGTGCGGTGTGTAGCGTGTGGTGTGTGATATAGTGTGTTTTGTTCTGTGTTGTGTGCTATATCATTTGTGTCGGGTGGTATGTGCTGTGGTGTGCGTGGCGTATTGATTTTCGTGTGGTGTTATGTGTTGCAGTGCATATTGTGTGAGGTTTTTGTCTGTTCTGCGTTTCGTATTTTGCGGTATGTTGAGTGTTGTTGGGTGGTTTGTTTTATGTTGTGTGTTGTGGTGGGTTGGGTTTTGTGTGTTGTGTGGTGTGTCGTGTGTGATGGGTGGTGTCGTGTGTGCATTGCGGTGTATGGTTTGTAGTGCGTGGCATGTGATGTTCTAGGTTGTGTGTTTTGTTCTCTGTTTTGCTGTGTGTTGTGACATGTGTGTTGTGTGGCATTGTGTATTATAGTTTGTAGTGCAGAGCCTGTGACATGTGATATTTTGTGGTGTGTTGTGTGTGCTGTGCTATATCATTTTTCCAATTCTGTTTAAGAGCAGATGCTCACAAGCGTTAACACTATGCCCATGTGTAGCCAGGAGCTGGCTGATGCATTCTTCGGTTTTGTGTGAAAAAAACAGCCCTTGCAGGCTGGCAAAGGCAAGTCCCAGAGCTGCAAAGAGCAGCAGCAGGAATAGAGGCCAAGATGTCCTGGTTTCCGGATGAGTGAGAACATGAAGAACGAGGATCAGGACCAACCACCCACAAAAGACAACAAAAAAGAAACTGAAGAAGACAACGAAGAAGATGATGAAGATGACAGCGATGAAGATGACAGCGAAGACTATAATGAAGATGACGTTGCAGAGGAAGAGGAGTTGTGTGTGGTACCATGGAGTATTTTCCAAACTGCGCTACGTAGCGATAACAATCAGACTTTTTGCCTTCTTAAACTTGCTTTGTCACTGGGCTTCCTGGCCTGGATGTATGACAAGCACTCTCATTGCTGCCCAGTGCTTGTGTTGCCCACAGGGAGAGCTGACAAGTGGCAGCTGCGGATGGTGCAGTGCACCTGAAGCCCCTTCAAGCACGGGCTGCTCTGGACAAGCAAGAATTCCTAGGGAAATGGAGCCCAGGGAAGAGCAGAGCTGGCTCCTGCTGCAAACTTGCCCTGGGTAAGAGAGACCAAGAGATCCAGGACACCAGCGGTGCCTTGGAGGTGCAAGAGCAGCGGGCAGAAACTGAGGGGAAAGGGCTCAGAGGAGCCCTGAACAGGGGCTGCGCTCAATGCGACAGAGGTTGAGAAGCAACACCCGGGAGCACCCTCGGGGCCCGCCCTGGGAGGCCGTGGAGACCCCCGGGAGCACCCTTGGAGCTCAACCTGGGAGTCCGCAGAGGACCCCCAGGAGCACCCTTGGAGCTCAACCTGGGAGGCCATGGTGGACCCCAGGAGCACCCTCGGCGCTCAACCTGGGAGTCCAAGAAGTTCCTCCCCCCGGATGCGGGGCACGAGGGCCACCTTCGTGGAGCAGGAGCAGCAGGCACCCAGCCACAATGGCCCGAAGGTGGCCCAGGGCCGAGGAGCCGTGCTCACTGCTGCAGAGGAAGGCAAAAAACCCATGGAGACACTTGATACTCACATGGGAGAAAAAAAGCCTTCCTCCCCCCAGCTGCAGGACACGAGAGGCCATCTTCGTGGTGCATGAGCAGCAGGCAGGAACCGAGCCAAAAGGGACAAGAGGAGCTCTGCAAAGTGGTCATGCTCCATGCTGCAGAGGAAGGCAAAAAACCCCCGGGGACCAGTGCCAATCTGCCCCGGGGGAAAAAATTCCTTCCTGACCCCAGTGCTGGCGATCGGCTGTTCCCTGAGCATGGGAGCCAGACCTGGCTCCTTGTCCCACAGGCTGCTCACGCCTCCCAGGACCTGCCCAAGCCCTATCCTATCCTATCCTATCCTATCCTATCCTATCCTATCCTATCCTATCCTATCCTATCCTATCCTATCCTATCCTCCCTTGAGCTGGAGCCATCTCCCGCACTTCCGACAGTGCCCAAATGCCTCTGAGCTGATGGACCTTGGGGGCAAGAATCCTTCCTGTGCCTGGTGCGACACCAGTGGGTGTTCCAAAGCACTGCAACCCCTTGCAACTGCTCTACCTCCTATTTCTTACGGCTCCTGAGCCTGTTTCCGCAGGGGATGAGGATGGTGAGCTCTGCAGTGCTCCTCCAGAAGGAATTCCCTTGGTCTTGCTACTGTTATCCAGCTGAAAAGAATTTCCATCCATCAGCTGAGCTTGGAAGGTGGCCCTGCCAGGAGATTGCCTTGCAGTGGAGAACCTCCCACAGCCTCATCCAGGTCTTCCTCCTACAGCCACCATCAAGTGATTCCACTGGCTCCTCAAGTGCTTCCTCCGTGATATGTTTGGGCTGCCCCCCATCCAGCTCTGGCAGTGGACATGGGAGGCGGCTCCCTTTTATACTGCCCCAGGGAATTGTGACGTCAGCGTTGCCAGGTGATGGCATTGTGACATGGATGGTGACACAGCCCCCTTATGCAGCCCCGCCCACCACCCCACCAACCAGCACCCTTTGGAGGAAGCGCCTTTAGGGTGCTGGCCCCGAATCAGTCCCTGTGGCCATAACAGGGGATGGCTTCATCAGCCACAGCCTGAAGGAAGCCAAAATGCAACCAGAGCCATAGGTTGGGATGGACATTGCAAATAGATCACCATGGCAGTTAGAGAGGCTTGGAAAAACAAGTAAGCAGAGGTGACAATGGTGTGGTAGACAGGTCAGTCCTTTTCAGACCTAGAACTTTTGGATCCATGATCAAAGCACAGCCAGGTAAAAGACACCTTTTTCCAAATGGCAAAAATAGCCCTTTCCTCTGTCAGCATCAGGCTTCCTTTCCCCACTGGCTACAAGGCAATGCTGAGGGTGTTTGTTATCAGCAAATAAAAACGTCACTTCCTTGCAAGGACTTACTTTTGCTCCTGCACTCCATCTTCTGTGAGTGTAATGTCGTCTTGTACTTGGGCTTTCTTGCCCTCTATGCCAGATCTTTCCTCAATCACAAATTACCACTGCTGAGCAGTTATAATTACAATTGCCCCTTCATTGGAAAAGAAGATGTCAGCAGAAGAGACTTGGCTCAAAATGTTCACCATGTCAGAAGCAAAATTAGGAGTAATACCAGGATCTCCTCACTCACAGAATCAAATCTGTCATATTCTAGACTGAGCCCTATTGACTGCAAGACAGCTCTCACTTGGAAAGTACATATACCTTGTTCAGGCGGTTATTCATTATTATTTAAAGGACAGAGAGAAACATCTATGTGGTATTATGAAGGAATGGAAGTTGTGAAAACAGCAACACAGAAAAGTAAGGAAATCTTTCTATCATTGTACAGGAGGAGACATGAAAGCAGAGGTTAAAATAAAGGCTAAAATATGCTGGCCTAAGTTCTCACAAAGACATTGAGAGTGAATTGGATGCTCTGAAGTCTATGGAGTTAGTATGCAATATCCTAAGAAGTTGAGGTTTAAAAAATACAGTTTCTTCAAAGTGAGGGAGTACAGATGAGCATTCAGATGACTGCTGCTCCCCTCCACTTGAAACCCTCTTGACCTGCCTCGAGTCAGACCTCTGATTGCTGTTGCCAAGAGGAAGTCTGGCCTCTTGAAGCAATGTACATTCATATCTGCCACCAACACACATGAAGCAATATACTAAATCCCCACAAACTTTTTTTTTTTTTATTTAATGAATTATTATGTAAACAATAAATGTTCAATTTTTAGAACTGAAAAAGGGCATTTGGTTTAGTAGATGGTCTCAGTCTAGTTAGTATCAGCAGTTTTTCCCCTCTAGGGGGTAATTAAAGGAAAACTCTCACCACAATGCTGAACTGTGATAATGACAGAATTTAAAGTAATTTTCATATCACATGGTGCATTGCAGTTTGTTTCCATATGCTCTGCTTCCAACAAAGGTGTCAAGCTTATGAAATTTCCTGGGCAAAACGATGTCCAAAGTCCCAATGCCTGCAAGGAGGCTCAGGGGAAAGACACACATTGTCATGCTGTGTGTGATAAGGTCTCTACTTTACAAAGTTGGTAGGAAGGAAGTAGAAAAGCCCTGGAGATTTTGACTATATTTGTCTCTGCAACACAGCACCTGAGATTTGGGATGTTTTGCAGGTGATTCACCTGTGCTATAAATTATTTGTTTATAGTGGACATTCAGTACATGCCTACTGCACTCACCCTAAAGCTAGACAATGGAGAAGCACCCATAATTTTCATGGTCTGCACTTTGCAACACCCTGTAACAGAGCACAGAGCAAGGATACTGTACTAGCTGGACTATCCATTCACTGCAAAGTTATATGAAGAAAAACAGCAGCATAGCCACATTACCTAATAGGTCCACTGTTAATTTGGGTGCATCATTGTTCTGACAGTTATGTTGACTCTAATTCCAAGTCTGGCTTCTTCAGCAGAAATGAAAAGACCCTTAGGGAAAGGTCATTTGCCAGTCATTCCATCTGGGCTGGGAAATAAAACTATTGACAAGTGGTGGCACTGAGAGCAGCCTCCACATAAAATTTATATCTGAAAATGATAACTGGAGAAATACCCTGCCAAAAAACAAAATAAAACAAAACAAACCCACCCCAAATATTAAAATTCTATCAGCTTGTTAGCAATGGAAAATATACATGTTTGGATAATAACTCATTCAAGTTTTGTCTTTCACTTTGATCACCTCCAAATTCACTAACACCAAACCCAACCATCTAAGGTGGTAAATTAATAGATATTTACTACACACTGAACTGGTGATCACACCTTAGAGGTCTCCCTAGAGGAGGTGATTGAATGAGAGCAGGGAAGGAGGTTGACAAGAAAAATGGAAATAAGAAACATGATTACTGTGATAAGTGGAAGTAGCAAGGAAGGGACACATCTTACAAGAGGAAAGAGTGGGCAGAACTGGGAGAAGGAACTTGGTGAAGGCAAAGTAGCACAGCACATGGGTGATTAGAAGAGAAACCTCCAGACTTGCAGGAGTAAGGCAAGACTAAAAAGAAAACCATGCACTGAAGAGCTGAAAATGGGTCCCCTGCATACAAATAGGCATAGTAATAAGAAGAACTGAGACAACTTGGAAGCACAGGAGACAGTGGAGATAAAATCTAGAGAAAATGAAAAAAAGGGCAAGTGGCATGTTCCTCCTGGGCTTGCATCAGAAACAAAGAGCCCTGAGGCTCACCACTCTCAGCTTTCAGCAGATCTCCACTCCACTGAGAATGTTTCACCCCTCTTTTGGGTAATTGTTCACACAGGGAATGATGATACGACTCTGTGCTCCTTTGCCCTGGTACCAGATTTTGGAGCAGTCAGCCTGAAAAGCCCATGTCTATTGATGGTATTTATGGCTGCTAGTATGATGTTATAGAATGAGAAGGAAAACTAACTAACTAACTAACTAAATAAATAAATAAATAAAAGAGAGAAGATAATTTACTTTCTCTTGTAAGAAGCTTAAAAACACATCTTAACTTGAAAGGACACTACAATAATGTCATCACTGAGGTTAAAAAGTCAGTTCTCATAAGTTAGGAAATTGTTAACTTTGGTAATTTCCAAATCTGAAAGTTGTTTTGATGTATGAACCTTATGGTACTGTTAGGTGTGTATGCTGTCTGTGCGTGTTGCTCCTGTGAAATGATATCCCATGCTGGCTCAAAATACGTGCCTCCAGGACAAGCCTAGAAAGATATCTAAACTTTTTCTCTTTAGAGCAAACTTCCTTTAGAGCTCACTAATTCTTTGAGGTTCCTCAATTCCATCTCAAATCATTCATCTCTAAACACAGCAAACACAGCAATACCTGTCACAAAGGCTTGAAAACTTATTTCCTTTGGGTTTTTGTTAGCTTAACATGATCTGCTAAGGAATCAATACCTATTCTCATCTGCGCACAAAGACAAGTAATCTTAAGCATGCATATGAATAAAAAATAAGCAATAGATTTTATGCAACTGAGACACTGCATAATCTAAGTGTGTAAACCCCTTTAAAAACCTTTATAAAGCCAATTAAAAAGGCAGAAAAAGATCTATCTCAATTAGGACCGTACTTGTTCATGTAATTTGTTGTTGTGCAAATATGATGACGAGGTAAATTTTAAACTCTGTATGCAACCAATATATCAGAAAGGAGACAGATTATTCTAGATACAATAATTCAGGCAAGTCCTGGCCACTCAAGACTGACAAATTTGTTTACAATGTCTTCAAAACCTTTATTTGTTCTGTTATCCAGAAGGATAGATCAAAATTCCCAGTAGCATTCCTAAGGTATCTCACTGATTACAAGGATTCTGCTGATATGGTCAGGAAGTAGAAACAGTATGTGATTTGTTGCTACCCCTAGCTAGAGATCAGATTTCAATAACTACTTTTCAAACACTTCAAATCAGCAATACAGCAAAAGACTTTACAAACAAAAAATATCGAAGAAGTTGCAATCTTCCTCCAAAAACAAGCACTTCTATGAGCATAAAGGTTACATTTATCGAGCACATTTTTCAACGCTATTATTCACCAAGACCTACCCAATTTAGTAGAAATGATCCATCTGTATCTTCTTTATAAATTTTGCAGTGAAGTCCAAGTTCTCGCACATTACGATAACTAATATCTTCCTTCTACTCCTGGAAGAGAGACCCCATAATTACATCATTAGCACACTGAGTATAGCTCAATTTTTCTCCAAGAGCAATACTGCATACATAAGAGCAAAGTCTGGCTTTGCTTCGAGAATCTCAGCATGTCTCTGGACACAAATTACTTCTCACTACACAAATGTGAGATAGGTAAAGTTTATACACAGAAAGCATGAGCTACATGAGCATTAGGTTAGATGATTTCCTGCCAACAGAGCAGACAAATAGACACGAATGAATAGTGAGAATTTTCATCAGTAGACTGCATCAGCTTACCCAGATCTAGGTGTTCTATACATGTAAGTTACACTCTTATATTCATGGCGTGTGTTATCAGCCAACAACTGTGAGGATATTCCCAAACCTGCAGAAGCTGAGGTCTTCTATGCGTTTTCCAACATCAAATCTGAAGCTCCTGAAATAGTTTGATAAAAAGATTAAGCAAACCAAGAACAATTTCTCTCTGAGGAACCAGAAAAAACATCAGCTCTTTCTTTTTGGTCTTAACATGCAAGGATGACCCACATGAATTGAAATAAGGAAAAAGTTGGCATGAACTGGAGAACTAAAAACTGCAAAGTTTTGCACAAGTTTTATAAGTGATCCTCCTTTCTGTACTCTGTTTCTCAAAAAAAAAAAAATTGTGATGTGGGGACTCAGCTTCTGAAGTGCATCAGTGGTTTTGACCATGAACTACTCTGGTGACCCACAGGTCAGTAAAAAGCCTTTGTTCTCTGCTAGGAACCTACTATAAGCCATTCAGCACATTTCCAGCAATAAGTAAATAAACCTTATAATTCAACTCACTTCACTTTTAGACCACAAAGAGCCATTGACCAGGATAAAAAGTATCAAACCGGCATTTTATGTTGTGCCCAGATGCAGCCAGCCTCTGAGGTGACACACACCTGAATCAGATGCCATGTAGGCAGCACACAGTAGGTCTATCACAATTATTAATCAAGGAGGGGACAGAGGGCTAGAGGCAAGAATGAAGAAGGAAGAGCACTTCTACATCACCATCAGAATGCAGTTTTGATCCATCCTATTTTCTTGTTCAAGAGAGTGGGAAGATTACCCTAAGCTTATTGTAGCATAGCACACAAAACTAATCCATAGGAAAAGGCCTCAAGAACTGCTTGCAATCAATGGCTTGAATATGGATAAATTTGCCCCATTTAAGGTGAGTCCCGGAGCCTGGGGTGAATATTTATGTTTGGCAAATACTTCATTTAGCAATGACAATATTAAAGCATGTCTTTCATTATTACTGTTATTTCCCATGCCTCTCTGGTCTCTCCTTGCTAGCAACTCACTTTTAAAATTCAAAGCCACCTACACATTTCCACGCAAAATTTTCCAAGAGTCCAAACTCTGAATGAAGGTCATCTTTCATGTTTGCAAGTCTCAAAGAGAACGTGTAATGTATACAGTTCTTTTATACCAGAAAAACTTACACTCAGTCAAGTCTGGGTCACAAAATATCTCTCTGTCAATACTGCATGTGTCTTTCAGGTACAAACACAGCAGTCGAACCAGAAGCCTGTGGCTTGAACCTTGCTGCTGCTTGTGTCAGATGAAGTTCTGTAGCCTATGCCCTGCTGAAACTCAGCCTCCTAGACCCTTAAATCCTCAAAACTATAATCAATAATTTGAAAAATTACTTGAAAGGTCTATTTTAACTGAAATAATCATAGGAAATGGAGCTGCAAAGCTCTTCATTAAAAGGCTCATTATTTGCAAACAGCTCTAAAGGGTCTACAAGATCACAGATTCACAGATATGCAAGTACCATTTCAGAAGACTTTATAATCTAATGACATTTAGAGAAACTGCTTTCAAACCACAGTTTGAAACTTTGCTGTTTGAAAGCCCTAGTCATTCCTTCTAACTTTCAGTATTTACGAAATATAAACAAGAACCAGTGCAAGCCAATGCAAGTGACAAGCCTACAAAATTTTTTAAGCATTATGCATAGCTTTATATGATAAGGCCACCCACTCAGCAGCTGCAGCGGAACAAGCCATGTGCTAGCAGAGTACAAATAGATACACAATAAGATAAAAGTATATAATCAAATTATAAGTAACTATACCAAAATCTTTAAAAGTTTTAAGAGCTTTAAAATAAAGTTAGGATGCGGAATTATTTTACCCATCTTCATACTGGAATAGTACAGTCACACTGACCCATGCTCTTACCCATGCAGAGATTTTGCCCTTTGCACAGAAAGCTGTTTGTCAGCAGCTGAAGCTTCGTAGCATTAATAAGTACTGTTTGGCACGTCAGCGATATACTGACAACTGAGGCACCAGAGGCACTGGTAAGGGGCAGGAATAGTGATTTTGGAACAACTGCATATGGCAAGAGAGTAAGAAATGCAGCCCACAGAGAATTTTCATGGAAGCTTTATTCTGCTGGACCAACCTTTTATTAATGATGCAGCCACAGGGGCTCATTAGGTATCTGCAAACTACAAGGATTTTATATATATCCCATACAATAAGTAACAGTAAATTATAACATCTTCCTTTTTATCAGGGAGCTGGAGTTAATTCCATCAGTCATTGAAAACTCCAGCTGCCAACCTGTTCTTTGACCTCTGTTCCTTTGACCACAGCCATGAATAAGCTTTGCCTCTTCTCTGGCAACTTTCCATTCAGCATAAGCGCCATGAATTACACAAACCTAAAATTCAAAGTTAGAACCAAGAAGTGAGGCTTTGAAATTTCAACAATGGCTTGAATATGTAACAAAATCCATCTATTTTCTCGCAGTAACTGGATGTAACTGTCATTGCTAAATTTGAGCTCACCTATAAATGAGACTAATAAGGTTAATTAATAATAAATAAAATAAATATTAAATAATAAATAATAATAAATTAATAAGATTAATAAATGAGATTAAT